>NC_084966.1:1677193-2277193 GCF_949316205.1 Platichthys flesus | reverse complement strand
ATGCACTGCATCTTCAGGCAGATAGACAGACAGACAGAGAGACAGTGAGACAGAGAGACAGACAGATACAGCGGGCCACTTGTGATCAGATCTCAGGTCAGTGTCTTCACCTCTTTACCTGGGAGCTGCCGCCTCGTCCTGCTCAGACGACCTGCGGGTCCCTGCAGCGCGTTGGAAGCTTTGTGATTAGTCTGAAGTAGAGAAAGACAGAATCTGCTTGTGTGTGTTGGTGAGACTGCACCACTTAACAGCTGCTGCATCGTGCAGCCCTGCCAGGGCTTCATCCGCCCTCAGGCTATTTGTTTTGGGGCTGGAGTTCAAGTCGAGGCAGCGAGTGTAACATCCCAACTCATGGCCATGTGTCTCTGCCTCTGCTCTGCAGTCCGACGCCAGATGAAGAGTGATGCATCCAGAGCCACACACAACAGGCATCACCCCACAGAGATGGCAGGCGTGTTCAGCACCCCGGGGCATGCTGAGCACCGGCCTACTGCAGGGCTTCATCCAGAGAGCCAGGCCTCCATCCTTCTGCTTCCTGCTCCCCAGGGTCCACGCAGCTGATGTGGCTTCTGCCCAGCCGCCACAGATGCTCTCTTCCTCCTCCTCCTCCTCCTCAACCAGCCCTGCTCCTGCACCCAGCTCATCTTCACGCTCTGTGCCAAGCAACTTGGGAAAGCCAGAATTCCCAGACACAGGATGGGATCGCATCAAGGACCTCTTTGACAGAAAGTTAGTGTTTGTCTCTTACTTTTCTGTCTTTAGTGTCATTAGCTCAAATCTCCCTGAGTTGTGATCTTTATTTGTAAATCATCCACCTTGTAAATGAACCTCACCTTTGTGAGATGTGATCAAATAACGATCAGTAGCTTGTAAAAACAGAACAAACCACCCCTCCATTGTTTTATATTTCTTCTAAACATATCTGTCTGTGTTGTTGAATGAGCTGTGCTTCATCCTCTCGTGTCCCGGCAGCGTGACCCAGCGCTACCCAGAGGAGCTGACCAACGTGATAAAGAGCGGCGCCGTGGCCGCAGTCGCCGGCTTGATTTACGGAGGCCTGCCCGCTGCACGCCACGCCAGGCAGCGCTACATCCAAAACAGCCAGGCGGAAATCTATACGAGTCGAGTGGAAGCAGTGGTGAGTGAAGTCTGTCGTCTCTGTATGTTTGATATCTGAATACGAGGAGAGGATTTAGGAAACATAAGAGAAATATAAATGATTCCCATAGAAAAGTCCTTGTCTCTGTGTCTTTGTGTTGGACTCAGCGCTCGGCCCATAATGCTGCTATCCGTGGTTTTGTGAGATATGGATGGAGGTGGAGCTGGAGAGTGACTGCGTTCGTCACCTTGTTCAAGTAAATATAAAACAGCAATGATGTTTGAACGTGTGTTTAGTTGCAGCTCGTACTTACATGAACTGTGTTAACTCACATGTGTGTGTTTCCCTCTGTAGTTCCGTCAGCACGGGTCTGTCTGTGTACCGAGACAAATACACACTCAGTCATTACGCTGCAGCTGGAGGTGAGTCACACCTTTGATTTTACTCTTTATTTATCCAGCGGACGCCAGTTGAGCCCGACAACGTGTCACAGCAAGTCTGCATCACACTCACAAGCTAGCATTCATACTGAGGGCTCCACACTGCACCAGTTGATCAGCTTCGTCCTCAGACTGACTCTTAGCACGCTGCCCCGCCCGCCCTGGCCTCTACACACCGCTGGTTGCATAAATTTTCATTAATGTTTAAAGTATCACATGTCCAAATCACCAAATCACACACAACCCAAGTTACAACACACCTGTGCCAAGTGTGAGACTGATAAGATGAGGTCTTTGGAATTAGTCTGTAGATAATGTGTCGACTTGTGTGTGAGTTATGTTATTATCTGTAGCACTGGGACACTTCATTTCGCTCTATGATGTTAATAAAACTGTGTGTGTGTGTGTGTGTGTGTGTGTGTGTGTGTGTGTGTGTGTGTGTGTGTGTGTGTGTGTGTGTGTGTGTGTGTGTGTGTGTGTGTGTGTGTGTGTGTGTGTGTGTGTGTGTGTGTGTGTGTGTGTGTGTGTGTGTGTGTGTGTGTGTGTGTGTGTGTGTGTGTGTGTGTGTGTGTGTGTGTGTGTGTGTGTGTGAGCAGCTGTCACTGGAGGCCTCTTCAGACTCAACCTGGGCCCGGGTGGGCTGGTGGCGGGGACGATCATCGGAGCCGTGCTGGGGTAAAGTTCTGCTTGTGCAAACAGCCACTGGTCATCGTAACGTTTTACTGTAACTGATCCAGGACAAGAGTCTTGGTCGGAGTTATGTCATCAGGAACCGCTTGGTATATATTCTTTCTTGTGCAAATTCGCTCATGTGTGTCCACATCAGTGCCTGTGTGCTCCAGAGCAGTGAGCACTCTGGCAGCCAGCTGCACCCCTCCCAGCTACCCTCTGTCGCCCAGCTGAGGCCCCCCCCCACTCCCGCCCCCTCCCTCCCCTCAGCCCTGTTCCCAGTGCCAGTGGGATTCATCTGCCCCACAGAGGGCCGTGTTTTGCGTACTAGAGTGAGGAGCCAGGCCAAGACGGCAACTGCCCCTGTCCATTTTACACCACCGCTTTGATTCCGGCCTCTGATCTCCATCAACCACATCTGATCTTCTCTTGTGCTCCACTCTCGCTCCTCACTCCTCTCCTCTGTTCCACTTTTCACTCCTTCCTGTGGCCACTTCCAGCCGAGTGCGCTGAGCCAGGAGCGGGTTTGAATGTGGTCGTATGATGGAGATTGAGTGCGAGGTGTTTGATGGGCGTAGTGGACCGGAGGGGCCGGTTTGGATTATGTGAGATCATCAGCTCCGTGTTGGCTCGGCCCTCGTCTCCTCTCCTCTTGGCTCCTCACTAGCGTCGCCTCCTCCTTCTGCTCCCCCCCTCGCTGTCTGCCTCAGTGACCGGCCACCTGGAGCGTTTGATGTGTGCAAACAGCCCCGGCCCCGGCTTTGCCAGGTGCAGTTGGGGCAGACAGGGTTGAAATGAAAGAAGGCAGCAAATCGGAAAAGCACATCACGCTCCAGATCTCACCTCCCAATCGTCCCCTCGTCCTGCACGTGGTGGTGTGACAGGGAGCTGGAGCAGGACTCCGTCAGAGAGGGAAGGTTAAAACAGCTGAAGCAGCTTCTGGAGCAGAATGTGCTTGTGCCAACGAGGCAAATAAACAACATATTATATGTGATAGTAAAGTGTTGAGTGTTAACTGGTCTATTTTATTACCTTCACCAAGAAAGTTCAGTTTTCATGTTTGTTAGCGAAGATTTCACAAAACCTACTGGATCCTCTCGAAATGTGTGACTATACAGGAGTATGTTTATAATGTACAACTTGTGTTCAGGATTCCCACTGGGGCTCTGATCGTCAGCTTGCAGTCTCTGGCTGGAGAGACGGTGCGAGAGAGGAGGAGGAGAGAGCGCAGGGAGCTGTACGAGCTCAAACTGGCAGAATGGTAATTTAAACAAGGCGTTTAATGATGTTATCTCACAGGATCATTCTCCAAGAAATGAGTCAGTGAAGTTTAATTTTGTTTGGTTAACTCCTCCTCCTCCTCCTCCTCTCAAACCACCAGGGCGGCCCGTTTGCAGTTGACGGACGAGCTGATTGGAGATCTGAACCTCAGCTGTCAGGCAGAGGAAACCAATAAGGACATGCAGAGGATTCAGGAGCTGCTCAGTTCACCACCGAACAAGGACGTGGCTCAGGACTCAAGCAGCCAATGACAGGAGCCGCCTGAAGTGGGACCAAATAAACAGGTCCGTGCTTCCCCTGGACTCCTTCAGTCAGCGCCTCTCCAGCAGAGTGGAATAGGATTCACGCTGAAATGTAAAGACACTGTTGCTCTTCACACTGTCCAGGGTCCTCGAGTAGCATCAGTGAGCTGCTCAGGAAAGTTGAGAGGGAGGAACACATTTAAAACACAGAAACTGTTTGGATTGTGTCTTTCTTTCATATTAGACTGTGGAATCCTGACAGACATGATATTCATGTTCCTGCAGGATTCAGTGACGTTGAGCTTCTGTGTTATTGACTCGTCTTGTTTCATTGTCTGTTCGGCTCCACATGAAGTCTCTTCTCGTTTCAAGTTCTTGTTTTCAGTCTTTGCTCCAAGAAAAACTGAACCAGATCGTCTTTATTAAATGAATATCAAGACAACTCTGTCCCAGTGTGGTCGTGCTTCACTTACACTCTCCTCACCTGTATACCTCAGGACGCTCTCTGGAGAGACACTAATGTCCCAGTGAGGTACTCCCAGCTTTCACTGGTTTCTCCCGCAAAGCCTCACGTTGATGAGACATTTCAAACTCAAGACAAAATAAAAACGAACAAAAGTAACTTAAACCATAACTGATATTTATCATGTTGTTTTTGATACAACAAATGTCAAACCTCGTCTGTTTAGGAAATGGTTTCTTTCTTTTCCCCGTGTCCGTTAATGTGTAGTCTGCTTTTGACTGTGCCTCTTGGGCTTTTCAGCAACTAGGTCAAACAAAGCCGTGGCCCCCGGTGTAAACAAGATGTGACACAGCAGCAGCTGCGGCCTCGGATGCAGCAGTGACTGCTGACGTGCAGACGGACGGCCAATAGAAAGGCTCGGAAGAAATGGGGCTCAGCTTGTGCAGTGATTACTTCAGGTAAACACATCGGTTATTTCCCCCTGAAGTTAGTGTTTGAGTTGTGAACTGCTGCAGGTCCACACTGGAGCTGTTCAATCACTTTGGGACTGGCTGTGTGTGTGTGTGTGTGTCGCTTCCTGTGTGGAAGAAAAAGAGAAGAACCACAACATTTGGACAGGGAAACAGTTATCACACACGAATGTCATTCTCGCATTATAATAATAATAGTTTATTTATATATAGCAGTTACAAAGTGCTTCACAAATAAAATAATAAAAAATGTAAGCATATCAGTAATACAAGTAAAAGTTGTTATAACAATAAAACACAATAAAAACGTGTTACAATTAAAAGCTTTTTGAATATCACACAATGTTAGAGCACAAATAAAAAATTACAGATGAGAAAAGAGTGAATAAAATACAATAAAACATGAAATAATAAATAAGGAATCAGTATAAGAACTTGAATAATGCACTATGACACCCTCTACTGGTGGCTTTATGCAACTCCAGATGTACTTTTAATAATAAGAAATATTCTGAGAACATGATAATTGATTTACCTGTGTGCTTTTAAAAGTGTTTGAAATATCAATAATGAATATATTGTAAAACAGAAGCAACACTTGTCCTCAGCCTTTGTTGTTATTGTACAGGCAGCTCTAGTATTGCTGGGGAATCAAACATGTGAGTTATGCAACGTGAGGCAGGATGTGGTCCTGACTACAGGCCTGTTTTAAATCATAAATATATATAAGTAGAGTATAGTGCTAACATGTGACATGTGGGGAACTAGAACTGAGACTGAATGAACTCTATAGATTATTATAAACCTTGAGTGCAGATGCCCCCTCGCCTCGGTCTATATCTTTAAACCTCTACGCGTGCACGTGGCGGTGCCTTCATGGACAGCTCTGGAAACACCGCACTTCAGGAACGGTACACTTTACATTACATCATGTCATTTAGCTGACGCTTTTATCCAAAGCGACTTACCGCTCTATCCCCTAGGCCACGCTCTCCCCACTTTAAACTTCGGTTTCCTTTAAACTCGTTTAAATCTATTTTCATAACGTTACTCGGGATTAGAATCTGTGTTTGCCCCAGTGCGCGGCTGTTTTCTGTGAGATGCAAGGGCGGAGACTGAGAGCACAGGAGAAACCCCTGTGGTCCGACTGTACCTGAACGTTACACGACAATAGTAAACAATGATTGATCGACACAAGTGATTCTTTCAGGGATGGTTGCGATAGTAGTGCAGGTGCTCAGGGCACTTTAGGGCTTTGCAGAACAACTTTCCTAGTACACTGAGCTATCTGTGCATGTGTTGTCGTTAGATATAAAGTGAGTATTTACAGAGTGTATCGAGTCTCCTCTGCAGCAGCAGCAGCACACAGCTCCACACCGCCCCCTGCAGCTCCCACTCTGCCATTGGTCGAGTCTCCGGTTTCCTCGCTGTGATCCCACTCCTCGCGGAGTAGATCCAGTCTGAGTGAGGCGCCGGGAAACCTGAAGTGAAGCCGGAATGTCCGCAGACACCGGGAACAGAGCCGACCCCATGGCCGCTGCCGGCTTCCTGCCCCGGCTCTTCTTGTGGTAGGTCCCGCTGCTGCTGCGGGTGCATGTGCTTTCCTTATGGTGGAGTTTGAATGGGACCAGTCCAGAGAAGACACTTGTGCCCGAGAGTTGTTTATTCTTATCAATGCTGCAAACACTTGCTCATGTTCTACTTTACACATGACATCTGTAGTGTCCGTCCTGGGAAAGGGATTCTCACACGTGACTCTCTGAGGGTTCTACTGGTAGAAGGGTTTTTAGTAGAGGGTTAAGATCAGAGGATGTCACACCTTGTTAAAGCTGTACAATTTGAGATTTGTCCTTTGTGTGTAATGGGAATGCCGTGTGGGGTCAGTGGGGTTTACAGGTTGTTCAGTGTGCACAGGATTTGTGTGATCAGATTGGAGGGATGTTGTGTTGAGAGGTCAAGGTCCTCCTGTTAATGACAGGCTGGTTGTCAGCAGGGGGCGCAGTCTGCATGACTGACCGGGTTCTCTCATTCCCAGAACTCAGAATGGGGGAACCCCCCCACAGTTATTGTTGGTGTTTGCCTCTCCATCCTTCGTAATGACAGAAAGACAATGAACTGCTTTTACTCTGAAACATGCTCCCTACCTGCATCACTTCCTGTGTGTTCCAGCTGGTTGACCCCCCTGCTGCGTCTGGGCCGCACACGCAGGCTGGAGGAGAGTGACCTGTACGACCTTCTGCCAGAGTACCGCTCTGAGGCCCTGGGAGGGACGCTGCAAAGGTTCTGACACATGTTCAATCCCACACGTGTGTTTACACATGTCTATGTCTTGATGTTTCCATGGCAGCTGATCATGTTACAATATCTGTGTTACTGACTGACGGTGTGTTTGATATTGTTTCCGGCCCCTAACATCTAATGCAGTGATGATCAGTGTTAGAACTCTAGAGTCGTTTTCATCCAGGGGCCTGGCAGATCTAGAAAACTATTCTTACATCGTTCATTGTTTGAAACTGAACTCGTTAGACGTAGCTCTCGTTGTATCGTCTTGTACAACGATATCAAAGCCTTTCACTTGTTTCATCCATTCAACTGGAAAACCACCTGTAGTGTTTTAATGAAGTGTCACAGTTCTGTTGTGATGGTAGTGAAGTGAAAACATGGACGGACCCGGACTCCAGACGGAACACAAATGCATACAAGTTTAAAAAAGGAGAAAAACTCTATGAATTCTATAAATGCACTAGTTTTAACATTTAATGTTTTCAAATGAATTGACTTGTTATTAACATTTGAATGATTTTAAACCTAGTTGTCCTTGTTCTTTGTCACAGGTTATGGGATCGTGAAGTCAGGAAAGCCACGAAGGAACTTAGGAAACCAAACTTCACCAGGGTTCTGACCCAGTGCTTCGGGAGGTCGTTTGCTCTCATTGGGTCGATCGCATTCTCAATGGTATTTAGTCGCTATTTGGTCAGATTAGCCCATTGCCCTGGAATCAGTGGTGGAATGGAGATTTTGCATTTGTGTAATGACGTTGCATGAACAGACGAAGATTGAAAATTGACCAGATTGTTTATGTAAAAGGCTTCAGCTTTAGGATTAACTTTAAGTTTACGATTATTGCTCAGGGACTTTAAATTGATGGACTTTTGAAGCCTGAACTTTATGGTGTCTCTGAGCAAATGGTTGGGATCACCATAGAGACATGAGACATGAAGGCAGGATGTCTCCCACCCTGGTTAGTGATGTTCTAGACAACAGCCATAATGACATAACGACATAATGTGTGTATTTCTATCTCATCGTGTGTCGTGTTGTAAAGGAGGCCATTAAAGTGATCCAGCCTCTTCTCCTGGGGAAAATAATCCTTTACTTTGAGAATTACAACCCAGAGGACAGCAGGAGTCTGTACCTGGTGTGTTGTTACGCCACTGGAATGTGCCTCTCCAGCTTTGGACTGACTGTCCTCCAACACATCTACTACTACTTCGTCCAGATCGAGGGCATGAAGATGCGAGTGGCCACGTGTCACATGATATACAGGAAGGTGGGTGTAGATTCAGATTCTGTGGATTTCACGACGTGGACGTATGTCACTCGACAGGTTTCATCTCTCTCCTCAGGCTCTGAGTCTCAGCAGTGAATCCATGGGACAAACCACCACTGGACAAATCGTCAACCTCATTTCAAATGATGCCAACCGCCTCGATGAGGTAACGAGAGAAACAACAACAAATAGAAATCTGAAGGAGCAGAAGTCATTTTAACAGCTTTTAATCGGCTCTAATCTCCAAAAACTCTTTTGACGTATGACCCCCGCTTTTGTCATGTAGAGATATTTGTTGTTTTTTTAAAGTTTGCATCTTTCCCGTGTCAGAATCTTTATCAACACACGCTCACTGAGAATTCTGCGGAGGATCCTCTGTGGATTTCTAGGCTTATTCAGACATTCTGCAGACTTGAGACTAGTTTTTGTCTGTTTGTATGTAAAAAACAATATTTCAAGTTTTTCGAGCACTGATGATGAACTGTTGCTTCTGTAGATTACACTCAATCTTCACTACCTGTGGGTGGGACCTCTGCAGGCGATGGTGATCATCGTTTTCCTTTGGTATGAGATCGGCCTGTCGTGTCTGGCAGGCGTCGCAGTCATCGCCCTCATGCTGCCAGTGCAGAGCGTGTTTGGAAAACTCTTTGGCATCTTCAGGTAGGAAATAACAGCCACGACACAAAGAACAAAATCATCAGTCCCCTATATCATGGACCAAAAAAAACATCTTGCATGGTAAAGTAGGTAATAAGTCACATATCACAAGTTTCGTGGAAATGCTTCCTGTAGATTTTTTACATAATGCTGCAAATGACCAGAGAACCAGATGAACACGTAACCTCCTAGTGGAGGTTACTAAAGGGCACGGGAGAGTAGATCTGTGCCAAAGGGAAAGTGCTTGCTTGGCCCATGTCCCATCTTTCCAGCATGTTCCAATGTAATTTGGTCAGAAGTTTTTGCGTAATCATGCTGACAGACAAACAACAATTAAAACACCTCCCTGGCAGAGGGAGGGATTTCTCATGCTGCCAAACAGAATAATGAGGAAATATATGACGTGCACATTAATTTTTGCAGGAGCAAAACGATTGTTCTCACTGACAACAGAATCCGTATCATGAACGAAGTGGTGTCTGGCATCAGGATCATCAAGATGTACGCCTGGGAGAAACCTTTCTCTGCTCTGGTTACTGAAGTTAGAAGGTAAGAAGAAAAACATCTGCTGGAAAATATAATATATCTATGAGGGCCATGTTGGAGAAAGCGATGGCCTGTGCATCCAAAGTCCAAAAGTTAATTAAATCAATTAGATTCAATTCAGAATAGTTAAAGAAAAGTCATTATATTATGAGACTTAACTACAAATTCAATTTATAAAAAGGGAATAAGCAAGGAAGAGAATTTGTGTTTTCTGGAGTTTTCTCCTTCAGGATCTAAAATCTTAAACCGATCTAAACTATGAAACCTCTTGATGACACTTTTATTTAAACATCTGTGTTTTGGCTGTTATCAAATGTCATCAGCACGTTTCTCCGAGGACAGGAACTCTGCCTGAAGACTCATCTTTGTTTTGGTTAAACTGTGACTTTTTAAAAACCTTTTCTTGGCATTTTAAAAACAACCTTTAACTTGGAGAGGGGTGGAAATAGGAAAAGGAAAGATACACAACACCTCCTTTCAAAGAAATCATTCACCCTATGTCTCCATTGCATAGTGAATGAACCTGAAGGAATTTGTATTCTTCCACACTGGGAAAGGGACATTTCTTCAAATTGTGGACTCATAGGTGAACTAATAAGATGTCAGGGGTGAAAGGTCACAGTGACCTCATGAGTCTGGATACAAACAAAGTCACCTCTTCTCTCCATTTGTCGTCTTCTGTTCCCAGGAAAGAAATCAGTCAGATACTGAAGAGCTCTTATCTACGAGGGCTCAACATGGCGTCCTTCTTTGCCAGCAGCAAGATCATCGTCTTCATCACCTTCACAGTCTACGTCCTGCTGGGAAACACCATCACAGCCAGCAGTGTGTTCGTCACCGTGTCCCTCTACGGAACGATCAAGCTCACAGTCACGCTGTTCTTCCCTCTGGCTGTGGAGAAGTTGTCAGAGACGATAGTCAGCATCCGGAGGATCCAGGTATTTCAGTTTAAACTCCACTGACTCCATGTGTCTTTCAAACATTCATTTCTCCAAGACTTGAGAAAACTCTTGATGATTCATTACTAGAAGTTGCTGATGCTGTTCTCTGAGCTGTGTCTGCGTGGTAATTGCAGGAGCCTCCAAGAAAGATCCCATAACCACGAGACGGGGTCATAGTTTATAACTTTCAGGAATGAAGGAGTTTATGTAACATTAGTGAGCTGATGCTGCCGGCCGTTTAATGATCAAACATCTGAGCGACTGGTTACAGGACTGTGTCAAACATTGATTTGAAAATGCTTCTGTTAAATGGCGGTACCTTACATCATGTTTATGCCACACGCCAGCGACACCTGGTGGCCGGTGGCATAATGTCTTCATTGTCTGACCATACGTTGGATTTAATGTCATTCAGTTGAGTCAGATCAGTGATAACATGACAACATTTCATCGATATTCTAAACGTTATTTTCCAGATTTGTTTGGCGTTGTAGTTAGGTTGAAACCAAACGGCTGTAAACGAGGGCTCTGTGTGGATGTTTGTGATTCTCCTCCTCCCAGAATTTCCTCCTGCTCGAAGAGGTTGAGAGAAAAAACTCTGGGCTGCCTCAGGATGAGAAGAACCTGATCTCCATTGAGATTCAGAAGATGACCTGCTACTGGGATAAGGTGAATACAGGCTTTTATATACTATTAACAGGATTAGTAATTGGTGTTAAACATTGTTTTCAAAGGGACAGGCTGAAAAGGACCAGTTTGAGTTCGGACATGATACAACATAGGGTTTGTTTGTCTCCTGTCAGAGTTTGGACGCTCCATCGCTCCAGAATGTCTCCGTCACTGTGAAGTCGCACCAGCTCCTGACAGTCATTGGACCAGTGGGTTCTGGAAAGGTCAGTAACTGTTGTGTTCTTTTCTCACTATTCACTGTGTCACATGTTCATGAGTCCAATGTTTCCACCAGTCATCCCTGCTCAGTGCGATCCTGAGAGAGCTGCCTCACGACACCGGGACGCTGCAGGTCAATGGTCAGCTGACCTACGTATCCCAGCAGCCCTGGCTGTTCTCGGGAACCATCCGCAGCAACATCCTGTTTGGGGGAGAACTCAACGCCAAGAAGTATGAGAGGGTCATCAGGGCCTGTGCTCTAAAGAAGGTGAGAAATAACAGCTGCTGCACAACCACTGCTGGTTTCAGACATCGAACAGACGTCAAACATTATTCTGAGTTGTGGTCCAATCCAAAACACAATTACCCAGATCTCACGTTCTTGCATCACAGGACTTTGTAAGGTTTCATTGTGTTTGCGTGCAGGACCTGGAGCTGCTCCCGGATGGAGACCTGACTCTGATCGGGGACCGAGGAGCCACACTCAGCGGGGGGCAGAAAGCACGGATCAACCTGGCGAGGTACAGTCACAATGTAGAAAGGGAACATTTATCCAACCTAAAGCATGTTTGTCACCCTGTCAGTTTGGTGTGTGTCACAGCCGCTTTCTCCTCTTGAGTGTGTGTTTTCTTTCCAGGGCTGTGTATCAGGATGCAGATATCTACCTCCTGGACGACCCCCTAAGTGCCGTGGATGCTGAGGTCGGGAAACATCTTTTCGAGCAGTGAGTCTTGTCAGGCGTGTTGGTTTATCCTAAATAAGAGAAGAGCCGGACTGGTCCAATTTAAATATTTATTGAGATGCAATGAAAGTGGAACAACATAGCTATGGACAATTATCACAGCCTAGGCTAATTAAGTTAGCAATAGGTAGTTAATAATGGCCCCGAACAAAAGGGGTTTGATATAGTTATAACAGTAGATTTAATATGATTGGTTATGAAAGATTGAAGGGGAGTCACCGCAAATCAATTTGGTTCTCCCTTGTTGGTGCACAGGCATGTCCACGCCTCTTGGCACAGAAATCCAGGAAGTGACAAGAAGCCGCTCTCTGTGACGCTTCTACTACTCTGATAGTTGCTAAGCAAAATGTTCTCTTCATGAAAGGCCTTGACACAGCTGGTGCCATGTGGGCCATTGGCGAAAGGAATATGATGTTCCTGCTATATTCAAACAATGTCCTGTTGATGTAAACATTAGGATCCTCGAAACCAAAACAACGAGACAAAACAATGTCAACAAAGTCACCATGTCCGACCTCCAGAACTTATCAGACAGCTGCTTGAAATATATTTGTGAATGTGTCTAAGGGAATAATGGTTTAACACCAAAAGTTAGAATTCAAAACAATTATAAGATTCATTATTAACAATATGAAGCAAGGGTCATTTATAAATCATTTGTATAAAGGCCTTATATATGGCCCAACTGCTCATGCTTCCCCCCCCCCCCCCCCCTTAGTTGCAAATAGTTTCAGTCAGACCCAAATACCATCTAGAATATAAATTCCTAACAGTCTCCACCAGATGGTTCAAATTGTTTAGAGAAGAATTACAGATGTACATGTTGTTATGCACCGATGGAATATTAGTGCTATGTTAAATGTGTCCATGCCTCAGGTGCATCTGTGGCCTGCTGAAGAACAAGTCTCGTATCCTGGTCACCCACCAGCTGCAGCATCTCAGGCCACATGACCAGGTTCTGGTCTTTAAAGAGGTTTGTGCCCCAACACAATAAATCAAGAGACGATGCTTTGAGTGTGAGAGGAGAAAACAATTCATCCACATCTGCACCAATATGAAACGTGTGAGAACACAACCTCTTTTGAAGAGGTAACTGATGAGCCCACCTTGTGCAGTTTATTTACTATAATTCTACTTTATACAGACGTTTTTGTGTGTGTCTCTCAGGGTCATGTGATGGCGCAGGGAACCTACAAGGAGCTGCATTCCGCTGGTCTGGACATGATGTCGCTGATGAGGAGCGAAGAGGAGCACGAGCAATGGCCCCGGTCAGGTGACTCAGACAAACTGTCGCTGCGCAGCCGCACGACCATCTGCTCTCAGAGCAGCCTCCTGGCGCCAGAGAGCTACTGGACAGACCAACATCCTGTAGGTACATTTCCTAAATAATCCAAAAGTGATCCAGCATTGTTTTACCACCATTCCAATCAGTCGGTATGTGATTTGAGCAACTCACTGAATGATGGTTTAAAATGCGGATCAGTAATGACTTGTTTTTCAGGCTGAAACCGCTGGCACCATGGCCGAGGAAACACGAGAAGAAGGAGACGTCAGTGGCCACATCTATCTCAAGTACTTCACTGCTGGCTCCAACCTCCTGGTCCTGCTGGTCGTGGTCCTGCTCAGTGTCATAGCTGAGGTGAGATGTGGCTCAGAGGCCTCGGACATTCACACTCGAACCTGAACAAACTTTCAAGCCTTAAACATATTACCCACAGTTTGTGTCTCTGCTACAAAACGTCCAAAGAGAAGCTAACTGAACTGTGTTCCCCATAACAGGTTGCGTACATTCTTCAGGACTGGTGGCTGGTGTACTGGTGAGTACTTCATCAGATGTTGATTGACAGTTTCTTCATTTGCTGCTGGTCTGATGTGTCTTGTCCCCTGACAGGTCGAGAGACAAGTGTTCGAACAGCACAGCCACTGTTGACTTCTCAAATGGAATCAACGTCACTCACGCAGATCAACAGTTCACACTCACGTTCTACCTCAGCATTTACTCAGGTCAGATTTCTGTCACAGTATTGTGTATATAAAGTCATAATATTACCAATAAAGTCGATTAAAGTAATATTACAAGAATAAAATCTCCATATTAAAGGATAAAGTCTTAATGTTAGCAGATTTGTTTCCTTCAACATGGCTCTTGTATTCTGTGGCCCTGTTGCTTGTGTTTCCAGGTCTGACAGCAGCTGCCGTGGTCTTTGGCTTCGTCAGGAGTTTAGTGATCTTTCATGGACTGGTGAGATCGGCTCAGACGCTGCACAACAACATGTTCAACGCTGTCCTCCGCACGCCGGTTCACTTCTTTGACGTCAACCCTACAGGTGATCCACCCTCAGATTTCACTTCCTGTCATATCTCTTAATAATGAGAGTCTGTTTAAATAATTATGACCAGAGCAGTGAGTGTGTGAGAGGAACTCGTAACTGACTTTGTCTTCATGTAGGAAGAATTCTGAACAGGTTTTCCAAAGACATCAGCCAGATGGACTCGATGCTACCCATCACCTTTGTGGACTTCTATCAGGTGAGCTCTTAGAACTTCTTCATGTAGACCACTGTACACGCACCATTAGACTGCTTTTATTGACCGTCTTATTTTTCAGAACCTTTTCATCATCCCTCACTTTGGTGCTTTCAGTTATTTCTGCAGAATGCCGGCGTGGTGGCGGTGGCAGCCTCGGTCATCCCTCTCATCCTGATCCCCATCATCCCACTGATTCTTCTCTTCTTGTACTTGAGGCGTTTCTACCTCAGCACATCACGAGACGTCAAACGTCTGGAGTCTACAAGTATGTCTCTGCATTCCTCACTAAACAATGTGACCTTTAAAAAGTGCTTGGAGGCAAATAGTGTTTTCTCATGTTTTCTGCAGCTCGCAGTCCCGTCTTGTCCCATCTGTCCACGTCTCTTCAAGGCCTGTGGACAATTCGAGCCTTCAGAGCCGAGGACAGGTTGAAGAAAGCCTTCGATGCTCATCAGGACCTGCATTCAGGTTCAGCTTCACCGTTTGAGTTGCTGTTTTGACGTTTAAGCTGATTTAAAGCTTGACTGCAGTTGAG
Source organism: Platichthys flesus (assembly GCF_949316205.1). Taxonomy (NCBI): domain Eukaryota; kingdom Metazoa; phylum Chordata; class Actinopteri; order Pleuronectiformes; family Pleuronectidae; genus Platichthys; species Platichthys flesus. Next base: position 2,262,141 of record NC_084966.1, on the reverse strand, counting down.
TCTGCTGTGTCCGGTAACATTGGCACATGGTGCACAGTGCTTCTATGCTGATTATGCATATGCTCTTCTCTCCTGTTCTTAGAGGCATGGTTTTTATTCCTGATGACCTCCCGCTGGTTTGCACTTTGCCTTGACAGCATTTGTGCCATATTTATCACTTGCACAGCATTTGCTTGCATCTTCCTCAGAGATGGTGAGGATCTTCTATATGCACACAGGCAGTACAGTTCTATTGTACCACTGAGCTTTACAAAACAGAAGGTTTTGGTTCGAATCCAACCTGAAGCATCTATGTTTTGTTTTCTTGAGTGAACATTCACTGGAGCATACTGAGTCCACGTTCGTTCTTTTGATCTTTTGATCTTTGTGCTTCTCCCAAAGTGTTATTATTCCTTAAATAATATTAATACCATATGCTAATGTTTAAAAAAGGGGAAGACACTAACTGAAATATAAAATACTATTTGATCTATTTTGATTAAATATAGTATCAAATGCTAATAGTACAGTATGATATCCAAAACTACGTAAAAACATCTTAGTATGTGTGGTTTTAATTTTATTTAAAAAACATCATTAAACTGAAAAAACACTCATTCAAATCTAAGATATAATAACTAACACATCTCTAGATATAGATAATAATGATCATAATAAACACACAGTTGACAAACTGTAGCAACAATATATCTCCCTGACTTTCTGGTTTATTGTTTCTTCTGTTTCCATCAACAGAGCAGATCATTGACACAGTTTTATATTAGTTCTTCTTTATCAGCAGAGAACAACAAACACAAATCTGATGCAGATCAATGATGTGATAGACGTCCTCACTGTGTTTAAACAAAGCATAAACATTATATTGATTTGTGTTTGTAAAGTAAAATTCAACTGTAACATTTGCCTTTGAATAATATTCTAATTGTTTGATTCGAGAGAGCCAAGAGAGAGGTAAGGTTTAAGTTCTCTTGTGAAAATGCACTATTCATATAGAACGTCCGTTTATATTTTGCCATCATCCTCCTGTAGTGTAGAGGAAAGGCAACAGGTCTTGATAGCAGAAGATTCTTGGTTCAAAACCTGTTGAGTTTAGCTTTCAGTTCTCTTGTGAAAATGCACTATTCATATAGAACATCCATTAAAACAAATGCATTATCCTTCTGTGGTGTAGAGGAAAGGCTACAGGTCTTGATAGCAGAAGGTTCTTGGTTCAAATCCTGATATAGTTAGCTTTAAGGTCTCTTGTGAAAATTGTACTCTACATATAGGACATCCATCAAAGAGAGTCCATTGTCCTTCTGTAGTGTGGAGGTAATGCTGAAGGTCTATGGGCCATAAGGTTCCTGGTTCAAATCTCACACTGGACAGTTTCCAATTCTCACATACTCCATGTAATTTAAATGAAAGACCTAATTAAATTAAAAATGGAAAAAACACTTAGTTAAAAAACTATTTTTTTTATTACACTGTGCACAATACTTATATTACTAAGGTGTATATATCATACTCCCATGCTTTTAGGGTAGTTGAATAGTTGCCTTCTCCCATGCAGAGCATGGGAGAAGGCAACTATTCTGGAGAGCCTGGTTCTGGCCAGGCACACATGCTGGAGTCCAGCATGGAGGCTGGTGGGGGTCTGGGCTCTTACATGCTGCTATTCAGCCTCCACCTGCTCCTTGTATACTGCTTGTCAGATTTGAGCAGTATACACCCTGTTCCCAAGCCAAAGCCAAAGCCAGTTTGTCTCTGGTCAGATTTGAACCAGGAACCATTAGGGAACAAGTCCAACAGCATCTCTGCCAGGCTAGCGGAGGTCTCCTTTAGTGCTGTTAACAGATGTTCTATTTGTCCTGTTCATTTGGAACATGTTAACAATACAAAATTGCCCCAGAATGGTTTTGAATGGGAGAATGTAAATTGTCTCTGGTCAGACTTGAACCAAGAACCTTCTGGTTCGAAGACCTGTAGCATTTCCTCAACACTACAGAAGGCCAATGGAATACTTTTAACAGACGTTCTTCATCTATAGTGCATTTTCACAAGAGAACTTAAAACTAACCTCAGTAGGTTTTGAACTAAGAACATTCTGCTTTCAAGACCTGTAGCCTTTCTTCTACACTACAGAAGGACGACAGAATACTTTTAACTAACGTGGTATATGTTGACTATATTTCTACAAGAGAACTTAAAACTAACCACACTGGGTTTTGAACCATGAACATTCTGCCATTAAGACCTGTAGCCTTTCCTCTACACTACAGAAGGACAATGGAATGGCAGTAACAGACGTTATTATGTATAGTGCATTTTCACTTGAGAAAACTAATTGAAAATTGCTTGGCCAATGGAAGAATTGAACCCATGTCCCACAATCTAAGGGTCAACTTTCTTACCGTTTGAGCCACTTCATCAGAGAATTGCTTGTGTGTCTTAGAACCTTTGACTATTTGTGTTGGGTTGGGGCATTCGAAATGTCTTGGTTGTGGGAGACACGGCTTCCCACTGAAGTGCAATAAACAAATCAAAACAAATCGATTATACCAAGTCAGGTGGACTCCCGGTGGAGGAATAAACTTCTTAAGTTCTCTAACACTTTGGGAGAAGCACAAAGATCAAGATCCAGTGAATGTTCACTTAAGAGAAAAAGGCAGCAAAGAGGTTTCTGATTGGATAAGAACCAAGAACCTAAATAAATGAATTGTACTTTGTAAGAATTGAACCCATGTCCCTACACCTGAGGTGAGACTTTTACTGTCTGAGCTATTCTAACAGACTCTTTTTTAGAGCATTTGATTTTTTGCATTGGCTACCAACTTTGAAAATTGATTTAGCAAGAACTCGACACCCTGACTAGTAGTCAGCCGTTGAATCATTTTGTTGGTTTGTAGTAAAGATTATCCCAATGCAACATGTTTTGTGTTGTTCAAAAGGGCTTGAGCCTGGAGCAGTGGGCCTGGTGCTCACTTATGTTGTGACGCTAACGGGAAACTTCCAGTGGACCGTGAGGCAAAGTGCTGAGGTGGAGAACATGGTAAGAACCTGCTGGTTGTGCATCAGGCTCAGTGTTGAGGTCAGACAGGATTATCCTAGGCTGTCATGTCAGTGTTTTTGTGGAAGAACCTGTATGGTGGGGAAAGGGAATTGGATAGAAACAAATTACAAAGAGGCTGGAAGTGTGAATTCTTTCCTCTCCTCAGATGACATCAGTGGAGAGGGTGGTAGAGTATACACAGTTAAAGAGTGAAGCATCCTGGGAAACCCAAAAGCAACTTCCTTCCGATTGGCCGAGTAAAGGAATGGTGACCTTCAACAAGTTAAACTTCTCCTACAGCTGCGATGGACCAGTGGTCCTCAAAGACATCAGCATCACCTTCCAGCCCAACGAGAAGGTGAGCTATGCGAGTCTGCATCAAGCCACAATCAGTTCTTACACTGCACACGCTGGGAGGTGATTGTTTTTCTGTGTTTCCTGGGTGTCAGGTTGGTATCGTTGGGAGAACGGGGGCTGGGAAAAGCTCCCTGGTCTCAGCTCTGTTCCGTCTGGCAGAGCCTGAGGGAGAGATCTACATCGATGGGGTTCTCACCTCTGAGGTCGGCCTCCATGACCTGCGCCAGAAGATGTCCATCATTCCTCAGGTAAAGAAAAGGATACGGTCTCTTTACCACGATTCAACCATCTTCAAAAAAATCACTCACCAAATTGTTGGACCAATGAGAAGCACCCCTGGTTTCTGAAATTCAGAAATACCGAATAACAACTGAATAAATGATGAGTCTTCTCTGTGATTCAGGACCCAGTGCTGTTTACAGACACCGTGAGGAAGAACCTGGACCCTTTCAACCAGCACACTGATGAAGACATGTGGACGGCTCTGGAGGAGGCAAGTGTCCAATCAGCTGCTTCAAGACATGCGTTACACGTTGTTGCTCATGTTCACGTCTCGGTGTTTTTCCAGGTGCAGCTGAAGGCCGTGGTGGAGGACCTGCCTGGTAAGCTGGAGACGGTTCTGGCTGAGTCGGGCTCTAACTTCAGCGTGGGTCAGAGGCAGCTGGTGTGTCTGGCCCGAGCGCTGCTGAGGAAGAACCGCATCCTCATCGTCGATGAGGCCACGGCCAACGTGGACCCCAGGTACTGTCCCACCCCACTGCACCACACGTCTACACATCTCTGGATGGAGGTTTCTAAACATGATGTCTTCTCTCGTTGCCGTGGTCCTGCAGGACAGATGAACTGATCCAACAGACCATAAGAGACAAGTTCAGAGAATGCACCGTGCTCACCATCGCTCATCGACTCAACACCATCATAGACAGCGACAGGATACTGGTGAGTCCCCCATGTGTTTGAGATATCAAGATAAATATTTTAGTTTAGGGTTATTTTTGTTACACATTTTAATTGTTGTTGATTTTTTCTGCTCTAAGGTTCTCAACAGCGGAACCATCCAGGAATTAGACCGGCCCTTCAAACTGCTTCAAAACAAAGAGGGAGCTCTTTACAAGATGGTGCAGCAGATGGGTCCAGCTGAGGCAGCCGCCCTGCTTGAGTCAGCCAGACAGGTGAGGTCCACGTGTTCCCGTCTTTAACTCAATGTCTTCACACAAGTGTTGAATATTAAAGGTTTTGTTTTCATCCGCTTCCAGGCATCAAAGCCATGCTGACAGCAGATTTTAAACCAACACACTCCAGATGAAAGAAGTACCAGAGCACAACTGAGCGACCTGACACTGTTTTGTTTTTATATTTGTTTTAAACACAACCTTGTGATCATAACTCCCATATCCTCTTTTGTTTTGATAAAGTTTTTCATGTACAACTGAGTTCCTGTCTCATTGAAACCCTGTTTCAGATATTTCTGTGAAGTCAAATCTCAGTAGGAAGAAGCAGAGAGTAAATAGAAACGCATTACACTCGGATTAAAAGAAGGACATGTATGTGTTTATATAGCATTTGAAACAACAAAGCACAAACATGTCAGATCGTCGGAACACGTGTAAAAACACTGACAAACTAAAAGTGTCAATTTGAACAACAAGGATAATTCAACACACTCCAGCTCTGTCGTAGCAGCTGTTTCCCCCTTTGTAAATTCAGAACTGTTCATTAATCCTGTGCAATCACTCATATTTACAAAGGCAACTTCGACCGTTATATCAACATTAACATGTACAAAATCAAACCCGAAGTAAAGCTTGTACATTATTTAAAAGGGTTACGAGGCCATTTTACAGCAGTTTTTCTAAGGCCTCAATTTGTTTACATATAAATAGCAGGCATAGAAAATAAATAGTGTCTATATCAAGTTTTTACAGCAGTGGTTTCAAGGCTCCCAGCTTGAAGGAAACATGTAGGTATAGTCGGCTCAGGCACTTTGTGAAGTTCTCTGGCTTTTCTCCCTGAGCTCACATGGCCGTCTCACAGAGGACCAGACTATATTCGTGATCGTCTGGTGTGCTGGTGCGGTTTCTCTTCTCATACGCCTGAAAGCACATCAACCACCAAGTGTCAGTTCAACGTTAGGTACAAAGAGAAGCTTCTCACAGCCATGACGTACACTGTGACAGAAACTCACCACTTTAGCGGCCTCCAGTAGAGCTGCTGCCTCCTGTTTACCAGTCTGCTGCACCATTTTGGAGAAGATGCCCTGAGGATTTTGAAGGAGAGTGTAGGGTTCGTCGTAGGCGTGGATTCTCCCTGCATCTAGAACCTGGAGGCAAAATCACGTGTGGGATTATTACCCTGGAAACTAGAGTGATATAGCAAATAATAGAGAGACAATCTTTAGCTTTTACTGATCAGGAAATAGCAGCAGCAGGACTCACCAGTATCCTGTCGCTGTCTATGATGGTGTTGAGTCGATGAGCGACGGTGAGCACGGTGCATTCTCTGAACTTGTCTCTTATGGTCTGTTGGATCAGTTCATCTGTCCTGCAGGACCACGGCAACGAGAGAAGACATGTTTAGAAACCTCCATCCAGAGATGTGTAGACGTGTGGTGCAGTGGGTTGGGACAGTACCTGGGGTCCACGTTGGCCGTGGCCTCGTCGACGATGAGGATGCGGTTCTTCCTCAGCAGCGCTCGGGCCAGACACACCAGCTGCCTCTGACCCACGCTGAAGTTAGAGCCCGACTCAGCCAGAACCGTCTCCAGCTTACCAGGCAGGTCCTCCACCACGGCCTTCAGCTGCACCTGGAAAAACACGGAGAGAGAGAATCAGATTGATAAATTCTGACTGTTGTACTGTTCATGTGAACACGTCTCCAAAAATAATCTACTGCTCCGTGTCATGAGGAGTAATCCAGATGATCACTGATTATTATATCATGTGTAACATCATGTCCTCTCAGTTTGTTGTTAACCCTGTGGGGGTCACTGACCTCTTCCAGAGCGCACCACAGCTCCTCGTCTTCACGTTGGTTAAAAGGGTCCAGGTTCTTTCTCATGGAGCCAGTGAACAGCACCGGGTCCTGGGAAACAACAAGTAGGAGAGGCCGAATTATTTCAGACTCGCCAACCACAACACTCGTCATTTAAAACCCACTTCTCATTGTATAAATGGATTCTTACAGATCTGTTGTGGTTGAATCATGTCAAAGTGACGGTATCCTTTTCTTTACCTGAGGAATGATGGACATCTTCTGGCGCAGGTCATGGAGGCCGATCTCAGAGGTGAGAACCCCATCGATGTAGATCTCTCCCTCAGGCTCTGCCAGACGGAACAGAGCTGAGACCAGGGAGCTTTTCCCAGCCCCCGTTCTCCCAACGATACCAACCTGACACCCAGGAAACACATCAGCTTAGCGTTAAGATTAAATAAAGAAATCTCATGTAAAATCTCCATTTGATGACCAACCTTCTCTTTGGGTCTGAACATCACTTTCAGGTCCTGCAGCACCTTCGGTCCCTCGCCGCCATAGGAGAAGCTGACCTGGTCAAAGGTCAACAGCCCTTTTTGCGGCCAATCAGGAGGAGGGCGCTTCTCGGTTTCCCAGGGTGCTTCACTCTCCAGTTCAGTGTACTCCATTGCTCTCTCCACTGACGTCATCTGAAGACAGGAATAGGTCACATGACATGAAAACACAGCTGTTTTTAGAATAATACAAATAAGACATACATATGTATACATACTATATTCAAACATATGCATGAGTACATATTTGCATTTCAGCTCAATCCTAACTGTCTCTCCTCCAATACTCTCTGCTGGTGGGAGGGTCCATAAAATACACATCTTCTCATGTGAGACACATTCAACTCAATAAATCTAATTTATATATGTTTTAAGTATTTCCCCTAAATAAAAAGAAAGGAAAGTGAATATCTTACCATGTTCTCCACCTCTGTGCTCTGCCTGATCCCCCACTGGAACATGCCGATCAGTGTGACCGAGTACGTCAGAACCAAACCCACGGAGCCAGCGTCCAGCTCTATGACCAAGGAAATCACTTTATGTTTCTATTCAGTCCACATCTGCACATTAGCCCACATTCGGCCTTTGGTGGATGACAGTACAAAACCACTCTTTAGTGTTAGAAGGTAAGAAATGTGCCTTACGGTCTCTGAGCAGCAGGCAGCCAAACAGGACCATGATAACAAAGATGGAGCAAATGCCGTCGAGACGGACAGCGAACCAGCGAGAGATGGTCAGGAACAGGAACCAGGACTCTGTTCAGGAGGATCGATAGATATGTTACAGACGCTGGAGACACACGAGAGCTTCTCACTGATGAAAAGTGTTGAGGGAAACCTGAGTGGAGGTCCTGATGGGCGTCAAACACATCCTGGAACCTCTGCTCAGCTCCAAAGGCTCGGATCGTCCATAGGCCATTGAGAGACGAGGACAGATGGGAGAAGACGGGACTCCGAGCTGCAGGACAGACAACAGAGGGAGCCTGAGTTTATAGTTTAGGTGGAAACTAAAGAAGTCTTTGAGCTGTGCTGCACACACTGTTGCATTGTGGGACACTCACTGGTGGCCTCAAGGCGTTTGATGTCTCTGGAGGTCTGCAGGAAGTAGCGGCGGAGGTAGAGGAAGACGATCAGCAGGGGCACCACAGGGATGAGGATCCAGGGGAGCACCGCCACCGCCACACCGATCACCCCGAGAATCTGCAAGAACACCTGCTCCGAGAAGAAACACAATCATTCACATGAAGTCACTGAAATATTAAAGACAGAAACATTTCTGCATTTCATGGTCGTCTTTCTCCCATTCTCTTGCGCTAACGTGCCACAGGAGGCGTCCAGCAGAGGGCAGCAGAGAGAGCAGCTACCCCCACATGAGTCGGAACCCCCGACACTCAAACTGCTTATAATCAAATGAATATGTTCATGAAGTATCACTTTGGGGTTTTTAAACCATGAGGTGGGGGCTCAGTGAAATAATGAGCACAGTTTTACAATGAAAGATTTGAATCGTTTGAACAAAAAATAACTAGAATCTACGTTTAAACATTTGCCATTTACAGAATTACAACCCTTCACAGTGATGAAGTCACTGTGACCTTTGACCAGTGAAATCTTATCAGTTCATCTTTGAATCCAAGTGAACAATGATGAAAGTTTGAATAAATTCTTTGAAGGCACAAACTGTGTCTAATAATCATCGTGACCCTTTCCTTGAGTATAACTGAACTTAAAGTTAAAGTTAAAGAAATTTCCTCGAGGAGTTCTTGACAAATCGTATCAGACTGACTTACCGCCTCCAGCCACTGGTGGTCACTGTGCTTATTGTTGCGGCGGCCACATATAAATCAAAGTATTGGCATCGAGAAGTGTAAAAATACTTTAGCAGGAGAGAAGACATTGTGATGACGTCTGTCCTCACCTGAGTAAAATCCACAAAAGTCCAGGGCATGTTGGAGTCCAGCTGACCCATGTCCTTTGTAAACCGGTTCAGAACTCTTCCTGAGGACACAAGTCAAACATCACAGACATGAGAAACGCACAAATGATGTGACAGAGGAAAAGCAAGGCCCATCATTAGGGTGAGAACACAAAAGTTAGTACTTTAAATTTAACGACGTGCTTCACTCACCGATGGGATTCGTGTCAAAGAAGCGCACAGGCGCTCGGAGTATGGACTTGAACATTTGGTTGTGCAGAGCCTGGGCACACCTCACCAGCACGTTGAACATGAAGATGTTCCTGGCGAAGCCGAGGATGATGGTGGCTGCAGTCAGACCTGTGAACACAGCAGCACGTTGCCCTTCACCTCACTGAAGAATCACACAGCGGCCACAGTGCAGGATACATGTCGAGCCCAGTGAAGAGCAACACGTTGTTCTTTACCTGCATAAACGCCCAGGTAGAAGTTGATATCCAGCTCGGCCGTGACGTTCTGTCCGTTTACGATCATCGTGCTGTTTTTGTTGAGCTTCTCTTGCTCGTCAGCCCTGATCAGAAGAAATGGGGCAAATTAAACAAGTGCAAAGAAACTGCCTGAAAGGACTTGTGAGATTTTTGTATGTATACTTACCAGTATGCCAGCCACCAGTCCTGCATGATGTACGCCACCTAGGAGACACAGGCAGTGGTTTTATGTGCACAGCTACATTAAATAACAACCTGCACAAACACGTACGAGGTGAAATAAAACTGCACCTGAGCCAAAACGTTGATCCCCAGGATGAAAACTATAAACACGGTGTGGGCTCCAGATTTAAGATATTTGACGTACAGGCTCGCTGCAATGGTTCCCTGAGATCGACTCTCCTCTGCCATGGTCTGCACAGCCTCGGCCTGTTGGGAGGATTTGGACAAACATCGTGATCAACGTGCACAGTTCCAGAGGATGGTGAAACATATGTGGCCGTTTTAATCAGCCACAGAGAGCGTGAGAAGGCTGACGACAACTCATCTCTGTGCAGGTTGTATGGTTTCCGGATCATTACAGAGCAATGACTGCCATGAAATTCCTTCCCTGACTTTATCTCCATAATAAACCGTCAAACACAGCCATGCTCTGGAGAAACAAACGCAAAATATTTGTCTAAAAGTTTCTAGAGAAGGGACGATGTAACAAACCGGTAACTGGTCGCCATCTTTGACTGAATGCATAGAGGAGGTGCGAGAGAGGGCAGAGTTCTGGGACAGAGTTCTGATCCTGCTGCGGACGTCTAGAGGAGCCTGCTGCTCCTCCTCCTCATTATTCAGCAGGGAGGTGAAGTCCACTCCAGACTGCTGCAGCTCTGTGTATGTCCCTTTGGCCACCATGAAACCCTGACGCACACACACACACAAACAAACACACAGTAAGAACACACAGTAAGAACAAACTAAAAACCTCCTGAGAACATTTACAAGGTGTAATGTCCGTTATTTTGGTGACTTCTCTACTAAAAGTTCTGTATTTGTCCTGTTGGTAAAAATAAGGAAATCCTAAAAGGGTTTTATTTCCCTGGAATAAATAAAAACCCTGCCCATTTTTCTGACATTTCACAATGAAATATGTGAAATGCCACCAATTGACCTGAGGATGGCGCTATAGGAAAGCTCCATTAAGTCCAATAAAAATTCAAGACCACCTTGCCAGAGAAAAGAAACATCTGGAATGAAGGAAAAGTCTTAAAACAAGTCCAGATGCCAAATAAAGCAAATGCTGAGGAGATATACAATTTAAATCTTAATAATTGTAATGTTGTATTAGTTACTAAAGACAATGATAAGAGACTGTGATGATGTTTCATGAGTTCGGGGCTTCAGCATGACAACAACAGAGGAGGGGGGATCAGCTAAATGGAAAAACAACGTTAATTTATAAAGGTGGTCGGGGGGGGATAAGACAGTCACAGGAAGGATGAGACTTTATGCAGCAGATGAGGTTACACTGACAGGTGTTACAACAAAGAAGTTCCCCCGGAAACAGACCTGAATAAAGACCCTGACGCAGCTGTTGGAGAGAGAGAATCTTCTATAAAAGCAAATAAGTTGTAAAGCCAAAATAATTTAAAAAAAATTTACCAGCTGTTGACACTTGATTATTGTGGAATATTCTAAACTAAAAATGTATTCATGTGATACAAGTGTAAAGTCTTTATTTTATTGTTTAACTGTTAATACACAAATGAACACACACCTCCTTGAGGACCAGGATCTCATCAGCTTTCTGCAGGTACTGCAGCTGGTGGGTGACCAGGATCCGGGGCTTGTTCTTCAGCAGGCCACAGATGCACCTGATTCATGGACACAGAGGAAAGATGATGTCAAAACTACACAGCTGCGGTTGCATGTCTCAGCATCAGTACAGTTTCAGTCTACAAGCATTTGTTGTTCCAGTCTCTCTCTGGAGCTTTTACTCGGGGGCTGGCTGCAGAAGGTCCAGAGGCTCTCACTCACAAAATGTGTGTTCTCACATACAGCCCCTCTGGAGAATGTCCGGATGTTCTGCAGTGTTCAGTTCATATCTGAAAGCAGCTACATTTTTCAGATTTAAAGAAATTCCCTAGAGGAGATATCTGGAGATATCATTTTACAAACACAGGACAAATGTTAAACCTGGAAACATGAAAGAGCCTAAAAAACCCTCACAAAACTCAGTGAACCTTTCAAGTCCTGTACGGCTGTTATTCAACGGGCTGTGATATCCAGAGGAACAGTGACAGGAAGAAAGGGACCAAGTTGAATTGTCTGAGCCCGGCAGCACCGCACCTCTTCCTGGCTCAGATCTTAGAACTTTCCTTCAGCTCCAACTCACGTCAGATGCAACACTAACACCGAGGCTGAACCACGGCTGATATCACTCAGTGTAAACTAAAAAGCTAAAAACATAAACAGTAACCCTGCAGATACGCCCCCTTCAGAACAGTTGTCCTGGAGAAAAGAAGAGTTTATTCCTGAAAACACAGAGTTTACTTCTGAGGTCACTCACTGTTCAAAGAGGTGTCTCCCGACCTCAGCATCCACAGCACTTAGTGGATCGTCCAGGAGGTAAACATCCGCCTCCTGATACACGGCCCTGAAAACAAACCTTCTATCAGCGACTCACAACCAGGGACATTTCAGTCACAGTGATTACAAATAGCGTACAGACTGGAAAATAAGGCTCCCCTGAACAACACTGTCATTGAAACACTGGAGCAGACCTTTCTGTAAGTGAATCAAAATGAGATCTCTCATTGGTCAGACCTCCAGGTGACCGTTCTCTTACCTCGCCAGGTTGACTCGAGCCTTCTGCCCCCCGCTGAGCGTGGCTCCTCGGTCTCCGATCAGCGTCAAGTCTCCGTCTGGAAGCAGCTCCAGGTCCTGCACATCAGAGCAGCACAGAAACAGAGGAGTTATCATCCTGAACTTCTGTAGCTGTTAACACGTGAGACAGTGGTGCTCGTGGAGGAACTTGTCTTAAAAAAGTGTAACCACAGAAAATAAAAGGCACGACCTGCACGGGAAAGTGTCACGTACAGAAAGAAGAGAGAAGTGTAAGTATCTTGTGCTCAGAATATTTATATCCATATGTATATGTAGAGAGTAGTGATACCATGATGAGAATGTTGTTGCTGATAAAGGCCCATGTTATAACGGCATATAAATGATGCACCAGGTTTATAGTTGCTGACTGGTATATTTCTCTTGGTCTCTCTGGGCTGACGAGTTCATCTGTGTTATTTGGTACAGTTTGGTTCACGTGACATTAGTTTCTCAACATAAAATCAGTCAATGAGTTACTTGTTCATGTGTAGCTGTACAGGAGGAACTTTAATTATCCATAAAAGCACGATGAACTGTGAGAAAGAACGTTTCCCACATCTGAGCCAGAAAACGCTGCCAGAGCATCAGATCTCACACCACCCTGTGTTTGTAACTTTCACCCACTGAATCACGACTGTTTATGGCTGCAATGAAAGAATTAGATGGAAACCCTTGACTTTATCTTATCTCATTTAACACGCTGCTATGTGTTGACGTTGTCATTACTGTTGCACAATGAGACGGCTATTACAAACACATGTCTTATCTATATTCTGTGGTGTTTCGTGTTTGTAGTTAAAAACTCTCCAGATGTTCTTGTGTTATTTGTTCAACCATCTGTCATTTGTCTGAAGTGTGATTATTCTATGTATGAGTCAAGTCTTCATCTATTCGAAGACAGTAAACAAACCGTATCTCACCCTCTTTAGAGCGCAGGCCTTCAGGACACGCTCATACTTCTGAGGGTTTATCTCTTTCCCAAACAGGATGTTGCTGCGGATGGTTCCAGGAAACACCCAGGGCTGCTGGGAGGCGTACGTCAGCTTACCATTGACCTTCAGCAAACCCTTTTCAACGGGCAGCTCTCCCAGGATGGAGCACAGCAGGGACGACTGAATGAGACATGAAGAGGAAACACATGAGATAATATACTCAAAATCCATCGTTTTCCTCCAAGTCACCACCGTGTCTCCCCTCTGCCTGAAACCATGACATGTGATGACTGACCTTTCCAGCTCCTACTGGTCCGATTACAGCCAACAGCTGATTTGACTTCAGATTGAAAGAGACGTTCTGCAGAGATGGAGAATCCAGACTCTGTAGGAGGCACAAAACAGATTCAAACATTAACCCAGGAGCCAATGTCCATAAAGGAAATAAACACAACTATTGCGAGTATGTGAACTAGTGAGAACAAACTATGTGACCTTGTCCCAGTAGCAGAACAGATCCTGGATTTCAACAGATGCGTCCTTCGTCTCCTGCTGTGGCAGAGCAACACTTCTTCTCTCGATCTCACCGAGCATCAAGAACACCTGGACAAACCAATACAGAGAGCATGAGTCATGCAGTGAAACTGTTACCACTACTGTCTCCACATGCATTATGCCGCACATACAACATTTGCTTCTGCTACATTTCTTAAGGAGACGAAAAGATGGAGCCTTTACAGCACCAGACATTACAGCTGGTTTCATGTGATAAAGCGTCTCTGACAATAAGAGAAGTCCATAGCAGTCAAACTGTTTATATCAGCAGCAGTTCTGAATGTAGTCACGTGCTGTCATCTCTGATCTGCTTGATGAACCTGTGACTGAATTAAAGGAGCTAGGAGAGAGACGGCGTGGGAGGAAATCCATGACCACACCATGTCACCGATTACACGGGAAGTTTAACCAAAGAGGAGCATGTGTGTGCTCTGGTTCCTCTCTCTCTGTCAGATTACATTCCGTGTATTCAAATATTTCCTTCATCATAAAATGTATTGTATATATTGAATGTTCATTCTATACATTCAAGGGTTTATTCTAGTTTTTCAAATGTTTTGCTCCAGAAATTCAAGGTTTAATCCATATAATCAATGTTTATTTAAGGTTAAGTCAATATATTCAGGGTTTATTTTAAATATGCAAGGAGTATTTAAGGTGTATATCATATATGTAACGTTTATTCCATATATTCCTGCTGTCATTTAATTATTGAAGATTCATGTTTTAGTGCCTAATATGGATTTTAGGTCCCAAACATCCATGTCAGTCAGGCTGTGTTAAAAAGTACCTGGATCCTGCGGACGCTGACTCGGGCCTCAAACAGCCGCTCGATGGCAGCGGGGAAGAAGAGTGTGACGTTGAGCCGCACGGCGGTGTAGAGCGACACCGTCACAAACACACTGGTGGCCGACATTTTGTTTCCCAGGAGCACGTAGACGGTGAAGGTGCAGAAGAGGATGACCTTGTTGGCGCAGAAGAAGGAGGCCATGTTGAGACCTCGCAGGTAGGAGCTGCTCAGGATGGTGGAGATCTCCTTCCTGAAAAAAAACAGTTGTACCAATCACGTCAATCGGATTTGTCTGCGATCACTCAGAGTTTCTGTGGGACTGAGGTGCCTTCGACGAGGGAATTTAGCAATTTTCCATAAGTGCAGATTTAGGTAGAAACAGATTGTGTCAGGCTGCCACTGAACACTGTGTGTGGGAAAAGGCTGCATCATGCATAGACTGATGCTGACCAACCTGTGCAGCCAAACGTCCTCTTAATAATGAAGAGGAACTCATTTAAATGGAAGTCTTCATTTCATTAATTAATGAATTACCTGAATAAAACTCTTCATCATCTTCAGCAAGTGAAGAACAACAGCGAAATCAACCCCGACACAAACCTGAGGAGAGTTTTATAAACCAGTTCTGGTTCAACGTTGCATTCAAGACAAATATCCCTTTGCTTCCCTTTGTCTCTTAGAAAAAGAACAAGAAAACGAACCTTGAGCCACATAAGCTCCTTTCTGCTGACACTGCTGGACTTCAGTAACCCCCCCCCCCCTTTACAACTGTTTCTTCCCTCTACCAGTGTTTGTTCCCTTTTTTCAGGCCGAGGACACATCCTTGGCCTTAACGAATATTTGCATTGACGCCAGTTTCTCTTTTATCTCTTCAACAGCCCAAATATTGTTTCATGCAGATTTCCCTATTGCCAGTATGCTTGTTGTCTCACCCCTAGAGATGTTGTAACTGATCACGGTAACTAGTAATCCAAACTACGAGTTAAAGAGTTGGCCTCCAAGATCGACTTTTAATTGAAGCACTTTCAAAATCCTTTATCAAACATCGAAGAGTGTTTAAAGATGTTTTTACCTTCTGACCTCAGTGACCAGAGCAGCAAATGGTTTCTCCCAGGCGTACATTTTGATGATCCTCATTCCAGACACCACTTCATTCATGATACGGATTCTGCTGTCGGTCAGGGATGCTGTCAGAGTCCTTTAGAAAGAGGAGAACATTCACAGTGACTAATTACTGCAGGTTGCATACAGTCTATCACAAACAGAAGCTTCATATCATTCATATTTAGTTTTAATGTGGATGTGAATGTATATATATAATAATTTTCTTCCTTAGGCTATTTATAGACACGTGAAATCCCTTTGGATTCGACACTGCAGCCTGTAACCTGACAGCTCCAGGCTGTTTGTGTTGTGAGTCAATCATAACGAAGGCTTCAGTCAGATTTACAACCCTCTTACTTGAACCCTGTCCAGTATAACCTGTGCACGACATAATGGTTCATTGACTTTGTACAAAGGCTGCAATCTGAAACAGGAGACATGTAACCGGAGTCTGTTGGCATGAATGTAGCCATTATGTAAAACGGCTGGTAAGCATGTGTTTTGTGAAACAATGTTTTCTGAACGTATTTGATTTCAAATGAGTGTTTTCACGTCATTTAATTGAATGAGGCAGAAATACTCAAAAACGTTTTAATCCCTCCTTTATTCTTTTAGTTGGGTAATCATCCATTCATCAGTTATACGGCTCCTCCTGTGAGGGCTGGACACTAATCCTAAATTAGCTTTAAAAGAGCTGCTGTCAGACCTGCTCTGAACTCTGGAGAACCTGTGGACATTTGACAGAAGCGGACGTATGTGAGAACACGAATGTCCAAGTGGGAGCCTCCAGGCTTTCTGATGAATGCCCAGATCATTCTCAGGACTCACTTAGGGCAGACTAAACATTTAAATAACAAAAAGAAAACCAATATCTTCTCATCAGAGAGTTTTGGTGACGCCAGTGTCGATGAGCTGTAATTACCTGTACTTTGAAAAGAACCTTCCAAACAGGGACTGCATGGGCATCAGGAACAAGAGGACCACCATGCCTGCCAAGCACGACGGACCAATCTCCACCCACAGAAGCCCGACAACCACAGCTGCCTGGAGGGGCCCAACCCAAAGGAAGTGCAAGAAGATGGTCATCTGTTGGAGAGAGTGTACAATGAACAAGCCAGAAAAGAACATGGAGGTGCAGGACACAATTTACCAACAAATGGGAGGCACAGCGATCAAAGTGTGTTCCTTGGGGGCCGGTGTCTCATCCCCTGTCAACGAGCATTAGACCGGTATGAGCGGCAGAGTCTCTCAACAGGAACTTTCTAAAGGCTTCAATCCAGCACTGGGTAATTATCAGCTCAGGAGTTTTCACAGCAGGCTCTCACCTACTGATATAACTGAAACTCAAAACCCCCACAGGACAAAACTGAGGCTGGTGCCAGGAAGGCTCACGGCCAATCAAGTCTGAACTCAGGCTGAGAGAGCACAGCCAGTTTCTCTGAAAAAATTAGGAGAGCAAGTCACAACTGAGTCGGGCCAAGAATTTAAACACTTCATCGGTGCTGACTTGCAAAATGAGGTCCGATGCGTTCCTTGGGTTTAAATCATGAGTCGTTCTTTTCACAGAATAAATTTAAACAAAATTCAAATGCCTGCAGATTCTCAGTACATCGTAGCTAAGAAACAGGTGATGGGCATCTTCTCATAGCGTCAGTGGAGACTTTTATTGTCTCGTTCTGCAACATCTCACGCTGCATTTGAATGTTGTTGGGATTAAAAGGAACCACATTAGCTTTAGTCACACACATGTTCACATTAACAATGATTCTTCTGTGCACACTCAAGTTAATCACTGTGTTCCAGAGATTCAGTGCTGTGACCGATATGCTCCCTTTAGGCAGGATAATCAACAAGGATAAACTGAAATTACATTTAATAATGTGGTCGGTAAAAGTGGTAAAATCATAACTCAAAGACAACAGACAGTGAATTCAAAGTGTGGGATGCATATTATATCATTTATATCATATAAAATATTTCATCAATATCGTTTAAAATCATTTTTCAGTGTGTTTCCTGTCGCGATACTCTCGCGTCAAGCGGAAAAAATAGACTCGACGCCGAAACGATCGCTTCACGGCGCGAGGCCGCCGCCGCACGACGCTACACTTCAGCATCCGGTGTGTTCAGCGCTGCGGTTTAACATGGGAGTGGATGGGAGCCGGAGGATTGGCGCTGCGCTTACGCCTCGCTTTGGCGTCGCGTCCGGTGTGAACCCGGCGTTACACTTCACCAGGACACCTGCAGAATCTTATAAACTAGAAACCACCTGTCTCAAAGGATGCTGGGAAACTAGTCCATGGATGTGTTAGCTGTAGACTGGATTATTGTAATTATTTATGATCAGGATCTCCCAATAAATCTGTGAAAAGCCTCCAGTTAATCCAAAATGCTGCAAAGCAAGTTCTGACAGGAGGTGGAGAGATCAGATAACTCCCATCAGCCTGTCTGCATTGACTCCCTGTAAGATCCAGAGGACAGATAACAATCCTTGTCCTCACTCAAGCTGCTCTCAGACATGCACCGTTCAGCAAAGAGGAGGCACATAGCCCTCCATTTATTCATCTCTGATTTATCTGATTACACTTTAGATTGTAATTACTGTTTTGTAAAAAGGTAACTGCCTTGGCCTCAATGAATGACAGAGGAAGGGAGAGGAATGCATTGTGGGGTTTATTAAATTGTCAGCCAGCTATTTTGCACTAACTGGCCCCTGCAGCAAAAATAACCTGTGTGCTTGTCAAAGTTCACGTACATCATCAAACTTGTTGACGTCATTGGAAAGGAGGTTGACGATCTGGCCCGTGGTGGTCTTTCCCATGGCATGGTTGTTGAGACGCAGAGCCTGGAAAAAGACCAGGATCATCATCAGTGAAGCAACAACAACATCTACATCTTAAATCTCACAAACGCTATCCCACCATTCAGCTGTACATTAAATACAAATCTTCATAGTCAAGTAAAAGCACAGGAAGGCCCCTTTGTACCCTTGATATGCAAAATGAGCAGTGCTCAATGACACCCAGCAGAACTGAATATTCATCAAGAAGGAGCTGCTGACCTTCTTGAAGACCATGTGACACAGGGCCACTCGGATCTTACTGCCCACTCTCTGGAGCTGGTAGAAGTAGTAGTGATGGAGCACCGCCAGGATGATGGCGAACAGAGACAAACCAGCTGCGTAGCCGAGGGCGTCGTGAAAAGCCCGGCTGTCGTTTGGGTCGTAAAACTCAAAGTACTGAATCATCTTCCCCAAGAGGATGGGCTGGGTCACTTTGATGATCTCCTGAGATGTGGGAGAGCAGAAAGTACAAGAAACAATAAGATTCATAACTGATGAGAACTACAATACTCATCCTTGTGAGTTCTATGCTTAGGTTGAGTTTCCTGTCAAGGGGGAAAACTGATTTGTATTCATCTACCAGGCTCTTACATCCCCTCACTGACGGACCAAGCTTCACTTCACAGGCTGAATACTGACCTCAGCGACAGTAAAGAGTCCCAGCAGAGCGTATGGTTTCCAGTGGCAAAGGATGATGGCTTTCCCGAGGTTTGGAGCCCGCATCTCTTTGGAGGCCTTCTGGATCTCATGGTCCCAGTATCTGTCGTGTAAAATACAGTCATAAGATTCAAGCGAACGGCTTCCCTTTCACTCAATAGCAGAGAACGTATCAACCCCTGGGGTCCACACCCCTCCGGAGTTTTAGAGGCGCTGAAACGGAGAAGTTTGGAAAAGCTGCCGGTCATCCTGAGGCAGCATCAAGGATCCAGTCATGAAATAACTGACACGTAAAAACAAAATCAAATAACAACACACCAGACTAAGTGCACTGTTCAGTCAATGTTCAAGATCCCAAGCTTCATAACTGCTCAGTGAAGGAATTGTTTCCATAAATGTGGGAAACACCACAACTGCTTACTCCTCTTTTCAAGAGTGACCCAGAAGAAATCTTATCTCAGATCTTTCCAACACCGGAGAAACCAAAAGCTTTTCAACTGGTGACTGAGCTGAGACGCTCAAATACAGGATTTCATGCTCGTTCCACAGATAAAGTCAAATTTCAGGGTTGATTTAACAGATGATGATAAGTGACTACACGACCACTGACAGACACATGAAACAACCCGTATCGAAAGGTCTGTGGAAAAATTATCTGTCTCGGTTCTAAAGGGAAC
Source organism: Platichthys flesus (assembly GCF_949316205.1). Classification (NCBI taxonomy): domain Eukaryota; kingdom Metazoa; phylum Chordata; class Actinopteri; order Pleuronectiformes; family Pleuronectidae; genus Platichthys; species Platichthys flesus. The sequence goes on along the minus strand of NC_084966.1, from coordinate 2,242,396 downwards.
AATGAGCCAACAAGTGTTTCCTGGAAGACCCAACTAGGGCATATCTATGTGTAGATCCAGAGTTTACACTGATATCATGAAGAACACTCTCCAGTGTCTCCTCCTGACTATGAGCAGAGAAGGTCTCTGGTTCGACTCCACGGAGAGACAACAAAAGACGAACCTGGATTGATCTGTCCAAAAATCCAAGAGTCTCCCTACCCTGTCTAGTGCCCCTGAGCAATGCACCTTACTCCCCCAACATCTGCTCCCCGGGCGCTGTACATAGCTGCTCACTGCTCTGTGTGTCCTGCACCAGATGGGTTAAATGCAGAGGATAAATTTACCTGCCATTGCATGAGTGTGTTGTGCATGTCTGTGCATGTGTTTGGTATAAATAAATGAATCTCAATCCTGATAACAGCTCCAGAGTTACACATTTACTCTGACAATGTTTTCCACTTGTTTTTTAGTAGTGAAGTATACATATTTATAAGTTAAGCTTGTAAATTTAAATTTTGCTTAGTCATAATGTTGGAATTGTGTGTTTGATCTCCGCATGTAAGAGCAAAGTTTGCACCTCAGGGTAAAAATTCCAGAGACAATGTGCCAAAATCCACTCCTGCTAGTTCACCATTAGATAAAACATCACTGTGACGCCTTCTGACCAACTTTTCATAAGCAACACAATTGCTTTCCACTTCATTTAGAGATCAACCGACCATGTGGGTTTGGACGGGTGCCTACGGTGCCACAGGCCGTCCCTTATTCAGCTGCGGGAGATTTACAAGATCCTTTATAAATTTATATCCTTTACAAATTTACTTTTATCGTTTATTACTGTTTACATAACATTTTATCTTAGGTTGTACAGAGTTTAGAGATAAGACCAGTGTAGTTGATGAGTTTCAAGGGTTAACCTTTGTGGTGTGAAACCAGCAAAGACACTGGCCCCTTTTGTTTGCTTCTTGTTTTCCAATAAAAAACCGAAATAATAACTTAAGTTGTCATGTGTCTTCAGGCCTCTAAGTATTCTGGTGAAAACAGGGGTGAGAAAAAACTAAACTCATGTGTTCTGCTTTATTCCAAATATAGGTTATTTGTTACATGAACGAGTGAAAGAGCAGCAAAGGTCAGGGGAGGGTTGGTAAACGAGAGGAAGGAGGAAGCTGCGTTTTAGCGAGAACAGTCATGCTGAGAAAAAGTTACCTCGGCCAGGGAGGTTGTGTTCTCATTGCTGTCTGCAGACTCCAGTTAGAACGCATTACATTTTGGAGCTGGTCTGATGATGGATCAAGGATTTTTCTCCCACTTTCTGAGATTGAGCATTAACGCAGGAGGTAGGACCTCTCCAAGCGCTCTTCTACTTTTCTGAGTGTTTCATGGAGATTCCGTTCTAAAGCATGAATAAACAAGCCCCCAGCCCCTCACCACCCTGACGCATTAATGAATAGAGAAATATAAATAATACGATCACATTGCAAGAGGAAAGAACCACACAGAACTATTTCTGACACAAAATGTTGCCCGGGCGAGCAGCAGCCTTTGCAGTCAATCTGTTTTTGCAAATCCCTCCACATGCAGAGGTTACAAGCTCCCTGAGGCCAAAGCCAAGTAAGACTCAACCCTCTCTGACTCTTTTAGCAGGGACCACAATCTGCTCCTTCCTCTGTCTCAGGGTCGACTAAGTGGATCCCCACGGTCAGGAGATTGAAGGGGGTCGCACCACTGACTATCTTCACCACTGCATGGAAGTTGTTGTTCCCATTAAAACCGTGCAGTGCTTTCCTAATAAGCCTGGGATCAGCACTGATGCCAAGCATCTCCTCAATAGGAATGAGGGGGTGTTAAAAGGTGGAGATTGGGCTGAGCAGAATCGCCTGCATGGGGGAAATCAAGGTCTGACCGAGACAGAGGAGTCATACAGAGGGAAGCTGCAGCAGAGCAGGTGGTGGGAGCAAACCAGTTCAACCACTTCTCCAACACCAACCTGAAGCCCCCAGACCAACATATAAGGTGATGCTTCTTGTGACTTGGGACACCTGGGAAAAGTGAAGGAATCTAATTGCAAATGAGAACTACACTAACACTCGGCAAAGCCTGAATCTTCTCCAGGACCCAACATTCCCCTGATCATCAAGTTCCATGCCTGGTTTTATTCTCACATAGATGGATTTTAACCTTTAACTGTTTTGTGGGTCATAAATGTTGTGAGTGTTTGTCTGAGAGAGAGAGAGAGAGAGAGCAGTGGGGCAAAGAGCGCTGCACACGGCGACTAAATTAACCAACGGTGCAAAACACCAAGTTAAAGTTAATGTTATAAGTTGTGTAGAAAATGTTAATATTTTGAAAGTGGAGCAGGACAAGGAGAGGCGCATAAATTCAGAAAGGGATTCAAGGATGAGGGCTCTGCTCGGTCTAAACCTTTTAAATGAAACTTCCAACGAAAACAATCCTCAAAGTCCATAACATCTGTAAAGAGTGATGTAAATATAAGATAAGTCACAAACATCAATCTGATATTTCCCTTCTCACATACGACAGAAAATGATGTGCAATTGTGTTTTCATTGTTATTTCCTTCTGCATCATAGTGCTGTGATGCCTTGCTTTACAGATAACGGCAGATTTGTTATTAGTAATGGACTGCATGGACGTGCTGTGCATTGAAGGGAATTTGTGTTTGGTGACTGTGTGTTACATTGTGTTTGCCGGTTGAGATACCCACTGATTAGGACACGTCTTTAGTCTCCTGATAAACAACAACTCCTCTGACTCGGGCAGTGAAACACAGAGTTCCATCATGAGAACTCCATGGTTATAGCAATCATGTAAATATCTTTAACCACAAGGAATCAAATATCTGTCATCTATGACGAGTCAGGACTTACACTGCTGTCAGTTGTGTGGGCATATCTGAAACTGTGCAATCTGTCCCAACTGACTGGGAAGTTTAAATAAGTCCGGTCCATACCTCTGCATTTCCTGACCCAGGTTCTCGGAACTGTCCTCTGGAATCACTCGGAACATGTCCTGCTCCTCCAGCCTGCGTTTGTACCCAGTGCGGAACAGAGGGTTGAGCCACCTGGACGAGGAGGATGGAGGGAGGTTTGGAGAAGAAGAGGGAGAGAAGGACATTGTGTCAACATGGGTAATTATGATATAAGAATATTACTGGCATACATGGAGTGTAAGTCAATCATTTATTATTTCCAGTGAGGGGATATTTTCCTATTTCTGTGTTATAGCACCAATAAATGTAATAATAAGTTAACCTGCGATCTAAACGTGAGGAAACATCCCAATAAATATAATATGAACATTGTAAACAGAAGATATTCAGTAGATGTGGAGGATCTGTCCTGCGTTTGTTTAACATTTCTACATCTCATCATATCTCACCTGCAGATATGAACACATGCATGTGGTGCTACCTGCTCTCGTGCACCCAACACATATCAAAACATCCCTGCTGCATGTTAAGATGCCTTGATAGAACTCTTAGAAACACACATGTGGACTTAATAGAACTTTTACAGAAGTTTCTCTTTGACCTGTCCTCTTACAGATCATTTATAATTAGAGTTCCTCTCAGCTCGGATGTCTCGTCACACATTTGAATAGAACCAGAGTGTTTCTCAGTTGTTGCTCTGGTGCCGCACGTGCTCGTTATAAAACTCAATCGCCAGTCTTGACCAGGCAGAGACGGCGATTCAACCGGAAACTGAGGTTACATAAAGCCGGGGGCTGAATACAGATGTTTCCACGTGTTGATCGGTGTGGAACCAGCTGCTGGTTCCCCTTGCCGGTTCCCACGCAGCCCGTGTGTCTGGGGGGGCAGTGGTCACCTTGGGTCGGTGGGTTTCTAACGGTTTAAATCCCCCGCTAACTCCAGCTAACGCGATCCAGGAACTCACCAAAACAACATCTTCGACCAAACACCCGCCGTCACCATCGGGTTGGTCTTGGATTCTTTGCCGACTTTCTCCATGGTGGCTCCTCCGGTGGCAGCGGATTCGCTTCTCTTCTGTGCCCGTCTCGCGGCTGCTGCTCCCGGCGTCGCGGTGTCTCTCACATCGGTGGTACCCGGAGGTCGGAACCTTCAAGGTGTGTTACGTGTTTTCTCAGAACACACGAGGTGGAGGCACCGCTGGACCTGGAGACACGCCCCTCATACCCGATTGGCCGGGACTGCACCCGCTTTCCCCACGTGTTTGGCTCAGCCCTCTTGGGCCGTTGGTATTGCTCCTGGTCGGGAAGCGCAAACAAACAAGTAAACAAACAAAATAAATTAAAAATTAAAAGAAATTACTAAAAGACAAAGATCTATAAATACATGTACTTTATTGATCCCTGGGAAGGTCAGGTGTAACAGCAGGTAGACAACTACACACAAGATATAGAATAAAACAATATATATATACAAATACAATAAATATATATATCTTGAAGTGTGTCTCTTTATCAATAATAAGTGTAACCAGAGGGATCCAGACTTCATAGACTTACAGTTATTAACTAAACATTTTCTCACCTCTCCTTCCTCTATGGGATATACATACATATAGAAAGTGTGATAAATGACCCAACATGAAGCCAAGGTGTCTTGATTGCCCCCTGTTGTCTAGCTGCAGTGCAGGTATAAATCTATACAATTCTGTGAAAGATGGTTATCTCAAAGTTAAACATTTGGCCAAATATTCAAACCTTCCAACGGTGTCAAAGGGAACTCAAGTATGAGGACATGTGACCTTCGGTAAACTTGTCACGGTTACTCAGCGAAATTTCCAGCTTCCTGTTTCTGCGTGAGTGAATTATTTAACATGCTCACACTCATGTTTGGAAATATAGTCACTGAGTCATTCATGTTACGACACTGGAGTGATAAGAGGGATTCTAAAGTTCCAGGCCTGAAATGAGGAGTTTTTTTTTAAGTCTTAACATAAAACATCCTGTCAAGTTTTCTTTGTGCTTCTGTCTTTCTGATCTCTTACACATACAGAGACATGTGATAACTCACTATAAATAAACCCTGTGTGTTCGATGACAGACGCCCTCCGACACCACAGAGGTTTCATGAAATGACATAAAAGAACTGAAGCCTCCACTTCTCTTTTCCACGTCCAAGGCACGTTTGAGAGAAATCCAGTCACATGTTAAGAAGGTGAAATATTATCCCGAGACCAACAATCTAATGATAACACACTGGATGGTCTTTGGCCCTCTCGCCCTGCACGTTATCCTCCTGTTGATGTTTAGCCAGCACCGAGGGGTAGAAGGGCTGGAGGAGAGAAGCCAGCAGGAGATTATTACAGGCAGCTGAACTCTGCCCAATACCATGAATCTGACTGTGTGGGGGGGGGGGGGGGGGGGGGTCAACAGACATTTCCCATGTTAAACCTGCAGAGTGAGAGGCCTGTTTTCTCCTCACGTATTCCCACAGAGGACTAGAGAGGAAGTGCTTCCTTTGTTCAACTTTCAGTCATGATCCATGTTGCATGTGTGATTGTTCTGTGAAAAGCTGCCACGTGTTTGATTAAACCGTCTTCATGTGTGAATAAGAGAGGAAGCACCTGAGAGGGAAGTTCATTTTTTAAATTGCAAACATTAAAAGTTACAGGAGAGGTCAGGAGGACATAGTAAGACTTTGAACAACTCATAATGCAATTTAGAGTGCTGCCTAGTTTGTACACAAGTATGAAGGACATATTGAAAACAACAATCACAAGAATATAGTGTTATTAAGAAGACAGTCATGACATTATACAAATAAAGTCCTAAAGAGACAGAAAGAACTGAATCTTAGAGTTAATTAATCATCTATTCCCACTGAAATAATGCACATCACAGTCAAGCAAAAGCGGCTGTGATGCCCTGACCAGGCGGTGTTTTCCAACCCAAGAGGCAAATCACCAGATCATCATATTCACGGCCTTCATGGGGTTTCATCAACAGGTTGACAGAGACATCAGCCGGCTCCAGCTGCCTCAGTCATTAGCAGACTGCAGGATGGAATCCCCTCTGAGTTTACTCAGCAACAGCAGCCATGGGAACACGACATCCAGGCTTCAACTACCCAGGGATTTACGGAGCAGTGCTCTCAGCATCTTCTTGCTGCTGTTAACAGTAAAACACCCTGTCTAGATTTGCTGGAATGCTGACGATGGTTTTACGAGCCCAGGTACAGGGTCAGCGGGGGGAAAGCAAGGCTCAGCCTGGAAGCTTCTGAAAATCTCTCTGGTAATTATTTCCTCTGGACACAATCCCTCATTCTCCACAGAGATTAGATCTAATCCCTGTTTGAAAAATATCTCTACTAAACGGGGGTAAACCAGTTTGTCAGTATAAAGGTTGTGAATTGAATTAATTATTACCCACCAGCCTCATTGTGTCCACAGTGTTCTGGGTCTTTCTCTGTCTCTGCTGCTGTTAGAGTGTCTGATTAGCTTGTCTCTCAACTAAATGTGATTTTTAGCTCCGGCTTCTTCACAGCCAAATAACTCCTGTGATCCTAAAGGAACAAACTAATCACTAAGTGTGTGTTCTGACTTAGAACAGAAACACTGATAAAACCAAATAGATAAAAGTTCCCTGAGAACAAGAACAGAATTAACTGTAAGAAAGGATTCACAATTTGTTCTCCCACTTCAGTATCCACAAATCCAGCAGAGTTTCATCCTCTGGGGACCACGAATGACTTAATAACTTTAAACACAAGCAGTTCCTCCTTCCTGCCACTTGACAGCGCTGTAGCAGTGTGACTCCAGTTCAGGTAGAATCAAACTGCATTCTAACTTTTGGCAAAAGCTGCACTCATCGGTGCCGAGGACAAAAGTGGAAAACGTGCACACGTCAGTCTTTCATTCACAATCTCTCCCATCTTGTCTTCCTCTTCTGTCAAAGACTTTTCAGATCCTTCCAATTAAAGACTTCCTGCTCCTGCAGATCTCCTTGCAGACCCCATGGACACCGTGCAGAGTGATGACCCGTGTGTGTGTGTGTGTGCGCCCCTTCACCCTCCCACCGCCACAAACACAACACACAACAACTGATTGTGTGTCACTGAATGATGTGCATTGAAAAGTGTTGGCTCCCGGACTAAGATGCTTGGCTGAGCAGGTAAAAGAGAAGCAGAACTGTGCAGAGCTGCCACTGCTGACGTACCTGTCGGGCATCGACCCTCCCACCTCCTCCCTGACACTTCTATCCTCTCCCAGCCCAGACCTCCGAGCCAGAGGGAAAATGGGCAACATGGTAACAGAGATCGTAGCCTTCCTCCTGACCATCTCTGGATGGATCCTAGTGTCGTCCACCCTGCCGACAGACTACTGGAAGGTGTCCTCCGTGGATGGGACGGTTATAACCACAGCCACCTTCTGGTCCAACCTCTGGAAAACCTGCGTCACTGATTCCACTGGCGTGTCAAACTGCAAAGACTTTCCTTCAATGCTGGCTCTGGATGGTGAGTTGTGGGATTGTGGTGAACGCTGCTGAGAGCATCTTTCTTTTCGTGAAAATCCATCTGACTGAAGATGGATACCTGTTGTTTCTGGATGAATGACAACCATTGTAATCAAAAGCATTTAGCAACTCGATCTTTCCTCTTTCTGATTCCGACTCCCGGCCGTAAACAACGGCCACTTTTAAAGCTTAAGGCCATTAGAGGCTGATCGGTGTCCTAATGTGTCCAGAAGAAGCAATCTGAGAAAGTCACACAGTCATGCAGTGGTCACTTCCCATTTCCTGCTCGTGACAAACAGTCCACCATCAGTCTTTAGAAGAGCACAATTCAGAATGTGGATTGGAAATCTAATGGCACTAATGTTCTATCAAGGCTTTTCACTGTATGACTCAAACATAAAGGCCTTCTTCATAATGTTTAAATCTGTGGTTTTCAAAGCAGTAATTCTCAGATGAATCCCAGGGGTCACCAGACGTCATCATCTGTGATTATCTTGTGTAATATCAGATTCTAATTCTTCTTTTGCTTTATATCACACATGTGTAAATCAAAGATGTTTGCAGCCGCTGGTTCAAGCTCTCTCCTCTGTCATGAAGCCTATATCCAGGTGTGTCGGGGCCTGATGATCGCAGCCGTGTGTCTGGGTTTCTTTGGCGCCATCTTCGCTCTCGTGGGAATGAAGTGCACGAAAATCGGGGGCTCAGAGACGACCAAAGCTCGGCTGACCGTCCTATCGGGCTTCCACTTCATCCTCGGCGGTAAAATCTGCCCTTTAGGAATCGAACACCTCAAAGCTACATCATAATATCAGCATGTTTTGATTTCAGGCCCAACTTGAAGTAGAAATCTTCTTTTTCCCTCCGTAGGCCTGTGCTGCATGACGGCGTGCTCCATATACGCTCACAGGGTCACAAGCGACTTCTTTGATCCCTTCTTTGTGGCTCAGAAGTAAGTCTTCAGGACTCAGATGTTTCTGTGACTGCAGATCAGACAAAGTAAAGTCCGGTCACAACTGTGTCTTTCCTGCAGGTTTGAGCTCGGGGCAGCTCTCTTCATCGGCTGGGCCGGATCCGTGCTGTGCATCCTGGGAGGACTTGTGTTCTGCCTCTCGCTGTCTGAAGGATTCACTATGAGGCAAGTAGCTTGGTTTCCGACACGTGATCCCACATCTGTCATCAGCTTCAAGGACTTAACTAAACTGCACTGAGCTGCAAACGCATGCAATTGAAATAATGACTTAAAGAGCAACGGAGAGCGAGACGCTGGAAAAACATCCACTTATCTTTGTCAACATCTTGTCTCGTGATTGTTTAACCTACAGGACAAATTGTGTGATTGTCCTTTTGATAAGTTAACGACTCAATGTTTCCTTTGTTACAATAAGGACTTTAGGAAATGAAAGTCACCTTGACTGAGAGCAGCTGCAGGCTGAGGAAACTCGGAAATTTAGATTCTGGATGAAGCAAGAAAGATAAAGAATAGGATTTGAAAAGATCCCTGTCATGTCCCGCCTCTTTTAAAATGTAACTCTGTCTCTGGGTGTCTCTGATGGATTATCAAGACGTTTCTGTCCCCAGAGGATGAACTGTAATAACCTCTGATGATTCCCAATATTTACCAATGAGCAAATGTAATAAAAGGCAAAACCCCAAAAAGATGGTGTTTTATTCCTGCTCTAAATCAAAAGTCCTGTTTTTTTGCAGAGCTGAATATTCCTACAGAGGACCAGTATCACCAGTATCACCGGCCACAGCGCGTGATAAGTGCAGCAAAACAGCCAGCGGCCCGACAGCCAGCGCCCTGCACAAGGAAACAGTGGAGCCTTCCAGGCAGTTTGGAAGAAACGCCTACGTGTGAAATTGGACTTTATTCAATAACAGTTAAATCGATGGTGGTGATATTTATTTCAATATTCTGTGGTCACGAGAAACTCACAAGTGAAGCACGGATGTTCACTTTAGGAACTTTGGGCAGGAACTCTGGGGAAATCCTTCCTGGCAATGTGTCATTCACAGTTTATCAGATGATTTTATATTTTCAAATTTGTTTTGAAAATATAAAAGGTCACCTTCAACAAGCCGGCCTCCCCTTTTAATCTGTATTTAATAATTCTTTAGTCAGTTAAGTCGATTTTAAATCATTTATTTTATCATAACTGGAGGAGAAAAGGGTTTGTAAATAATTTATAGCTGCTCAGACTTTTCCAATGATTTTTTATTATTAGACACTTGTTCTGTAACTTAAACATTTTGCAAATGTGACCAAATGAAGTAATTAAAAGATTTGAAACTTTCTCAGTTGATCAGCGGTGATTGCAGTGGATCTTCTCTGATCGCTTCAAAGGGAACATTAATATTTCTCAGGATCTGAGGGTCACTACATCCCGTCTAACCTGAGACGGAGCTGGAGGCCGGAGGTTTCCCTCACAGCAGCCATCCATCTCCACCTGGGAATTACCATCACCAGGGACCTCAGGCTAAGTTACAGCGGCTGCAGCCGGGAGCTGGCAGAGAGTCGTGAAGAAGTGTCAGGTGACGCTCTCTGATATAAAGCTAGTATTGTGTCTGCATGACTTCCTTATCAGAGATCATTAAAACACACATGTAAAGCAACTGTCTCCATATTTCATACTTTTTTTTAAAAGAATAATTCAACCTGATTGACACAGAAGTTAAATGTAAATCCAGGTTACAATGAGTTTAGTTATATATTGTGCTTCAACACATAACGTTGACATTGTATAATTTATGTGTAGTTTTACTTTAGCATCATCTGGGAACATTTAAAAACAATTCTAATTGATTAAAATGTTTCATTGTGAGGATTTGACCTTCTAGTGGCCAGAGAGGGAACTGCATCCGGGTGTTTCTGTAAATTATACTTTCTACTACTGTGGAGAAATACTGTAAAGTTTTAATAAAGAAAAGAAGGAAAGATACTGCACATAAATACCTGAAATGTCCATGTGTTTACTGTGTGTACTGTGTGTACTGTGTGTATAGACTACAACCTAATAAAGCTAGTTAATAAAATGTGTGCATATGTAAATGAGATGCTGTAAGAAAAGATAGATGGATAAAGAGATAGATAGATAGATAGATAGACAGAGAGAGAGAGATAGAGAGAGAGAGAGAGAGAGAGATAGATAGAGAGAGATAGATAGAGGGATAGAGAGATAGATAGAAGAAGACGGGGTCATGAGGGAAAACGTTGTGAGCGACTGGCCTTTTATTGACCTCTGTTGGGAAAAGGGTGCAGAAACTCTCTCCATCTCTCTCTCTCTATCTCTCCATCCCTTCATCCCTCCGTCCATGAGTGTAACCACCAGAGAGCAGCATTCCTTCACACTCAGTGGATCTGCAGTCGCTGCACAACATGTCACAGATAAGAGAGAACACTAAATAAAGTAATAATTCAGATAAGTCATTTGCTGTTAAATTAAGATAAGTTAAGACAAGATAAGTTATTTAAAAACAGGTCAACCTAACAAAAGCATGTCTTTGTCCTTTTTTTTTCTTTCCACTAAACAAATTAAGGCCCCAGTGCTGCACCAGTATGTCCCCACCACCACCAATAAGTTACTCCTAAGCCCAGAGGACAAAGAGAAGCTCTTTCATCCCAGAGAACATTCATCACTCCAGGAAATCTCATTACCTCAGAGTTAAGTCCAATTAGAAGAGATGTTATTAAGATGTTATTAAGAGAGCTCAGTGAACTGACTCAGGAGCAGCAGCTTAGAGCCGCAGGCCACGTCATGTTATTACACGTTTCACCTGCAGGGGGCAGACCTGCAAATCAGAACGTACAAGGTAAAACTGTTGAATAGACGAAACTCACAAGGTCTCAACTCACAGTACCAGTAAGATGTGAGTCAGGGTCTCTCTCTGTGCTACTGGTCTCTGTCTGTGCTACTGGTCTCTCTCTGTGCTACTGGTCTCTGTCTGTGCTACTGGTCTCTCTCTGTGCTACTGGTCTCTGTCTGTGCTCTGGTCTCTCTCTGTGTTACTGGTCTCTATCTGTGTTACTGGTCTCTCTCTGTGCTACTGATCTCTATATGTGTTAATGGTCTGTCTCTCTGTGTTACTGGACTCTCTCTGTGCTACTGGTCTCTCTCTCTCTGTTTTACTGGTCTCTCTCTGTGTTAATGGTCTCTCTCTGTGCTACTGGTCTCTCTCTGTGTTACTGGTCTCTCTCTGTGCTACTGGTCTCTCTATGTGTTAATGGTCTGTCTCTCTGTGTTACTGGTCTCTCTCTGTGTTACTGGTTTCTCTCTGTGTTACTGGTCTCTCTCTCTCTGTTTTACTGGTCTCTCTCTGTGTTAATGGTCACTCTCTGTGCTACTGGTCTCTCTCTGTGTTACTGGTCTCTCTCTTTGTTACTGGTCTCTCTCTGTGCTACTGGTCTCTCTCTGTGTTACTGGTCTCTCTCTGTGTTACTGGTCTCTCTCTGTGTTACTGGTGGAACTTTAGCTAAGATCGGATTGTGTTTGTCAGTTTCTAGTTTACTGGACGATGTGCGACTCCCGTCCATTCAGTGACAAAGTGATGAGCTCACCTGTAACCTGAGACACGCTGAGGTCAGCAGATCTGGAGTCAGACAACTTTCACCTGTGGGAACCAAAGAGACACTTTCCTCTCAGCCCCCCCCCCCCCCCGCTCTGTTCCTGGGATCAGTCGTCTTCTTCCTCTGAGACGAGCAGCGAGCCTGGTCCTCATGTTTTAGGATTAAAGCTTCACCATCTGGATTCAAACTAAAAAACAGAGCAAAGGGAAATCGTCCGAGCTCCACAGTCGAGACGTGATTTAAGATAAAGACACAACAACAGCTTCCCTGGACCTGAGGAGACTCAGGCCCTGAGATGCAGACCCGTGTTGTCCAGATCTGGGGTTTCCTGCTGACGGTGCTGGGCTGGATCTTTGTGGCGTGCACGATGGCCATGGAGGGCTGGAAGATCACCTCCATCGGGGGCATGGGGGGCTCCGCCATGATCAAGGTGGCCTGGTACTGGTCCAGCCTGTGGAGATCCTGTTTCACCGACTCCACTTCCGTCAGTAACTGCTACGACTACCCGATGCTGTGGTCTGTGGAGGGTAGGTCCCACACGTCTTCTGCTGCATCTCACCGACCCAGAACCCTTCCACCATCTTCTGTGTCCCTGCAGGTTACATCCAGGTCGTGAGGGGCCTGCTGATGGCGGCTCTCAGCCTGGGGGCGCTGGGCTTCGTGCTCAGTCTGCTGGGGATGGAGTGCACCTTCATCGGAGGGAAAGACCGTTCCAAGCAGAAGAAGATCTACGCTGGAGGCTGCTGCCACATCGTCGGAGGTACATGTCCTAATATTACAACTTATTCTCAAATTCAAACAATAGAAAAAATATCTTCTATTATCTCCGGACATCTCATGGTTATTTTCTACTGAAAACATTTCAAAAGAAAGTTTTAAAACAAAACATTTGAATTCTAAGTGTTTTAAAAAACATCCTTGCACATAAATATGATGAGATCTTTACTAGAGACTTTCTAAAGTCTTCAGTTAACTTTAGCTACAATATCTTTCACTGAAAAATACAATATTTTGAATCTCTTTTGAATCGTGTCAAACAGAATAAGTTTGTTTCTGTAACATCTTTGCCTGCAGGTTTTCTGTCTGTCTGCGGCTACGCTGTTTACGCTCAGTATGTTTCAGTCGAATACTTCAACCCCGACTTTAATGGACTGAAGTAAGTTCAACCTCACTCATTGTGTTTCAGCTCCAAAGAGACTTGGTGAAACGTGAATCATTTCTCTGCTCCACAGGTACGACCTGGGCACTCCTCTGTTCCTGGGCTGGGTCGGCTCGGCTTTCCATATGACAGGAGGGTTTTTCTATCTGTGGTCTGTGTGGACGCCGCTCTGTGGAGGAAGTCACAAGTGAGTACAGAGTGGATGAGGAATCACAGCAGTTTAAAATTTGCAGATGTTCAATACTCAACTTACTGATGAGGAGTTCTGCCGTTTAAAAGCATTCCTGGTTTAATGGGAAAAGAAAAGACTTCAGGTCAAAGGTCAGTTTCAACCCCAGAGACAGAGGCTGAAGAAGTGTTGGTTTGGAGGAAGCTGGACTCAGCTCGTGTAAATTCCTATAATTGAGATGTTTGAAAACAGCTGCTCATAGAAGCAGGAAATCGATTTCTTCTGCCTAAGAAAAGATAATAAGACGAGAAGATCTTTTCTTCTGGACGCAGGTTTTGACTGCAGACCACCTGCTTGACCCTTTGCCCTCAAGGAGGAGCTACAGGTCATAAAGCCTTAGATCACCAGACTCCAGAACTAAAACTTATAAGAAAAATGCAAAAAAAAACAAAACACTGCTGCATTTAGCATCATCGTGTTTTTTATCCAGACGTTTTTATTTGCTATAATATGTGTTCTTTTTGATTTGATGCATTAACCAGAACTATCACTCGTAAACACAGAAGATTTATTTTCTTCTCTATACTATCTTATTCTACTCTATGTTACTCTATTCTATCTCATTTTGTTGTATTATTTTATATCCTATCTATATTATTATATTCTATCTTATTATATTATATTATCTCCTATTCTACAATATTCCATTCTATTTGATTCTATTCTATCTTATTCTATTCTATTATACTCTATTCTATTGTATCTCATTCAATTCCACCAAATTCCATTATTATATTCTATCTCATTACATTCTTTCTATTATATCCTAATCTATAATACTCTAATCTATTCTACTAAACCTTATCTCATTATCTTCTATTTTATCTAGTTTATCTTATTCTATCTGAATATATTAATTTATTCTACCTCATTCTATTCTATATTATTCGATTTATTATGAATAGATTGATTCGAATTAGATATCATTCAATTATATTATACTCTATTCTATAATATTTTAGAATATAACTTATAGGATAGTTTAGAGCATTATAGAATAGAAAAAGATAGAATAAGAAAAATAGAGTATTATAGAATAGAGTATAATAGAATAAAATAATTAAGACCATTATAGAAAAGAACAAGATAGAATAGGAAACAATAGAGCATTATAGAATAGAACCAAATCTAAGAGGATAGAATAGAGATTATAGAATCGAACAAGATTGAACATATTAGTTTTAAGCATTAAAGAATAGAACAAGACAGAAAAGGATAGAATAGAGCACTATAGAATCGAACATGATCGAACATAATAGTTGTATCATTAAAGAATAGAACAATACAGAATAGGATAGAATAGATCATTATAGATTCGAACAACATTGAATAGGATAGAATGGAGCATTATAGAAAATAACAAGATAGAAAAGAATAGAATAGAGTATAATAGAACAAAATAGTTTAGAGCATTATAGAAAAAAGATAGAATAGGATAGAAAAGAGCATTATAGAATAGAACAAGATAGAAAAGGATAGAATAGAGCTTTATAGAATCGAACAAGTTAGAAGATAAAAGTTTTAAGCATTATAGAATAGAACAAGATAAACTAGGATAAAATGGAGAATTAAGAAATAACAAGATAGAATAGAATGGAGTATTATAGAATAGAGTATAATAGAATGAAATAGTTTAGAGCATTATAGAAAAAAGAGCAAGATTGAATAGGATAGAATAGAGCATTATAGAATCGAACAAGATAAAACATAATAGTTTTAAGCATTATAGAATAGAGGACGATAGAATAGGATAGAATGGAGCATATAGAATAGAACCATGTAGAATAGGATAGAATATAGTATTATAGAATAGATAGAATAAATTAGAGTAGAATATAATATAATCGCGCAAAATAGAATAGAATAGAATACAATAAAACAAAACAAAAAGATTAGGATAGCATCTATTCTATCCTATTCCATTCATGTCCATTCTGTCAAATTTGACCATTATGCATCTCTCTCTTTCCAGGGTGATCAACATTCAGCCAATAGCTGACCCAGAACAAAACAAGTCCATCACTGCTCTGTCTTCAGTGTCAGAGATCGCATCTAAGACCAAAGTGTCATCTGTCTCTGAGCTGGCGTCCAGGTCCGAGCGCTCAGACGTGTCGGCCATCTCCTCAAGATCAGAGCGTACGTCCAAATCTAGACGCATGGCCAAGTCAGGACAGTCGACGAAGACAGGGCGAAGTATTAAGTCTGCAGGGTCGGGGTCGGGATCAGGATCGGGGTCAGAGTCCAGCCTCTCGTTGAGGTCCAGCATTCCGACTCTGTCCGACTCGAGGAGCAGCAGCAGCAGCCGGACGGTCTCGTCTCTGTCCAGCAGCGCGAGCAGCGAGTCGAGCAGAAACTCTTTTATCTGAGGAGAAACAAACTGGACAATTCATGAAGCTTTAACTTCAACTGGATGTTTCGTGTGAATAAAAACTGATGAAATCTTGTGTTTTATAAGAATAAATGTGTTAAATCTTTTATCTGTTTCGTTCATTCCTCAGACGTGTTTCATAATAAAGTTGTTTATCAGTGAAATGAGCTGTGAGGAGGAGGTGTCTCTCTACAATGGGACCTCAGATAGTGAAGGTTCCTTCTCTGAAGTTCAACAGATTAATGTTGGGTTACTTCTACTCTTCATCACTGTCTTCATCACATCGAAGGTAAAAGGTCTGTCAGGACCAGGAAACAGAAGAACTCTCGGCTGTGAGGATCAACTGCTGGATAATACAAATAAAAGCTCAATAGTAAAGTTCTTAATAAACCTTCTTTAGCTGATGCTGATGCTGGAGGGGTCATGTGATGAGAATCTGACGAATCAGCGAAGGCTTCGTAAAGTCTGCGTCATAGTTTCCAAACGTCTCTGCTGCTCTGAGGACGCCAGCGAATCAGAACCAGAGCTGATGAGAAAATGTAATAATGTGGATGTAGCCTGAGTCTCGGGTAACTAACATGGAGGAGGCCGGGTTAGAGACCTATACCGCATCCAACCACCAGTTGGCGATGAAGGCCCTTTGGCTTCACTTGTGGGAGGCGTCCTGTCATCCATCTTCAAACTGGTTCAAACTGGTTCTCACAGACTGGTTTCCCACGACTCTCCCTCATGCGGCTGCTTCCTCGGACAGGAAACAGGAACGTCGCTGCATCTTTTAAAATAATCAGCAGGATATTTAATGATGAAAATAATTATATTCTAATGATAAAATATTTTTAACCCCTGCTTGATTTTAATTTCTGTACTTTTCACCTTCATCTCATACAAGAAAATCAGTTTCATGACTTCTCTGCACTTTGGGATCTAAAAAGGAAGGCGCAGAGAGGAGGAGGAGGAGGAGGAGCAGAGAGAAGGAGGAGGAGGAGGAGCAGAGAGAAGGAGGAGGAGGATGTGAAATCTGAATCTGGTGGAATGACTCACTCACCTGAGTCCTGGGAACATGAAGGATGCTGAGTTGGCGAAACCTCCTGAAAAGATAAGACGAGACAAACATCCAAAGTGCTGGTGTGACGCCTCCACATCAGCAGGGAGCTCGTCCAGGTCCCTTTGCCTCGCTCCCGACTCGCAGCTCTCACCACAGGTTGAACTGACTCACCATGACGCACAGGACGGTGGTGATGTACCTGGAGATCGGCTGCTTCGTGTCGTGTCTGTGCGGCTGGATCCTGGTGTGCTCCACGCTGCCGACGGAGTACTGGACTTTCTCCGAGGTGGGCAGCGTCGTGCTGACCACCTCCAACTACTACTCCAATCTGTGGAAGGACTGCATCTCCGACTCCACGGGGGTGTCCGACTGCAAGGACTACCCCTCCATGCTGGGCCTACCTGGTAAGCTCGTCTGAAATCTGGACCCAGTGGGTGGAGCTCTGGTTTAAGGACAAACAAGTCCACTGAGATGTTTATTATATGTACTTAAATGGGAATTACAGTTATATGAAGATTTAGTCACAAGGTCACAGGTCATGTTGAAAATATCAAACTGTAACATAAGAATCCTGTTATCAGATAAACATAAGTTATAGATAATCCTCCACCTGTCGTCCCTCAGTGTACCTCCACGCCTGCAGAGCGCTGGCGGTCTGCTCCGTCATCACAGGCTTCTTCGGAGGCGTCCTCACCCTCGTTGGGATGAAGTGCACTAAGATCGGAGGCTCAGAGATCGCCAACGCCAGAGTGACCTTCGCCGGCGGGATCACGTACCTGGTGTCAGGTAAGAACCACAGAAGAGTCTGAAGGATCAATGTGTGAACTGAGTCCAAAGTACAACGTGTGTTCAGGATGCTGCGGGATGATCACCTACTCGTGGTGGGCCAACAAAGTCATCAGAGAATACTTGGATCCACATTTCAGGGCTCAGAAGTGAGTACTTTTTGAAGTATTACAACAAATACAACATGATATGAAAGTAGTCCATAAAGAGTGGGATGAGTAAGTTCATGAAATCAAACCTGTGCAGGTTTGAACTGGGAGCTGCGATCTTCATTGGCTGGGGAGGATCCGTGCTCCTGCTGAGTGGAGGCACGGTGCAGAGCTACTTCTCTGGAAAAGAAGGTCTGCCATCAAGGTACAGGGCTATATGTTTATATACAACCTATATTAATACAAATATACCATTTAGTGAGTACATATATAATGATATATGCATACAAATATATCTATATGTACCTTTATGTGTTATAGTTGGACAACCAGTGATACTGACCATGTTCCCTCTTGTATCTAAACAGCAGTTCCTCTAAACAGCCCCTGAGACCCGGCACGTACGCCACGGCCCGGAGCCGACGGACCTACATGCTGCCGGCCACGTCCTCCAGACTCGCTCTGGGGCCGCCGCTGTTCTACGAGGGCAGGAAGAGCCGAGAGGCCGGAGCCACGGCGTCGAGTGGGGGCCGCACCTTCAGCAGGGACAGCTTCGTCTGAGTCCCACAGGAAGTCAGAATCAAACCCAGAATCAAACCCTCATCAGACCACAAACAGCCGTGATGAGAGCAGGTCTTCAGTCGGGTGGAGTTTGTGATTGTCCCACAGAAGCTGCTTCAGCTCTTCATGCTCAGCTACCAGCTGATTACTCATATTCACCACAGTTATGCGTATTTTCCCTGAATGTCAAAGTTTTCCTCGTGTTTACATATTTGAAAGAAGAAAAAGTGGATAGAGCTTTTTTGAAATCGTATTAAACGTTAATGTTCTTTGATTTGATGCTTTTCGTCCATTGCTGTGATTTGTGAAGCTGTTGTTACTTTCAGTGTGAGCCACATTTTCCTCTTCTCATTATGACAGCTTTTCTTTGTACAGTCTCTGGTTTGGTTTTGTGTTTTTAATGATTAAAACAAAGTGGTTTCCTTTAGAACGGGTCCTTCCTTTGTTTCCATTCTCTCAGTGACTCTGCAGAAAGTGCACCAGTTGGAATAAAAAAGAAACACCGTCTGTGTTGAACCCTGACGAGTCTGAAGCTTGTGGAAAACAACGAGGTGACACTCTGGTGTCAGAAAAGCTCTGAGGTCTCGGTTTGGTTGAAGAAAGACAGAAAGAAAGTGAATTCAAGAACCTGGGGGGTCTTTTATTGCTGGTATAAATATTTTCAATACAAAACTACAACTCACTGCTTGATTTCACACAAGCAGGAACAATATAAAATCTGAAGTACACATGTTTTTACACAAAGCACATCCACTACCTCACGGAGTGTGGGAGGAGTCAGGATGGATTTAAAGGGGTGAGGCGAACACACTTGGCACAGGATATGAAGTGGGACTTAAAACAAGAAAATTCTATGAAACTGTTATATTTACTAGATGATGGTAGAAAAATCTTAAGTATTGCTCATGTCTCTATTAGCAGAAGTATAAAATATGGCTGTTCTGGCATCAGCTGTAGACGTCAGAGGAGGCGACTGAGGTCTTTGTGTCGGCGCTGGGTGGAGCGTCACCTGATCAGCTGTAGTGTCGACTGGGTTTATTGCTCGTTTCCTCAGGGTCGCTGAAGTCGCCGAGGGAGAACAGGCTGCTCTTCAAGGTGCTTCCTGTCCCGGCTTCAGTCAGACCTGCTGGGAACCAGACAGACGCACTTACATCACTGCTTTCACCTTAAAAGGATGTTTGATGACATCGCTGGGTTCTGGTGAATAAACGAGAAGGTTCCAGTCTAGTTCTTCCCAACGTGTCCTTAAACTGACCTGATCTGGGAGCCTTTCCTGTGGAGGTTCCCCACACGCTGGTGCTGGATGAGTCCAGACTCTTCCTCATTGGTCCAGAGCCCTGAGCTGGTTTAGACACTTCCTGTTCGTCCTCTGAGGAGGAGACCAACCAATCCTGGCTCTCCTCTAAATCTGTGTACTGTCCCCACACACAAACAAGACATTTTAACTTTATTTTTAGAGTAATAATTATATCAATGAACTGGCGACTCTATGCATGAGGTCCCATCATCCTCCTCCTCTTCATCCTCCTCCTCCTCCTCCTCCTCCTCTCACCATCAGCTCCTGCACCTCGTCTCTCCTCCCTCTCAGAATGCTGACGCCCCCTGCTGGTCTCTTTGCTGTTCTCTCTGCAAACTTCTGCTCCACCTCTTTGGCTAGGACAGTGATTTTCTTATCTAAAAACAAACGGCAGGCATTATATTGAAACACGAGGTGAGTGCATCATATTTAAGAACTAACCTTATTATTTTTCATTTAAAAAATGACATTTGAGACTTTTAAAATGACTTGTTGACTCCTTGAATATAAAGTTCAGGAAACTAAGCACGAACCTTTCTTGAAGTTCCTCTTCTCCACGTTGCCATTCTGGTCTCTGTATCCCTGCAGCTGTTTGGAGTCGATCTCCAGCAGCTCGCTGACTTCAGACCACTCCTCCTTATCATCATCATCATCATCATCATCTTCATCGTCATTATCGCTCTCCATCTTTTTCACTGCCGTCTTGGTCACCACCCCCATTGACCCCCACGGCTGCTGGGTGCTGGAGGAGAATGTCTGCCTGGTCTGGACCGGACTGGTTTTGCCGGCTCTGATGTGGACCGGGGTCGCCTGGTTCATTCTGGTCTGTGCTGATCTGGCCCTCTGGTGTTTCAGGGGCTGTTTCTCCTCCGTGTCCTCCTCGTCAGAGTCCTCATCGGAACTGAACAAAATCACAGAAACATTATGTTTTAAAACCATCATCATTCCATTTGAAACACTTTTGATGTTATCATTTTCAAGACATGTGACTGATTGTGTACGTACATTGTGATTCGCTGAAATACTAGGAAAGGTGAAATGCATGATGGTAAAAGTAGTTTGTCAGTGTTCATCAAACCTACTAGAATAGATCTATCCAGTGGTTAAATTCCTTCTCAGGCAGGAAACTGAAGCCCAAATTGCCATGAGAGTGGGATGTATGAGTGATGGTGGTCGAGGAGACTAGAAAATCTCTAAATAACACAGTGTGTTTTGTATATTTACATGAGTGTGAAGGTCCTCGGAGCAGCCTTGATGTTGGGCGTAGACGTCTTGGGTTGGGTGGTGTTCCTGGCCCTTGGCGCTGGCTGGGGGGTCTTGGACTGTCTGCCTGCAGGTCCAGACACCAGAGTCACTGACACTGTGTCAGAGCCTTAATCCAATTATGTGAAGGCAA
Source organism: Platichthys flesus (assembly GCF_949316205.1). Classification (NCBI taxonomy): domain Eukaryota; kingdom Metazoa; phylum Chordata; class Actinopteri; order Pleuronectiformes; family Pleuronectidae; genus Platichthys; species Platichthys flesus. Next base: position 2,221,403 of record NC_084966.1, on the reverse strand, counting down.
ACAAGCTTTTACAGATTAGAGTGTTGGATATACACAGTCAAAACCAATTACACTTTATCAAAATGAAACTAATATTTCATTTCAAATCAGTCATAAAAGGCCATGAGTAGAGATAGAAAGTCCAGTGTGGTGTGGTTTAAATTGGTCTGTTAGCAGAATAAGAATTAAAAGAGGATTTCTGATGACGGAGTCTGAGGAAGCACCTTGAACCGCGGGTCTGGATCGAGCCTGAGTCTCTGGAGGAGCTCCTCTCATCATCCTCGTGCTCATCTTCTCGTCCAAGCGGCGGGTGATCTCCTCCCGACAGGGCCAGTATCCAGGCATCCCCTTTGCAACTTTGTCCTGCTTTGAATGCACTTTGGCCATGATGGAAGTAAACTCCCTGTTCTTCACACCGCTTTGATTCTGAGAAGAAGCAGAAGGAAGAAAGTCTAGAGAAAGAGTTTCTTCATAGATTATATGTCTTTTATTAGATCATTTCCACGCAGCCCTGTGTCCATATGCAAGTCAACCAGAAGTGAGGAAAAGAGGCTACTCTCTCATTAAATAACTATTTTGTTCTGCTATATTGTGACTTTATCCTGATACTCATAGGGTCTAGTCTGTATTAGAAACAGAATCGCAGACAAGAAAACAAAACTGTGTGGAGAGAGGAGGCGTTAAGTGAGAACATACAGGCTTGACTCCCAGGTCCTCCAGGTTCTTTGTGGCGGCATGCTCGAGCTCTCGTCGCATCTCCTTCTTGATGCTGGGGTTCTTCTTCAGAGCATTGGCCGTCACGCTCAGACTGGGTTTCTTCTCTGGAACCGGCTCAGGCCTCCTCTCAGAGGCGCTGCTTGAGTCTGTAAAAGAAACCTCACTGGGTCAGTCTTGTGTTGACAATCACACATGTTGGGCGTCATACAGTTAATGCTAAAACAAAACAAAATAAAATGAGCATGCATTCGGCAATTTTCAAAGCAAGATCCATGCCGCAGGTTGAGTTGCGTGGATGTGACGGCTGCAGGAAGACAGATGACGTAATGATCACTGGACTGATGTGGCAGGCATGATGGAATATCACAGACCATGAGCTGGCTTTCACAAAGCTTCTATGTGATAAGCTTATTGTGAGGTCTTTTCATGTCTGTGTGCAATAAGACGATCTCAGTCTGGTAAAAGAAAAGGCTGCAAACAACAGGCCGATGCAACCATGCAGGCAGCATGCAGTCGACCAGCTCGGCTGCTTGTATTGTCTGTTTTACCTTTCTCCTCTTCTGACAGCTCCTGTATAGGCTCCAGGTTAAGAGCAAAGACTGGCTCCTCTAATTGGCCGGGCATGTGATGTCAGTTGGGGGGGGTCAGATAAAACAGGGGTTAACAGAGAGGGGTCAGGGACGTGGTAGCAGTACAGCTGTTAACTGCATTAAATCCATCGTGCAGGGAAGCACATGCTCAGCCTGTCTGTGAGTGACCATGTTTTATTGTTCTCGTTTTAGTTTTAGGATTTACTCACCAAGAACAACCCTCTTTGGTTTGGGCTCTGGTGCTGGTGCGCTGACCACCACTGGAAAACACAATGAGATGAATGCATTAGGATCATATGAGCAGGTTCTGTTCTGAAGAAGACATGTGAGATGGATCCATACCTGGTACTTCCACTATTTTGATGGGTGTATTTGAGGAAATATTTCTTATCTGCAAGTGGAACAAATCATCACAAGTTATACCTCATGATCATGCATGAAAAAGATAAACAATCTTTGAGATTTTCATGAAATTAAACGAGAGCGTTTGGTGATAAGTGCCGACTATGAAATTCTCTAAAAAGTTGCACTTACACAAAGAGACTTGGCCATTTACATCACAGCAGAATTCATTCTTTAAGTCTTTATGTATTGTTATTAGAGCTGAATTTAATAATTGGGCGGATAAAACAAAAAAGTTTATGTCAACCACAGAAATCCAGATCAGGTCTGATTGTTTATGACAGTCTCTACAAACAAGAGCTTTTCTTTACGCGCACTTTGCACAACATGAAATACATGTCAGACATGATCAATTCGCGCTCTGTCTAAAAATGGAGAAATATCCCAGGAACAGCATTGAACTGTGACTTCAGTCAAAAGTACAGTATCATCACATCAGTGCAACTCAATCTGAGCCAGTGCAGCAAATACAGGAAATCCTGAACAAGGCCTGAACCTCCGCCTCACTTCCTCTCCGTACATAATGACACTGGGCAGATGACTGAGAGTGAGAGTGTGTGTTATTAACCTGCTCCCTCTGAGCCTTGATGGTTTGCTGCTTCTCCTGCAGCTTCCGTCCCATCTCCTGCTGCAGCTGCTGGCTTCGCTCCTGCTCTCCGGACACAGCCGACTGAATTCTGCTCAGCTCCTCCAGCAGCTGGAGAACATATAGAGGATGTGTTTTACAACAGGGCTTTTCCTAGACTGCTTGTTTAATAATTCACATGAGCCAATTCTGACCGAATCGCACCTGATTCTTTTCCGACTTGTGTTGTTCCTTGTTTTTCTGCAGCATTGATTCCCACATTTTATCCTGGAGAGAAATATTTTGAGCATTTTGTGTTATCACTTCACTTCACTGATTTCTAGGTTGTAAAATATCAGCTCCCTGCACCACTGACCTGCTTCTTCAGCTGCTGCTCCAGCTTTTGGATGATTTGTGTCTGTGAGTGAGCAGAGTCGGCTGAGGTTTCAAGCTTGGACATCTGGTTCTGATTCAATGCCTATGAAATGGAATACACATGGAATGATTATGAAGATATCCTGAGCAGCAAATAAATAATGTATATCAACAACTTCCACATATCTTTTCCGTACATTGACAGCCTGAACATTTCGGTTGTACATAGATTCCATCTCTCTACGCATGCCGTCCCTGGTGTCTTCGATTTTTCTTTCAATGCGAGCCATCTCCTCAGCTTTCAAATGGTCTCGCTCTCTCTCAAGGTCGTTGAGTTTTGACAGCTGCTCCTTCCCCTGGAATTACACAAAAAAACAGTGAAATCACAAGTACCTGTTATAAGAGGGGAAGCTTCAACAAGTTTACAGAGAGAACTATTTCCCCAAATCAGTTTTCAAAATCTGATCAAATGAGATGGTAACTATCTCTGTACATGCCAGGAGTTGACTAGCAGCTTCAACTAACTAACTAAAATAATTAACTTAATTTGAATAACAGCAGACAGAGTTCACGTGAATTGTGCTTGAAAATTTAAAATCAGAGAAAGTTAATGAACACGTAACAGCAAATCTGTTCATACAAGGTTCTCTGATGTTCTGCTTTTCTTACCTGAGCTGTTTTGAGCTGCAGGTTCTGCTGCAGATGAACGTTCAGCTCCCTCAAGCCGCTGATCTCCATCTTGAGAATTTCAATCTGGGATTTCTTTTCACTCTCCGACTGTAGCTCTGGAGGAAAGAATAAGAGTCATATCACTTGCATTAATTAAACGTTCATCTACAGGTAAACGAAAAGACTCTGTTCTGATCCCTTTTCTAAACGGACATCCTGCGGTTCGTCCCTCAGTGGCCACGAGAGATCGTTGTTTGCTTGATCCTGTTTAAATCCATCTTAAATAATAACTTTAACAGCTAAAACTTTCATTATTGTTGCTCCAGAAAGCGAAGACGTCTTTTACCTAATCACGCTAATGATCACATCATCACAAGCAGTGGAAAACGTAGCAACAACAGGTGGTGGCAACAAGGGAATTTCCCTCATCTGCCCAACAGGGATTGTTTGTTTACATGATGCTGCTCAAATCGACCAAAACAAAAGCCATAATAGCTAAAACCTTCAGTCATTTAGCAGCAGAAAGATAAGGGCTCCATATTTTACCTCCTCGTGTTGAGGTAGAAGACGCAACGTTACGTGTATCTGACTTTACTTGTGTTCCTCTCTCTCTCTCTTTGTGTCAGGTGGACTTACGGCTCTCGTGGTCCTCAGGATGACGGCGTTGCATGTGACTCTGGAGGAATTGTGGCGTAAAGAACCCTTTTTTACAAATTTGACACTAAAAGAAAAAGAGAGAAAGCATTATTTATTACATTGTATAAGGCAACTCCCATTACTGAGGAAACAGGTCAGTGTAGATCAGGCTTTGGTCTGAATCTGATGAGGGTCTTGGGTTTGTTTGGGTTTATTACAGGTTGCATTGTAAAAACTGGCTAGAGGGATAACAGATGCAAATAAAATTATCACAGTAATTAGTCCGTTGATTAATAAGAACTTTCCCTATCAAATAAATAATAAACAGATAATAATTTATAGAGCTTTAGACCAAACAGTAAAACCGAATATATCTGCTTGGCTCTAATTGCGGAGTAAACCGCTGAGAGTCTTTTACATGGGGAATAGTAAAATGAAGTAGAAGCAGCTGACAACGCGAAGCAGCTGACAACAGGAGCTTCCTCTGAGTTCAGGCGCTCTTTTCCAAACACTTTGGAAAGAGAGCGATGCTGATTTGCTCCATGCAGCAGCCATCAACACACTGCAGCCCTCCGTCTTCACAACTGGGAGAGATGCTGCCTCTTCTCCACATATATTACTTGGTGCTTTTGAGCCTGCCGCTCATGATGCACTTGACCTCACTCAAAAGTCCAGACTGCTGCTGCAGATATCTTGCCACACCGTACGGTAGCAAAGATTGAAAGGTGAGTGAGACACATGTACACGTCTGCTTTGGTGCAACAGAGAAGTTGAAGAAAGCAGCGTGAGTTTGCCTTGTAGACGTGTGGACGAGCAACAAATGCAAAACACAAACCCTGTCTAACAATCATTGAGCCACCTCTGTTAGCTGAGCTGGTAGCGCTCACCTAGCAACCACCAGCTGTCATGACACACTATATCTGTTGCCCTGGCAACCGCCTGGCCAGGTCAGCATCAAGTCATTCACTGAAAGAAGGGGGGGGGGATTTGTGCTATAAATAACCTAACGGCAACAGAGGAACACTGCCTACATCCACAACATTAACAAGCAGATATAGAAATGTCTTCGGCAGCAGAGACGAAGGACACAGAGCCGGGACATGAGGGGGGGAGCCAGTCACCATGATGAATGCTCCTGGATTAATATAACTAATCACCACCATCTGCTCTCGGGCTCTAAATCCTATTCTTTCTGTCGGGAAACAAGCTTATTGGAACCCATGGTTTCATAGTACGCCTCGTAATCGGTTTGAGGGAAACGTTTGGTCGAGCTCTGATAAAAGCCTTCGTCGGTTTCCCCTCTTCTCTCCGAACCCTGCTCTGAAACACACAAAGCCGGAGCTGTGAATAGATCTTGGGAACAATGAAGGAGCGGGGGTCCCTGAGGAGGAGGAGAGAGGGGAGGTGTGGGGGTGATGGAGATGCATGTGTGAAATGCCAGTGGTGACCAATATCGCTGTGTCAGCCGTACCTTATGGCTACTGAGGAGCAGCTTGGACTGCAGGTCGCTCACGACCTTCCCCTTCTGCACCAGCTCTTCTTTCAGAGCCTTCACCTTCTCCTCCTGCTCGCTCTGCTGCTCCAGCAGCTGCTTGTGCTCCTTGCGCGCCGCCTCCAGCCTCTCCTCCGCCGCATGCAGGTTGAGGCTGAGCACTTCCTGGCAGTGGAGCAGCCACTCCACGGAGAGCTGCGCCAGCTGCAGGAGCTTGAGCAGACCCGGGTCCACAGGGCTCCGGCACTGCTGGCACCGCTCCCCATCCAGGCTGCAGAACGTCACTGTGTTAATGTGATCCTGGAGAGCGTCTATGTCCAGCTGGCTTATCACCAGGTTGATGTCCACCGTGTGGATCCGCCGCCAGTCCACCGTCTCCCCGCGACGGCGGAATTTGAAGGGGGGGACGGTGGCGGTGCCGCTGGAAGGAGTCATCCCCGCTGCGGGTGCAGAGTAGTGGCTGAGCGGGGAGCTCAGGAGGGATTGGATCCCCGCTGATGAGTGGGTCCCCGGGGTGTCACTTGTGAAGGGGTAGTAGATGCCGTTGTGAAATGGCTGCAACAAAGAGAGAGACGATAACAGACATAAAGTGAGTCACAGACAGAGAGTGAAGCAGGCAGCGGAGCACAGACCGATCCACCTCTGACACCGCTGCCGTGCTGGAGCTGCACTCACCATCTCGGCTGGTTCCTGCGCCTTTACCGGGAGAAGGCGCTCGATGAGCGGCCGCTGCTCTCTGGTTCCGCCCCCTGCTCGCGGCTGTGCGTCGGCCACGTTCCCATGGAGACCCGGGCAGCGTCCCTGGGGAGCGGAAACGTTTTAAAACGGTACACAACAATAACACAACTATAACACAACCGCTCGAGTGTCGGTGTCTAGTTTCCAGAAACATCCATTCCAAGTTAGGGCAGGAAGTTAATCCCCTAAAAAAACAATGGCGCACATGTTCGAACATGTTAACGAGTGAACCACTTGCAGCTGCTGTGAAGCACAACACGTCACCCCGGGGCCGCTAGCTCAGGAGGCTAAGGTCCGCTAGCTAACGGAGTTTCTTAACTCCCCGTCTGGGATGAAAACTTGAAGAAAACCACTTTAATCCACCAACTAACCAGTGAACCAGTTACATGTGACGTGTGGAGCTGCAGCGCGGACATGGAGCGACTCACTGCGGGGGTTGGTGTCGTGGTGGAGCGGGTTCCAGTCGACGGGCTCCGGGAGGTTCAGGGGTAACGAAGCTGGGCTCCACATTCCTGAGGGGGGAGCACGCCATTAGTTACCAACGCTACGCTTCCGGTCAGGACTTTCACAGTAAAAGAGGATACAACACGTTTACCACTTGGGTAGACGAGAGATGTACAACCCCTGCTAGTGCACAACATGGCTCAACAAGGCACCGGTTTCTTTACCCGTGTATCATGAATGGCTGGGTGCTTTTCCAATAGCTTGTTCATCCTTTTTCACTGAGAAGAAGAGGAGTCTTCTGATGACATAGAAGAGTATTATCATCTCTGACCCATGTTGTGCCTCAGAAGGGAAGAGGTACAACGAGGAAAGTAACAAACGAAACATTTCAATAAGATTTGTGACGTACAAAAACAAGCAAATTGGTGAATACCTGAAATACTGAATGTTGAAATGTATTCACTTCAAAGTTATCAACAATCACGTAATCTTCACCTGAAGATGTGAAGCTGGTGAATTAGATCCTCTACTTGTCTTGCATTAGGAGACAGTATCTGTTTCGTTCATTCCTCAGACGTGTTTCATAATAAAGTTCTTTATTAGTGAAATGAGCTGTGAGGCGGAGGAGTCTCTCTACAATGGAACCTCAGATAGTGAAGGTTCCTTCTCTGAAGTGCTACAGTATAATGTTGGGTTACTTCTACTCTTCATCACTGTCTTCATCACATCGAAGGTAAAAGGTCTGTCAGGACCAGGAGACAGAAGAATCCTCAGGACGAGGAAACAGAAGAACTCTCGGCTGTGAGGATCAACTGCTGGATAATACAAATAAAAGCTCAATAGTAAAGTTCTTAATAAACCTTCTTTAGCTGATGCTGATGCTGGAGGGGTCATGTGATGAGAATCTGACGAATCAGTGAAGGCTTCGTAAAGTCTGCGTCATAGTTTCCAAACATCTCTGCTGTTCTGAGGACCCCAGCGAATCAGAACCAGAGCTGATGAGAAAATGTAATAATGTGGATGTAGCCTGAGTCTCGGGTAACTAACATGGAGGAGGCCGGGTTAGAGACCTATACCGCATCCAGCCACCAGTTGGTGATGAAGGCCCTTTGGCTTCACTTGTGGGAGGCGTCCTGTCATCCATCTTCAAACTGGTTCAAACTGGCTCTTACAGACTGGTTTCCCACGACTTACACATGTGGCTCTTTGTTTATACGTCAACACATCAACAGATCCGTCCACTTTTATCCTTTGAATAATGTCACCAACAAATAACATGTGACTCAATGCATCTTATCAACTGTTCTCCTTAGACAGGAAACTGGAACGTGGCTGCATCTTTGAAAATAATCAGCAGGAACAAACGATGACAAGAATTATATTCTAATAATAAAATATTTTTTGCCCCTGCTTGATTGTAATTTCTGTACTTTTCACCTTCATCTCATAGAAGAAAATCAGTTTCATGACTTCTCTGCACTTTGGGATCTAAAAAGGAAGGTGCAGAGAGGAAGAGGAGGAGGAGGAGCAGAGAGAAGGAGGAGGAGGAGGTGAAATCTGAATCTGGTGGAATGACTCACTCACCTGAGTCCTGGGAACATGAAGGATGCTGAGTTGGCAAAACCTCCTGAAAAGATAAGATGAGACAAACATCCAAAGTGCTGGTGTGACGCCTCCAGATCAGCAGGGAGCTCGTCCAGGTCCCTTTGCCTCGCTCCCGACTCGCAGCTCTCACCACAGGTTGAACTGACTCACCATGACGCACAGGACGGTGGTGATGTACCTGGAGATCGGCTGCTTCGTGTCGTGTCTGTGCGGCTGGATCCTGGTGTGCTCCACGCTGCCGACGGAGTACTGGACTTTCTCCGAGGTGGGCAGCGTCGTGCTGACCACCTCCAACTACTACTCCAATCTGTGGAAGGACTGCATCTCCGACTCCACGGGGGTGTCCGACTGCAAGGACTACCCCTCCATGCTGGGCCTACCTGGTAAGCTCGTCTGAAATCTGGTCCCAGTGGGTTGAGCTCTGGTTTAGGGACAAACAAGTCCACTGAGATGTTTATTATGTATTTAAATGGGAATTACAGTTATATGAAGCTTAGTCACAAGGTTACAGGTCATGTTGAAAATATCAAACTGTAACAAAAGAATCCTGTTATCAGATAAACATAAGTTATAGATAATCCTCCACCTGTCGTCCCTCAGTGTACCTCCACGCCTGCAGAGCGCTGGCGGTCTGCTCCGTCATCACAGGCTTCTTCGGAGGCGTCCTCACCCTCGTTGGGATGAAGTGCACTAAGATCGGAGGCTCAGAAATCGCCAACGCCAGAGTGACCTTCGCCGGCGGGATCACGTACCTGGTGTCAGGTAAGAACCACAGAAGAGTCTGAAGGATCAATGTGTGAACTGAGTCCAAAGTACAACGTGTGTTCAGGATGCTGCGGGATGATCACCTACTCGTGGTGGGCCAACAAAGTCATCAGAGAATACTTGGATCCACATTTCAGGGCTCAGAAGTGAGTACTTTTTGAAGTATTACAACAAATACAACATGATATGAAAGTAGTCCATAAAGAGTGGGATGAGTAAGTTCATGAAATCAAACCTGTGCAGGTTTGAACTGGGAGCTGCGATCTTCATTGGCTGGGGAGGATCCGTGCTCCTGCTGAGTGGAGGCACGGTGCAGAGCTACTTCTCTGGAAAAGAAGGTCTGCCATCAAGGTACAGGGCTATATGTTTATATACAACCTATATTAATACAAATATACCATTTAGTGAGTACATATATAATGATATATGCATACAAATATATCTATATGTACCTTTATGTGTTATAGTTGGACAACCAGTGATACTGACCATGTTCCCTCTTGTATCTAAACAGCAGTTCCTCTAAACAGCCCCTGAGACCCGGCACGTACGCCACGGCCCGGAGCCGACGGACCTACATGCTGCCGGCCACGTCCTCCAGACTCACTCTGGGGCCGCCGCTGTTCTACGAGGGCAGGAAGAGCCGAGAGGCCAGAGCCACAGCGTCGAGTGGGGGCCGCACCTTCAGCAGGGACAGCTTCGTCTGAGTCCCACAGGAAGTCTCTCGTTCTCTGAGGACGCCAGCGAATCAGAACCAGAGCTGATGAGAAAATGTAATAATGTGGATGTAGCCTGAGTCTCGGGTAACTAACATGGAGGAGGCCGGGTTAGAGACCTATACCGCATCCAACCACCAGTTGGCGATGAAGGCCCTTTGGCTTCACTTGTGGGAGGCGTCCTGTCATCCATCTTCAAACTGGTTCAAACTGGCTCTTACAGACTGGTTTCCCACGACTCCCACATGTGGCTGTTTGTTTATACCTCAACACATCAACAGATCCGTCCACTTTTATCCTTTGAATAACGTCACCAGCAAAATAACATGTGACTCAATGCATCTTATCAACTGTTCTCCTTAGACAGGAAACTGGAACGTGGCTGCATCTTTGAAAATAATCAGCAGGAACAAACGATGACAAGAATTATATTCTAATAATAAAATATTTTTTGCCCCTGCTTGATTGTAATTTCTGTACTTTTCACCTTCATCTCATAGAAGAAAATCAGTTTCATGACTTCTCTGCACTTTGGGATCTAAAAAGGAAGGCGCAGAGAGGAGGAGGAGGAGGAGGAGCAGAGAGAAGGAGGAGGAGGAGGTGAAATCTGAATCTAGTGGAATGACTCACTCACCTGAGTCCTGGGAACATGAAGGATGCTGAGTTGGCAAAACCTCCTGAAAAGATAAGATGAGACAAACATCCAAAGTGCTGGTGTGACGCCTCCACATCAGCAGGGAGCTCGTCCAGGTCCCTTTGCCTCGCTCCCGACTCGCAGCTCTCACCACAGGTTGAACTGACTCACCATGACGCACAGGACGGTGGTGATGTACCTGGAGATCGGCTGCTTCGTGTCGTGTCTGTGCGGCTGGATCCTGGTGTGCTCCACGCTGCCGACGGAGTACTGGACTTTCTCCGAGGATGGCAGCGTCGTGCTGGCCACCTCCAACTACTACTCCAATCTGTGGAAGGACTGCATCTCTGACTCCACGGGGGTGTCCGACTGCAAGGACTACCCCTCCATGCTGGGCCTACCTGGTAAGCTCGTCTGAAATCTGGTCCCAGTGGGTTGAGCTCTGGTTTAGGGACAAACAAGTCCACTGAGATGTTTATTATATGTATTTAAATGGGAATTACAGTTATATGAAGCTTTTGTCACAAGGTCACAGGTCATGTTGAAAATATCAAACTGTAACATAAGAATCCTGTTATCAGATTAACATAAGTTATAGATAATCCTCCACCTGTCGTCCCTCAGTGTTCCTCCACGCCTGCAGAGCGCTGGCGGTCTGCTCCGTCATCACAGGCTTCTTCGGAGGCGTCCTCACCCTCGTTGGGATGAAGTGCACTAAGATCGGAGGCTCAGAGATCGCCAACGCCAGAGTGACCTTCGCCGGCGGGATCACGTACCTGGTGTCAGGTAAGAACCACAGAAGAGTCTGAAGGATCAATGTGTGAACTGAGTCCAAAGTACAACGTGTGTTCAGGATGCTGCGGGATGATCACCTACTCGTGGTGGGCCAACAAAGTCATCAGAGAATACTTGGATCCACATTTCAGGGCTCAGAAGTGAGTACTTTTTGAAGTATTACAACAAATACAACATGATATGAAAGTAGTCCATAAAGAGTGGGATGAGTAAGTTCCTGAAAACAAACCTGTGCAGGTTTGAACTGGGAGCTGCGATCTTCATTGGCTGGGGAGGATCCGTGCTCCTGCTGAGTGGAGGCACGGTGCAGAGCTACTTCTCTGGAAAAGAAGGTCTGCCATCAAGGTACAGGGCTGTATGTTTATATACAACCTATATTAATACAAATATACCATTTAGTGAGTACATATATAATGATATATACATACAAATATATCTATATGTACCTTTATGTGTTATAGTTGGACAACCAGTGATACTGACCATGTTCTCTCTTGTATCTAAACAGCAGTTCCTCTAAACAGCCCCTGAGACCCGGCACGTACGCCACGGCCCGGAGCCGACGGACCTACATGCTGCCGGCCACGTCCTCCAAACTCGCTCTGGGGCCGCCGCTGTTCTACGAGGACAGGAAGAGCCGAGAGGCCGGAGCCACGGCGTCGAGTGGGGGCCGCACCTTCAGCAGGGACAGCTTCGTCTGAGTCCCACAGGAAGTCTCTCGTTCAGACCAGAATCAAACCCTCATCAGACCACAAACAGCCGTGATGAGAGCAGGTCTTCAGTCGGGTGGAGTTTGTGATTGTCCCACAGAAGCTGCTTCAGCTCCTCATGCTCAGCTACCAGCTGATTACTCATATTCACCACAGTTATGCGTATTTTCCCTGAATATCAAAGTTTTCCTCGTGTTTACATATTTGAAAGAAGAAGAAACTGGATGGATCTTTTTTGAAATCATACAAAACTTGAATGTTCTTTGATTTGATGCTTTTCGTCCATTGCTGTGATTTGTGAAGCTGTTGTTACTTTCAGTGTGAGCCACATGTTCCTCTTCTCATTATGACAGCTTTTCTTTGTACAGTCTCTGGTTTGGTTTTGTGTTTTTAATGATTAAAACAAAGTGGTTTCCTTTAGAACGGGTCCTTCTTTTGTTTCCATTCTCTCAGTGACTCTGCAGAAAGTGCGGAGGCTCTTCTCACTGGGACGTCCTCACATGCACCAGTTGGAATAAAAAAGAAACACTGTCTGTGTTGAACCCTGATGAGTCTGAAGCTTGTGGAAAACAACGAGGTGACAGAAAAGCTCTGAGGTCTCGGTTTGGTTGAAGAATGACAGAAAGAAAGTGAATTCAAGAACCTGGGGGGTCTTTTATTGCTCATGTCTCTATTAACAGAAGTATAAAATATGGCTGTTCTGGCATCAGCTGTAGATGTCAGACTGAGGTCTTTGTGTCGGCGCTGGGCGGAGCGTCACCTGATCAGCTGTAGTGTCGACTGGGTTTATTGCTCGTTTCCTCAGGGTCGCTGAAGTCGCCGAGGGAGAACAGGCTGCTCTTCAAGGTGCTTCCTGTCCCGGCTTCAGTCAGACCTGCTGGGAACCAGACAGACGCACTTACATCACTGCTTTCACATTAAAGGATGTTTGATGACATCGCTGGGTTCTGGTGAATAAACGAGAAGGTTCCAGTCCACACACAAACAAGACAAACATTTGAACTTTATTTTTAGAGTAATAATTATATCAATGAACTGGCGACTCTATGCACCGAGGTCCCATCATCCTCCTCCTCCTCCTCCTGCCACCATCAGCTCCTGCACCTTGTCTATCCTCTCTCTCAAAATGCTGACGCCCCCTGCTGGTCTCTTTGCTGTTCTCTCTGCAAACTTCTGCTCCACCTCTTTGTCCAGAACAGTGATTTTCTTATCTAAAAACAAAGAGCGGGCATCAAATTGACACACAAGGTGAGTGCATCATATTTAAGAACTAACCTGATTAAAAACGTTTCATTTTTAAAATGACATTTGAGACTTTTAAAATAAATTGTTGACTCCTTGAATATAAACAACACAACTTCTGTGACTAACATCGACATGTAAATCATTTTAAACAAACTTTTTCACTGTTATCAAAAGAAGTTTCATGGATAAAGAGAATCATATCCTTTTTCGTATGGTGTGAGTTTGTATTTCAGGAAACTAAGCACAAACCTTTCTTGAAGTTCCTTTTATCCATGTTGCCATTCTGGTCTCTGTATCCCTGCAGCTGAACAGAAACATTGTGTTTTAAAACCATCATCATTCCATTTTAAACACTTTTGATGTTATCATTTTCAAGAAGTGACTGATTGTGTAAGCACATTGTAATACATTGAAATACTTGCAGGAAAGGTGAAATGCATGATGGGAAAAGTAGTTTGTTTGTCAGTGTTCCTCAAACCTACTAGAATTGATGTATCCAGTGGTTAAATTCCTTCTCAGGCAGGACACTAAAGCCCAAATTGCCATGAGAGTGGGATGTATGAGTGATGGTGGTCGAGGAGACTAGAAAATCTCTAAATAACACAGTGTGTTTTGTGAGTGTGAAGGTCCTCGGAGCAGCCTTGCTGTTGGGCGTAGACGTCTTGGGTTGGGTGGTGCTCTTGGCCCTCGGCGCTCGTTGGGGGGTCTTGAAACTGTTATTTTATTATGAAAATAGTTGCATACTTTTATTTTGAAATGGTTCCGGTAAACTCGCGGACTTTCTGTGACGACGGAAACTTCTCTAAGGAAAAGGTTAATTCTATTTAGCGACCCTCCGTAGAGGCACAAGTTGTTAATGTCTTTCCAGTTGTTTTAAGGTATTTACGGTGTTTCCAGTTGTTTTAGGGACGGCTCAAAAAAACGACCAGACCACCAGTTTAAGTCTCGACCATCTTTCGGGGATCTGCTCCAGTAAGAACTTTACCTTCACCTGCTGCACCCCACTGCCAGCGGAGAGAGGACGGCACGGAGCGGTGTGACGCAGCAACTCTGGTGATGGTCTAACAACGACGGCTGACATGGATGATAAGATGACGGGACATTGTAAGCAAAGAATAACAGCTAGCTGAGCTTCAAGTTAAAATGGAGGATGCTTATAAGTTACCCCGTCGATCAGAGCGGCCTAGTGCGCCCTCAGAGAAAATGCTCATCTATCAAAAGGAGGAAGCAAGTAAAAAGGAAAAAATACTGCTTAGCCTCTATGAACGATGGAAAATGCTGATGAGAAAGTCCATACAAAACTTGAAGACTAATATATCAGACGCAGAGTTGACATTGACAACATTGAAAAAGGAATGAATGATAGTGTACAGTACAATGAGAGGGCATGCCACACCATCCAATGAACTGGGACGTAAGATGGACTCGTGAAGCTGTGACCAATCACATGTTGAAAGTCATTTATGAACGTTTATCAGCAAGCGATGGTGAATTTGATGCAGATTTTGAAAGGCAGCTACACGCCAATGACTATGCTTACTCTATATATGGTAGCGCTTCACTGTCAGGTGCCAGTTCCGCTCTGAAACTGCGAGAATTGATGCAGCTGCAGAATTAGCTGCAAAGGAAGCTCAACACAAAGTAATGCAAGTTGAATTAAGGCAAAAGGATAAAATAAGATCAATGGAAGAGCAATTGAGCATGCAGAAGTCTGAATTGGAGCGTCTACAGGCAGAAAAGGAGATGGAGGCTGCTCATGCCAGACTGATGATCTACGACAGAGAAATCAGAACGGAGCCAGATATTCAGCCCACCCAGTAAAACAACAGAGCAAGCATTTCCATCCCCTCTGATCACCAGCAGAACCCTCACATTGTTACACCAGCACCTCATACTGACGTGTCTCAGTTGGCCCTAAGCAATCCAAGAGAGCATCGCAATAAATAGTCTCCCAATGCCGATGCCCACAGTGTTTAGTGGAGAACCAACTCTCTACATTGAATGGAGGGCTTCATTCATATCACTCATCGATCGCAAAGGCATCTCTTCAGCCGATAAACTTCATTTCTTACAGAAATATGTCACAGACTCAGCACACAAATGCCTTGAAGGCCCCTTTTACCGCAGTGATGATGAAGCATTCGGAAATGCATGGAAAAGACTAGACCAACTCTATGGTCAGCCGTTTCTTGTCCAAAGAGCTTTCAGGGAGAAGCTGTCAAAATGGCCGATAATAAATTCCAGGGACGCTGAAGGGTTAAGGTCATTCTCAGACTTCCTAAACGCCTGCCTGCAAGCCATGCCATATGTAAAGGGTCTAGAAATATTAAATGACTGAAGGAAATCTAAAGTTGATCATTCCCTGAATGGTTAGCAGCCTGTTGGAATCGTCAGGTTACTGTCAAACTAATGGAAGAGAAAGATTTCCCCCCCTTTGAAGACTTTGCTGACTTTGTAAACATGGAAGCGGAGATAGCATGCAACCCGGTCACTTCTCTACATGCTCTTCACTCATCGAACACATTCCACGACAAAGGAGGCAAAAAGGAAATAAGAGGAACCAAAGCCAATGTCCTCACAATGCAAACCATCAGAAGCAGTGATGAAGCAGGAGCAAACAGTGTAAGATCCAAACTCCCCTGCAAGTGTTGCAAAGATGATAAGCATCAGTTGCCAAGGTGCCCAGACTTCACAAGGACTTCTCTTAATGAGTGACGATCATATGTGATGGAGTATAAACTGCTTCGGATGTATGAAACCAGGTCACAACGCAAGGGAATGTCTTCACTGGCACACATGTGATGTATGTAAGAGAAAGCACCCTACCTGTCTCCATGATTACACCTTTAGAGCACACACAGGTGGAGAGGGGACTGTCTGCAGTTCAAACACAGCTCCAAACATGAAAAAAAAATCCTTCCATCCAATGTGCCTTCATGGTACCGGCTGCGATAACCCCTGCCCGAGGTCCTGAGGCCAAGGTGGGAGAACTGGCAACGTGACTTTGCAAACTTAGTGAAGATAAACATAGCTCGATGTTACCTACACGCTCAGAACACTTTGCACAACATGAAATACACGTCAGACATGATCAGTTCACGCTCTGTCTAAAAATGGGGAAATATTCCAGCAACAGCATTGAACAGTGGCTTCAGTCAAAAGTAGATGATAGATGGATAGATGGATACTTTATTAATCCCGTGGGAAATTCAGATCAAGTACAGTATCATCACATCAGTGCAGCTCAATCTGAGCCAGTGCAGCAAATACAGGAAATCCTGAACAAGGCCTGAACCTCCGCCTCACTTCCTCTCCCGACATAATCGCACTGGGCAGTTGACTGAGAGTGAGAGTGTGTGTTATTAACCTGCTCCCTCTGAGCCTTGATGGTTTTCTGCTTCTCCTGCAGCTTCCGTCCCATCTCCTGCTGCAGCTGCTGGCTTCGCTCCTGCTCTCCGCACACAGCCGACTGAATTCTGCTCAGCTCCTCCAGCAGCTGGAGAACATGAAGAGGATGTGTTTTACAACAGGGCCGTTCCTAGAACTGCTTGTTTAATAATTCACATGAGCCAATTCTGAAAAAATCACTTTATTCTTTTCAGACTCGTGGTGTTCCTTGATTTGTTGCTGCATGGATTCCAACTCCCCCTGGAGAGAAATATTTTGAGCATTTTGAGTTATCACTTCACTAATTTCTAGTTTGTTAAATATCAGCTCCCTGCACCACTGACCTGCTTCTTCAGCTGCTGCTCCAGCTTTTGGAGGATTTGTGTCTGTGAGTGAGCAGAGTCGGCTAGGATTTTTTCAATGCGAGCCATCTCCTCAGCTTTCAAATGGTCTCGCTCTCTCTCAAGGTCGTTGAGTTTTGACAGCTGCTCCTTCTCCTGGAATTACACAAAAAAACAGTGAAATCACAAGTGCCTGTTATAAGAGGAGAAGCTTCAACAAGTTTACAGAGAGAACTATTTCCCCAAATCAGTTTTCAAAATCTGATCAACCTCACTTCAAATGAGTTGGTAACTATATCTGTACATTTTCTGCCAGGAGTCGACAAGAAGCTTCAACTAACATGCAAAATAATTAACTTAATTTGAATAACAGCAGACAGAGTTCAAATGAATTGTGCTTGAAAATTTAAAATCAGAGAAAGTTAATGAATGCATAGTTTTCCTTAATCACTCGTTACTACCACGTAACAACAAATCTGTTCGTACAAGGATCTCTGATGTTCTGCTTTTCTTACCTGAGCTGTTTTGAGCTGCAGGTTCTGCTGCAGATGAACGTTCAGCTCCCTCAAGCCGCTGATCTCCATCTTGAGAATTTCAATCTGGGATTTCTTTTCACTCTCCGACTGCAGCTATGGAGGAAAGAATTAGAGTCAATACCACTGGAATACCACTGCTCATTGAAACAGTGGAACATCGAAACAGGAACGAAGGAGTGAGGTTGTCCATGTCTCTATCAGGCTACAGTTGCAAATTAAATAGCATAAAACATCATGAAACCGAAATAACCATGAACGCTGCTGTAAGGACACAAGTGAAGGTTTGTAGAGAAGTTTGAAAACAAATACATCGATGCTGGACTACGTCTTTATGATTCAGTGGATTATTGAGGCAGCTGTACAAACATGAAGATGATGATTCTACCAGCAGAGGTCAGTGTAGCTCAGCTTGGCAGACCCTGTGGTTTAACTGCTGAGGAGAGATGATGGTTAGAGGAAATGCTGCTGTGATGGAAAGCAGCTACAGGAGGAGACACAGTCCTGGCTTTAATTGGGAGCAGGTAGGACACACAAACACACACACACACACACACAGACATGTATAATGTCTATTCCAGGATCAGTCTCACATAGTTTCTTTTAAGCACAAGATAAAAGGATGATTCCTATTTCGGACATATCTGCAGCAATAGAACAAGGTGACATAAAGTATGATGCATAAGAGTGTGTTTGTGTGTTTTAACATAACACATCCGGTTAAGAAACCCCCTGTATGTGCACATCCCAGCATGTGGACCTCTCCATCAGCGTCCCACTGCTGGAGGAGGCAGCTTGCCATTTCCCCGGCCAGTCCCCAGACAACGTCAGACAATTTCTGATAAATAGAGACTTTAATTCCTGCGGACAGGGTCTGTAGCTGTCGGGATGGCCCGAGGCAAGCAGGAGAGACGCTCCTCACAAGCTGTGTCCCCAGTAAAGACTCCTGCCAGTGGCATCACAATGAGGCTCTGAAGTTCAGCTGCAGGACAAGATGCTGATGTGCTTGTTTCTGGAGCTCAAATCCCAGCCTCACACGCATCTCCCTGCAGTGTTTCTCCTGGCTGAAGTTGTGGCACTTCCTAGAAAATAACACTTGGTGGATAGCAGAGGGAGACACACCCATGCGGGGCAGAGAAGTGGCGGCGCTGCATTAGTCACGCAGTAAAAAGGAGCAGGGGTGTGTGGAGGAAGAGGAGCAGACCACTTGAGATGAGTAAGCACAGCTCTACACTCAATTTACTGCTTGATTTATGAGTTCATTTCCTGCTACAAGTTCTCAGAGGGGGTGAGGTGGTATATCTCTCCGACTATAGGTAGCAGTGGCTCCACTTCCCAATCCCCCATGAGACCCACTCGCACCACTCCGGGCCTTCATGGGACTATAAATACTGGCCTCTGTAACAAGTACACACTGAACACAAAGCGGAGCGGACGCCTAAACATCTTTATTCATGAAGGAGGTTCTTATCTGCTGCTGCAGAGGACCAGAAGGATTCAGACATATGCTGAAATGATCTGTGCAGTTACAGTGACTGTACTGCTGCTCTCTGATAAGCGTCTTGAGATGTTTAGAAGAATCAGATGATAGGTGGTGAAAAGAGACAATAATTGCTTTCCTGTCTGTGTGTATGAGTGTAGATGAAATTTATAAATTCAAATGGGGATTTTTAGCTTTCAAAGCACTTTTGTTTGAGTTGCAAGAGTGACTGACATCACAGTTAAAAGATCTTTCTTAAAAGCGCATGAGCGTTTGTGACAAGGGGGAATATATGGAAGATTTAAAGTATCTACATGGTTTAGAACTTCCTCTTTTACCTTTTTCATAGATAGATCAATGATTTGTCTCATTTCGGGGGGGCTGCATCCTTACACAGCAGATGAAGGACGCAGCCATAGACCACGTCAGACAAACCAGTTGCTCATTATCTAACAAGTTCGTTATTAATGAGTTATTTGCTGCTATGAGATGTCATGATTGACAGCTGAGACTGACTCCTGATTGGTTGGTTGTTGGTTTTAGGGCGTGCTTGCAGTGGAGGGGCCTGGCAGTGCCAGCCTGCTCCCGTTTATGACTCAAATCCAGACGATTGGAAGTGTCAGCTCTGCACTGCCCAAGCAACTGGAAGCCAAACGGCAATCTCGCCTGCGACTGCCCACTGGTTTTCATCTCAGACACTTTGTTGTCTATTTTCAACGAGGCTGCCGCAGGCTTCACAAGTGGTGAATCAGCCTTGTGGGAAGGAGAGATGAAAGAGTGCAGCACTGGGGAGGGGAGAAGGAGAGAAGCATCCCACCGTTTCCTTTCATTGTCCCGAATGAATGTTGCACAGGTCAGAAGATGTACCAGCACTGAAGAATTATATATAGAGACAAATGATGAGGTCTGCAGCGATCTGTTTCTCATCCTCCCACTGGGCGAGGAGGCCCGGGCTCTACAGGGCAAATTAACCACAGCAGCAGTGGTGGGTCTTTTGGAGAGAACACAGGTAATAGATATATAAGATATAGAAGGAGAGTTATGTATGATGAATGTGCTCGTGGGTATAAAACTAAACTCAGACTTTATTGTATGACAGAATAAACTCCTACTTGTGTCTGCATCATTACCAAACTGCACATTTCCTCTCCGCGATCATCCCTTTTTTTCAGAAATACAGAGTAAAGGTGAAACTTCAAGAAGTAAGATAACCTTTCCCACATCAATATTAACTAAAGTACAGCTTATTTTGATGTAGATTTATTCTTTAGATTTACTTGCACCTCTTGTTATACTCGTCTCTGTGTTGTTTTCAATGTCCCTTTACAGCACCTTGAATCTAACTGTGTGTAAACAATACCTCCAGCACCTAAATGCAGTTAGAGGTCTTTGCCATATTAGAGCCTAAATGTTGCGTTTGACAGTTTGAACAGATGAGAACGAGAGCAGGAACGAGGAGACCAGATAACTGTCGCTCTCTTTGAGCTATCGCACGGCCTCCTTTGTATTCAGGGAGCGACTGGTTTTTGTGTCAGCGCGGGACAAGAGAAGCACTTAACGTGACATTTAGAGACGCTCAGAGATTCTCTCCGGAGGCCAGATGGGGGGGGGGAGAAAAGAAGCGATGATGTTATCACAGACATGTGTTTTAAATGCCAGGAGGGGTGCTTTACCAGAGAGCTTTAAACACAAAGATAAGAGAATAACCCTCCAGCCTCTGGTCCTGCACCTCTTGCACCAGTTCTGGGGCTCACTTGAAGCTTTGTCTGAAATGGTTTAATCTGGTTTCTATCAGATATGATCTCACAGAGGGCTTACAGAGCAATCTTCTTAGATTGTACATTAGGGCCGCTGTTATCCTCAGAAGAAATCCACACATGCACGGTGCATTTTAAAGACTCTGCCACAGACTGAATTTTAGGAGTGGGCGACACAAGCTTACTGGGATTTTGAATCTTAAACCAGATGGTCATAATACACATCATGAGTGTGATTTCAAAGCCTTTTATGTTTTTGAAGACTCTCACTCCCTGAATCATTTTTGAAATCTCCTTTCCATTAATACAAGACTAAGTATCTGTTATTGATGTGGGTTCCTCCTGAAGGGGCCCCCACGACAAGACAGCATGAATATGTAACAGGTAAAGAAAGGTCAATCTTCTGGTGTGCATAATGAACTCATCAATCATCATTTCTTTGTGAAATCAGTTTGGATTAGAGAGAATGTTGCCACCATTAAAACGGATTTAAAACCAAAACAAGCATCTCAGTATTTTGCAACTCAAATATCACTCTCACAAATGCACAGTGTATATAAACATGTTTATATGTGCACAAAGCTCCAGCGCCTCCAATACATCAGGCAGTGAGTTTGATGATGAAGCACCAACACAGGAGCTTTGGAAACAAGGTTAGCTGTTCCTCACAAGACATCCTACCCGTCCGCAGATCCTCCACAGCTCCACTCCTTTTTTTCCATTGCCTCGTTGATTAGTTTCCTTAGAAATGACACCTAAAGTGGTGAGAGAGTACGACAAGCATCACATTGTTAGTGACACTGGGATATTGTAAGGAGCTGAATTCATCTTACTGGTACGAGCAAGTCGAGAAATGTGTTTGTACAGCGGTAAAATCCCATCTTGTCTCGGAAACACTTTCATTTTGAATTCTCCCATCACATGTGACCATTTGCCGTCATCATGGACCACTTGAGTTTTCCAAACGCTGCCTCGAAGAAGCTTTTTCTCGCTCTGATGTTCTGTGTGTTCACTTGAGGAATAATCCATTTTAACTTCTCTTGCCTTTGCGTGGCTCCTTGAATATTTACGGCTTTGATGTTTTGGTGTCTAATGCAGTTACCTAAGCAGTTTGCTGTAGCCGGCCTCTCAGAGACTCTCCCTGCACGCTTCTCCTATGTGTCTGTGACGATGAAGCCTCCTTTTGAAGTGTTTCCCCTCGTGAAGCTGTTTTCTGTAGATAATGACTTATTTCACTTCACACTTTACCCAAAGACTGCAGCTAAATATTACTTTCTTACTTCCAACTGAGCACACAAGGCCATACATTACTAATTCAATCACAGCTGTTAGACGCAGTTAAGTTCAAAGAGAAAAGCACCGTTCACGCTCCTCCTCCTTCACACAGACCGAATTTAACTTGCTGATCCTGTTTTACAACTTACTGAAGGTACATGTGAACAAAAATAGGAAGTTAAATAAGAGATAACAAAGCCTTGGTGGCTGTCAGATATTTCATATGCTTCCTTTATGATTTGTTGGTCTTGATTACAAACAGAGTTCAAACATCAATAACGTCAGGATTGCAATTGAAGGCTTTTATATCCTGCAGCAAGTGAAGCGTGTTTGAAAGGTTTTCTCAGGAATGAAGACGGAATGTTAATTAACAGATATTTACAGGCGAGGTTGAGGCGGGATTCTTGCCCTTCTTATCTTATTCCTTTGGTCTAAATCTGATTACTTTCCGATAAAAGAACAATGTCATGAATGAAACGCTCTGTTTGCTTCTTAAAAAAAAGTCACACTGAGGTCATTTCATTTGCTGCCTTGTTGGATCCTTTAAATCTCACTCCACATATTTATTCTGTCCTTGGGACTGACAGCATTAAAGCCTCCTTCTGAATCAGCCACATTTATTCAGTTAATGTGAGAAATGAATGTCTTCTCACTCTGAAAGCAAGCATAGAGATATTATTACATTTTATATTAATTAATATCAATGAGTAAAAGAAGAAAAACCTGCAGATAAAGAGAGAGATTCATGATCCAAATTCTGTGCAAGAAAAGGGAGAGAGAGGGGGGGGGGGGGGGGGCAGCCTAACACCTGTCTCTACCTGCTGCACCCCCCACCTGAACGTTTCGCTGCGTTGTTTGTGTGAAAGACAAACTGCGGAGAACGTCAGCAGGAGTGTAGGAGTGTTAAAGACGCCTGATAGAGAAGTGCTGTATGTAGTGCTGTGTGAACTATGCACTATTTAAATACATCCTTTGAGTAGTGGTAGTGAAATTGCACAGAGGTTTCTGAATGAATCCTCGAAGGCAGAGAAAGGTGACCTTAATATTGGGGTACAAGCAGTAAAGCTTGATGAGAGAAATGAGAGTAATTCTCCCGCTGACATTCATTCAGCGGCTCGTACCAACTCCTGCAGGAAGTGACATGCAGGCTGTGCTGGAGCAGGTAATAAACCTCCATCAGTGCTGATGGTGGAGACAGGAAGGCTGATTAGGCCACGGCACAACACATCACTATCAGATGCGTCCCCAAGGCTTCAATTTCCTGATTATATCTCCGGCCTCCTCGCCCATGTCCTCGCAGCGTAGTGGATAGCACAGCGATCTGGGTTATTCTCTGTCGAGCTGCCAAAGTGCACAGTGTGGGACAGCAGCTTCCTTTTTATGTTGGACCAAGAGCAGAGCGTGTCCCTTTTGATTAAGTGTTTTTGGATGAGGCTGTGGTGAGAGCCCGGCACAGGCTGGCATGGGGCCGACACCACGCTGCAGGTGTTGGGGACTGCTGGTGGATCCCTGCGGTGGAGAGTTCACACTTCTTCAGACACTCGCTCCGCATGCAGCCAGGAAAACAGCCAAAAGTGCTGCATGGCATCTGATAAAGGGATTTACAAGCAAAACGTTCCATCATGGAAATAAAGAAAGTACATTTCTGCCAATGAGCCCCGACGCCCGAGGAGTTTCTTTTCAATTCGAACAACAACTATCAGATGAAGGTCGTAAACACACAGCATCTCATCTTTCTAAACAGGAAAGTACTGAAAACCCTTTTTAACACACTTCAAGGTTAAGTTAAGTTAACAGATATCTACTGAGGTCAAGATGTCACTATTTAATGTGATGTCTTATTAGAGGACGGTCAACAAAGGTGAAGAGTTTCTCCATTGAACACTTATTATATTAAATATTAGTATTTGCAAAGAGATAAGACATTTTTTGAAACGAGGACTTGAAAGATAGTATATATTTTGGATTTGGCCTTTTTCAAATCAAATCAGTTCAAAACATTTTGCCTCAACAATAATTCAAGTCATATATAAATCATAAAGAACTTATCCAGACGGTTTGCTGCTTCTGTTTGTTAACTCTAACACGGCATCATGATGTTTGTTATACTGCTTCAGGTTGTCCGGCCGGCTCTTTCTGGTGAACACAGGGAATTTCCTGAAATTTGGCTGAGAATGAGGCTGAGAAATCCACATCTACCATCGGCCTTTTAGACTGAAGTTGCCTAACACGACTACAACATGTTGCTAAACATATGGGTCATAATAACACAGGACAGTCTCATACAGGATGGGTTCTGTTCTCTTTCATACCCCACAGTGCTTTTGTTCTTATGATTTTCCTCAAGTTTTCTTGTGCAGCAGCTTTACGTTCCACTTGCTTTGCTTAATAATGTCTCAGGCTGCTCATTTGAGAGAAATGCTCAGAAGCTCTCCGCTCACCGGCAGTCCCGCTGCAAGAGTCCAAAAGTGAACTGTCGGAAAGTCTCTCATTCCTTCTTATTATTCATAACTTATTCCAATCACCACAAAATACATACACGCATTTGTGGCTGCAACACACAGGCCTCGCTGAAAATGAAAAAGGCAAAACCTGATGAAGCGAAATCACAAACCAATCCAATTGTGATCTCCAGGAAGCTTCAGGTCCATTAATGCGAGGCCTGTGCACTGCTCCTCCGGCTGAATCAGCACTTTCCCGGGGTTATTTCTCACCAGGCTTGTGTAGAGAGCGTCAGGGACCTCATAAATATCCCAGCCGCACAGCCAGTACAACACAAGTCTTACTTCACTGCACAAAACATTAATGCAGATTCTTTCCCATCAGGGATTCTGCTAATATTTGAATCCACATGCCATTTGCAGGGATGGATTGTGTTTTGACTGGATCGTATCGTGTGTGGAAGAGGCCTTACAGGTAAAGAGCAGGCTGACACAGGACATTATCATCACTGAGCCCAAAACCTTTGTGTCCACTTGTGCATGACCTTTTGAAGATGTCATGACGCAGAGTCCCCTCACCCCCCCTCACCCCCTCTCAGGATGAGGGATGCTGAGCCCCCTCACACATAAAGAGAGGTGAGCCGTGGACTAAACTCTCATACCGATTAAGTCAGAGTCAGAGCAAGAGAGAGGAATGTGTTGTCAGAGTGCTGAAAGAGGATTGAACAGAATACATTCCAAAGCGCACCCTGGTTAAATCCCTTGATGGGGGGGGCATCTTAAAGCAAAATAACAAAAGCTTTTGATCAGAACAGGCTTAAGGACGTCCATTACTGGAGCTCACATGCCTGTAGGGTCTGCTGGAACCCCCCCCCCCCCCCCCCCCCGGATTCTGTCCCTGATCACTGTCTGTGGTGCTGAAATCACTCTCCTCTATTAAAGATCGACAAACAACCACCTGTATAAAACAATATAAATATAACACAAAGGAAATAGCACTGCTGTAACAGTACATCTCCTACTCTAAAGTCACTATATTATATGTGCAAGTAACTAATTATATATTAAAAATAATTTACAACAAATAAAAGGTAAATGGTCTGTATCAATATAGAGCTAATTTAGTCCTGATGCCCCAATAATAAGAATAATTCATTAAAAATCATTAATAATATTTCCTGGTTCTTAAAATTTCCTATACTGTTGCTTTTTAGTGATTTGCTCTAGGCCACTCTAATAATTACCTCTGTGTGTGAGTGTGTGAGTGTGTGTGTGTGTGTGTGGGGGGGGTGGGGGGGGGGGGAGTGTGTGTGAGTGTGTTTAAGGATGAGGCTGCCAGGACAGATGGATGCAGATCAAGCTGCCCAGAATAAAACATGAGGCTACCTGGTCATCAAAATAAAAGCACGCCTGACTTCAGTCAGACGATTTTAACTCCAGTCGATTTGATGAACTGGTCAACTTCATTGGTTGAAGACACTGAGACAAGTATAGACATGGGGTGCATCAATTATGGTTGATTAGACCAGTAAAGTAAAGGTTAGTATTAGTCCACACTCATAAAATGTGTTTTTCTTTAAACTTTAAACATTTCTCTTTGCTTCAGCCTTAAACTAGACTTTCATTTTTATTTCCTTTCTCCAGCTGTGTTCTCACATCGCCTCCTTCGGACATTCTGGGGTTTTACTGGAAGGGGGGGGGGGGCTGGCCTGGGAAAGTCTCCCGTGGATGTTTGCGTTCACACATTCAGCCCTTTGGAGAACGTCAGGAGATTCTCCAGAGTTCAGTGCATGTCTGAAAACAGCTTAAGTCACTAGTTGATTAAAAACTCTGTCTAATGACAGGACGAGGGCATTTCAGGGGCCAATCAGGTTTCAGATGGGGCCAGTGATCCTCTAGATCCGCCCCTGGATTAACCCTATTTTCCACATACTTGTTTTATTGTGACAGTGAGGACAGGAAGTCGCGGTGTGTTGGCTCTACTCTGCTTGTGGGGGGCGCTCCGGGCTCAGATACCGATCAGCGGTTGTGTCTGACAGGACGAGCCCGAACGCACCGCTCGGGGGGGGGGATGCTCCGTTACGCACAGACGCCTCTGGAGGTTGTGTTTACGCAGGCGACTTCTGAGTGACACGGTTCAAAACAAGATGTCTTCACCCTCCACGGAGTAGGTGCGTGTTCAGAGGCAGCTGAAGTTTGGAAAGTGGACGTGGTGCGGTAAAGGACGAGGCCGGAGTGCGGGACACGAACCGGAGCTCCACGCGTCTGGAGAGGAGCGGGCGCGCAGGATGAGACGCGGGGAAGAGGAGCACGCCTCGGACATCACATCACCGTCTTCGTGATTCACAGTTTCCCACCATGGAGGAGAAGTTCAACCGACTCATCTTCATCCCCATCGCGGCGGCGCTCTTCCTCATGATCGGGTACCAGTACGTGTGCCCGGCGGACTCCAACACCTGCTACTTCAGGAGCGAGGACCAGGGGCTGTTCCAGCGCTACTCGTCCGGGTTCAAGTCACTTTACCCGGAGCTGGAGGCGGACGAGGACCTGCCCTCGAAGATCACCGCCAGATTCAACTTCACGGAGCGAGACCTGGACCGACAAGTCGACTTCAACATCCGAGGAGACGACGTGATGGTGTTCCTCCACATCCAGAAGACCGGCGGCACCACGTTCGGGCGGCACCTGGTGAAGAACATCCAGCTGGAGCAGCCCTGCGATTGCCTGCCCGGCCAGAGGAAGTGCACCTGCCACCGGCCCGGGAAGGCCGAGTCGTGGCTCTTCTCCCGGTTCTCCACCGGCTGGAGCTGCGGGCTGCACGCAGACTGGACCGAGCTGACGAGCTGTGTCCCCGTGGTGATGAACAAGAGGGACAAGAAGAGCGCTCAGAGGAGGAAGAGGTGAGGTGTCCCCTGCACCTTCATCCACTCATACACTTCACCTTTGTCAATGAAGGACATGTTCACTCACTGAAATGTTACAATTTTACACACGCACAAACACACACACACACACACACTTTAAACACTAATTGAATGTTGAATGGAACACAAACAATTAAACAGTTAATTGATCGGCCAATAAACCATAAAGGAATATTCTGATGATTGTTTCCTTTGCACTGCCTCACATTCAGGTTCTGGGTTGTTGGTTTGACAAAAGCTATTTGACGACACAACCTTGGGCATTTTTCACAGTTCACATTTTTCCTGTGATGTGTTGAGGAACAAGTGATGGACAGAGATCATTGTTAGAACCCATGTAGCAGAGGGTTTCTTCTGTCAACATGAAAGCAGAGGTATCTTTGTGGAACCTTCTCTCCTGGTTTCCTCAGGGCTCTGCCACAGATGCGAGTTCCTCTTAGTTACATGTCAGGCAGGGAGCAGAGGGTGTTAACATGCTCGCCACCTGGCATGTGGAAGCAGCCAGCAGGCACAGCGTTTCCTCGCCTGAAGGTCTGATTCAATTTCCTGTAATTACAGAACCAGCAGAGCTAAGCTTAAGTGAGTAAATCACTTAAGAAGGGCAGGGTCCTCCGAGGTGTGCCGCCTGCGTGTTGAAGCCAATTTACCTCGGAGTCGGTTCAAAGAGCAAATCTCCATATGTTACCGAGAGCATTAGGGGGGGCATGGAGCGGGAGTGCCTTCAAGAATCCTTCCAGTCCATTAACGGCAGCCATCAGACTTAATTTAACCCTTTTAAATAGTTGTGAGGAGGCGCCTCGGAGCCGTGTCAGCACTGGGAGGGAATCGACCACACTCCAGTCACCACTTGTCAACTCAATGTAACAGTTAGTGGGAAATCAGCGGTCATTAACATCCGCACTCTGCTGACATGGGCTGGCGTCGGTTCTAAACATGGGACCAGATCTGGGCTCTGCATCAGATTCCCTGCTGTAAAACGCCAATTACAGCCTCATGTTTCCATGCACTGAGCTGATGAGAGCTGTATAAACTCCTGCAGGTGTTAACCGAGAAAGACACGTCTGTGGCTTACCGCAGCACAGACAGATCTGATATAATACGAGACTGCACCGTCCTCTTGAGAAGTACTCCCTGATAACGTGATACTTCATTGATCCGGGCAGTGCTCGTTCTCCAGAGGTCAGGGTCGTCCTCCATCAGGGACGATTCTCTATCTGCTCCGTCTGACCACACAGGTTGTGATGTGGTCATTTAAATCCTTCGACCATAGAGGACATATTTCATCTGATGACTCATAAGTACTTATAGCTTTTACAAGTGAAGTCTTCACATGTGACCAGATGCTAGGTTTATATATATATATATATATATATCAGAGGACAGGCTCAAGAAAAGGCTGTTTTGGAGCCAAACGCCCCCTGAGTCACAACGCACTCGGTCCCCAGGAATTTATCGTTGTGAGTCATACCTTGTTCAACAGCCACGGATCTGCCACATTATGTGTTCTCGTCCCAATGCTTTCTGTCTGTTTACTTAAATCAATGATCAGGGACCATGACGCTGCGCTGACGGGACCCTCCTTTAGTTTTAGTTTCGTTCAATCAGCTTATTCAAGCTGCAGTTCTATCCGGCCTGGTCGTCGTCACTGTTCCCATCATGATGGACTGTGACGCACAAGAGGCAGCGATGGAGCTGAGTCTGTGCTTGTTGAGCACATCAGTGAGTCTTATCAACTTATGCTACAGCTCAGCTTAATACAATATTTAATTCTTCTCCGATCGACCATTTAAAAGTCGCTTGTTTGGATTTCAGCCCTGATCCCACTGCTCTTGAGAGGGTTTTTTATATATTTATAATCCAGATGGTTTTACACTCGGTACCTGAGGTTAAGACATAATCGTGCAAAGTGTTTTTCAAAAAGTGCTCCTAACATTGATTCCTAGTTTGACTCCCAAAGACAATCCAACTTAGTAATAGCATGGTGATCCTGACTCGTCGATAAAGCCTCATGGGACTGGAGGACGCCCACGCTCACCTTCGGGCTACATCCAGCAGGGTGTGACGTGTTCCACTGTCCTATCTCAGCCCTCAGACTCTTCACTGGGATATTTAACTCTCCGGCACAAGATATAACATTTGAAATCCTAAAAATCCCTCTTGAACTAACGGCACAGTTTTTACTTCACTTAAGTTGACTGATTTCGTTTCTTTAGAGAAATACCAGGTTAACTGCATTGTTGAGAGAAATGTGTTCACATTGCTTTTATCCCTTTGCATCCGTCGATATCATGTTTGATGACAAGGATGTGGATTTGAATCTCCTGTTGCTGATGCTGGTAGAAATGCATGTGTTGTGATTGTGGGTAAATGTGTCTTAGAAACTTCCACCCAGAAAGAAAAGGAGAGGACGATGCATAGCAAGCATTTTTAGTTTTGTTCAAACGGACTGACTAACATAAGAAGCATATTCTGCATTCAATCACACGTCTGGCAGATTCCCCTGAAACCCTAAGAAAAGACGTGGCTGGTTCAAGTAGCCTTTGATTGGCTCGCCACTGGTCCGAGACTCCTGCAGGGCTTTGCTCGCAGCATGTGGCTACAGCATTCACATCGCAGCGGGCTGCAAAACTGCTGTAAGGCCAGACGTCAAACCTGCTTCAATTGCTGCTCTGCGCTGTTCGTCCTTGGCAGCTGGTCTCACACTGTGCAGTCAGAGAGTGTAACCTTATTACTGACCTCATTATTTCAGATTAGGGCAGAGAGAGCGGGCCGGCTGAAACACGCCTCAGGACCAGTCCAATTAGCTCAGTTCATTCTGGGCACAGTTATAATGGGTCCTGCTATTCATTTGGCGATGGGTCCCTGTTGATAATGATGATAATGGTATAATGGGCCTGAACATATGCAGAAATAAGCAGCTTCAGTAGTAAGACAGGGAGGAACTATGATGAAAAACACGGTTTTATCTAAATGCAGTTTTCGAGATATTTGATTTCCTCCAGTTTTCTCTGAAATTCACATCAGACCATTGGAAAGAAAAAGTCTGGTTGCAAGTTTCTGACGTTAATCTGCCTTTGCTGTTTCAGTGAGTCACTTTAAATCCTCGGCTACAGAAAGACATATGCAGAGATTTCAGAAAGGGATGTATGTAATTCAGAAAACGTGTTAGAAGCAGAGAGAATTTCTTAATGCTCTGGGCGTAATGCTGCCGTGTGGCTGTCACCGTTTCTTTTGACTGTGAAGTCAGACTCTCAGCTTAGACATTGGTGTTTTTTTTTGCTGCTGACAACCGCACAGTATTGTTGAAACTACAAGTGACAGGAACAGTGATTGTGTGAATAACGTGACCCTCGGTGACCAGAAATCAAAGGAACTGCTCCCTGTGGATCTGATGCCTTCAACTCCGACTGTAAATAACACCTTCTTACTCCGAGCAAAGAAAACGACTCTGCAGTAAATGTACCGCGGCTCAATTTAATACACTCAGGTATCTGGTATGGATAGTGCAATGTGTTTGATAACTATCACAATCGCAATATATGTACTTGAATCAGTATATATAAATGTGTTTTTCCTCGTGCAATCCTCCTGTACTTCTCTCTCCTCACATAATATCCTGTCTGTAGTGAATCTGTACATGTTTTCTGTATTTTCTTGTCTATTTTTAATCTATTCTTTCTTGTCATCACCTCATGTTGACAACTGCTTCTCCTGAAGATGTGAAGCCGCTGAATTAGATCCTCTACTTGTCTTGCATTCGGAGACAGTTCTGATTCGTCACTTCTTGTGGGAGTATGTACAGTACCTGACACCAGGGTTTTATTTTTAGCGGAGAGTGAATGTACGGGTCCTTGGAGAGAGCCGGTGCTGCAGCCTGATGTTGTGATATACTGTGGGCAGATAAATCTGAAAACTCTCCTTAGGTGCAGAATACTTTTAGATTTTGGTCAATATTTCTCATGGTTACACGACCCAGGTTTACCTCTGTGAAGAAGGCGGGACATGCTGCTCATGAGGTGGTGTGTGTGGGGGGGGGGGGGGGTAGTGCTGCAGTACGTCACATCACACTCATGCAACAGTAAATCTTCATCGGCCTGTTGATGAAGTCCGACTGCATCGGTAATATCAGCCTCCATGACTTGGCCTTTAACTGTGTCAGTATTACAGCTCATGATTTACAGCAGCATGAGAATAATATATACAAATAAACGCCGATATAAAAAGATAGATGATATATATGGCCTCTGGAGCGCCCCCTGGTGGCTGGCTGAAGTATAGCTAATAAATTACAAACAACCAAAAATAGAAGTTCACGTAAATGGATTCCTGTCACAGATATATCTTCTCCCACTGATCGTGTTTTCATGTTCCTGATAACTTTGTCTATTAGATATTTGATGATATACAAATCTGAATTGACTCACTGATGGTCGAGCACATGTATCAGTGGGATCTTGATACCACAGCTCCATGATCCTCAAATCGCTGCTGAACAGACTCTGGCTCCAAGCGGGCAAGATGGCAGCGTTTGTCTCCGGGACATTTTAGCTTCATCTCTGGATATTTGGAGAAAAGAGACGTGTCATCGACCGTTGAATGACCTCTGAACTTCCTGTAGGGGGGGAAGGAACAAGGGAGTTTGTGTTTTGAAGATTTTATAATGTTTAAGGTCTTCTTGTGATACGACCACTCTCTTCTGCTTCTCTTCAATATGGCATTACTTTATGTCTGTTTCGAACTCCAAAAAGCAATGAAACACATCCTCTGACAATAACTGACGCGTTGCTTTAGTGTCATGGCTTCTGGCAACTGAATCATTTACATGTCAGTGTTTAAGCCCCATCTGAAGACACAACATATCCTTCCTGTTTAAGTACAAGTGATTGGATCAGACACATTTCAAACAACAGACCAGAGTGTGGAGAAGTGTGTGAATACGATAATGAACTGATAAAGCCCGGCTCTGCCAGCACTTACTATTTTTATTTGTACTGCTGCTCTTGAACCTTGTAATATTGCTATTGATGACCATTATATATTAAACTATGAAATTGTTATTTTTGACCTTTAATGCTTTCCAACTATCATCACCTCTTCAAGAAAGTCTGTAGATAACAGTAAGGGATTATGTTTTAAATACCTTATATGACGGGAAAAGCCTTTACCAATCATTTAAGTTATTGGGGCAGAAACGAGCAGGAATGAAAAAATATTATTGAAATCATTGAAGAACGACTTCATTCACCTTCTGCAGAGGTGGTTCATTGTGATGGGATATTGGATGGAGTTAGAGGAATTAGATAAAGAGGTAAATCAAACCCTCTCTCCCTCATGACAGTGAGGAACGTCTGGCATTGAGAAATGTGAGATATTCTGAGGATCTGGGTAATCTCCACAGTCCCTGGGGGATTAGGGGCTAGATGAAGACAGGTTTTATTACACAAGGGTGGAGGAAGGGAGCGATTAATCCACAAGTCCAGATTTGTACAAAACCTGTCGGCTGAATGGAACATTAAGTTTCTTTTTAAACTACAGAACATTGTGTTAGTTTTGGTTAAAGACAAGAAAACCGTTTCTGTTGGACAGATCAATATGTGCCGTCATTCAAAAGGCCTCACGGTTTCCATCTTGTGCCGAGTTACTGTACGGATGATGGATTATTATAGAGCTGTTGAATTGAATTAGAGGAGAATCATTTATTCCGCTGGATTTCTAGGTTGTTATTGACCAAGTACATCTTATATGCTGTGTGATGAGAATCTAATTTTTTGTGATTTTACAGAGTAATACTTATTGGAAGGATGAAAGCTGTAAACCACTTTC
This sequence comes from Platichthys flesus, assembly GCF_949316205.1. Lineage (NCBI taxonomy): Eukaryota > Metazoa > Chordata > Actinopteri > Pleuronectiformes > Pleuronectidae > Platichthys > Platichthys flesus. The sequence goes on along the minus strand of NC_084966.1, from coordinate 2,188,365 downwards.
AAAGCGTCAATGTCAAACAAACAGCACACGGTTGGAAGCAGCCTTCAGGTAGCTCTAAACTGAGGACTGCCTTTCAGAAATACAGTTTGTATGGGTTGAAGTGACCTTTGCAGAGCTCGGTCTCCCATTTATCCTTTCCATCGCTGCACGGACCTAGAGGACCGGCTGACACTTCACAAAGCTGCAAAGATTAAGATGTCAAGCAAAGGTTAAGGCTAAGACGCCAAAGCTACTAAAGCTGCACACGCCAGGTTGTTGTGTGCGTGGACGTCCTCCGCGCTGCGCTCGCGTGGGTGTGTTGAAAACCAAATGAACTCTAGGAACTCTGGGAGAACGTCTGTACCTGAAAGGCAGCCAAAAGTGAATAACTGCAGATGGATGATTCCGTCTCTAGAGGAAGATGCAAAGATGATACCTCACTTTGTTTTGAACCCTGAAATACTCGGTATAATTCAATTTGTTGAAGTGTTTGCTGGCTACAGCCGGAACATAGTCTGTCACCTAGTTCTCAGTGAAACCACAGCTTCACACCCTGCATGCCTGGACACTTCATCCTTCTGCAAGCGTTCTCTGCTCCCTCGTCTCCACACCAGCATCCCTGGGGCTTTTCCTTTATTTGCCGAATATAGCATCTCATATCTGTGACCGCTGAAGATCACAGTGCCGGTCTCAGTGCTCATCGCTCCTCTCCTCACTCTCGTTATATTTAATCTTGTATTGTGAGCTGATAACATTGCTCACAACTGGGTAACGTTTAGGATGGGAGCGTGAACTATGAACAGATAAAAGATGCAGACCAGGTAGCTGATGACGACAGGTCTGCGTTACTTAATCATTTTGTATTTAATACAAAATTATTAAGTGTTCTCCCTGAATTGTTCTGAGTCACATAAGCCAATCCATCATTATCACAACCAACAGGACATTAAAAAGAGATTTGAGGGAGATGAGCCTGACGAGTTAATGAGCGAGGGGTTTAGATTTCCCTTGTAGGACAGTAGGGAGTGGCTAAGGGATCCCTCTTGGGCACAGAAACACCTTTATAATGGATTTGCTCCAACTGGTCCAGTTATCAACACCCTGACTTCGGTGTGAAATCCATGTGCAGTCCTGTGCTTGTTTTCAAAGTTGTTTCCTCTTGCGACTTGGCTGCTAGAAAAGCCTTGAGATGTGATGCTTAGAGAAACTTCATAGACGACACACACGCCGTGAAACTGCTCCTCAGAAACGACTAAAAGCAAAATGATGTACTGTCATTTTTCTCAAGGATAAGATGAATGAGATGGTTGTCGATCCACAGACTTCAGCAGCATAAATAGTTTCCATCAGGGCTTTTATCACGAGGCTGTTTCGTCCTTGATGCTAGTGAGTGAATTTACAAGGCAGATATCGATCTTTCGCAGCGAGTTTCCTCTGTAGCTTTCTGATGGTGATTTAGAGAGTGAGAGAGAGACAATCAGGCAGAGAGACGGAGAGAGGGCGATCAATATTGTTTGCAGGTTTGCCGTGTGGAGAAAGGTGACTGACGGGGAGAAGGGCTCGAACGAGGCCTCGGGATTGATCGTTGGCAGAATGCGACAAGCTGATTTAACTTTACCTTCAGGGAACAGCTTTGCATGATCACATACACATGCATGGTTGTGCCATGATAGAGACGCTGCCTATTATATTACGGAGAAGCTGCTGGTCTGCCAAAGAACATGAGATTTGGGCTCGATCGATCAGGTATATGAGAACGTGGAAATTGCTCCCAGTTTGTCCTTATCAGACCTAAAAGACTTAGAAGCCATTTAGCAGACGAGCAAAGAGCTGAGGCACCGGCGTGGAATAAAGTGGGATGGGTGCCAGATGATGTTTAAGAGAGATGCATGCTGGGAGTTGTTTTAGCTCAGGAAGTCCTCCTCAACTCACAAACTGTTTCAGGCAAAAGACATAGCAACTTAAAAAGGTGAGAATAGGACAGTGTTGTGTTTAGGGAGGGACAGAGATCTGACTTCTATCAAAGGGACACAGTTTTTTACCAGAATGAAAAACCCTTAGCAATTCCTCCACTGAGTAATTATTGCTGACCTTCATAACCTGACCCTGCCTCTGTCCCTGACACGAGCCGGAGGAGCGTGTTGACATTTTCTGCTCTTTGTCAATGGAAGCTCAGACACAGAGAGGTGGGGCTGCACGGACATTTATTGATCCGGCTGTCTGGCGTTGAGCTGCACAGAGAGACGAGGAGGAAGAGGGTGAGCTGTTTTCCAGGAAGTACAGCAAAGGCCGCTCGTGTGCATCCATCCATCTCGGGCCGTCCGTCCAAGCCAGCGAAGATGGCCGGGTAATTCACTTAGCTTCCACTGTGGAAGGCCATTATCTGTGGGTGGTGTGCCTGTCTGCGGACGAGCTCTGCCATGATATCATCATGCCACTCACTTAAGTAAACATCACAACTGATTGATATCTGCCGCCTGCCGATAATTGCTGAATTATGGAGCTTTTAAGGCTGTTTGGTGGTGCAGGCTTTCCTCACCAACACAACTCCCTCAATAAATCCAATTTCTCAGTTTAGCAGCGAACCGGAAAAGCTGATGCATTGCAGCTCTCATTGTAAAAGCTCCGGGTTTCCTGGTTGATGCTTTTTACATATACTACACGTCAGATTTAGAAATGAAAGATTTAACTAATAGAGATCGATGTATTTTACCACAGCAGCCGCTCCTTTCTGTCATCTGCTTGGTAAATATCCAGATTTTGTCATCACCAGCAGTCCGAACTCTCCCTCACACACGGCCTGTTCTAAACAGTTCAAATCACCTCAGACATCTTTTCTCTGTCTGGCTCCACTGAACCAAACATCGTCCATCTGCATCTACAGTTCTGAGGAAAAAACACTGATATGTGCTGGGAGCTTCGGTTACAGCGACATCTCAGCGTGACCTAGGATAGAAAGAAACACTTGATATGCTCGATACTAGACTGAGAATAAACACAGGAAGCTGATTAATGATTAATCTGTTTCCACAAACCTAACCATGTTGATTTATACTGGTAACAAGTGGGAAGGAGACTTCATGTAAAAGGGTTTAACAGAGAAAGCTTCCACAGCAGCATTGCAGCAAAACCTCCTTGAATCAGAATTTTTTATTCAGCTGTCAACTGAAAACTGAGAGTAAACCCGAAAGAAATCAAATGTTTGGCTTTTCATGTGAACTTAATATCTGGTTTCTGTCTGACACAGTGAGGTCGTGGTGATCTTTGCACACAAGACAAACCTTTTCAATTTCCCTTTCATCCATGTTGTTTTCCTTTTTGAAAGTCTGCGCCGCCGACTCCTTCAGTCCCCTCGCCGCGCTGCCGGTCATCCCTGAACTCTATAGAGGAGAGCAGAGAGCTGTGGTAGCTGAAAGGTTTCCATGCGGCTGCGTTACAGCAATTTGTGAGGCGCCGTTTGAGGCGAGCAGAGTGACTCAGAAACACACAAGGTGCTGGAGAGGGAAAAAAACCTATTACCAGAGGTAGACAGGAGAAAATTGTTGAGACAAGAACAAAAATAATTTCAAATCTGCAGGATATTAAATGACATACACGCTTGTTCTGCATTGCTCTCTAACACCCACAGACGCACTCAATGATGTTTTTCATTTAAACCCTAATCACACGTTCAGTCTCTCCATATAACTCCAGGGTTGTGATATTTCTTCTGCTCTGTATTTCTGTTTTAACTGCAGCAGGATATGAGATATTTGATGTATAGTTTCATCCTCCTTCACCGGGTGGAAGTGTTTTTCTCGCTCTCACACAAACTTAAAGTGCATCACATTACAGATCAGCTTCACCCATTCACACTACACATTCACTTATCCCATAGCTCAGGGTTTAATGCCTTGCCCAATTGTCAGGAATAGAACCACTGACCCCGCCAGTGCATGCTGGACATCTCATCTTATGTATCTATTTATTTGTCTCTGCAGGAATTTCTACTACATCACCATGCTCCGTGACCCCGTGTCCCGCTACCTCAGTGAGTGGAAGCACGTGCAGCGCGGGGCCACTTGGAAAACAGCTCTGCACATGTGCGATGGCCGTGCGCCCACTCAGGAGGAGCTCCCTGCCTGCTACAATGGAGACGACTGGACCGGCGTGCCTCTGGCAGACTTCATGAACTGCCCGTCTAACCTGGCCAACAACCGCCAGGTCCGCATGCTGGCCGACCTCAGCCTGGTGGGCTGCTACAACATGTCCTCCATGAGCGAGCTGGAGCGAGGCCACGTGCTGCTCGCCAGCGCCAAGGCCAACCTGCGCAACATGGCCTTCTACGGCCTGACGGAGTTCCAGCGCAAGACGCAGTACCTCTTCGAGCGGACGTTTGGCCTGCGCTTCATCCGGGCCTTCACGCAGATCAACAGCACGCGCGCGGCCAGCGTGGGGATCAGTGAGAAGGTGCGGTGGCGCATCGAGGGGCTGAACGCCCTCGACATGGAGCTGTACGAGTACGCCAAGGAGCTGTTCCTGCGGCGCTACCAGTACAACCGCCAGAGGCAGCACCAGGAGGAGCGGCTGAGGAGGAGGCAGGAGAGGCATCACAGGCAGAAGCTGCACAGGACTTATCTGGCTGAGCTCTGGAGACTAGGAGGAGGAGGAGGAGAGGAGGAAGACGAGGAGCAGGACGTGGTGAAGGTGCTTGAGAATGTGGCCACCACAGAGGATTACAGCAGCCAGGTGGTGCGGTGGTGAGGAGAACACAGAACTGAAACCAGTGAGGCGCAGACTGGTCGCTGTCTGATTCATCGTGCTCCTCCCTCCGTCTCCTCGTCTCGCCTCTGCTGTGAATCTGCCAGACCTCCTGCTCTCATGACGCTTTGTTGGACTGCCCAGTGGTGTCTTAATATTTATGATGGATGTATTTGTCATGGCAACATAAACATTTTGTATTTGATTTTGTTCTCATGGCTGTTCTGGCATTGCAGTTGTGAAATGTATTTATTTATCTGTTAGCCAGTGCTTTGAATGTGCTCAAAGCAGCGAGAATGTTTCCTGAATTTCGCTAAGAAATAAAAAATAAATAAATAACGTGTCTGATGATGAAGGGCAGGTTTAGTATCTCTTCAAAATGGCGAACGACTCTTTGGATGATCTGTGTCATGTCTGTGATCTAGCGCCGTGTCGAGCAGTGGAAACCTGTAGTTGCTCTGTGGTGTTTGGCTTCATGAGAATATCAAAGCACAAACTTGGCGCTGCAGTCTGCGCTGTGTTTTTCTTCCTGACTGACGGAGCTGCAGAAACAATCAAGGAGATTTCTTCCAGGAAATGTGTTAAATAAAAAACATGCAGTATCCAGTGATGTAGATTTGTCCCTGACCGCCTCTCTGGTACGCAAGTGTACATGCACATGTTCTTTGCTTTGCTCCTTTTTTCACAGCATGTTCTCACCATAAAAATCTGAAATCCTCACACGGTGTGACAACTTCTTCCCACAACCACACACACACTGACACACTGACGCACACGGAGGCTTGCTCTGGAGGAGAGCAGCGCCGCCGGCCTGAAAGACAGCCTGTCAGGGCCAGCTCCAGCGCTCTTACATCACTGTGATGGAACATTGGTATTTCCACCATTAGGACATTGATCACAGGCTCTTCGCTCACAAATTGATCGTTTAAAGTTCAATTGACCATGACTCTGGTGCAGCAGAGAACAGAAGCAGCCTGCTGCCTGGCTGAACGCCTTGTGCTTCCATAGTCCGACAAACATAGATAGATAGATAGATAGATGATAGATGGATACTTTATTAATCCCGTGGGAAATTCAGACTGACGCTTCCATTTGCACTCGAGTAGAAAAGCAATCTGTTTCAACACATTCCCACAGACACTGGAGAACATTAAATAATTGTTTCTTCACGATGAGATCCTGGGCAGAAAAGGAAACGGTGATGTCCACAGAGTGACAGATTAGAATTATATAAGCCTGTGATAACAACTCTCTGTGTACATGGACTCCTTAAATATTAGTCCAATTCCATATTTGTTATTTGCCACAGCTTCATATTTGTTTGATCGCAGCCATAAACCAGGAGAAGGCAGCGCAGCAGAAACATCCGTAATCCAGGATGAAGCAGCCAGTGAAAGACAAATAATGTGAAAGCTTCCGTTGTCTGCGCAGGATGTGTCTGTGGTGACAGGGAGACTTTGTCCCAGGAGGTTTTAAAGGGCTGTTTGCTTTTTCCACGTTTCACTAAGTTATTGTACATCAGAGTATCGGTGCCATCAACACAAGTCGGATTCCAACCCACTGGTTCCTGAGTTGTCAGCACATGTCGCCTTTGGAAGTGAGAAATGTTAGTTCAGGGGGAAGATAAATCCATTTGCACAGAGAAACGCAGCTAAGTGCTTCGATACAAGCTCAGAGGGTTTCACAGACCAGCAGCTGCAGGAGAACTCCCACCTGTTTCCAGAGGATTATGAATGAAGGAAATTCACAATGTGAGACATGATTCATTCTAAATTCAAGAAAGGACCATCTTGATGCAACCTCACCCTGCAAATCAAGATGGACGACATGTCTCCACTTCCTCCCACTATCCATTATGAAGCCAGAATATAAACGCTGCCATCTTGGGAACCGGCGCAGAAGCAAGGTCCCACTGAAACAAGCCCTCAACCAATCACGAGTCAGATCCAGCTGCCAATCATGAGGATTCATTCGGTTTTTATATCAATTTACTAATTAAAACCAAGCTTCTCAGAAACATGAGCGTTCATTAACTGCTGCTTAACGACCCCTAGTGGCCAAGGTTACATATGTTTTTGGAAATGAAGCTGAAATAAATGTTTCTTGTCGTCACCAAAGTACACAAACTAAAGTTGCATTTTAGAAACAAACTGACCTCAGTCACTGTTAAATCTGAACTTAGCTTCTATAAGGGAAAGTTCTTCAACAGGAAAAATAACAAAGTCTTAAAAGTGAACTTACATTGTTTTCAGAGGGTAAAAGTTTCTCCAGTTTATTCAGGGAACATGTTCTGGATCTGAAAACAGAGAGGAAGCAAACAGTTCACATTTGACACTTTTAAATTACTCTCATTTTTATTAATAATCACGTTTTAAAGTATATTTACCCATTTAGAAAACATCCAGCTCCATCATTAGAAATGGGAGGTTCTACACTTCCGGGTTTGATTTTCCATTTCCGGCTGTGTCTCTCGCCTTTTCTCCATACAGGGGCCACAGTGACACCTAGTGGCTTCGGTGTGAACAACATATTTTCCACCGCATAAAAAAACTTCTAAAATAAACTTTATTTATATCGCTGCTTTAAAAATGCATTAACAAGGTGCTTCACAAGGTAAAAAGGAATAATCTGAAGTTTAACAATAACAAACAATGCTTCTTTATATAGGTCTTGTGTATTGTATTGTTTTTATTAGTTTATTTGTTTACAGCTGTTTGAATGTCAGTGTGAATTGTAAATGTGCTGAATCTGCTCATTGTTCCACACGACAGGTGAGACACATGTATCTATGGTTTGGAGTCAATGAGGATTTCCATAAGTTTGCATCGCGTCTCAAGAATAAAACAGTTGTTTCTATATTTACGCAGCTTGGTCCAGGTTATAGCTCTGTTATCACTTTATTCACATACACAATAAAAGTATAAACTAGGATATGCAAAGAACATACACACATTATACGTCAAGAGGGATCACTAAAAGTTTAGTCATCGAAACGTGCACAACTTCACGTTATGGATTAGGATAGGAAACAAAACATTATTGTATGACATTGTATTATATATCACAATCAGGTAAATCACTCTGACAGTTATACACAGAGTCTATTCTAACATATAAACTTTTACCTTTGTATATATTTACACGTAGGGGTTGACACTCACTTTCTACCCGACACTGATAGGTCAGTTTATTCACAATCTGTGATTCAACAAAGAAGAAAGTTGGAGAAAGTCTGCAGAGCCTCCTGTGTGACAGCAGGTGTTGGCCAGTTGGTGCTCCTCACACAGCAGCCGTGTCAGTGCCTGCTCTGCTGATGAAGGCCTTGTGCAGCAGCGACCGGGCCTTGGTCTGCCAACCCGTCCAGTGGAACGTGCTGAGGAAAGCTCCCTTGAACTTGTCCCCTGACAGAGTGTACAGAGCCAGGTTAAAACACGTGTTGAGTCCAGCCAGAGGCCTGGAGATGATGTACGCGGCGTGGATGACCTTCTCATAAATGCACAGTGTCTTATGTTGACTTTCTATTCGCAACACACGCAAGATGTGGTACGGCAGGAAACACACAACGAAAACCACCAGGATCAGCACGGTCACACGTCTCGCTCGCATCCGACTGGAAGTGCTCGCGCCGGGCCCTTCTGCAAGCTTCATCACGATACCGATGTAGCAGATGAACACCACCACTAGGGGGAGTAGAAATCCGAGCGTGGTGAGCAGCCAGCTATACCAGTGCAATTCAGAAGACTTACCTATGGCGCTCGCGAAGTCCATACAGTACGTCTTGTTGTCGAGTTCATCCACCTTTATTATATTCAACATGGGAGCTATCTCAGCGGCGGTGATGATCCAAACAAACGAACATGCAACGATTCCCCAACACGGCTGCTGCACCTGCGCGGCCTTCAAAGGCCTGGTCACCACCACGAAGCGGAAAACTGCGTGACACGTGAGGAAGAGGATGCTGCCGTACAAGTTGAAGTGAAACCCGAAGCGCACAAGGCGGCACATGAATTCGCCGAGCGTCCACGATTCCCAGCTATAGTAGTAGACCAGGAAGGGCATGCTGAGGACGTACAGGAGGTCGGTCAGCGCCAGGTTGACCATGATGATGCTGCTGCTCTTCCAGGGACGCAGCTTTGTCAGGTAGACGCCGATGGAGGTCACGTTTCCCACCAGGCCCACGATGAAGATGAGGGAGTAGGTGACGGGCAGGAAATAACGTTTCAACTGTTTGTCCACAAACGTGCAGTTCTGGTGGTTTCCATTGTCGGTGATGGTCGCCATTCTGGAGCCCTGTTTGAAAAACAATTACACAATCGTTTTTACTAAAACAATTTAACGGATTCATTTGCAAACAGATTATAAACTCAAACACTTTATGACATTTTTTAAATTTACAATAAAATACAGTATGAAGATTAATAGAACAGGAAATTATAGATTCTATTCAATTGCTTAATTGCCTTGAAGTTTAAATCACATTGAATTCTTTATAAAAAATACAAATAGAATACACGTCCTATTGCTGAATGTATGTATTTGTATCTACATTTTTTAAATCTCTACAGAATAACTAAGCTGTTCAGAGCTTTTTCAGCAGAAACCAAATCATTAAACATTAAACACACATTCCAACCTTAGGTTTGTCCCACATGCTGAGTGGAATGACGTTTGCCAGATCTGGGTCATAACTAAACCGCAAGTCAACCAAAGGTTTCAAAGGTTTAAAAAGTGGCCGAGTTAGTTTTGTGCTATTTGGGCCACAAGTGGGAACTTTAGGTTCACACCTGCTGCTGCATCATTGGCTGAAGTGTCAGGGAATATGTTGAGTGTGAAGAAAAGAGGTTCAGGAGACAAACAGAGTCATTTGCATTTTCAAGTATAATGAACAAATTCTGTATTTCTGCTTTTTCATATTGGAAGTTTGCAGTGGGTGAATACATGAGATAACAAGGAGGCTTCAAGCGAGTCCTCCTTCCTTCTCCCCCTCACCTCCCTCATGACTGTCGGAGGTGATTACTGCTGCAGGAAGGAGGAAACAACCCGGAGGCGAGCAGACGAGCAAAGAAGCAAACAATCAAGCAAACTCAGTGGGAAAGAAACAAACAGAATGTGGATATGACAGCACCTCTGTTATCCTCAGCTGTCAGTGCTGCTCTCATTGTGGATGAGAGGAGACATTAACACTCTGTGGGAGCTTGTTCCCCTTTAAACAATTTCACCTGTAAACATAAACAGCATCATAAGATGAGGATAAAGCTAAAAAATAATTTTCTACTCACTGTGAGCGTCAGCGTCTTCAGTCCAAACCTGCTGCGTCCCAGGGTCTCCTGTCCAGATCCTTCCTCCGGTCACTCCTCCTCCCACTCAGCCAGTTTCCACACCCAGGGGGGAACTCCAGCTTATTTCACTTTGAAAGCCCATCGTTGTCTCTCTGCTTAAGCTCCGACTTCCTGGTGCCATGCCTGAGCCAATAAAGTGCAAGGGTCTGTTTTAGAGATTGTGCACAGATCTGGTTTGAGGTGAAGTCCAGTAACAGATTCACCAGGTCATTACCTGAACCTGGCACAGACAGACCCTGGTTTCAGAGTAAACATTCAGTCATCAAGTGTTTTTAACCCTGAACACAGATGCATGTTCTTGAACAAGGAATCCACCTATTTTCATCAAATTCCTGTGCTGTCACTTTGTCCTCAGCCAAGGATCCTACAGGAGAGAAGATATTCTGGGATCCGTCATGTTTCTCATATTTTTCTGGACTTGTTCTTAGTTATGTGAAAGAATTGATCTTATATTAGACACGTATGAAACATAATAATCATTATGAAATCACATCAAACTTTATTTGTGTAGCCGAGACACAGTTTGTCTCATGGGGCTCAACAACAACACATGGAGCTTCTCCATCCTCCTCTTCATCACATGAATGTCTCACAAAATGTGATTCATGGTGCAGATCTAGATTTGCTGCTGCGACCACATCCTGGATCATGATGTTGGATCAGGATCGGGAATCATGCATCAAATAATAAGTTGCTCTTCCTTCTCAACCCTAATTATTCACTTCTAGCACCAATGAAAACACAGTGAAGTTAAAAGTGCAGTGAGTTACCTCACTGGTCTCTCTAGGACCTGCAGAGCTGTGTGACGTGTTTGAATATTATTAACCTGGGTTTAAAACACAGAGTCTAAACCCACTTCCTTGTTTACCTAAAAGGACAAAGAATCTACAAACACAGTGCAGGTGTGTTTTATGTTTTTTATGATTTTTACAGATGAGACGAAATCAAAACAATCAAAGAAGTTTATTTTATAAAAGAAGAGCGAGAAAGGACGTAAACAGAGCTGCGAGGTTTCATCTAAACTGGGGCTTCTCTTCTGTTACTGTGGGGACGGTGCAGAGCCGAGTGTTTACAGTGCAGATAAGAAATGTCTGAGTTCAGTGTCAAAGGTCAACTTCACAGAGAAAAGATGGAGGGAGAGAGAGAGAGAGGAGGAGGAGGAGGTTTCTGGAGCGACTCTGTTTACAGCTTGGCCATCCTGGCAGCGTTGAGGCGCATGGAGGCGCAGGAGGAGCCGGCAGCGTAACGCATCTCCCTCAGCATCCCGCTCCACTCCTTCTTGTCCTCCTCGTACCTGAGGACAGACACATCAGAGTCAGACCCAGCACAACAACACAGAGGGGACATCCGACCCAGAACTCAGACTTACTGCCAGACGTCAGTGACCTCTGTGGGAGCCACCTCCTTGTTCTCCATCTGGATCATGGCAAAGCCGCCCACCGCGAACAGAGCGCCACCGGTGCTCACCAGGTTGACGGAGCTCCGGTCCTGGGGAAACTCTGTGAAGGGCTCCCACCTGAGGAGAGGTGGCATTCAGAGAAGGTCAAGTGGATGATGGAGCCTTCACTGCGTCTTTTGAACTGTGGTGTATTCACTGAGATTCACCCTTTTATATTTAGTGGATGAGACACAAAATACCGAGGCTCAAAGCTTTCATATTCCTCATCATACCAGTTTGCGTCATTAAATACACATTATTTCAGAACTTATTCTTAAAATGTATATTTTTGTTTGTATGTTTTTAACAAAAAGAATATCCTAACCAGACTGAGAAGAGAAAAGAAAGCTGGAGGCAGAATCCTACTTGTTTGTTGTGAAGTCGTAAGCCTCACACGACGCAGTGAGTCCTTCCTCGTTCACCCCCCCGGCCACCACGATCTTGCCGCCATGGACGACGGCTCCGAACATGGCTCTGGGCGTCTTCATGGCCGCCTGCTCCCTCCACTCCGACTGTTTGTGGTTGTACACGAACATCTTATTGAGAGCTTTGCTGAGGAGGAGAAGGGAGGGATGACATGTTGGTTTGGTTCGTGTCCCATTCACTAACACGGAGGAGGCGGGGTCAAAGACCAACACTACAGCCACGTTATGTCCTCCATCTTTAAAAGTCCCTGGTAGTAACATGTCAGATCCTCATGGACGGCAGCAGAGTAATTGTGCAGTGTGGGAGGATGACAGATCACAAACAGCTGCTGCCTACACACACAAACACAGACACACACACAGACACACACACACTCACTTGTCGTCCGTCTTTCCTCCGATGCAGTAGACCAGTCCTCCGTGGGAGAGGACAGCGTGGCCGTGGAGCTTCAGAGGAAGCTTCTTGCTCTCACTCCACTTCATCTTCCTGAAGAAAGGAGGTCACACCATCACTAGAGGCTCTTTAGACTCACAGGGCCACAGTAAGGACATGAGGGCCTGAAGTGTCTGGAACATGCTTCATACATGTGATCATGAGTCAGATCATCGGAATGTGTCGATAATGACTGAACTAACAACCACAGTCGATTATAAAGCTGTGATCACATCATGATTCATTCAACCTGAACAACGCTCTCTTCCTGCAGTTAATTATCTCCTAACTCAGACAGAAAGTGAGAAACAAGGGAGGAGGGAGGAGGGAGCACTGACTCCACATCGTAGCACATCACAGAATCCAGGGACTCGTTGGTCTGCAGGTCTTTCCCGGCGACGGCGAACAGCAGGTTGTCGCTCTCTCCGATGTTGAAGAGGCACCGGGGGGACGGCATGGGCGGCAGAGCGACCCAGTCAGAGGTGAGCGGGTCCAACTGGGAGAGAGAGAGAGAGACCATAATGATAAACACGATGAAACACCCTCTTAGTGTTGAATCTCTGTCCTACATGCCAGCAACATATTGATTAGGTTTTAAAAATACTAAAGAAATATACATTTATTCTCGTAGGAGAATCGTCTGAGTCTCTGATTTATTTGGTTTGAGCTCCGTCTTGAAATAAAAGATTATTCTCACACATCTTTGAGTCAGACCTACTCGTTTAATATTTACTTAGAAGAAGCCTGTTGGAAAAGGTCTTAATATCAGGAAAACTTAGATTCTGTTTTATTGAGAGTTTATTTTCTGTCGCTCTATAAATGTTCTTGAGGCTATTTGGTCAAAACATAAGTTGATGATGACGCCTCAGAACTTTTACTGCACTGGGTTTATATTTAATATAGTTTAAATAACCGCTGTGATTTGTGAGCTGAATAAATAATCACACACACTTTTCATCCTGCTTCTTTTCTTTCCTGTATTATATATTATTCATGTTCCCAATGTTTTAACGGGTCTGTCCAACGACCACAGCTTCGTATCAAAGGTACGTGTGATGGTTAATCTTAATCTGATGATCTCTATCTTCTCATCAAGATTTCCCAAAGTCTTCTTCAGCTTCTTCTCCCGAGTTTGGACGAAGGAGCTGCTCACCAAGTAGAAGTAGCACTGCAGAGGCACGTCCTTGTTCTCCTCGTCTACAAACAGTCCGCCGATGATGTAGAGCTGGTTCCTCTGGGACGCCAGGCTCACGTGGTTACGAGGCACCTGCTCCGACATGGCCGCCAGGAAGCACTCGTTCTCGCTGACGTCGTACGCCACCGCCGCCGTGTCGTTGATCATGACGATGAAGTCACGGGTGAACATGCCGTGTCTGCGGTTGTCATTCAGGAACCCGGGGAACGGGCTGTCCTCCTCCTCACCTGCCTCCTTGTCGGCTCCCTCCTCCCCTTCCTTCTTCAGGGGTTTCTCCGGGAGCTTCCCCTTGAAGGCGTCCCTGACGACCTGGATCGTCTTCTGCAGCTCCGGGTCGGCCTTGATGATGTCATCGGTCTCCACTCGGCCTGTGAAGTACTTCTCCGGGAGCAGACGGAAGCGGATGCAGTTGAAAGCGTCCTTCAGGACACTGAGGCGCTTGTCTTTGTCGTGGCGGACCCAGGCCATGACGGCCTCGAACACCAGCTCCTCCTTCTCCACGTTCAGCGAGTCGCCACCGATGATGGCGAAGAGTTCATGAGGAGCGAGCATGAGGAACTCCTCTTCTTTGTAGAGGGCCTCGAAGCGGTCAGCGATGTAATTGCGTGCGGCCACGGCGAGCCGGGGACAGTTGAGCACCAGGCCCATCCTGAAAATGGCCAAGCAGTTGATCAGGGACATCTTCTTCTGGAGGTAGTTCACGCACACGGTGAACACAGAAGGGATCTGGAACCTGTTGGCCACAGCGATTATATCCTGAACGTTGTCGTCGGTGAGATCGATCTCGGCCGAGTAGAGGTACTGGACGATCATGTCCAGGATGGAGGGGTTGACGTCTTCCAGGACCACCTCCTTGGTGTTCTCCACTTCCTTGCCGTCCTCTGTGAAGAAGATCTCCCTGAAGTAGGGGCTACAGGCGGCCATGATGAGCCGGTGGCAGGGGAAGCTGCGGTCGCCCACCTTCAGGGTGCAGTCCACAAACTTGTTCTCATTCAGCAGCTCCTTCAGCCCGTCCTGGAGCAGCGTGCTCTGAAACAGGCGCAGCTCCTCCTTGATGGCGTTGGGGTCCATGGTGAGTCAGGAGGGCACACGGCAGGCGAACGAGAGGTCTGTGGAGAGAGGAAGGAGGTGACGGCCGCAGGTCCTGCTGGCACTCGGTCCTGGCTGGAAAAGGGAGAGCACAGAAAAGGGTCCCGGTGTGAAGACCCTGACATTTAATCCTGTCCCGCTCTAAATATAGCCCCCTGCCCGCTGCAGACCGGAGGAATCCGACTGGGCCGAATCACAGAGCAGGCCTCGACTGGAGCAGCTGCTGCCACAGACTGAAGGAAGCAACTGGCTGCCCGGCCTGGAGAGGAGCCACCATGATTCAGCTCACACAGTGTCGTGTGGCAGGAGGGGGACGGAGACAATGCTGTCAAAGTCCTCAAATAGCTTCTGAACCAGTGATGGTGTATTTAGAGCTGCGGCTGCAGATCATCTTTTCATTCAGAACCTTCTCATTCACTTTTATCACTCAGTCACTTTCATCCTATAGATCTGGTCTTCAGCTCAGATGTGGGTTCCAGGAAATAACCCTAGAGAAAATCTATTATGTTTTAACTTTTAAAGCCCGATGAATACTTTATTTATTCGATTTCTCTGACACAATTTCAATCTTTAATCATTCGATCTATTTAATATGATCTTATTTGATCTTATCTTATTGTGACGTTACTGAAATGAGACACAAAATCACTTTGCACTAAAATGGTCGTAGAAACGTAGTAAAGTTTGAACGCAGCAGCTGTCTGAAGGAACAGGTGACGACCTCCGGTACAGGCAGCTCTCTCCACCAATCAGAACACTCCCTGCTGGATGGATCATAGCCCAGCTGCTTCTGTGTGTATGTGTGTGTCTGTGTGTGTGTCTGTGTGTGTTTCTGTGTGTGTGAATGCATTTTAAAACGTTCACTCTCATCACTAAACGGCCGAGCGTTTTAATGCAAGATGTTGAAACTGTCCATTAGGAAAAGGCCATGACTGATGTGTGCAGATGAATCAGAGTTTAAATTGCTTGGCTGCTGGTGAAGTGTGAGGAGTGTGTAGAGTTAGCTCACGTCTCTCAAAATAGATCACACTACGCCACTTGTGGACGAGCGTCTAGCGTCTAATTTAAGCAGGAGAGCAGCTCTGCCACTTCCCTGAAGCTGATCAATGAAGCAAACTTCAACTAGCTTCGTGTTTGAGTGGAATTTGAACGTTTTCAGGAAGTTTGGAACTAGTTAAAAACTGAAAACCTCTGAGTTAATCATATTTTATCCTCTTTATAAACATAATCACCTTTTAAAAGTGATATTACATTAATAATATGGTCGCTTAATGAGAACTAATGAGAAAATTGACACACCCGTCTGTTTGCTTGGATTTTCATACATTCCCTTAATTTGAAGTCAATGCATAAAGTATATTCATTCTAATAATACATAATATAATAATCACATATTAGTTTGGATCCGATTTATTACAAATGTTTGACATCAAATATTGACAATGTGAAAAAAAACAAACACAAAATGAATTCATCCAGTCAGTACAGCTTGGTTCAGTTCACAGGATGTGTTGGCCAGTAGAGGGCAGTGTGTGTGTGTGTGCGTGTGTGTGTGTGTTAGTGTTTATGCATGTGTGTGTGTAGACATGTAGAAAAGGAAACAAGTGAAACAATGTAAACACGAAACAAAACATTCAAATGCACAAAATGATCCCAAAGAGCGTCAGTAACTTTCTATAAGAGCAAAGTATCTTGATTTACGTGATGAGAGGCTCAGTCTCAGTCGTGTCTAACTGGTTCTTGTGATTAATGTTTGAGCAGCGGCCGATCCAGCGAGTAAAGAAACGGTTTGTTGATTGACAGATTGATGCACTGTGTGTGATCCCTGGTGATTTGGAAACACACTGATCAACTGAATTCCTGAGAAAAGAGCGATGAGTTTCTTCTGCAGTATTTGATCATATTAATCAATAAAAACAATGGAGGTATCTATCAAACGTAGCGTCGCTTCATCTGATCTGACAGGAGGACACGACAGGATCTATTACGTGGTGGGGTTATGGAACATCAGTGATGCAAGAACTTTACATAACCCAGCGAGAGGCTGGTTTTAGCTGCTTCTCCGTGAGGTGTCTACAGCAGCAGTTCCTCTCAGCCGCCTGGAAAACACAAACACAAGAAACAACTCTAAAGCTCAGAGGAGGAAATGAGAAGGGGATGTCAGCCCTGCTGGCTGACACGGTGGCTGTGAATGACATAATGAAAACATGGCGGGGATGAGTCACGAGAGCGTACCGGTGGACCTGGGGATCACACACGTTCTCTTGCACTCCTCCTCCGTGTCGAAGCGGTTCTTGTTTCCGTTGCAGCCTCCGTACCAGAACTGGGCGCAGGCGTTGGCTTGCTTGTCGTAGTACCAGCGGATGATGTAATCCCGACACGTGCCCTGGTCCAGAACCAGGCCGCAGCGTGGGTCCAAGGGGACGGTCTCTGCAGGAGGACGATGGGGAACAGATGAAGAAACGTCAGAATAGTTGTTGCCGCTAAGTGGTTCTCTTTTGAGACAACACCTGTTTCTTGACAGCGCTCTGAGGAAGGAGCACATTCTATCAAATCATCAGCACGGCATCAGAAATAATTGGCCTCGCTGCTCCTCACCTACATGACCTCATTACAGAGCCTGTCAATCAGGAAGCACTCATCACAAACCTGGAGGCAGAAGATTCACACTCCTCCAGGGGGGCTGCTGCAGGAAGCTCCTCACGTCTGGAGGAATGAAGGTGTTCATCCCGACACACGCTCACTTACCAGGTTCAGATGTTGACCAGTCACGGAAGGGTCGTGCATCTCAAGGGGTTCAAATAGGTTTCTTTTCATGGATCTTCACTGTCGACTGGGTTGTTAACTCCTCATGATATCATTTCACTGACAGTTTGTTTTTCAGCCAATTCCCCATTTTTTCCATCTCTAATTATTACTGTGTCTCATGATAATTGGTCTGGGGCCGTTTAAGATAAACATCAGATGCAACGACCTCAGGCCCGAACAACTGAGTCAGATCTTTGCAAAGCCCCCCCCCACCCCCACCCCATAGCATTTCAAGATAATGTCCTGACCTCCGTGCAGGTGCAGTAATGAAACACTGATTCTTTTACTGATTTAATTAAATCCCTGAGGTTTGAGTGGTTTTGTGTGTGCAGCCCGGGAAGCGTCTGCATCCTTTGGCAGCAGCTTCACTCCAGTTTCTTTAATTGATGGTGTTTCCCTCGACTGATGAAACTCTCTGTTGTGGCTGAGGAATGGATTTGTACGTGTTTCATGTCGGAGCATGAGCTGGCTGTTAAAAGAAAACAAATACCGAAGTATGATGGAGTTTCTGTACCTTTGGGGAGCGCCGGCCTCGGGGCAGATGCAGATCCACCTGAGGATGATGTGGTTACATTTGTAGAAGATGATGAAGATGAAGATGATCCTCGCCTCCTGGTAGAGTCCCCTCCGGAAGGATCTATTGTTTCGCGGTTAAATGTGTCCCCGCGCTCCGTTCCCCTGTTTGTTGTCTCTGTTTGCACATTCTGCCATCTTCCTCCTCCTCCTGCTCCTCCTCCTCCTCCTCCCTGAAACCAGACAACACTGTGAAACACTTTGTCCCTTTCAACAGATATAATGTTAAATGAATGTACATTCTTATCTTCCGTACCTGTGCTGTGCTGGATCCTTTAATGCTGTGTCGTGTGCTGTCCACCTGGCCTCCGAGGCTGTGGCTGCTGGTGCCAGTCGGTCGGCCGCTCTCTGCTCCCTCCTCGGTCACAGGTCGGATTCCAAAGCCACCGGTGGCGAACTTCCCATTAATGCCATTCCTGTTGCCGTTGTGGCCGTTGTTTCCATAGCCGTTGTAGCCGTTAGTTATTGTGTTGTATATCAGGGCTCCGTTCTCGTCCTCACAGAACCGGCTGACCAGCTTGGATTCCAGGGCTGAGACACACAGACACAGAGAGAGGTCAGAGGTCAGAGGCAAAGCTGCAGGATTCCTGTGGCGTCTCTGACACTTTCCCATTAGCCTCAAATATACTTTATGTTTAGTCGGGCTGTCACTTGTTATACAGTCATTTGAACAAGGGGGGGGGGGTGGTCATGATAAACACCAGCTGTAGAGAAGGGGTCTCACCTGGCAGAGTGTTGAAGTCGTCGATGGGGAACATGTGCTCGGCGTC
Source organism: Platichthys flesus (assembly GCF_949316205.1). NCBI lineage: Eukaryota > Metazoa > Chordata > Actinopteri > Pleuronectiformes > Pleuronectidae > Platichthys > Platichthys flesus. The sequence goes on along the minus strand of NC_084966.1, from coordinate 2,169,576 downwards.
CGGGTCAGACGCGATCAGGTTCAGCTCTCTGAGGAACTCGGCCTGTGTTGGGTCGGTGGTGTTCACTATCCCCAGAGCAAACATCTCGATATTGGCGGCGTGAGCTTCTCGAACCGCGATATCCAGCTTGACCGGCTCCCGCTTGTCCGTCTGGCCGTCCGTAATCACAATGGCCACTTTGCTGACCCCCGCACGTGAGCTCTGGAAGGCTTCCTGTGTGGCTTTACGAATGGCCGTGCCCGTGTTCGTGCCCTCTCCCATGTACAGGGTCTTCCCGATGGCCTGCTTGATGTCCTGTTTGGAGACGTAGCGAGCCAAGTTGAACACCAGCTTGGCCTCCAGGCTGTACAGCACCAGGCCGATCCTGGTGGCGTTGCGTCCCACTGTGACCCGGTCGACTAGTGCGTTCACAAAGCTCTTGATGATCTCAAAGTTCTCCGGGCCCACGCTCTCTGAGCTGTCGATGACGAACACCAGCTCCATGGGCCTCTCCTTACACTTGATCCCACATCCTGGAACCACACAATGAGATCATGAGTGAGATGTCCCCTTGACGAGGTTCAGTCTGTGGAATCTGATCTCCACAGATAACATGAGACAGCGGCTCAGTCAATAAACAGGGCAGAAGATGCCTTACCACAGATCTCTCTGATCATTCGGATGATGTCCTCTCTCTGAAACCAACACAGCAACATGCTATGAGCACATGGATAAACATGACAGGATGAGAATGAAAATGTGTTTGAACATATGAGAAGACTCACCGTGATTCCGGCTTCACCTTTGATACCAGATCGTCCCTAAGACACAGAGAGTAAAGAAGAAGAGCATTCTCATGTCCATTCCAACATGTCTCAATTTAAATATTAGCTCAAATAAGTGATAACGAGTGTCAGAGCATCACTCACTGTTTGCCCCGGGGTTCCAGGATCTCCCATGTCACCTCTGATTCCCTTCAACCCTCTTTCCCCGGCCGAGCCACGGTCCCCCTGCACGGCCACATGTCAGTGATCAGAGATGGATACAGACAAACAACCCCACGTTCAGAAGTCTGAAACTCACTTTAGCTCCAGGAAAGCCGTCTCCAGGCAGCCCCCTCGGCCCTGTCACACCCTGGGCCCCATGTTCCCCCTGAATCAAACACAGTTCAACTATATCAGGGACGGAAACACAGAGATACAGCAGAATACTGATATACCGAACCACTGATTAAACTACTGGGAACGATGTGAGTGTGTAGGGGAGGGAATGAGACTCTGATAAACTCTGTTATTATTCATTGATTATTATAAACAAACCTTTGGCCCTTGAACTCCTTGTCCCTGTGGCCCTATTGGACCCGATGGCCCAGGTCGGCCGGGGCTACCCTGCAAGGAAACACGAGTTTAACTGAACAGCACAACAAACACTGACACAAATAGGATTGGAAATGAAATAGGTTAAATTAAAGAGCTTCTGCCTTTGTTTAAAATTCCTTTTTATCAGATTCATTATGTGGATGAAAACTGGTGCTCCTACATGGTTATGGTTTCTGACTCTGGGGCCCATGAGCAAACCAGCCGTGGCCACGTGAGAGATGTGTGGACAGATGTCAAATAAATCTTTTAAAAGGGTTTTTAAGAGACTATCATTTACGAGGTGATGATTATAATACTGAGTCATATCTGACACCACCATTTTCTCCGTTTTGTTCATTGTGCCTCATATTACGTCATCAGTTAAGTCCTCATTAAATCTGCCTGCTGCTGCACGGCCCTGACAGGGCTCAGTCCTGCAGAGACGCTGATCTGAGGCCTGCAGGGAATGTGGATGTGATATCTGTGGACCTATGGGAGCTGAGAGTCGCCTCGTTTAGACCCGTTAGGCCGAGTGCTTCTCATCGGACACATACGTCTGTGGAGATTCTCACTCTGCACCGATGTGTCAGAGTGCTGCGGGAAAATCATGATAAACACCCGGAGCAAACGAGTGGCGGCCTTTGAATATAAGGCCCCTGCGGTGGGCATGCTCAAACAGCAGATGAAGAACCGTTTTTCACTCTGACTGCAGCTAAACACAATTCTGCAGAGAGTATGACTCGATCACGACCATCTGCTCGCGTGTCAGATGAAATGATCGAAGGCTTCCTGTGAATATTGTCTTTGTGTTTGCAGAAACAGAATACACAGTTTTTTACGAGTTCAAAACAAAGATGAAAAGTCGAAAGTTAAATAATTTTAGACAAAAGAAAAATCTGTATCAAGTACCAGAGGTCCTGGGAGTCCTTCGCCCGGAGGTCCTGGTAAACCAGGCAGCCCCCGGAAACCAATATCCCCCTGCAAAGAGGAAGGAGCACAGAAGACATATGACCACCTCCACGCTGCACATCCATCAGACAAATTAACTCCTATAAATCTTGTTTCCTTTAATTACTTTTCTCTAACAAATGATCAAAGCTTCCAAATAGCTTTCTAATTGATCTAACAGTTTCTGACATTTGGTTTGGCTCAGGTTCCAGTTGGAACACACAGAATCACACTTGAAACACGATGAAAATGAAAAGCATCACTTTATGCCACCAACATGCTCCGACTTGTCAAACATTATTCTGGGTCTCAGAGAACCGAGTCGTCACCTTGGGTCCCTGGACGCCCACTCCTTCTTGGCCGGGTTCTCCTATAAGTCCAGGCAGACCAGGAGGGCCCTAAAGAACACAGGACACTGCGTTAGATCACAGCCGTCAGAGGATTGATCTAAATCTGAGGTTTAGGAGTGGACAGTGAGCGGCTGAATCGGCTCCTCACCGTGGGGCCGGGGTAGCCGTCTCCTTTGGGACCAAATGGACCTGCAGGGCCTGGATTCCCACGGTCCCCCTGCAGCACACACACACAGAGAAGTCAATAATTTGACCAGAAAACAAACACAAAGACATTGTTAAAGTACCAGTGCTGTTTTTGCTATTTTGTGTGTCAGGGAAATTAACGGAAATAGAAAAACAGGATGTGACTTTACGTTTACGTCATCGTCTCTGTTCTTGGTGGGAAATTAACTCGAAGGTGAGAATTGCACAAATGTGCTTCGAGACCTGCCGCTCATTACGTTTCATTGGATAATAGATTTTCCAAACACAGGCTATGACAACATGCTGGGACTTGTTGGTTGAAAATGAAAACTTCAAGTGTGTGTGTTTCATTGTTGTTTATACTGAGCTTCACCTTCGGGCCAGGAAGTCCATAGCCATTTTCCCCAATCGGACCAGGAGGCCCACTGGGGCCGAGGTCCCCCTGGAACACAGTTTACATTTATTCATCACAAGGTAGAGCCATATTAAGTGAAAGGGTAAATGCACATTCACCCATTCACCACAGTCATTGTTGCTAATGCCATTAAATACAATAGTTCCATATGAATTGAATCTCTTTCAAGAAATAAACAATGAACATGCCAACTCTTAGAAATATGAAATGTGCCTTTAACAGGGAGCCTGTTTCCTAAAGTCACCTTGGGTCCAGCAACGAAACGTCCTTGTGGACCAGGAGGACCCCCCCGGCCTTGTGTTCCTGGTTCCCCCTGAGGAAGAATGATGGAAGTCAAGTTGTTAAACTTATTAACTGAACCATTTATATTCCAACAGACACAGAACAGGGTCTCAGTGGCATCTCACCTTCGGTCCTGAGGGTCCAGCGATGCCTGGTGGACCATTCAAACCTCTTATTCCTCTTTGGCCTTGGTCACCCTTAAAAGATGGAGTACAATCAGTGATCTGTTGGCAGTGGCTTCACTTATCCTGCTTAGAGCAGCAAAGGTTTCCTGCAACACGAGCAAAACCGTGTGCAGGGAATGTCCCTTGTGTATTTTGTACCTTTTCCCCCTGAGTGCCAATTCCAGCTGCCCCCTCTAGGCCCCTGAGACCTGAAGGTCCTGGCTCCCCCTGATGACAGAAACACACGTATGCATTCACTGAACTGACCTGAGTTCACTTATACCGGCTTCATATTGGAGGAAACAATGTCCAAACTACCTTCTGTCCAGGAGCCCCGTCCTCTCCTGGCAGCCCGGGCAGACCCGAGGTCCCTGTCGATCCTGGCTCACCCTGGGGACACATTTGTGGATACGCTGACATTTTTAGGTCTGAAAAAGTATAGACGATTGTTGCTGATGCTAAATTCAGCCACAGTGTTTTGACCGACCTTAGCTCCAGGATCTCCAGCCCCCCTCTCCCCTGGAGCGCCAGCTTCACCTGGCAACCCTTGGTCTCCCTGTTGAGAAGACAAAATACTTATTATGTATTTAACAATTGGCTTAGGGGAGTGGTAAAAATTTCAAGAGCCCCTGAAACAGTATTATTTAATGTGTGTACACACCTTGGATCCAGGCAGGCCCTCCCCTTGTGGGCCCCTGCTTCCTAGTGGCCCCCTTGGTCCTTCTACCCCCTGGAAGGATAAACAGATGAAGTGATGAATAACTAACAATATCATATTTCTAATTAAAGAAAAAAACATCTATTGAAAGAATCCATATGAAAACTATTATCAGTTTTTATCCACTAAATAATTCTGCTTCATACAAGCTGCAGGGAAGTGAAAGGTCAAATAGGTTGAAGGAGTTTAGTGATAACGAGCAGCAGGAGTCACTTCGTGAGTAGAGTACTTGCCTTCTCACCCTGTATGCCCAGGCCCGGAAGTCCGAGGGGTCCTGGAAGACCTGGAGGTCCAAAATCCCCCTTTACATAAAAGAGTAGATATTAATAACAAGTGCATGTTAATGTTGAAAGCTTGACAGACAATCGTTCTCACATTCCAGGATTTACTGCGTGTGGAAAGCACCTGTTTCCTCTGCCAACATCCTGTGTGTTTCCTTATGGCTCAGTAATGAATATGTGCTGTTGATTGCAGAGCACGAGAACTTTCACGCAGTAAAATCTTTACATTCACATAACTCAATTTGTCATTACCGCGTGAAAACTAAGCAATTATCCCGATGAACCTCCACTCGCAGCTACGATAAAACTGTCATCACAACACTCTGCGAGTATTTTAACAGACCCGTATTTTCTCTGGGAGCCGGTTTCATTCACTTCTCAATGTTCACGTCATCTTCCAGTGACTTTAGATGATGATGGAACTTAAAAACTAATTTTCCCTGTCGGATTCCCAGATGGGTGCAGCGATCTGAGAGGAGGAGAGAATCCATCTTCAGACTGCCACTGCAAACGTCCCCACATTCATCAGTACAAACCAAGAAGCCTCACTCCTCCTACACCACCCACGCTCTAACCTTGATTCATGACCTGTACATTGTGACCTCCTATATAACACACTCGAGCTTCGTCCTCGTGCCGGTGTGAAGGACTTTCAGCGAGGCGTCTTATTTACAGCCACTCGGTTCTACCTTGTCTCCTTTAATTCCAGCGCCCGGCTGTCCTCTGGGTCCTCGTGGTCCATCCAGGCCTCGCACTCCCTGTGAAGACACAGAACGGTTTCACCAAACGAAGGCACAGAATGTAAGCACAGTCACAGCATCATCAGAGGACGGTGAGGAATCAGCAACAATCATTATTATTAGGACTCCGGGGCAAACCCTAACCCTATGCAGCAAACAGCAATAAGGTTTGGTCCATGTCCCATGCACTAACACGGAGGAGGCTGTGAGCTATACTGCACCAGCCAGCAGATGTCAAAGGGGATGTTTTGGCTTCACTTTTGGGAAACGGCTCGTTATTCACAGTCTATGGTTTCAACCCGGTCTCGCTGCAGGTGTGTGGTTGTTTCCCACTCAGTGTGTGTAGCTGGGCCAGAAGCCTCAGGCATGTTTGTATCTGCATGATAGTTTTTGTACAGAGAGCGAACGAGTAGCAGTGCGTTCTCAGTGGTTTATTGACTAATTCATGAATTCATAATAACGAGAATAATTAGTAAAATATGATTCCAGGCAAAGTTTCACACTGCATCTGTTTTCAAGTGTCTGTAGAGGATCCACAGAATAACAAACAAAAAAAGCAGGTGTGGAAACACAGTGAGGAATTAGATGAGTTGACAGTAAGAAGAATACAAAAAGCAGAGACGTCTGAGTGTGTTTTCTTATCTTCACAAACTATAGATGTGTTGTCCTCACTCTGTGATGCCTCACTCTGGCTCACACACCCAGGTGCTAATGATGTGGAAAGAAGGATAATACTGCTGACGAGCTCCTGTGAGTCCGGAGCCTGTCGACACACGTCATGCGAGGAACGTGCTTTCCAGCAAGAACGCCATCTGCAATCAGATTTCGTGCTGAGGGGAAAAACAAGCACCCCCGAGGCCAATCTTTAACAGGGGGAGGGGGGGATGCACCTCCGCCTGTTCAAGGGTGGAAACGAGCTGTTACCATCCCCACGAGGAAAGTTCGAGAGAGGATCAAGTGGATGAAGGCCGGGAGTGAGTGGGGAGAATAAGAATGGAACCTGAATTCAAGTTACTGCGCCTCTGATGTAAAGTCTGTTGATACTCTAAGGAAGCCAGCAAGTGATTAGGTTCCTCATGACCTAAAGGAATTCCACGGACTTCATCACCTGTCACTCTACTGTCTGCATTCATCAAACAACAAAAGGGTTTTGTCTGACTTCACAGATGAGGCTGATAAACCTACAAATTGATCTGTGACACCACTCATAAAGAAGTTATTGGTTTAATGAACTCTTTGATAAAATCTTCACAAAACAAATGATACTGTGATGGGGAAAGATTGTGTCCTAATTGTAGAATGGAAACTGCACTTGTGTTTCCAGTCTCTGCCCATGTGCACATGTGTGGGAGTGTCTATATGTGTGTGTATGTGTGTGTTTTTGTGCGTGTGTACATCCTGAGAAGACACAGACGCACAAAGTCATTCTTTCCTCTCTTTCTGAGTCACTCCCTCTCATCATGTCTCGAGGTGTCCTGGCTCTTTTCCTGTATTGTCTCCACATCCACTCGGCGCCGGTCTGTGCTCGTGTCCTCTACTGGGGACGATCAATGGACCAGGTCACTCCATGAGGTCATGAGAGCCGTGCTGCACTGCTCGTTGTGAATTTATGAAACCTCCGTGTTGTCAGCTGTTGTAACAGTACACGTTGTCAATTTCCCTTTCATTACGACCTTGCAATCTGGAGCCCAGATGAGGCCTTTGAGCAGATCAGTGGGATGATGGTTGAAGTGAGATTGAATGCATGAAGATGGGGTCAAAAGGGCTCAAAGGTTTTAGTGCATGAGCGTGAGGCATAAAAGACATGAACCCAAACTCACCTTTGGGCCAGGGAGACCTTCTCCCTGTGATCCTCTCTCACCTTGGACTCCCTGCTGCCCTTTAGGTCCCTGATGTAAACAAAATATATATAAATAAATGATGGGGAACAGAGAAAAACAAATTTTTTGGTTTGTCAGTCGGTTGGTTGGCACCTTTACATTTCACAAAGGCTAACTAGCTTCACCCAGTGCAGCACAACAACAACGCTGCTCCGGTGTCTTCTACATGGAAGAAGAGGACGTTGTGTGGCACATGCAGCGTTACCCTCAGTCTCACTGCTGGCGTCTTACTCACCGGTGGTCCCAACTCGCCAAGGCCTGGAGGACCGGGGAGCCCTAGTTGCCCCTGGAAGCCAACATCACCCTGTGGAGTAGAGAGAATGAGAGGGTTGCCAACCGTGCGTGAGGTGGATGATTATGTTTTCATGATTTAATTATCCACAACAAAAGGGTGGCAGAGTTCACCTTGGGTCCCGGAAGGCCGATCCCAGTTTCCCCTTGGATTCCAGGTGGCCCAAGAAGTCCCCTTTCCCCCTGTGAAGACAGACAGGGACAGATGTGGGCAAGTACACACACAGAGATGCATGGAGAGCAGCACTAGCTGTGTTCATCTGATTCTTGGCTTCATGTCGATGAAGGTGACAACAGTAGAACTGCCCCGGCTCTTCTACTCTCTTCCGCTCCACCCTTACATAAACTCCTTTTCCCTCCTGTAATTTTCAGCTATTTTTAAAGGTTGTTGGAAACTTAATATTGGTCCTTTCATTCCTTCAAGACTTTATTGTTAAAAAATGCAATTATTTCCAGAGAAGCTATAAATCACCGTGGTGGTGTGCAGCGTCGGGCGCTTTAAGACACGCAGAGAGGGCGTGGAATCGTTCGAAGGTGCATACCAACACGTTTCTCTCTTTCCCTTGCCCTTTCAGGCAGGTTGGGACAATGTCTAAAGCCAGACATTAGTCTGCCATTTAAGTGATATAGGATGACAGCCAGACAATCAACGTGAACATTCTTCCAAAATAATTAAGGAGGGAACACTTGGTTGGGGAGTGTGCGCTCATGGCAGAATTGGCAGCTATAAGACAGGAGAAGGGGCTGAAAACGTATAGGGCCACACAAATAGGCTGACAGGGTAATAACAGATGAGGTACTTCAGAAAGGTTTCCAAATGTTTCACTGGGGATGGATCATAACTCACAAGTATGTGTTTAAATATATGGTCAAGCAATTAGTTCGTAGGGCTACTTCACATTTGTGATATTATTTATGTGATAGATCGACTCATTTTAAATGTCAACCTCTTGAGTAATGTGATTGTGAGGAAAACTCTCCAGAACTGAGCGATCACTTTGATTCTACACTTTGATTCCGTCACCTCTCTCAGGTGCCAGTGTTTTTCATTATCTTTGAGGTTTTTACATTTTTTCACACAGCTATAAAAAATACTTAATTCAACCCAGACTGGAAAAGAGTTGCATCCAACGAAACACCCAATATCTTCAGATATGCATCTGGCTCGGGGGTTGTAGCTCCGCTTTAATCAACGGACTTGGACCGGAGAATCAGGAGCAGGGGAAACACACGTTTACTGAGGAAGGACCCGTCAGATAGGAAACTCTGACTCACTCTCTTTAGTACACACTTAATACATATTCAACAATGACTTCAAAAGCATCACACAGAGGAATACTTACTTTTTTACCCATCGCACCTTCAGGTCCGATATCACCATGTGGACCAGGCAAACCCTGAAGTGTAAACAAGTGTTACACGCAAAGAGCAACTATTTGAAATAAAACTGGCACAAATGATGCTGTGCTTCATCTGGAAGTGATGATCAATGGAAGGTAGATTTCACCTGGGGACCACGGTTTCCTCTGGGGCCAACATTTCCTTCAGGACCCTGGAAAAGAGAGGAAATTAAATTCCTGGTCCATGATGATCACAAACAATACCTTCATCTTTAAGTGCTTCTCTTAGGGTTTAGTGATTTTGTGATCAATACAGATTGAATGGAGGATTAACTTTAGTCATAAAACAACATCACCTTATAATGTCTTATTGTGTATTTACTAATTTTGCAAAGTGAGATTGGGCAGATCCAGAGACTGAATATTAAGATGGGTGTACCGAACTCAAGTCAACATAAAACAGGGTTAAAGGGTAACGTACTCTGTCTCCTTTAATTCCAGGTGTCCCACACTCCCCTCTCTCCCCCTGTAAGAGAACAAAAACACTTTATAAATATAGTTTCATACTTTCTAATTACCAGTTTACACCAGCGTGCAGTTTCCAACTGGATATCTTGGAGTAATGAGTTTTAGTATCCCAGGAAGGATGTGGTTAGTCAAGACTAATCATATAGGATTCATGTACTAAAGATCTTGTGGGTTATATTCCCTCAAAGGGAAAGAACCTAGAGATACTTGTAGACATTCAACACAGATGTAAGAAGGAGAACAAGCTGCTGTGATGATTGTGTGGTTAATCCCTATCATAGCATCTGGAAAACATATTCATTCTTCATTTTCTCTCCCAGCTTCAGCTTCAGAACTATACACTTTGAAAAATCATCAGCAGAAATTGTGAGAATCTACAGTAGATCCATACGATACCTGCTCTCCTTTGTATCCTGATTTCCCCTGTGAATACAAAACAGTCATGTTAAGTGGAGGAGGAGACAAGCAGCAACCAAAACACAGACCACATGAGACCTGTCTGTGGAACAGCTCATCAACCACTTGGTCTCACCTCTGTTCCTGCACGACCTGGAAGTCCACTGAGACCCCCCTCACCCTAAGAAAAACAAGGATTCTACTTTTAATCAGGAAATATATTAGATATCTGGCAGCAGATCTGAATTATGCAGTTTGATTTAACAACAACTGGTGGTTGGTGAGCAGGCATCACCTTCTGTCCTTTTGAACCATTACTTCCATCTTCTCCAGGACGGCCCTTCTTACCCTGCGAGGAAAAGGATTTCGTTTATGAAACATTAAGAAGCACACCCGACCGATGTTTTGGTGAATTTGTACCTTTTTCAGTTTAGTTTGGTGTTTGATCTTAAAACAAACAGCTCACGTAGGTTACCTTGATAATATGAGCCTCAAATACAACCTCAGTCCAATAAGCCTCCTCGGTTTTAGATAGTTTTGACTCCACGCGGTGAGGAATCGAACATAAGCCGTGGCCATGGAGAAGCAGCCAGTGGAAGGTGCGGAATCAGAAAGTCTTTGAACAGTGTGACGCTAAAATGCAACTTACAGCCTGGTTCTAACAAGCAAGACAATGAATAATGTCCCAAAATGTTCCACTGCTCTTTCCAGTGAGCTCAGCTGCTTCGAGCTCAGCAGGGAAAGAGCTCCTCTTGTTCTCCATGCATGTTGAGAACAATATATCTGAGGACCATCGTGGATAAAGGCCACAGTGTCTGGGAGCCTGAGCAACTGTCTGGCTCTTCTCTGTTTTCATGCATGTGCGGTGTGGACTGAGAATGTTCTCATCTTTCAAGTAAGCCCCTCTCTGCATGTCCGCTGCTTCCGTCACTGCTGCCCCTGATGTGAAACAGCTTTTGTTCAGAGCATCAGGTTCATGGGGTAATTACTCGCTTCTCATCCAGTGAAAATACATCAAAGCTAAACCGCGACGTCTCATTGTGGTCAAGCTCCTCAGTCACGACAAGGCATTGGCAGGCGAAGAAGAAAGTCATGCATGTACCTTCTTCTTCTTCTGCATGTGTCCTCAAACATTCCCCAGTGGGTTGTTTCATGATGTAAATCCTGTGTGTCAACAGCCCTGCTCTCACTGAACTGTTCCAGGAATGTGAGGCATTTGCAACTTTCATTGTTGCAGGGAAGTGAAACAATATTTAAAATTCAAATGCTGAATTTGAATTGAATCGTTTACTTTGAACTTGTACAATCGTTTATCAAGAACCATTTCTTTAAGGGGACGATGTGGGACTTCTCATAACTTATCTCCTTCCTGTTTACCAGTGAACATATGCATTCTGGGTAATACTTACCGGAGGGCCGGCGGGGCCCCTCTCTCCCTTGTCGCAGACACAGGTGCTCGGGGCCAGGGGACACTTCAAACACAGGTGAGAGTCAGACAGGCCTCAGAGAAACAAATCCAGATATGTGCGGAGAGCCAGCAGCAAGTTGAGACTTACCCCTTCATCTGCCAGCGCCGTCTGTGGAGCAAGAAACACAACAAGGTCAAGCTCCATATTGTTGATGAACAGACACATGACCATCTTTTATTGTGATGTGAAAGTCACACGATTGTGAATAGAGCTGCTAAACATACACCCAATCCAATGTCCTCCTGTGAGCCGACTGGTGTCCTGCACTAACCCTTGAAGCAGACGGATCTCACCGGAGCCCTGGCTCTCATCCCGGTGGTTGCTTTCCTCTTCAAAGCTGACCACATTCTTTACACAAGGGGGAATGTTCCATATTCCACTGAGATTAAATACAAACCACATGCAGTGTTCAGTAGAACAGCCTGAGCATCCTGGGCTGTCTGGAGACAACAGTCTGTCCATTCCTAGAGGATGGAGAAACGCAGTCGAGGGCTACGACCGAAGATAAAAGGCAGCTTCCTCCTCTCAGGGACGGAGACTCATGCTTATGACATACAGATGCTGCCTGTTCAAAGGAATGATGAACGTCTGAGTGAAGCTGCTGCTGCTGGGGTCCTGCATGCCAGCACAGTGCAGCCTGTCTGCTGCACTGAGGCTCTTCTATTAAGAGTTCCCTTATCATGCAGGTTTGAACCACCTGGGTCACATGAAGCCTGATTTCCAAGTAGCTGCTCACACAGTGTAGCGTGCATGCATGTTCTCCTTGGGTCCGTGTTCTTAATGCACCCAATTTTCACACACAAGAGTTTCAATTCAAAGCATGTGTTACAGCCTCAGATCGGTTGTGTGTGCAGCACATGTTCGAGTTATTTTGGGGGAAATTTATTACCAGTTCAAAGGAAGAATTGAAAATAACGATAACATTTGTCTTCCTTCCTCTCTGTGTGCAGCTGAAGATGAATTTCATAGCTTTAGGTTTTATTTTGGTGATTATTTTGGTGATGAGAGCTTAACTAACCCTTTGGCCCAGTGGGTTGCACGGAGAGGTCAAAGGAACTTGAATCATTGATATCTGATATCTGTCTCTATAATAACGATTTGAAGCTTCCTGCCATAAACTTCTATCCTCAGGTAAAAAGCAACGATCAAACATACATGGAGTTCCACTGCCAAAGAAATGTAGACACATTAATGCGAGAAAAATGATTATACAGAATTCATGTCTGAACATGTGGTGTTCACCAAAAAATGTATATTTATCTCTGTCACTCTCCCTTTAATGAAAATGTATTTAGACAGTTGAATTTAAGGAATTTACACACTCTTGCTTCAAGTGGGTCTAGAGTCATAAATCCTGAAGCATATTTTTCTTATTAACAGTAGCAGTATAGAGAAGAGTTATCAGTTTGGCAACCTTGACTCAGTAAGTGTTTATGCAACAACTATGAGCCACCAGATCAACTTGTATAATATTAAGAAGCTAAAAAGCTGACTCTGAATGGCCTCTCCATGCAGATTGAGATAGGAGTGACATGGGCAGCTGCCCAGGGCGGCATCTTGCCAGGGGGGCCGGGCGCGGCGACACGGGTGAATGTTTACTCTCAGGCGATTTGTTTTCTATCGCTCATTGACATGTCGATGATATGTCAACATGTGGGTCAACAAACCCTGTTGGAATGGAAGACCTAGTTCTAGTTTGTGAACTAGGGGACGACGGGAGGGGGCAGGGGTGGGTTGAACTCATGTCCTTCCACTAAAGCCTGAATCTCTTGGTCATTCAAGCTACAACAGCCACTACCTCTACTCTCACATGCAATCTGACACCAACGTTTGTTTTTACTCACGATCTCCTTAATGACTTTCTCCACGATGCCTGTGTCCTGCAGGTTGTGAAGGTAGCGGGAGGCGGGGGTGCTAGCAACCATCTGCAGCTTTTCTATGTTGGCTGCCTCCTTGGCTTCGGGTGTGATGCCGATGGTGAAGAAACGCACGCCCTGGTTCTTGGCATCAGCCACAGCGGAAAATATGTCTGGATTCCTGGGGTGCGAGATGCCGTCGAAGAGCAGGATGGCCACCTTGATGCTGCTGGCGTCCGACTCCTCCAGGTAGATGCGGGTGAGGTTGGTGATGGCGTAGGTTGTGTAGGTGCCATGACCGATGTAGACGATAGGAGCGAGTCGGGCCTTGAAGTCCTCGACTCCTCTCCACTGTTTAAAGGTCTGCTCTATGATAACATGGCTGCTGTACTGGAGGAGCGCCGCACGGGAGGTGAGGCTGCGGCCGGTCTGCAGCCGGAGGCCCTGCAGGCGGGTCATCACCTCCAGGGCGAAGTCCTTCTCCTGGGCATGGTTGTCCTTGGCGCTCTCTGAGCTGTCAATCAGGAAGGCTAACTCCAATCCGCAGTTCTCATCATTGAGCGCTTGAGAGGAAAGAGGAGTTGCACATTTGTGATCACGTAAACCTTCCAGGATGAGACTGGTTTCTATCCACACATCTGACTAACTGATGAGTTCACTGCACACAATGCTCTGTTGCTAAACTGATATAATAGGAAACCATTACCCTCAAATCCAACTAAACACAAAGAGTCATATCATCATAGCCAAACATATTTTCTAAGTCAGGGGGACATTTTTTCTGCAGAGCCAGAGGAGCTAAAGGTGATTTACTGACCACTTAGGCTTTCATGAATGTGACATATCATTTTGAAGTGGGAATAAAAGTAACTGAACTTGCTGCAGCAACCTTCAGTAATGGAAGGAGGTTGCAGATCTAATATAGGCTGAGGATAAATCACATTAATCTTCACGGAAATATGTCACAGGGAGAATGTGCCTGGGGAACCAGGATTCTGAGCGAGTGTAACATTTGGGTAGCAGAGCGCTGAGTAGTCACACAGGAGACGAATGGTTCGGAGACGCCTGAGAGATATGATCAGTCCACGTGCATCTTCCAGTCCTCGTTGAGTTTCATGTTCTATTTATTCTATTTCTATTTATTCACCTTTTGACACAGATTGAAATTCTGCAGTTTTTCTAAATAACAAAACAACAACTATTTCAGACTTACATTTGGATTTTTCTGGTATGGAGTTGGATGGATATAGTTTGTTCTTTTTCTTGATGGTCACCACCTCTTCTTCATAGTCTTCATCATATTCCTGTGCCCAAAGACCCTGAAGTCCCCCCAGCATCAGGAGCCAGAGCAGTGAGGGGACCATGATTCCCCTGAGAGATAAAGAAAAGACAACGATGGATTAAAAAAAAACACCCAGCCAAGTCCTCACATTTTATTACCCTCTGCAAAACCACCTACACCTACTCAGAGAACAAGCTTTAACAAGCTTGCGTATTGGAAAACTCAGGCATGCATAACTCACAATGTTGCTGACTTAGGTCTCCAATGTGATCAGCTCTGACTGGCTCTCCTGGCTGTGAAGGAATTCAGACAGAAAGTGCAAACAGGCAGACGAGGTTCTTCATTCAAAGTTAGTTTGCTTCCATGTGCCGAGCGTCAAAGTCATGCAGAGTCTGAGGTGAAGGGAAGAGGCAGCAGCAGCAGAGCGGAGTCACAGGTTTGGATCCTGGTTCTCATAAGTGGAGCCATTCTCCCCTCGCAGTAAAGGAAAGGAAGGCCAGCCCTTTTTAAAGATCACTCCCATTTTGGGGCAGAGTGTGGGAGAAATCACACACACACACACATACACAAACACACACACACACACACTCTCTCAAAACCTTTGTTGGGCACTTTATTTACATTTACATATTTACAGTTTGTATTGAGATCAGATTCATACAGATCATTATCCAGATCTGCACCCAACCTCACCTGTTCATAGATATTATTGTTTGAATTGTCCACATTTTTGAAGAAATAAAGTTCCTTACTCTTGCTGAGGGTTAAGGACAGAGGATGTCACACCCTGTTAAAGCCCTTTGAGACAAATTGTAATTTGTGAATATGGGCTATACAAATAAAATTTGATTGATTGATTGATTGAAAAGATCATTCAAGAGATTCAAGAGATCCGGTGTAAAGGAAGTGAACAGAGCCTTAAGCTGCAACCAAGAGAACAAATTCATATCTGTCCTCCTTTATTTTCATCGAGATCCATGAATTATTTCCTGGGAAATCTGCAAAAATGCTTTCGTGCTATTAATGTCACAGAATGTGCCAAACTTGAATTACTTCTTTCTTGGCCCATGTCCCATCTTGCCCCTGAGTTTCAAGAAAATCAGTTCTGTGTAATCCTGCTAAAAGGAAGTGATGAAAACTCAAGCTCCTGAACAATAAGTCAATCACCTCAGGACTTCAGCTCCTGGTGGTGTCTCCGCCCGGCAGCTCATTCTCCTGCAGGTAAACTAAAGCTGTGAAATCAACACTGACACATTTGATATTGTCAACTTATAAAGAAGCAACACTGACGATATGCAGCAACGTTCATGTGGATTGTTCTCATCTCTTTTTGTTCTGCACCAGATTTCTGGCTCCTGTAAACTGCTGCTCAGCTAAAAAACGAATAGTTATGGGCCGTGATGAGCTGAAGGAGGCCATGACACTGCAGTCCAGCTAAGTGGGTGGACTGTGGAAAAACTCTGGATTTGAGATTTCATACCTTGAGGCGACACACCTTGCAAGAGCTGCATTCCATGATTCACCTGTGAAAACTACCAGAGCAGTCGCTTGTTATTTGTTCACTGATTTACAGTAAACATGACAGATGCTGTTTGTGTTAAAGGTCGAGCCACCAGAGCATTTACAGCCAAATGCAGAGATCAGGCATCTGCCCAGATTGCATTACTTTTATATCCTGTCCCGTGAAGTCAGATTCTGAACATTAAAACAAGATGACGTCTCTTTTCTTCAAAGGCGGATGTAACAGGTCGTCACCATGCGTTTCTTTTGAATCAGTCCACTTTTTATTGAAACCTGGTGCGTTTCTTTTTTAGCACCAAAGAAAAGCCTCATAACTCCTTATTCTTATCATTATCATTCCTGTAGTCCTGAATCTGAGGAGTCCTACTTCCCGTGAGATGGTCTGCAACCATAAAAGCTGGAGCTGGGATCACATAACTCTACGACAGGGATGACAATGTGTGTTTTTACTGCCTGCTGCGTTACTGGGAGCGAGGGCAGGTGAGCTGTCAGTCAAGAATGCTCCCGGTGAAAGACGGAGCAGCTTACACCCGGTTCAGAAAAATCTGTAATATTTATCTTAACCATGTGTCTGATTTGATCTAGACTGCAGTGACGTAGGTGAAACCATCCCGGTCAAAAAACACAACTTATCCAACTCTCCAATTCTGAAATATTGAGTCTACACGTTGGCCCTACTGCATTGTGGGAGTTAACAGGTCGGACTCCACAGTGTGTCTACACTCCCCAGAGAGTCGTTGATATTCAATCAGTGAGTACGTGGGAATAAATGACCCAAACCCAACATAAACTAGCACAGTGACGTTCTGAGAAGCTGCAAACACCATTAAAAACCCTCACTAAGGAGCAATAAGGTGATTTTATTGTTGATGTGTGTTTGAATTTTTATATACAAATACTTTCCCTGGAAAAGGTGGCATGAGGAGAGGAGGGGAAACCAAACAAGAGTCATTCCGTCTTTGAAGGCGTTGCAGAAACCGCCACTTAACTCTTTGATATTCCCTCCACCCCTCCAGGCATCTTTCCTATGACATTTAGCTTAACCACTGTTGTTACTCGATAATGCATGTTCTTAAGCAGCACGGAGAACATGAATAACACCTGATCTTCAGTGGAGTGGGAAGCAACACCATGTGTCACCATTATGGACAGCAGCATGTCTCAGGGCACTTTCCCTGTTTTCTGACTTGCACTGAACTCCAGGAAACCTCTGGACATTCTCCAGAGCGGCTGCATGTGTGACTGCAAACGTCAAGTCGCTCCAGAGTAGGATAGAGGAGGACTTTGGAGAAACTGACATAGACCTTCTACAGGTGGAGCATTGGTTTTTGAGCAGGTTCCACAGGTTTGATCATCATGTGGCTCATCAGACTCTTCTTGAGGTGAATGAGACCAAACCAGGCTCCACTGCACTGATCACTCAACGTGTTGTTTCTTGTAGAACTTGGCCTCGCACACCGTTGTGAGATAATATAACTTAATCATTGTAACTACAGTAACAGCAGCTCAACACAATCACCACCTGTCGAAACACAGAGAAACATGCATATACAAATTCATACAAACTTTAAGGACACACTATCAAATGACCTTGTCAGTGCTTAGATTGTGCTTGTTGGGTTTTTCCCTTTCCTTTTGTGGGTCACAGCTGTTTGTGCTTGAGAAAGTTCTGCTCACTTCCTGACGCCTCGCTTGCATCTCCATCTTTTTCCACCTCCTGAAGTGGAAGTGTTTAGATTGTGACAATTCAAAGAGCTCAAATGAAGTGTGTCTTAAATAATGAGAAAAAAAGATTTTTGCCATTAGGTGATATTCAGAGTAAATATATAGTATGCGCTTGCACGACAAACCACAGAAGCCTGGCAGCATAAAGTAATCCTGAGCGTCAATCATCAGACTTTACTTTGCACAGAATGCCCAATTCAAATATGTGCTGTGTTTCCACTGACAAATACAGACGAGTAAAGATGCGTCTGTGCCTGCAGAGAGTCCCATAGTCATCTGAGGGGAGAAGGATTTCAAGTATTGTTCATTAATATCCAAAACTGTATGTAGGTTTAAACACAGTATTTAAAGTAATATTTCATACTATACGATCACATTATGATAAATGGTAAATTATTGAGTATTATGCAAACTATTGTGCAAAGGATTTGTTTTGTAAGTTAAATCAAAGTTTCTTTTGAGCCCTGCCTGTGTTGAAGGGTTGGAAAGTAACACAATACACAACTCTGCCATCTGTGTCTGCTCAAGGACACTGTACAGAGATATATATATTTTATGCTGGTTTAACAAAGGCTTTGACACGTGCATAATTTAAGGCTTCCAAAATGAACAAGCCTTCCATGTGTGCCACACATGTTCCTCCTCCTGCACAGAACCCACCTACACGTCCTGTCTGTTTCGGTACAGCAGCACCCTCTGCTGTCCACATCATGGAGTCACATCTCTGGCTTCTCAGCTCCACAGTAAATACTGACATTGTACACAGCTTCTATTCAGTGCTGGAATGTAACGAAGTAGTTTTACTTCGTTACTGTACTTAAGTAAATTTTTGTACGTACCTGTACTTTACTTAAGTAAAAATAATAGTGCATACTTTTTACTTTTACTCAGTTACATTTTTCAGGTATTATCTATACTTTTACTCCACTACATTTATACAATATGTGTCGTTACTCGTTACATGATATGAACACAGTTTCGGGAAATATGGATTGCGTTGCTGTTTTGGAAGTTTAAACGCGCACACACACACACACGTATCCTTTCACCTCAAAAAGACGTTTAGAATTATGTTTATAATAATAACGAAAGTAACGAAATAACCACAAACCTTGTGCCTTTATCAGCCAGGTGCTAAACAACTAAAAGTAATGCTTTTCAATGCAACAACGAGGCACCTGCCATTTAGCGATCTTTTTCGTTTTTCAGGAACTAACTACCTCTTCAAAATAAAAGTATAACATTTCTCCTTCATTGCGTGAGTACTGTTACGACCCTGGGTGTGAATATGTGATACTGTTCTGTTCCTCCTCCTAGAGTGTGAGCAGTCTTCTTTGAGTGTGTGTGTGTGTGTGTGTGTGTGTGTGTGCCTGATTGATAGCAGGTTGGACCGGCTGATTGACGTGAGCCGCCTGATTGCTGCTCCAGGATTGGCCAGAAAGAAAGAGAGGAGCCTACTTGAAGCATTGACTGACTGCAGTCTTCTTCTCCACCTATTCTCCCACATCCAACTGGGACCAGTGTCTGGCTGAAGTATTGTTTTGTTGCGTATGTATGAAAGTAGAAAACTGTGTGTGGTAGCCCTGTAGGAGGGATAAGCAATTTTCTTGTACCTTTTTTTCTCCTGTGTTTCCTGGTTTAGGAGTTAGGTAAGCTTTTGTCTTTTTGTTAACATTTTTGGTTTGTAGCAGGAAGGTAGGGAAATAGCTTGTTTGTGTTTGTTGTGTTGGCCTTCTCTCCCTCTGAAGTGAAAATAAAAAGCTACCCCTAAAAGAAAATACCTGGTGACACTGGCCTGCTTGGGAGTGGGAAGAATAGGGAGAAGCACCACAGGTTATGGCTGTTTTCCCCTAGACCAGGGGCGTAACAATACTTTTACTTTTAATACTTAAAGTAAATTTAAAAGTAAATACTTTTTACTTTTACTTATTTAGGTTTGTTGATGTAGTACTTTTACTTAAGTATATATTTTCCTGGGTACTACTAAGTACTAAACTTCAGTACTTCCTCAACCACTGCTTCTATTAATATCTATTCATTCTCATAGCCTATTGCTAAATACTGTATATAATAAATGTATAAAATGGACTGTTTGTAGTAGAATGGGATAAACCTTTTGACTAAGCACAGGAGCAACTGCTGACTTCCCCCATGTCTCTGTTACTCTGAGTGCCACTTCAGTGATCTAGCATGCACATACAGATCTAGCATGCACATACAGAACTGATCCTGGATCCCCTCAAGGCGATACACAAAGTACCTCAGTCAGTAAAAGTACTGAGGTTCCTCCACTGACTTCCTTTTGTGAGAGAGTCAAATTGTATGGAGATGAATTAACACACAAGGATGAATAGAATTAGGAGTTTTGGGATCAATGAAGTACACAAGTACCCCCCCCCACACACACACACACAGAGGTGTGTATCTACCCCATCCTCCCTACATGTCTGTGTGTGACCATTCATCTTATTACTACAGACATTCTGCAGTTTCACAGACAAAGTCGTCCAGACTTGGAGAACAAATCAAGGCCATGCAGCAGAACACAGCCTCGCAGTGGATTCTGGGACATTGTGTCCACATGTTGTAGAAAGGGACAGCTGCACAGGGACAAGATGTCCATGAGGTAGAAGACTCGTGAAGAAGAAGAACAACCTCTACTTGGTCCCTTTGAGCACAGACTGGGCCAGGGCTGTGGTCTGTGGAGGGCACAGACGGGGACAGGGATCTGGTCTGTGGAGGGCACAGTGTCAGCTGGCTCAGAAACACGCCTGCGCATGCTCGGTCTGCCCTGTGACGTCTCACGCATGCGCACTTCACCCCAGCTCTCATTCATTATAAAGCCCCAAGTTTCTCCGTCTCTTTCCACCTTCAGCCATTTTGACCATGTTGGGAGCCGTAGGACGCTGCTGCACCGGGGCTCTTCAGGCTCTTAAGCCTGGGGTCCAGCCCCTCAAGGCCCTCGTCGGATCACCGGCCGTCCTTTCACGTGAGTCCCTGTACGCGTGGTGCTTTGTATCCGGAGAAAAGTCTGTAATTTGGGCGCTTGTCACGAGAGGGCAGGGGCGGTGCTAGCGTTAGCTGCTGCTAGCAACACGCCGGCTGCAGCGGCGCAGCAGGCCCGAGTCAGGAAACGTCAAAAAGAACAGATATGTAGAAAGAACACCGACACGTGAAGTGTCACACGTATCCACACGTGCTCCTGGTCATACATGACATGCAACATGCATGACCAGGCTGTGTCTTTACCCTGCTAGCTGCAATGACCTTTGTGTAATGACATGTGAGCATAGCACCGTCGGCTAGCTTAGCTCTGACGTCCTGCCAGGATCCCGCTGGAGTATCAGCGACTCGAGCACAGACGTGTTCTCACCACAGATCCAGTGAGTTTGTGTAGAAGAAGATCAGGAACATGACAAAGTGTCAACACACTGTTCACTGCGGTGTCCTCTGCTGGAAGCGCCGCTAGCTAGTAGCATTAGCAACGTTAGCTTCACGAACCCTTCATTCACCCGTGGGTCATCGGGGTTCATTTCCTCTGGGTCTAGCTGGAAGGAGTCAAGTTACCATTGTTTTTAAACCTACACGTTTCACTTGTGTTAACTCTGAGTCGTTCTCCAGGTGTTGGCATTAACTTGACATTGAGGCGAAGCGGCCTCACGCGCTGTTGTTTCCGTTAACACCTTCAATAAGACACACACACACTAAATCCCCTGAATGTGTGTTTCCTCCTCAGGCAGAGACTATGTCGCTCCAGCTGCAGCTGCCAGCGTCGCCACCGGCCGCATCGTGGCGGTCATCGGTGCTGTGGTGGACGTCCAGTTCGATGAGGGGCTCCCCCCCATCCTCAACGCCCTGGAGGTCAGCGGCAGAGAGGCCCGGCTCGTCCTGGAGGTGGCCCAGCATCTAGGTGAGCTGCCCGGATCACAACCCTCGACCGCCCGCAGGGAGTGAGACTGTGTGCACTGACTTGTCATGTTGTGTGTTTAGGGGAGAGCACGGTGCGCACCATTGCTATGGATGGAACTGAGGGTCTGGTCCGTGGACAGCAGGTCCTGGACACCGGGGCCCCCATCAGAATCCCAGTGGGTCCAGAGACCTTGGGCAGGATCATGAATGTGATCGGAGAGCCCATCGACGAGAGGGGTCCCATCTCCACCAAGCAGTGAGTTCACTTTGAGAATGAGATGACAGCCATGACTGGATTTGGGTCTTAGGCCTGTTGGAGTTGTTAATAACTGGATTTATCTTCCCCAGCACTGCACCCATCCACGCTGAGGCCCCGGAGTTCACCGACATGAGTGTTGAGCAGGAGATCCTGGTCACTGGCATTAAAGTGGTGGACCTGCTGGCCCCCTACGCTAAGGGAGGAAAGATTGGTATGTGCTAAATTTAAATGCTGCACAGAGTATTTCCATCTTGCCACTTGTAGAAGTCTTGCTAACTCCTCTCTGGGCTGCAGGTCTGTTCGGTGGTGCCGGTGTGGGCAAGACCGTGTTGATCATGGAGCTGATTAACAACGTGGCCAAGGCCCATGGTGGTTACTCCGTGTTTGCCGGTGTAGGAGAGCGAACCCGTGAGGGAAATGACTTGTACCATGAAATGATTGAGTCTGGAGTCATCAACCTGAAGGACACCACCTCAAAGGTGAGATTCAGGAAAACAATTTAAAAAACAAAACTGTCGCTGTGAAAGATCCAAGTAAACATTAAGCACTAACCTCTTTGTCCATCAGGTGGCGCTGGTGTACGGACAGATGAACGAGCCCCCTGGCGCCCGTGCCCGAGTCGCTCTGACCGGACTGACCGTGGCCGAGTATTTCCGTGACCAGGAGGGTCAGGATGTGCTGCTCTTCATCGACAACATCTTCCGCTTCACACAGGCTGGATCTGAGGTCTGTGACCTACACAACTAATAATTATATAATTTATATCTTGATTTGATATGTAATTGACTTCATCTGCTTCCCTCTCAGGTGTCTGCCCTGCTGGGTCGCATCCCCTCGGCTGTGGGTTACCAGCCCACTCTGGCCACTGACATGGGAACTATGCAGGAGAGAATCACCACCACCAAGAAGGGTTCTATCACCTCTGTGCAGGTAAACAGACGAGCAGGACTTCTCTGGTGATGGAGGAAAGACGTAGAGTTTTTATGGATTATTACTATTAAAGGCTAAATGTCTGTTCCCCCCCCCCAGGCCATCTATGTGCCCGCTGATGATTTGACTGACCCCGCCCCTGCCACCACCTTCGCTCACTTGGACGCCACCACTGTGTTGTCCCGTGCCATCGCTGAGTTGGGCATCTACCCCGCTGTCGACCCCTTGGACTCCACCTCTCGTATCATGGACCCCAACATCGTCGGGTCTGAGCATTACGACATTGCCCGTGGCGTACAGAAAATCCTTCAGGTGTGGGACTTGATCATTTACACTCTGTGACGCTGTTTGTCTTTGTTAGCGCCCGTCTAACAGTTCCACCTTTTCTCCTGCAGGACTACAAATCCCTGCAGGATATCATTGCCATCCTGGGTATGGATGAGTTGTCGGAGGAGGACAAGCTGACTGTGGCTCGTGCCCGCAAGATCCAGCGTTTCCTGTCACAGCCCTTCCAGGTGGCCGAGGTCTTCACCGGCCACATGGGCAAGCTGGTGCCCCTCAAAGAAACCATCAAGGGCTTCAAGGCCATTCTTGATGGTAAATGTGCTTCATGCAAGTAATAGTTTACTTTTGAATGCTTGAATATCTTCACGTTACTAACGTTTTGCACGTGTTTCTCTGCAGGCGAGTACGATGCCCTTCCTGAGCAGGCCTTCTACATGGTCGGCCCCATCGAGGAAGTTGTTCTGAAGGCAGAGAGGATGGCCGAGGAGCTTGCGTAAATCACCTCTCGTAGGGAGAAGAGATACTCAAAGAAGGGAGGGGGTCATGCAGTTAGAGCACTTGGTTTGTAAAACATGTTAAAATATACTTGTCATCCTGAAAGAAAGTTCTATTTAATGTTTCCAATGGAAGATGGAATAAAAAACTGTCTTTACAAAACATCTTGTTTACTGCATATATTTCCAATAGGACTTTTTAGTTCCCTGTTTTTAGTTCCCTGTGGGGTTCCATTCAATGTGGCTGTTCTCATCTACTCTAACAGGAGATGGTTTCCTGAGCTGTGTTAATATGAACTGAAATAAAACAGTGGACCAACATTGGAATCTGTGTTTGTTTTAGAGGCGATGATAAAACCAAGGTCCAGGGGTCTGAACTATGAAGCAGGATTTGTGTCGAGATGACAACAATGACCAAGTTGTCCTTGACTGGGACTTAAGTTTATGAAACTAAGGTTATCACAACTATTGCATCATAAGTTTAATTGGGGCTGGGCAATAAAACAATCCTGTAGACGAGGCTTCACATAATTATATTATTATAATAAACAATCAACGTTAAGCAGAGAAACCTTAAGAACCAGAACTTCACTGTCTCACCAGTTAAATCCCACAGCCCATGTGCTACTGGTTTCCTCGGAGGTTTACAGCTCCTGTAATTCCTCCACCAGACAAATTAACCTTCACTACACAGCCGAGGCTTCGAGCACAGACACTGATTTACATTTAAGATGTTAACTAAGTGCAGACTGGACGCTGACACTGTTATGAATCAACTGTTCGAAATAAGATTTGTAAACCTGAAGTCAGTGATACTAACAAAAATCAATTGTTTCACTTTTTCAATGAAAGTGTGTAAGTGGATGTTTTCAACTCAATTTACATATAAAGTTCATGTTTACTTTTATTTACATTTAATATAAGTTTACTTGTTTTGTATTTGTTACCAATGTGATTGAAGTTCATACAGCTCCATCCAGTGGCTGAAATGTGGTACTGCAGCCTTGATTTTTATAGTTCAACATTTATCAGTGCAGCTCTCTGACAGCCTAAAATAATCCTGTCTGTCAAAACTTTGTTTCCTTTCAACTTTCCCTTCAACCACGAGCACTCCACAGCAGCACTGGTGAGACACTCCTTCAGGGAAAGACTTCGAAAGAGGAGGGATTGATTCAGAGAAGCTTCATTTATGAATGAAAACGACTTATTGTTGTTAGAAAAAAGACATTTGAGAAATTAAACAGTTTATTTGAAAGTAAAACAGCTCATGTGGAGAAGAAAATAATCTGTGGTATGTGGAGAAATTACCTTTAATTTAGTGTTTACAAGAACAGGTTGTCAGTGTGACCTTGACCTTTGACCTCAAAGATCTTAACAGTTCTGAGTCAAAGTGTTATTTTATTTATTGAAAAATCATGTAAATACAGAAAGTGTTTACATGATTTTTCAATAAATAAATTAATTGATAACAAAAAAGAAGCGTTACTTTTATAAATGTATTATTATATATTATATTACATTATTATATTTGGCGAAAGCTCTGAGAGGATTTAAAACGTTTCCCGTCATTTTAATCCTCAGCTTTTATTCTTCATACTTAAAAAGCTCAAACGCAGGATAACTGGTAAACTGACTGTAATACCAACTCTTGACAGCAGATGGGGCTAAAAGTTAGACTTTTACAGAAAATAGTGGAAAACTGATAATATACAATATTCAGGACATTTAAACCAATAACATTTAATATGTTAATGAAAAGAAGACGAGTAAAGATGGTGAGGACAAACAGGGAAATGTAGTTGTGGAATATAAAAGAAAAGTAATTTGATCGTAGATATACAGAATAAATTAAACCTCCTTCGCGGGAGTGAGCTCATGTTAACTCAATCATTATTTAAACACATCCACAGAGAAGCAGAGTAATACGACGTGTTTGTGCGTTTATCACCTCGTAAAAGCCCCAAATAAACACACACACACACACACACACACACACAGAGCATCTTTTCACCTTAAAGGGCAGAAAATAAACTACTTGAGTCATTTGGGGACAAATTGGTTCAAGTTTATCTTGAGCTCCTTGCGTGTTATAAATGAAATGAAAGGTTTGTTTAGACAAAGTCAGTCTTACTTAATCATGCACTTTATTTTGAATATTTTAAAATATGAATATATGAAACAATGGCGATAGGAGCCTCGTTGTTTGCCTGTTCTCGTGTCAAGGTGTCAAACCAAACAGAAAGTTGTCACAGAACAAATAAGATAAACTTTAATCCAAGTGTTGATTTAGTGTTGTTGTCTTTGTTTTTTTAACGGAACTGAAATTCAAATATTTTTGTTCAATCGCAAACTTTTAACATAAAATGAAAGTTACCGGACAGCTCATGTGAAACCAATCCCTTCTTTATCGACTTAGAACAGCTGGAGAAGGTTTGTCACATTTTCTCGTGATGACTTTCCGGAGCTCCGTCAGTCGCTGTTGTCATTTATTTATACTTGCACAGAGGATTTGTTTCCATATTTCTAGGAATATTCCTCTAAGAGCTCAGGAAACAGTAAATCAACCGGTACAGGATGATTTGTAGGACAAGTCAAACCCACCATCGTTCTCAGATATGTGTGTCTTGGTAGTTCACAGGTCAAAGGTCAATCTAAAGGTCAGAAATAAATCAACCAATGAATTTATAACAAGACTCTTGATCATCATTTTCGGAAGTATTGAGCATTTCTTTGAATTCCTCAGACACTTAAACATCCGTGAACTTCCCATTTAGCCCCGAGAGGCACATTCCAGTTTGTATAAGGAGAATATTGATGTTTTCTTCAACTTTAAACTTCTAGTAAAAGTTAGTTCTTGTAGATTTTGATGAACTCCATTAAAATGACCTATTGCGGTTGCTGTGACTATTATTAGTCCTCCTGAGGGTTGAGGAAGTTCTTCAACTGTTGTTTCAGCCTCGTTCCTACTAACAGACGTCTACATATACAAAAACATCTGTCTTCCATGACGCACCAGGGGAAATAAAATCATTTTCTTAGAGTAGCCATGAATTCAAGATGAATCAACACTGCCTGATGTTCAGTGTATTTTTCCCTTTAAGCTTCTTGATTTCTCTAATTTCGTGGACTTGGGATTTTCCAGGTTCTGACTTACACTGAGAAAGTCCTGAGTGAACCTCAACAACCTTTATTAACGTTTCATTTTTACCAGCTTGCGTGTGACTTCTCCTTTGTTTAAAGTCGGGAAGTGAGCAGGTTAAAGTTCAGAGGGAACGTCTGGACCTGGTCCGGTTCTTTCCCTGCTCAGTCAGAGCTGCGTCCTTCAAACCATCGAGGAACGAAGGAGCTCCGCCAAGGTGGGAAACTTCATCTGTGACTCACCCGCTCGCCGTTTGAAAAATCAATTAGAGCTAACGATGTTCTCAATAACAACATCGCCTCAGCGGCCGAGGAAAGAATGAGCCCAGACTGTTCTGAGGAAGGACTTCAAAGAGGTCGTCCCTGGAGAGAGGGCTCATTTCTCCCCAGTAACGCAGGCTGTTCCAGAGAAGGCTCTTGGCAGCGTGGACCCTCCCACCCGGCGGTCCCACAAGATCATTACCGGAATGTGAATATACATCAACAAGCCATTTATTC
Source organism: Platichthys flesus (assembly GCF_949316205.1). Classification (NCBI taxonomy): domain Eukaryota; kingdom Metazoa; phylum Chordata; class Actinopteri; order Pleuronectiformes; family Pleuronectidae; genus Platichthys; species Platichthys flesus. The sequence continues at coordinate 2,142,354 of NC_084966.1, read as the reverse complement.
AACCTGGAGCTCAGGCTGAAGGGGCGACTCCATTGTGATTGGAGGCTCCGCTCATAACCTGTTCTGGGGACAGTTCTCCAGCTTTTATAGTTTGTAGAAATTCTGGTTTTCTCTAATTCTCTGAAGTAAATACGAGAAACTCCCTCAAGGAAAGAGTAGAAACATCAATCCAAACACTGTGCAGCTTTAATTTATGTTTCCTTAATGTTTGTGTGAAAGCTGACACACACACACACACACACACACACACAAGCCTGGACTTCATGTGTACAAGATGTTCAAGATTCTCAATTGATTTATTTCTTCTTGAACCATCATTTCTTCAAACTTTGCCCACGACAACAGTTACGATGACCCCATTCACCATCGCCATTCTTTTTGCCATCCATTATCAGGCCTGTGGTTTCGCCCCCTGCTGGTCATTGGATAAAACTACAGTTTGAGTGCTGCACCTGAAAGATGACCAGAGAGCAGACGTGAGAAATACTCTTATATATATATATCATATTTAGAAACTTGTGATTGAACACAAAGCTAATTAGAATTATTTAAAAACTCAGTGTAAATGAACAACATGAAAATATGAATATAACAAATTTCCTTTTTATTTTCTTCAAGCACTTTTCCAGACCTGGAAATATTTGTTTTTACACTTCCATGATTTTTCCAGGTTTGTCATGACTGTAGGAATCCTGCATAAAGCAACATTTTAAGTAAGAATTGTTTTCAAGTCACCAGAAGTATTGTCAACGATATTTGACCTATTCCTCCTTCACTGAGGTTTCTCCAGATCCACCATAGAAAACCTTGGGGCAGCAGGAGTTCTTCTAGAAGTCGGATAGCGTCCTACAGCAGGTCCAACCCCCGGCGGCACCTCCCTGCATCCTCGTGTTTAAGATGAGCCATCTTTGAGACTTTCTTTACACCCTCAGAACACTTTGCACAACAACATGAAATACATGTCAGACATGATCAGTTCGCCCTCTGGCTGTAAATGTGGAAATATTCCAGGAATTCCCACATTTTATCCTGGAGAGAAATACTTTGAGCATTTTTGCCATCCATTATCTGGCCTGCTGTTTCGCCCCCTGCTGGTCATTGGTAAAAACTACAGTTTGAGTGCTGCACCTGAAAGATGATCAGAGAGCAGAGGTTAGAATTACTCTTATACATTTATAAACCTGTGATTGAACACAAAGCTAATTCGAATTATTTAAAAACTCAGCATAAATGAACGACATGAAAATATGAATATAACAAATTCCATAACTTCTCCAAAAGTTTTGGGATTTTATTTTTTTCAAGCACTTTTTCCAGGGTTTTCCATGACCGTAGGAATATGTGCATTGCTCTGCACAACTGAATTTCAAAATCGTTATTGTTAAGTCAGGATAAATCTGTGAGGCCCTGAAAAGTCGGTTTAGAAAAGTAAATCTGAGTTAATTATTATAGAGCAGAGAAAGAAAAGGGATGAACACCCACAGATTTTATTTTGAAAGGGTGAATGAGTTCATGGGGAGCCACGGTAACATTAATCATGAGTCTGTGAGGTATGTGTGTGTGTGTGTGTGTGTGTGTGTGTGTGTGTGTGCAGTCCAAGATACACCCCCCACCACTTTATTCAAACCAATGTCAGTGTGTGTGTGTGTGTGTGTGTGTGTGTAGGGAAGTGGTGAATTTAATCAACCCCAGATGAGTGGAGAGGCCAGACGAGCTGATTCACTGTGTGTGTGTTTGTGTGTTTGTGTGTTTGTGTGCGAGATGTGTCAACGTCTCCATTCGACGACAATCACAAACATTTCAACTGAATATAAAACAAAAAGCTGTCGATGCTGCGTTCAAGGTCGATCAGGACAAACTGCTCCTAGAAAGCAACAGCTTGGTGCCACGTAAACTGTGTTAGTAGATTTATGGCAGAACTGGGAAGTTCCAGTATTTAGCGTCAGCGAGGATTGTGATTAAATAAGATAGAAACGCTAAAATTAAGTATTGAGAGGAGCTGCAACTAAAGATACAAACACTGGGGGCATTTGGTTGCAGTGCTTTCGGTCAGATTTGGATTAAAACTTTATTGAGGAGCAGCTACAGAAACGTCCGCTTCATTTTCCAGACCAGGTTTTACGTTGTCCAGGAGTGAGTCATCAAAACTTCAGGGTTTGGAAAAGACGGCCACCGACCAAAACATTTCCCAGCATGCTGGGTTAGTCACATAGCAGGATGATGGATCGAAACTTCTTCCAAATAAATACTCGAAAACAAATGTCCACTTCCCAGGTTGGCGATGAGGTTTTTGTTCAACCCCCATTTATCCAGGGGAGGTTTCTCAACAATGCTGTGATTCATTTTCATAAAGCTGAACACATTGTGATGTGAGAGCTGCTGCGACCACAGCCTCCTGCTGGCAGCTACTGGAACTTCACCTTTTCTCTAAACTATAAACTTTTTCTGTTAAAAGTTTGTAGATATATGGATTTTGAACCAATTTGAGAAATATATCCTCACAAAATATGTTTAATAAAACTTCAAATGAAGGTAACTTTATCATTGTTTTTACCTACGGCAGGGAAATTATAATTTCTACCATAAAAACTAGACAATTGTGTGTAAGATCCTCGTTGGTGATCGCAAAGACACACAAAATAACTACAAAGAGAAGCGACATAACTACAGAGAGATGAGCAACAACCACAGAAAGAGATGCACAACAACCTCAGAGTAGAAGGAAAGATGTGGCTGAATCTTGTGTGTTTGTCTCGGTCTGTCCGACTCATATGCACATGTCCATGTTCCATTTGTTTCTAAGCATCTTCTGGCATCAGACTAACCTTCTGACGCTCGGCTCTGACGACTCACTGTGGCGGTGAAGTGTGTGCGAGTGTTTGTTGTCTGAGGAACGAAGTAAAATATGCGGCTCTCCTCCGCCATGTTTTTCTTAAATTGACATTCTTTGTTTTCATTTTTCCAGAGCTGGCGAAGGAACTGAAGCTCTCAGGCGGAGTTAATCTCTCAGGCGTCAGTGTGTGGAAGCTGGTGTTTAACCAAACAGAGCCCAGATAACCTCTGGACGCTTGATGGCTTCAGAGCATTTCTCAACATCTGTGTAAAAAGATTTGAGGTGATTGTTTGTAGTGTCAGTCTCCGGCTTGTGAAGTATTCAATGAGATATATCTCCAGTATGGCCGACGTGCCATCGCACATCCAGCAGATGCACCAATCATCACACAATTCAAAGTTACAAGTTCTCACACTACTTTAGACAAATATCTGCATCATACAATCCCTACTAGTTGTCGTGCTCTGGAAACACAATCATTATCACAGCCTGATTGGGGGGGGGGGGGGGGGGGGGCACTTATACAGGTCATGCCTTTATTTACACTGACTAATACTATTCATTTATTTAACGGGTCTATTTTATCGCTCTGTTTTTCTCTGCTGCCTTGTTCTCATTGAATCCCTCTTTGTTGATATTTCATCTCTGTAAAGCACTTACATATAAATAAAGTGTTTAATGAGGGATTATAAACAGACAAGCTCAAAGTAAGGAGACATGTTCTCCTCTGGTTAAACTTTCGAGACTCGGATCTGAAGCTTCTTCTTCTTCTCCTGCTGAATAACAGGTTTTAAATGACCCGTGACTGGTGGTGTTTTGTGGGCTTGGAGTCGAGTGATGCGTTCACTTACGGTTTGGTGGAACCAGGGCTACAGTCGGGAAACGGTGGTGGAGGAGCTCTGGCTGAACGTGGTGAACCTGAGCACAAAGACACGACAGGTTACTGTCAGGTGACAAAGACAAAAGGTCAAGGTCGGCTGATTCTGTGATTTGAATGTGTGATCGGATGCGTTCATCCAAACAGACGTGCAGCGCTCTGCCTGATAACTCTCCCCACAAACAAATTGCTTACGAGCTCCCAGCCACAGGAGCAGCTTTAACGAGCTGCAGGGTTCGGCTGGGGTATAAATAGGAGCAGAGGTTTTCAGAGGCTGTGGGGTTAAAGCACAGGGTTGGAGGCTGTTAGGTCAGAGGGCCAGACGGTTTCATGACAGGGAGACGACTTTAGAATGAGCCTCTTATATCTGCATCAGGTTGTCTGCTCCTGAGTCGGGAGGTGAGGTTTGAAACCAGAGACCTGAGTCCTGTCTAGATAATTAAAACCAAACTCATTAGAAACATAAAGACTTGAACACGCACCAGTATAAGAACTACTGCCCTGGATCTCCCAGTAGCATTTCTACAGTATACTGGAGCAGGAAATAACAGGAAATGAGCTTGACTGCTATCCAAACTCTTTTCTTCCCAGTCATATCAGTACCAATAGTTTTACTGGAAACGTTATATATATATTTTGATACCTGATGAGGTATTAACATGTCTGGTTATCTAACACCACAGCTGCAGAACTTCTTCAGGGATTATGGAACCTTCCCCCCCCCCCAATAGCTGTCAACTCCTGCGGCTTCATCCAGTAAACAATGACTAATGTGAAGGTCGTGAAAACAAGATCCTTCACAGTGACTCATCTGCTCACAGATATCTGACACCGGACTTCAAAACAACAAATCAGACACAATCATCCGAGTGATGAGAAGTTGTTTTTTTCCACTTTCACAAATTCATTCTCAGTTTTTCCGATAAACCTTTTTTCAGGTCAAAGAAAGTGGAATTAGATAATTCTCTGTTCTGAATCAAGAACATGACATTGGGGCTTTAGACTCCAGAAACTCAAGATTTAACGTTTCCAGTTTGGGCTTAAATCTTTACTCTTTAGCATCAGTGAGACTGATTCCAGCCCAAAGATCACGTCACTTTATAAAATGTGATAATTAAGTTTAGTTTATTGCGGTAAATGAGAATCAGTTCCCTTATTGACAGAGTTGAATCCCTTTATAAAGGTCAAACTGGGGTAAAAAAAAAAGAGCTGATTTCCCAAAATACACCAAACCATAACAAATCCCAAGAAAGAGGAAGAATGTGAGGTTGCAATTACTGAAAAGGTTCTTCATAGATTTGATTTTCCCCATTTCCAAGAAAAAAAGAGGAGCTCTGTTTGAGGGAAAATGCTGCCATTGTTGGCTCGAAACCCTCATGACTCGGATTTCTCTTTAACCATCCTAATAGAAAGATGGACACACTTCTGCTTGGGTTCAGCAAAAAATCTCGTTACAGAAAACCAGGAATAGTTTATTGATTTTAGACCTCATACAAAATCAGACCTTTTCTCTTCAATAATAACTAACTACTATAGACAACACAGGACACTGATATGAAGTCTCTCAAAACACCAGATTAAGAAATATCTGCATTCAAAAACAGACATACTACTACTTGGTACTAGTACTACAATGGTTTGTTTTACAGACACAACGCCCTTGTTTTTCAGAGCATCCACAGACGTTGCAGTCGACTATTGAAATTAAAAATTACGTTCCAGTGAATAAAAAAGCAGAAAGAGTCGCTCTGTAAACTCTCCAGAGAGAAGTGTGTGATTATCCAGAGCAGCGACGTGTCTGTGCAGATGTGATCAACGGGGTCATGTTCAGGCCAAACATCTCAACGTCTCAGAAACATGAAAACCTCCAGTCTAACCAGGGCCCTGGGAGAAGAGACGCCGACCTTTGACCTTCAGCAGCAACAGAAAGAGGAACTGAAATACCCATAGTGAAAAGAAGTAAAGCATATGTAGTGCCTTTACTTCTGTGTTCTTTTCTTTATACATATATATATATATATTAATTAAAAATTCGTTAAATAAAAAATAAATAAACAAATACAATTTAATAAAGTAAATAAAATACATAAATTAAACAATCTAACATACCTGTTGGACATTAAGAAAATAATACAACAAGACATTTATAAACTCACATACCTGCAGTTGTGGGAACATGCTAGCCTAGCATGCTAACAGCAGACACACCTCTTCATCACATGCAGGTTTACACAAATTAAAAATATTTGGCAACACAACAAACTAACATGAAATCATTAAAACAACATTATACAACATGTACACTAACTTCTGATGTTAATTACAACCTAAAACTAATAAAAGTCAGAAGATCGATGAAAGTACGTAGCTTCCGTTCAGCGTCCACGGCAAAGAGGAAGCCCCACCCATGGGAGCGCGGGTAATGTCCTTGTCAACGTAAAACTCCCCCCCAGGAGTCCTGCACACTTAACATGGTGTTCAACATACTTATATAGAACTGTGACAAAACCTAAACACAATGCTGAAAACTCAACAAGAAAGAAACAAAAATAACCTTAACACAAAAGTGGCGATCCCCTCTTCAAAATAAAAGTGTCTACTTTAGTAGCTGTGGGAATTTCCTATTATTCAATACATATAGCACAACAACAAAATACTTCTACTACACATATATACAAAATATTACTACTCTGGACAGTAACATTAATATGTATGTATCAACATGGACAAAAAATGTAATAGTCAAACTCCCTCAGGGTCAATTTAGCCAGTGTAGAGTTTTCAGTGAAATCACATGATTCTCATCAGAACATAAAGACGGCTCTGTTGGAATTGTAAATTTCCACTTTTCTTTTTCGCCTTTCAGAGATCAGTGTGTAAACAATACTATTCTACAGATTAATGCACAGAAATGTGATTCAGGTTTAAATGTTATGTTTATTTACCATTTAGCTTCTTTTATATATATGTGGTTAATATTTGTGCTTTCTTTTTATTTAAAGTTATCTATTATAAAGTTTGAAAACAACATCACAGGAATCATTGACAATATGTTTTATTGCCATATATCTGTATTTATTGCCCAAAATCCATCTGTTGGGCTTTTTGTTTTTCCATGTTGGCTCTATGTTGTGTATGTTTTTTAAATGGACCAGGACATAGAGTAGAGTGTATAATTGCTTTGAAAACTACAAAAATTTGAATTATAGAAGTCAAAGTTGAGTCCAAATGAACTCAAGTACCCTCAAGTATGAACAGAGCATCTCCTAAATTCCGGTTGTGATTCCACAGTTATTTACAAACCTCTGAAAGTCCCTGCTTGCGTCCAAACTCAACTCCATCTGCCACCAATTTACCAGAACACGCCTATCCCGGACACGACTATTAACCAGAGCTGCAGCCTGCCGCATCTTCTCCGGCTGCACAGCTCTCACCACTAACCAGGGCTGAAGGATGAGCCGCAGGTCCGAGCCCATCCAGACCGGCCCGACATGGAAAAAACACGACTGACTCAGACCTGTAATTTCAGGAGGCTGTGACCTTTAATCATATCTTGATCTACATCCTTTATCCCTGCTTCTGTCGGTGGCCCGGTGCTAATTTGAGACGACGGATGTCTAAAAAGTTTCACTCTGACCGTGGACCCATGTTTGGTGCCATTTCATATTTTAGAGATGTCTGTGTCAAAGCTCCAGACGGTGAAAGACTCTTCCCTAGTTCTGCCAGCAGTCCGAGGAACCAGAAAACAGCCCAAAGTCAAATAATACTGTTTATAAATATAAAACCAGAGGGATTTAACCTCGGAGGAGCGTAGATATTCTGCACTCTGTGGCCAAATGGAGGTGGATACTTCCATATATGCGTCTACAAGTCGACCTTCATGGTGTCTGGGTTTCCTGCTGGGATTTTCAGGGCATGCGTTTTCATTTGTAATTGATAAAGAAAACTCCAAAGAAAATCGGATTATTATCACTAAATGTCTTTCAGCTTAAACAGAAGTATCAGATGCCGAGGTGCCCGTTGAGCAAGGCACTGCCTTCACGCTCAATGGAGCTGTGGCCCGAGAGAGAGAGGGTCTACGTGGGAACCATCTTCTGCTTTGAATCAAACTCTAACCACACAAATTTCACAAGTTGTAGTCAGAGTTTTGGGAGCCGTGTAAATGCCACCTCTGCATGTTGCAATAAAACACAGCAGCAGCCTGCGGTGGCTCGGTGGAAAGTTACTGCAGCTCCTCAGCCTGTTTTGGTGCTGCCAAATATATAAACTGGTGCACTTTAGTCATAGAGCAAGCTAATGATGAGGAACAACAGCTTCTGGCTTCGTAATGGCCTCTGCTCCCTGTGTAGTGAAAGCCAAAAGCTAAAAAAAACTCAAAAACAGGCCGGTTTTTAATTCTACTGCTGCAGCGGGCATGTTCTGATCAGAGAAAAGAGACACAACACAACTTCTGATTCATAATCATGCTGTCAGGCGAGGACCAAAGTAAAGCTATTATCCTTTAAAAAGCCCTATCATTTATTTGAATTACCAGCTATAAATCATTTTGTGGATGTCTCAATTAAGAGAAACAACTGCCTGGCTCCATTAGCGTCTGGAGATAACAAAGCCGTTAAATTCAAGCTTTGAGGGCACGAATCAAACTGTCGTCCTTCTCAAAGTCCTTCTAGGTAAAGACGAGGAGACAAAGCCGAGCTGCAGAAACAGAAAAAGGTGCTCCGGCTATTTAAAAGCGCCTCATAAAGAAAAATGAGCGAGAGCGCGGCTGCCAGGCGCTCGACGGTTGATCCAAACTGTATTAAAATAGGGTGTATTTTAACAAAGGTTGCGTTTTAATAGGGCCAGAGGGTGGCATATCACAGATAACTGTTGACGTGTAACTGCCGTGTTTAGTGTTGAACACAACATCCTGCCATGGCAACATGGATGCCAAGAGTTCCCCCTCAGAGCTTCCATGAGGCCAACCTGGAACTGTTTTATGCGCAAAACAGTTGCAAATGAGAAGTACATTTTAATTACAGGGAAGAAGAAAAGACCAAAATGTCTTTACAGGGAATGGTTGATATAATGAATGTAAATCAGTCTGCGCAGGTTTCCACCATCATTGTCAGGTGCAGGGAGGGAGACTCCAAGGTTCAGCTGCACCTCAAACCTGACCTTCTATCAAATCTATCTTTTTATTTGAACATTACTACTGCTGCGCGGACTATCGTTTGAATCCAGATATTTCGGCTTCATTCCTGTAGAGGAGGACGTGGAGATGCACCGTCCATCTTTATTTACAGCATTATAGCACTAGAGAGAAAAACATTAAAAACCCTGAGCTTGATTTCCTGTGGTTCAAAGCGAGCCAGTTTGAACCATCATGAAAAGATATCACAGTAAATTCCAGTTTACTTTAGATCCGACAGAACCAGTGAAGCCCCCCCAACATCTGAGCTCATATCTTAAGGCTTAAGGCTTAAGGTATGAGCTCAGACGTTGGGATCAGGTGATGAGAAGTGACTTTGTGCACCTTTCAGTTGTTTTATATATTGGGTGCGTGGCGTGCTGGAGCACGTCGCTCGCCAGGCACTAAGATAAATTATGCTCACATTGACTCCACGAGCACAATGAACAATACAGGAATCCTTCAAAAAGCAGGGCTGTGTAAAGCCGAGTTCACCTCCCGATGACAGGGCGTAGGAGGACGCAGCATCCATCACGTACAAGCACCTCGGTCTATTACTGTCATGGCCAATAGTGGAGCTGAAAAAGACTTGAGGTGGGAATCAGAAAATCAAGAGTTATCCAGACCAGTTGTGTTCTCCTGGGTATTTGGAAGTACAAGTTTTATAAGATATATTTAAAGATTTTTTGAACCATAAGTTTTCTAACACAAATGTACTTGATTCTATAAGTATTTGTGTCTCTCTGTGGTTATTCCTCTGTTTCTTTTTTGTCTCTTCATGTCTACAGTTCTCTTCATGAAGCACAGACTGATGTGCAGCTTCATACAACTCAGTGAAAAGAGTTCATTCTTGTGTTCTAACAATCTAAATACATAAAACTACACTGAACTAAACCAGGTACCAGCTGCATACGACCAGAAACTACTCATGTAAATGATGGGATACAACCAACCTGTACAGGAAGAGATCTTCATCTTCATCTTTATCTTCAGTTTCTCTGAAGCTGGATTCAAACCTGAAGTTTAATGTATACATAGTTTCAGGCTAAGCTAGATTTTACTGTCTTTAGCTGAAAGCTCTTGTGTCGGACTGGATTCTGGTTTGTATTCATATTTAAATTTTCTTAAATTAAAAAAACTGCACTTTAGCTTAAGCTGCTATGAGGTCAGAGGTCATCGACTTTTTGAGTGGCTATTTGATTGGTTGTCAGCAGAATCACGTTTTTTTTTATTAAAATATTTTTTAACAAAAGATGTAAAGACTTTGGGCCCATTAACATAGAATTAATTATTCTTTAATAATTTATGATAATGATCAATTAATTACAAACCATATACAAAGTTATAAGTATTACAATAGAGTATTAATATTTAAAATGATGTAATATTATTACTATTTACTTAAGTATAAATCCTTGCTCAAATATGTTAAAAAGGTATGAGTATTATTATATTTGTATTGTATTTACTCTTATTATAATTATTAAAATAAAATAAATGTAAAAATTACAATAAAAACTTAATTATAAAAGATTGTTGTTCTAATAACTATGAGCGTTTACTAAATTGTCATAATTTTATTAAAACTCGTGTAAATGCCGCGCTGTGATTGGTGGAGAGTGTTTTTAAGGTCGTCCGGATGGGTTCGCAGCTCTCTGGTCCCTCCTGCTCTTAGCTGTCAGTCGCGTTTGGCCCACATTCGCTCCACCTTAAATATGTCTCCTCTCGCGTTATTACGGTGACACACAAACACACGAGCGCGCCCCACGCGCACTCACCAGCCGCTTCGGGAGCGCGCGGCGGCGGCAGCAGAACCAGCCCTGTCAAATCACAACAGAGGAGAAAAATCCTTCCGAGGACCTTTTTTAAACTTTACTTTACTTTGAACGCGTGAAACGTGCGGGGCTCTGCGGTGAACATACGCGGGAGTACGCGGCCGTCGGGAATACTGAAAGTTACGGTAATTGACTACGGTAGTTGACGTTTGGAGGAGTTCAAGAAAACAAAAGTAGTTTTACGCACCAGGCGGAGAAGGAGACGGGTTGTCTGCCTCGTTCTGCGGCTCCTTTCCCCGCAGCCTCTTTACTCCGGTTCGCCTGTCGTCGAGGGGGTTTTCTCTCTTCCTCGGCCCGGACGTGGAGACCCTGACGACCCGTGACCCAGCCGCTGGTCCCCTCGGCGGCTCGGACGCCACCATGCTGCCGAGCACAGCGCTTTACGCGGCCAAGAAGCGAAAGAAGCCCGTTCAGAAAATGTAAGTCAATCAGAAACCCCGCTGTAACCACTGCTTTAACGACCCCAATAACCACGCTAATCAGTATAATCAGCATAGTAGCATCCCATAATAACCCTACTCACACCCCACAGGCTGTTTAAAGCGTGTTTACAATGAATTGTCTGTGCGTAATGACCTTATTGTGTCTGTGTGAACACCCCCGAAGTGCGTCTGGTGACCCGCTCCTCTGCTGGGACTGCACGTGATCCTCCGGGATGAGTTTATAATCTATTACAACGCAACACGAAGCGGTTATAACTTCTTAATTGCATTATGTGAGTCCTCCACGCTGCGCTGTGCAGAGAGCTTTCTGTGTGTAGGTGCTTGCAGCTGTGCAAACACCTCCAGTCAGTCTGCATTACAGTCTGAGCTGCACGGGAACAAGGGCGCAGCAGCTCACACGTTGTGCTCTGTGTTTGCCATAGAAGCTGCATTGTCCCGAGCTCGATCCATAAAGTCTATTTTCCCCCTGCTGCGGTTATGCAATGTTGGCCAGCCACACCAGAGGTAATGTGAAGTGCCGAAGTCCAACAGCCGTGCAGGCCGATCCACGACCAGCATGGAAAATAAAAGAAAACTGTTGCTTCAGTACTATTTAAATCTAATTATACCATGTGAGACAGCTGGCCCTCTCAGACTGATTTGTGCAAATGGACTCCACTCTGTAAAAAAAGCCATTTCACTCAGATCTCCTTTCAAGAAACCTCCTGGAGGAGCATAGCGCTGAGGTGAGGGCGCTCTGTAGGTGGGGAGGTGCACATCAGGAATATCATGACACCACCTCATGGTTCTACTTGTGATTTAGGTAAACATGCACATGGCATGTCGTTCCCCCCTGGATTCCCCTGCTCGGTCCCCTGGAGGGCCCCAGACCACAATCTGAGAACTGCTGCTGCACACTGTTGCTCTGCAGATCATTCTTCAGGGCGGCATGTGCTACATAGTTCTGGTTTCGCTCAGTGGAAGCCCGGCTGTGGGTTTTAATCTCCCACCAGCACCCAGGTGAAACAGGGAATTGAAGTCAGACACCTCCGGACCAATCAGAACTCCCTAAGCACCTTGAGAAAACACCTTAACGGAACCCCTTAGCAGACGCTAACTTCCTTTCCAAGTGGGTCAGACAACACACGGTGGCCCTCAGGTGACATGCAGATGTGCAAAGTTCCTCTTCAAGAACCTTCAAGGGTCGTGTGTGTGTAACAGCTGTGTAGTAGAACCCTCATAGTGGTTTAGTACCATGGTGGAATGGTTCCTCCTACATATCCTCTTAACTTTCAGACTCAAGGTTCCATACTTAAATAGTTTATAACAGACTGTTAATGACTAACTATGCCTTGATCCTTTATCTGCAGCATCAGGGCTCTTCCCTTCATTCCACGTTACTTTGTTCTCTGATGTGCCATGCAATTAAAAAACACTTAGTGCCATTAAGAGCTTTTTAGGGTTCTCTAGTGCGCCACGCTGAAAATAATTTCCTCCTAGGACCCTTTCTTCTGTGAGGAACATCGAGATGGGTTCTTTAAGGATCCTTTTGAGGGGTTCTCTACACGTTGAGCTAACTTCAGCCAACTTCAGGAGCTTTTTTAAAGCACACAGTTGTTCCACTGGGAGCATTCATGGTTCTCTAAAGAACATTAGACTGGTTCCATAGAGGCTCTTAGTAGTTTGGGGTGTTCTTTAAAGCACCGGGCTGCAGGAGAAGTATCCTGGTTCCTTCAGGACTTAGCTTTAATCTTCCCTGCCGCCCTCCTCCTCCTCCTCCTCTCTGTGATTTTAACCAGTTTGTGATTTTCTAACTTTAACAAGCCAGACCGTGTGTTAACTGCTTCACTCGGAACCACAGGCTGGATCCGAGAACCCCGGGAGAACCCTGCCAGAACCGTGGTTTCAGTGTGTGTGTGTGGTACTACCTGCATTAATCATAATCAGGACGCGGAGCGAGAGCACTCTCACGCAATGTTTCCACGAGGGAGGGAGGGAGGGAGGGAGGATGGCGTAATCTGAGACTTGCTCTGTTTTTTTTCTCCTCCTCCCCTGACTGCCACAACATACTTTTTCCTGTCTTTCCTTCTGTCTCTCTGTGTGTTTTTTCGGGGTTGTTTTTTTCCTCCCTCCCTTGACTCAAATTAACATAGTTCTGTGTCACGCAAACGGTTACGTAAGTCTGCCATGTTCACTCGCCTCGGTTTTTTAGGAAAACTTACTCTCTGGGAATTTATCTTTTTCTTCCTTTCTTTTCTGGGGGGGGTGGGTGTGAGTGAGTTATGAGTGTGTGAGAAGACGTGTGTTTAACCGGCAGGCAGCACTGGAGGCGGTGTTCCAGCAGCAAACCCTCAAGCGCTTCACCTTTTTGTTTACACTGCACGTGAAACCAGAACATTTAAATCTATGCTAATGTCCGCGCGGAGGAAACAAGGAGAATTCAACGTGGGTCAGCGTCACAAAAAATGTGCAAAACAAACTTTAAGTAAGAAGACAAAAGCCGACAAAGACCCAGGACATGACATAAAGTGTGTGGACACAAACCATTCACCCTCCATGACTTATGAACGTGACACCCCGAAACTATGCTCATGTATATGCTGCGAAGGAAAGCTGTTATATCATACTGGTATTTTCCCAGTGAGCCACCAGAGCCACAAGCTGTATTCAGACGGGGAAATGTCCGGAAAACTGGGTCAGGACATTTTGCCTTTCACATATGAAGAGCAGGAGATTGTTCGGGTCTCGAGCAGCAGGAGGAAGGACATGACGTGGAAATCCTGCTGTGGAAATCACATCTTTGTGCGTCGCCTTCTCAAGTTGTCGTCTTTGTCGTCGTCAACAACACACCCACTTAAAAATGTATTCGGACATTTCTTATGTTCTTGAAAAGTTCCAGAGCAACTCACTCAGACATCTGCCTTCTCACATACAGCTCCTCCGCAAAATTCCAAGAAAATGTCCGAGCTTCCTTGCCCGTGTGCAAGCAGCTGTAGGGATCTCCACCAGTTAGAAGGTGCGGTGCAGATATTGGACTTGAGAAGGCTGCCAGCTGATATCTGATATCAGTTGCACGTTATGCATTTCAGACAATATGTTATAAATAGACTTTACACACTGTTTCCTGGATTAACTAAAAGTCATAATTGAGCTTTTTCGCAGTCAGAGGTGTCCCATTAAAAGTTTCACGATGGTGGTTTGTGGGGAAAATGCTTTTTGTGCCGCAGGGAACATTAATGGTTCGGTCACAGTAAACTGGGGAGAGTATTATTTTATGGTGCTGACTTTGTGTTGCCATGTTGACAGAGGAAATATTGTTTTATGCCGCAGACGATTAACGTAACTCTGGCCCTAAAGGGTTGAGGGACGACTCTGGAGATGCAGTGGTGTGCATCAGAGCCAGTTCTGATCCTGGGAAGTGTACAGTGATTTGGTCATGATGGGCACGAAACCACATATATTAGCTTCTTTATTTATGGGCCCTATAAAAGTTGAAATGTGATGATTTATGAACCCTAGAAAAAGCCTGTAGTCAAAACAGGAATTTCCAGTTAGTTCCCCTTTTGATTTTTGATGGTAGGGGATCAAATGAGGTTTCCAAGTTGCATCAAAGAACAAAAAGTGGACGGTTTTTCCTCTGTTTTGTTCTGACAGTGAAATGTGGAGCATGGCGGCACATGCATGTGTTTATATTCAGTGTTTCCCTGCAGATGAATTCAAGTGCCAGATGATTTCTGTTTGTCAGACAGAATGAAGGAGAGCAGGAACAGACCGGTCACTTCTGCTCTTCCTTGTGTTGTTGTTTTGTGTCGCTTGACGTGATCCTGGCTCGAGTCCTGCTGATGCGTCTTGAGACCGACAGCCAGAGACGCACAACTTCTCTCATGACTAACACGTGATGGTCACCCAACATCCACTTCCTGGGTGTTATGACACTGACCAGTGCCACAACACACTCACTGGTTGTTTTATTGATGGTTTTATTCTGATGGTTTTAGTTCCTGTGTTGTGCTAATCAGCTTTGCTTCATTACAACATGTGCGGCTATAATTTCTAATATTTATGGATGAGTAAAGTTATAAACACTGACTTAAATCAGAGTAAACACAATTAAAACATGTATATTAGTATTTGTTAATGTTGGTAATATAAGATATTCTGATAATTTATGTAGTATTTGATATATATTCCAGTATTTTTGCATCAAAGTGATTAAATACCTTAATTTCCAGGGATTTAATGAACCAGATCAGCCAAAAACAGACACCTCTAGTTATCTGATTCATTAATGGACTTATGTATTTAATATTAACGTGGTGTTGAGTTTTATACTTTTATAAGATCAAAGTGTTTGTGAAGCTGAATGTGAATTAATTTGAAAAGTACATTAAACATATAAAGCAGAGATCATTTATTTCTATGTGTCAAAGATGATGTTAGTATTAGTAGAGTATTGATCGAGTATCGATCAGCTTTCAACCCGATGACCTATCGGCTGTGGTCTTTCTGGCTCTGATATCACTGGAGCTCTCACACTCCTCTTTTTTCCTGTATCATAACTCCGGCAGGGAGCAGACGCCAAAATCGTGTTCAGTTTCCTTTGTTCCACTAAGGTGTCGTTTCCCCGTCGGAGACAAAGTGCCTTTGTGTGAGCGCAGGGGAGTGTTTCTTCAAATCCAACACAACTCCACGCTCGCTCTCTCTCTCTCTCTCACACACACACACACACACACACACACACACACACACACACACACACACACACACTCGTATATACACGCCCCTTCCAGGACAGATTAAGCAGATAAAGCGAGAAGCAACAACACTGGTCGCTCATTGTTCTCGCAGGGAGTTGTGCCGTCAGGAATGCAGCGATAGCCATCTCGCCTTGATTTCAGATATGTCGTGTTCTGGAGTATTATTGGAAGCAGATGTCTTATTTACAGGAGGGAGGGAGGGAAGGATGGAGGGAGGGAGGGGGAAAGGGAGGGAGGGCCAGCGTCCACATTTTACACATTTGTGTTGCACTTACACTTCAGATCTCCCCTCCACAACTGTTCTCCCAGAGGCTGTCTGCTCTCAACAACAGAAAAAGCTCTGAAACAATTCAAGAAGGTGGTTTTCTTCTTGAAAGGTGGCTTTCTGCTGGGGATTGTGTTTTCAGTCAGTTGTGGTCCAGAGGTTTTGAAGGTTTGAGCTCCAGCGAGTCGAGGCACGAGTTCTTCACGTTTATTTGCCTGTAACCTCTTTGAATCTGATCTTCTGGATTCAACATATTTTACAATTCCTTCTGTTAATCTTTCCAGTTGATCACATTCCTTCTTCAGGCTCATTGGTACCCATCTTCTAAATTCATCACATTTCAGAGGAAGCCTTCTCTTACCTTCAGGGCACAAGTTGATATTGGCAAATCAACCCGGAGCTGTTGACATTGTGTATCCACTGCAGACGAGATGTTGAACAAACACAACGAGGAAAGAAGTTCTGGTCCTCGCTGTTTTCACAGTTTGGTTCCAGGCTGCACAGTCGGACACTTGAAGGCACCTGCACCTAACTTTTCCTCTGACTTGAGGTGGTGTTCGAGGGGAATTTTCCAAGTCGGGAACTTATTTGATTATAAGTTCCCAACTTAGCGCCCCCTGCCGGATCATGAGGCAAACTATTCGCCTGATGCGCGTCTAGACTGTCAATTTTAACTTCAAACATTTCCCCCCACGTTTTAATAAAAGGTAAGAAAGAGACAGATCTAGTTATTAGTTTTATTTATAACTAGGTCTCGTTTCTGTGCTTTCTTCAGATGAAGAAGTTAAGATGATGACTTGTGCCTCTCAGTTGAAAATGTGTGAAACTGATAAGAATCTTTAAACGACTCATTTCTGTTCTTGTATCAACTTTCTGAAGAACACGAGTCACTAAAGAAGAAGTCACCAGTGGATTTCTGAGCTGATAAGGAATTGAATACATGAAAATGTAATGGTTGACAGTTCTAAACTCAATGGTTGACCTAGCCCTGGTCCATCAGACTGTCTGAAATCCTCCATGGAGCTCGGGTTGACCCCGAACGAGCGGCATCTCCTGGGCCGGCCTCACACCTTCTGTGGGAAAAAAGAAAAGCCCCTCTGTGCAGCGGAGGTCTGGTTTGAGTTACAGACGAGAAGCCGCTGGGTTTACCGCCGGTCACCGGAGTTCAGTTACAGATACAGACCTGCCGCTGAGCTTCATCTGTCCCGTCGGCGTCGAGCTGCAGCCGGAGCCTCAGCGGCCGAGCGGTTTGTTTACCACATTACACAGGTTGAAACAACAAAAAGGTGTCAGGAATTTATTTGGAGAACACATGCCACTGCACCGAGGCGGATATGGAAACCAATATGAGTAGACTGGAGCTGCAAGATGTCATCAGGCGCTTATGAATAGAGTTTATTATGTCAGGCATTCCTCTATAGTTTAATCAGGATTTAAATATGTAGCAGTCCAGTCCGCTTCACTAGACCATCACACCACCACAGATCAGTATTTTAATGTTTCTATTCATCAAGTACAGTAAACTGAATATATTTATTTTGGCTGGTTTCCTTCCGTTTTCCCCCAATAATGAATCTGAATTATCTCGGGTGCGAGTGCCGCCATCTTGTTCCCTTGAAAACATTTGCTGTGTCTCAAGTCAGCAGGAAGTTGCAGGCAGAAGAACTTGGTCTTTGAACTTTCAGTTTTGTGTTTTGTGTAATTTTTTTAAATGGTTGAAAGGAAATCTGATTCAGGAAGGAAACTGTCCATTTCCCCTCTCTCTCTGTCTCTCTCTCTGTCTCTCTCTCTTTCTCTCTGTCTCTCTCTCTTTCTCTCTCTCTCTCTCTCTCTCTCTGTCTCTCTCTACACACGGGTGACAACACGTCCCTGAGCAGGTGACTTCAGGCCGTTCACCTGGTTCCCATGTTTACATCGGATGGAGCTCCTCCTCAGCTCCGCCTCTGGAGAGTCCCGGTGGGCGGGGCTTTGTTTGTTGATCTCAACGTTTTACTCCCCAACATCCAGAAGCTCTTTCACAGAGGGATGTCTATAGGGCCGGCACCTACGACTCTGTATTCATTCATTCTTTAAATCTTAATTGTGTCCAGGTGCTCAGGTGTGAAGATTTGGTTATTCATCTCATCTTAAGTCTTGTTACGTGGAACACACTCATCCAGAATGTTAGTTTTTACTCTGGGAACTTTCTGACCTTTGGATTTTGAGTCATGGGTTTGTGAATCATTTAAATTCATGAGACGAATGATAATCAATAAATGGAATAATCGTGAGCTTCAGCCTAATTTAAAAGGCACATTTATTTATGTGTCTCTCTGTTGTTTTATTTGCTTGTTATTTCAATGTCTTCCAGCTGCTGGTGCACTGACGCACACAGACGTCAGTTTATAGAACACATTTAGCCTCCAGCTCATTGGTTGCACTCATCGTGACCTTTCTCAGTCTCAAACCCGGGCCCAGACTTGAAAGGGGAACTGACCTTTTAAAAAAAGAGTCAAAACCGCTTCTATTTTCTTGTAGATGTTTGTTTTGAGATGTCCTAAATGAACCTTCTGTTCTCCTTGTCAAGTCCTTTTTCTTCTGCCCGCAGCCCCAAACCTCCACCTCCCGATGGCATCAAGTCCAACCCGTCCAAACGCCACCGCGACCGGCTCAACGGCGAGCTGGACAAGCTCACCAGCCTGCTGCCCTTCACCGAGGAGGTCAGGGCTCGGCTGGACAAGCTGTCCGTCCTGCGCCTCAGCGTCGGCTACCTGAAGGTCAAGAGCTTCTTCAATGGTGAGTGTGGGAACCTTTGGAGCTGAAGATGTGTTTTCTCCTATCTCACAGGCTGCATCACTTTGATCACTTATTCTTCCATTGAAGCCTCTCGACTCTTCTCCACTTGTGAATTTACTATCAGTTTCTATTTGTATCAGGGATAAAAGTGCTGCTGTCTCGATCCCCTTCCAGTACGAGCACAGTGGGGTTGGTTGTTTGATTCTCGCCATGTTTTCTCCTGGATTCATTTAATCATTTTTTAAATATTCTCAATACAAAGGTTTCTCTACTTTTCTTTGACTCGCTCCATTTCCCTTTAACTCAAACCTAATACAACAAATTCTGCATTTTGTGGAAACAGTTTAGAATAAACATACTTTTAACTACAAATAATGTAGGTTAATTAATCCGTCTTTATCTTTTTAATAGAGCTTCTATTGTACTTGCAAAAAAAGAGGTTACACGGCTAAGAAGAAAACCAGCCAAATGTTTGTTTCCCAAATGTTGCTGTAAATCTCTGTTAACAATTACTTGAAAAATAAATAAACTTCTAAGTTCTTTAAAAAAAAAGAGAGAGAGAGAGACAAATCTCTCCTCCGGGAACCTGGAGGTTATTTATATATATTTACGAATTCTGCCCGATTTCTGTGAACATGGTGCTGGGAGGTTATTCCAGTTTCCATCCAGCTTCCTCACATTGTTCTGAGACCTCTTTTGAAAATAGCAGCAATTAGATCCAGAACGCCTGAAAGATGAGGTTCCTATTCACAGTGTGGGTGTTTGTGTGTGTGTGTGTGTGTGTGTGTGTTCGGAGCCACCCTCCTCAGCAACAGGAGGTGTGTAGCAGAGGCGATGCTCTTGTATCCTAACCCGGTGGGGATGTCGGCCTGAACGCACAGTTACCCTCAGAGGCTCGTGCCCCCCCCCCCCCCCCCCCCCCCCCCCGGCTTTATGACGGTTAAGACTCGGGGTCCACTGTGTGTGTGTGTATGTGTGTGTAAACATGTGAGGTGCACCTGCTCTGTGCTGTAGTTTAAAATGCTGTCACTGTTATTCTGATGGTCAGAAGCTTTCCCTCTGCTGCTGGATGAGTCGACGGGCGGTCCACGGAGTGTTTGTCCAGTTTCACGCTTTCTATTCTACATTATACAAAAACATTTTTTAGACTAAACAATGGATTGATTGATTTGATTGAATTGACGTCATGGAGCTCGTTGAGCTGACCTCATTACCGAGGGAAGAGTCAACAGATGAAGTGATGGTAAATGAGGTTCTGAATGAAAACAAAGAATAGTTGTTGATTTGTGCACTGAGCAGTTTCTTCTTCTCTGGAGTTACAGAGTTACAATTCATTTTTCAGCCCTGATCTCAGTTCGTGTTTTCGGATCAACTATTTGGCAGCGTGGTTCACCGAGTGTCGACTGAACAGATGCGCCCGGGGGTCTGGTTACTTTCACAAGTGTCCTTATGAGGTTAGGTGGCAGCTTCACCCAGGGCTTTTATTTTGAGATGAGAAGAAATAGTCATCGATTGAGATTACATTTTACAGCTGGTTGAAAAGAAAAGTCATGTTTTCTTATTGTAAATTAAAAAATCTTAATGTTGTGAATAGAATCAGTTATAAAAGAGAAAAATTCCATTAACAAAAGAAAGGAATTAACGGATTAATCCCTGATCCTTTATAAATTGCCTCCCTGTGTCAACATCCCACCGGGCTTGTGCTTTTATTTTGACAGGTACTGGAGTGTTTTGTGTGATAATCCAAACCACAGTCAAAATCCCTGTTGGCACGTTCGCCCCTGGATCTGCACAGAATAACTAACTCAGCATGTGACAGTGTTTTGTATTTTCTAACTCCCTCGCCCAGAAGCCGCTCTTTTACTTTCTGATTGCAACACACACGCCGCAGGTTATTACAGGTTGAGAACAGATTTATCAAAAAGGACGAGATGAAAAAAATAAGTGCCAGTCTTCATAAAAGCTTCTGAGATCACACACATACAAACAGGCCCGCTTCTTGGCCACTGATCCGTCACCTCTCCCATCGAGCCACACCCGTTTCCTGTGGTGGCCCCTGCAGCACCCCGGGGCCCCTTTTCCTCCGACTGTTCAGCCCTTTCCTCCTCGGCTCCGACGTCTGAGGTTCGCGGCTCCCCCCCCCCTCCAGCTCAAACAAACGCTGCAGGTCTCCAGTGTGTTGTTACAGCGCGGTGGGGGGGGGGGGGGGGGGGGCGGCTTGTTTGCACGGCAGGTCTGCAGCAGGACAACTCAAGGCTCTATCCATTCATGACACCCTCCAACACACAGTTCCCCCCAATCTGACCTGGTCCTTCAAAGGTTCATTTTAATGTGCATGCATCAGAAGCGGTGAAAGCCCATTGTGCTGCATCTTAAGTGAGTCTGAACAAAGTCCTCATTACCGAGGCTTTTGAGGTTTTGTGTAATGACAGGTCGGCTTCTCCACCTCCAGGCTACATCCACTCTCATACACCTATTGAGTTCTAAAACTAAAACTAGCTTTTCGCTCCCGTCTATACTGACACACCTGAGTATGAATAAATCTATCTATCTATCTATCTATCTATCTATCTATCTATCTATCTATCTATCTATCTATCTATCTATCTCTCTATCTATCTATCTATCTATCTATCTATCTATCTATCTATCTATCTATCTATCTATCTATCTATATCTGATGGCAGGCAGCAGATTAGTTGATCAATAAATCAATAAATCATCAGCCAGGAAGCGTCTTTAACTGTAGTTTATTATCATTAGTCATGTCTCTGGGTATTTTTCCTTTAGAGTCATATTTAGTACTCATAGATAGTACAGTGTCATTAACCATACTGTTCTCCAGGTCTCACCCGGTGTGTGCTGATAAATGTTGCAGCCTAATAATGGAGATAATAATAACCACCGATTGTTCCTCTGTGTATCTCTGTCTTTGCTTCGCTCTAATTGCGATAATAGAGCGTAGTGATTTTATTACACTAAACATAAAAGTGCTTTAACGGTCAAATAAAAGCGAGACATCAAAGAAAGGTGATTATTAAAAGTGTGGAGGGATAAAAGCACGAGGACGGAGCGTAGAACTAATCGTGCAAACAGTCAAAATAAAAGACATCGAGCAACAAGCAAGTGCATAAAATGGAGTTTACAAGTTTTAAAAGGTAAATCTGATACAAAGCAGCTGCTCAAGGATTAAGGTTGAAATGAGGCCGTCTTCTTAAACTAAAGAGTGTGTATCTGTGTGTATCTGTGTGTGTCTGTGTGTGTGTGTGTGTGTGTCAGTTCTGGTGAGCTGAGATGCAGATTTACCTCGTCTGTAGATCCTCAGCAGATATGTGTTTACTTGGACTGAAAGAACATGGCCGATCTTCTGTGAGGTCATGTTGGGAGCCGGGGCAGCGACAGGACAGGAAGTGGCTTCGATATTCTTAGAGCGCAGACAAACCCTGAATTTAGATTTTGATTCATGGCTTTAAGTTCTAAAAAGGTCTAAACAATGGTTTAAAAAGGCTGGTCGCTGAGAAAGAAGGCACAGATGTGAAGATCTGCTCTGTCTCTCCAGCACGTTTCCCCTCATGATGAACAGCACAGCCTCGGAGAAAAAACCTGATTTAAGTAACGTGAATAAATATAAACAATTCAAAGAGCTTCCCCGAGGTTAAGAGCACAGCAGGTGGAAGTGTCTGGATGGATCTCTGCCAAAAAGACAAGCTTTTATCACCGAACCACACAAATGAATTGAGATATGAAGCCGCTGTGGTTGATTGTGGCTCTAAAACATGTTTGCAAATGTGATTAAAGCGATAAGCGATTTTTAAAAGATCAGAAAATCATTTGGTTTTAATCGTCCATCATGGCTTTGTAACTCGTCATGTGACACGAATGATGCAACAGCCAGAAAACCTCTGGGGTGATTGAGTGACGACGTGAATGTGTTAAAGCTGCACAGCTTTTTATAAATGAGCCCCGCTGCCCACATCGCAATTAAAATAGATTTCCCGACGCAGGGAAAACACCCGAGCCAGTCGGAGCTCTGCAGGCGTCAGAGAAAACAGCAGCGGAACAGTGACCACAAATTAAATCAAGATATTCCCTCCACTCCCAGTACAAACATTTACTTAAGAGCAATACAATTCCTCCTTCCAGACACAGGGTCTGAAACTGTGTCAGACAGAAACTAAACGGCAGCTCAGTCTGACTATTAAACTGTTAAATATAGATTATTGATCGGTTTAATAGGTTAATTTCCAGATCCAGCTCGGCTGCTCAAGAGCTTTTTAAAAGGTAGTAAACACCTGAATTAAGATGTTTGAAGTACTTGAGCTCTCACTGCTTGAGTTTTGCTATTTTTTGATTTAAAAAAAACAACTTTAAATGTTAAATGTAAACAACCGACGTGTGCAGTGCTTCTATTTGGGTTGCGTGTTGCATTATGGGTCATTTTGGTCATTAACCCGCAGACGAGGAGTGACTTCATGTGTCTGCTCGGAGAGAAATAATGACATTCACAGATCCAGAGGAACAGACTGACTGAGCGTCTGCGGCCTCGGTGAATCCCTCATTGTGACGAGTCAGAGTCTGTGCGATGGAGAATTTCCCAGCATGCCTGTCAGCGAACAAAGACGACCCGGGAGTGTAAAGGCTCATGGGAAGGCCGGCACGTCGGAGCGGCAGGAAGTGGATGAGAAAGGAACGCTCTGTGTCCGTCCTCTCGTCCCTGTCTCTTACCCCGGGGCCGAGCCGCAGGATGGGGCGGAGAGGCCACTGGGAAACGCCTGGAGGTTTGATCCCATGGCCGACGCTCACAACACGGGCATTGTTTAACGCTCTGAACGTTTTCTGAACCAGACCTCCCTCATGTTCAGACACGGCTCTGTTTGTCAGCGTCTGTGTCTCAGAAGCTTTCTTTGCTTCGCTTCAACTGTGAAAATGATCGTTGGCCCAAATAAACTGAAAGAGAAACAAAAAGGCTAAATTGCCTCACATAGACACAAAACTGCTGCAAAATGACACAACACAATTGCAAAACAACTGCAAAGAGCTGAACATCTGCCTCAAATAGATGCAAAATGGCCTCGTAGAGACCAACATCTGCCTCAAATAGATGCAAAATGATTGAAAAGAGATGGAAATCTTGCAAAATGTCTAGAAAACAACTACAAAGAAGTAGAACATGTGAATAAAAGAAGTAAAACTGAAAGTGCCGGGTGATATTTCACCAGTAAATAAGAAAAACAACCTTTTACGACGATGTCAAAAAATAACAAAAGCTGGATGTTGAACGGTTTCAGGCAAAGGAGGTCGTTGAGAATCTTTTGTTCCTTCTGTCTGTGTGTGTCACTGAAGTATTTGCCCACAGATCAGTGCTCTGTGATGAAGGTCCTCTTGAAATCCACAGCGCACGGATCTGAGGTTTCCACATTTTTCCAGAGTGGATGTGTTTGGTTTTTGGAGTGAAGTCTGATGAGGCCCCAGCAGAGGAGATTTCTGGCTGCGGAGAGCCGTAATTTGTGGTCTTATAATAGCTCGGCTGAACTTCCCTCTCCTCTGCTGGGCCTCGGGAAACACACACACACACATACACACACACACACACACACACACACACACTATACCCCCCTCCCCCTCCATGTATTTTCCAGATGTGCTTCCAGCGGACGGTTTCAGGCTGCGCTCTCTATTCCCAGCAGATACAACCGGCTGGAGGTCGTCGAGGTTCCTCTATCTGAACCCGTGACCCCCCCCCCCCAGCCCGACCTCGGACCAGTCTCATGGCTGAGGAAGGAGGAGGGGGTTGAAGGTCAAGGGTCACCGTGCTGTCAGAGATACAGTAGTGCTTTTAAACAACAGCTAAGAAAACATCTCCAGGCACTTTGGTTTGACTGCTCCTCAATTTAATCTGGTGAAGAGATCCAGAAGACGCCAGTAAGTGGAGGTTGAGTGCTCTAAGTTTTCTAGACTGTGAGTGAAACTCTAGTTCTGTAAGAATCGAGGGAGTGTCCACTTCGCCCCTCTTCTGCTTTTTCCTGCCGTTTGCCTGGCAGGCTGCTCCGAGGCGTCGACAGACAGAAACCAGTGTTGTGGTTGTTGCCGAGGTTTCACACACACCGACACTGCAATGACATGAAACACACACCATACACACACATACACAGACACACACACATATCAGCAGCTCACCTCCAAAACACAAAGCAAGTCCTGCTGCAGATTCACTGTTTGGCAGGAGTCCTGCGTCGGGAACCGCTGTCAGGAAACAGATGCTGGTTAAACAGCGTCTGCTCGGACCTGCTTCGTTCTGAGGCTTAGTGAAGCTGAGTGAAGCTGAGTGAGGCTGAGTGAAGCTGAGTGAGGCTGAGTGAGGCCGAGTGAGGCTGAGTGAGGCCGAGTGAGGCTGAGTGAGGCCGAGTGAGGCTGAGTGAGGCCGAGTGAGGCTGAGTGAAGCTGAGTGAAGCTGAGTGAAGCTGAGTGAGGCTGAGTGAAGCTGAGTGAGGCTGAGTGAAGCTGAGTGAAGCTGAGTGAAGCTGAGTGAGGCTGAGTGAAGCTGAGTGAAGCTGAGTGAGGCTAAGTGAAGCTGAGTGAGGCTGAGTGAAGCCTGGTGAGGTCGAGTGAAGCTGAGTGAAGCTGAGTGAAGCTGAGTGAGGCTAAGTGAAGCTGAGTGAGGCTGAGTGAAGCTGAGTGAAGCTGAGTGAGGCTGAGTGAAGCTGAGTGAGGCTGAGTGAGGCCGAGTGAGGCTGAGTGAGGCCGAGTGAGGCTGAGTGAGGCCGAGTGAGGCTGAGTGAGGCCGAGTGAAGCTGAGTGAAGCTGAGTGAAGCTGAGTGAGGCCGAGTGAAGCTGAGTGAAGCTGAGTGAAGCTGAGTGAGGCTGAGTGAAGCTGAGTGAAGCTGAGTGAGGCTGAGTGAAGCTGAGTGAAGCTGAGTGAAGCTGAGTGAGGCTGAGTGAAGCTGAGTGAAGCTGAGTGAGGCTAAGTGAAGCTGAGTGAGGCTGAGTGAAGCCTGGTGAGGTCGAGTGAAGCTGAGTGAAGCTGAGTGAAGCTGAGTGAGGCTAAGTGAAGCTGAGTGAGGCTGAGTGAAGCTGAGTGAAGCTGAGTGAGGCTGAGTGAAGCCAGGTGAGGCAGAGTGAAGCTGAGTGAAGCGGAGTGAAGCTGAGTGAGGCTGAGTGAAGCTGAGTGAGGCTGAGTGAAGCTGAGTGAAGCTGAGTGAGGCTGAGTGAAGCTGAGTGAAGCTGAGTGAGGCCGAGTGAAGCTGAGTGAGGCCGATTGAAGCCGGGTGAAGCCGGGTGAGGCAGGGTGAAGCCGAGTAAGGCTGAGTGAAGCCGAGTCAGGCTGAGTGAGGCCGAGTGAGGCCGAGTGAAGCCGAGTGAGGCCGGGTGAAGCCGGGTGAGGCAGAGTGAAGCCGAGTGAAGCGGAGTGAAGCCGAGTGAGGCTGAGTGAAGCTGAGTGAGGCTGAGTGAAGCTGAGTGAAGCTGAGTGAGGCTGAGTGAAGCTGAGTGAAGCTGAGTGAGGCCGAGTGAAGCTGAGTGAGGCCGATTGAAGCCGGGTGAAGCCGGGTGAGGCAGGGTGAAGCCGAGTAAGGCTGAGTGAAGCCGAGTCAGGCTGAGTGAGGCCGAGTGAGGCCGAGTGAGGCCGAGTGAGGCCGAGTGAGGCCGAGTGAAGCCGAGTGAGGCCGGGTGAAGCCGGGTGAGGCAGAGTGAAGCCGAGTCAGGCTGAGTGAAGCCTGGTGAGGCCGAATGAAGTAGAGTGAGGCTGAGTGAGGCTGAGTGAAACTGAGTGAGGCCGAGTGAGGCTGAGTAAAGCTGAGTGAAGCTGAGTGAGGCCGATTGAAGCTGAGTGAGGCTGAGTGAGGCTGAGTGAGGCCGAGAGAGGCCGAGTGAAGCTGAGTGAGGCTGAGTGAGGCTGAGTGAAGCAGAGTGAAGCAGAGTGAAGCTGAGTGAAGCTGAGTACTTTCATCTCAAAACCCAGGATCTCTGCAGGCTTTTGGTCTCCTGGAATATTTGGGATTTTAAAGATTAATTAAACTTAAACTTTAAAGAAGACTTGTTTTATTGCACCTACTCCGTCACAGATATTCAGATTAGATTTGTTGTTACACGCTTTTAAAAGTATATATTACATTTCCGCTTTCTGCAAAGATGTGATTCACCAGTTTCATTCATTGTTTTCTGGGAAAGGATAAACAGCTTGTTCAGTGAAGGGTGAACGGGTTGAGAACAGGAGATAAAGAACTGGGTTGTGACAGTGAAGTATGCGCATCAATATTTGTATTGGCAGGAGAGACAAAGTCCAACAGAGAGACCTTTACAGCGCTGCCACAAACCGGTTCTGTCGACACAGAATCAAACAGAAAACAAGACAAGAGGAGGGAGAGAACATGGGAACCATTTTAAATACCTGAGACTTGTGTAAACTTTGAAGGAAGTCTTCATGCAGCTGATGTGTCAGTGTAGTCAAAGGTCACAAATGAGGTCATGATGCACCAGAGAAGAAAAACGTTTGTTTGTGGTCTGATTCCTGGAATATGATCTGGAGAGGGTCTGGAAGGAGTCCTGTGGGTCTCACTGGGTCCAGGGTGATAACATCAGACCTGCAGACCGTCAGCACGCTGGGTCGCAGTCAAAACACAGCAGACACACGCTCGTGTAGAAACCTGCCCAGGCATCTGGGGAAGACCACAGTGTGTGTTTGGTGTGTGTGTGTGTGTGTGTGTAGTGATCAGCAGAAACATGCTGCTGCTGCCTCATGCACTCATTTCTGCTTTATCTACGTATTGTTATCTTCAGCATTAACAAATCATTTCATATCTTTTAAATTTGTAGTTTTCTTTTCTTTCTTTTCTGACATTCACTGGAAACTTTGAGGAATTAAAAAACTTTTATTTTCATGATGATGTAGTTTAATTGAGGGAAATCAATATACAGATAGTATAAACCAGAGGGATTCTGGTACACGCGTGTTTCTCTCCACGATCCACATGGATCAAACACGCATGACTCTTCATCACAGCGTCCTCCCAGTCAGTGACATCACATGTTGGGGTGGGCGGGCTTTGTTTTCGTGCCACGATGTTGTTTCTGTGCTGAGCTCTATTCCTCCTGCAGAGAACAATCATAAAGCTGGAGAACAATCAAACGACCTCCGTCTCTTTCATCCGTCCGCTCCCCATCGGTGACTAAAGCCTTACTCACTTTGTTTTACCCACAAATCCCAGCACCTGACACATCTGCTTCTATGGAGCAGTTGCAGTTTGTCGTCACGTCTCTGTCTCTGTTGTCCGTTCGAGGGGAGATGATACTACTGAGCCCGATTTTTATCTCCACTATAAAAATGATTTGCATCGTCCGTCCTGCTCAACCGTCACTGCCAACCATACACAAACAACCCAAACAAAGAGCTGGGAAAAGCGTGGCGAGCTCTTGTGAATATATAAAGGGAATAAGACGTCAATGCACCAAATTGTGAATGAAAACAAGCCTTTTTAACATGGGATCAAAGTTGGAAAATGATAAATGCAGTTTTTAAAGCTCATGTTGACTTTTCTCTGCAGCTTTTACCTAAAGTAAAGTTCACAGAGTTGTTTTGAGCTGTGTACCCATGATGCACCGAGTCATCTCTTTAGATTATTAACCTCCAAACCACAGAGCACCTGTCAGCTAACACGTCCTCAGATATGAACCCTGCAGAGGTTTTCTGTCCCCTCGCTCAGAGGACACTGAGTCGACATGAGTGAAGGAGAGAGACTCCAGAAAGTGAAGCAGCAGGGGAAGGGAAGGTTTAATGAAAAGCAGCGTGGAGCAGATCAGTGCAGATTAATCGCAGCTCGGCCCGACGTGCCTCTCTGCCTGGAACTCGCCGCCGAGCTCCACGTGCTTGTCAGTTAATCAGGGGAAACCTGTAAAACACGTTGACTAATCTCTCCTCTGTGTCTTATAGGAAGTTATGTTTGTCAGAGGAAGTCAGGGCGGGAGGAAGCGCCCGGGGCGAAGTGGCGGTGGAGTGAAAGGTGTCTGCTAACCTCTGCTCTAGCCACAGCCCTGGGGCCAGACAGGGCTGAGCGGTGGCTCGGACGCGCTCAGAGATACACGTTGTTATTTAAAGAAGAAGCACAGGACACGCTGTGCTCTGTGCTTTGTGGTTTGTCTTGAATCTCGGTTGCGATTCTGCTGAGAGCATGCAGGGACAGAAAAGAACACGATTAGAAAAGGAAGTTTAAAAATCTAAACACTCAGGATAAAAGATAATCTGCAGGATTTATTACCAATCAAAGATCAGTGAAAAGCAGCAGCTTGTGCACGTCCCAGTGGATTTTTGTATATATTATTGCGTGTTATTGCATGACTGAATAATAAAGAAAATCGTCCACAGTGACAAGCAGCTGCAGGTCAAAGGTGAGGCTAAACTTTTTTCCCAGAAGCCCCTGCAGTAAGTTATAGGAAGCTGAAAGTGGTTTTAAAGGGCAATTCCAACTCTTTCTACTGTTAAGTGAATCTCAAGCCACAAAATAATTTAATTTGATTCTGCAAGAACAGTTTCATTAACGGTAGAGAATCGGTGCTGTTTGCGTGAATCTGATTTAAATGAGATTTAATTTAACATTAGCATACAGGCTAACTCCCGAGCTGGATTTCAATATCGTTTTTCTTTAAAATCACAATCTTCATCCACAAATTGAGGCTCCTCATCACTGAGAAACTGGAGATAACAAATCTTAACAGTATTTAGAGAAATATGCAGCGTTTGAAGATTCTCCAGGAAATTAGCATAATTTCATATTTCTTTAAAATAAAAAGCTCTTGCGACCACATGTTTGGTGAATCCTTACGTACTTATATAGTTCCCGTTGTGTAGAAGGAGGAGAAGCTGTGTGGTGGCTCCTCAGAGCTTCTCAAAGGGTCATGTTTTTACCCAAGACCCCTTTTTTACGAAAGTGTGGAGGTTCAGATATTTCCAGAGTCAGGATACAGTTGCCGAACCGTCATGATCTCATTTTCCTCGGAGGAACAAGCTGCTTCCTGACTCCACTTCCTCTTTATCGACCCAAATGTGTCGCTCAGAATTAGCCTCTCCTTTCATTGGATAATTGCCGAGCTGTGAACGTCCCTGATACGGAGCGGGAGGCTCCAGCCAAGCGGTTTGATTTGTCGGAGACGCCATCGAACAATGGAGATAATTAACCCGGTGACAGTTTGTGCAGAAACGGGGAACTTTTGATCGATCTGGATTCTTCTCAGCTGGACGCTCGTTGATCCGTTATAACCAGAATATCTCTTTGTTTACCTCAAATGTTTTGAATTAAAAATGATCTTTAATCCGATGGGTTTATACTCCCCGTCTTCTGGACGATGTTGGTGTAGTTCTTTTATTTCACTCGTCCATCTTGAAGCGATTTAAGTGATTATTGTGCTCCACGAAACCTCCTCATGTGATTTATCCTGTCAAATATCAAGTTTCCTAGTGAGGCTCATTAACATCATTAGGTATGTTGCTTTTATGCTTCATGTTGGATTTGGAAAAGGACGAAGCCTTCGTGCTCTTTGTGCTCGTCTTCTGAAAACTTGTATCCATAAGACTCCAGGAAGAAAGTTCAACAAGACTTTTTTGAAAAGAAAAGTTAAGAGTTGGTATGAGACTTAAATATTATACAACTGGTCAAGCAGCAGATACACAAACTATAAGTGATCATGTAAAACGCTTTCATTCGCTCTGAATGTGTGAAAATCGGTTTCCTTCCACCAGCTGTTGTCCCTGAATGTAACTGGATAACCTGGAATGAAACCGGGCCAAAGGTTTGCAGCATGGGAGCGGAGAGCCAATAAATGGGTCCCAAGAAAAACTCCAGGGATGAAAATATGATTAAAGAGATCCGTGACATCAAAGTGTGTTTACTCCGTCTGACTGTTCTCTTGTTTCTGGACTTTTCCTCCTTGAGAATCAGATACTTTTGCCACTTGAAGCCTCCAACAAGACTCCAAACCAAAGGAAAAATCCCTCTTAGCTCCACGCACACACGTGACGAGGACTCACAACTGCACATTCTTTGATTTCAACGCATAACATGTTAGGAATCACCGACTTGAGGCTTCCTTCGAGTTGGGTTGAGGCTTTTCAGCTGCGTTTTGTGAGTCCTGTGTCCAGTTGTCAAGGAAGACTGTAGCGTAGATTGTGTTTTACTCACTGGACTCAAGTTAGGAAAGTGTTGATTCCCTCTGGATATTCTATTTGTTGAGATTATTTTCTAGTTTGAGAAGCTTGAACGTGTTGAGATCTGCATGTTCAGTGACCTTATCTCTTCACAGCTCTACTGCCGCCTGCTTGCTCTCCACCTACGTGCAGATCAATTATGAAACGCCAGAGACTTTATTCAGTGAGCACAGGACAACACGGGGCCAGAGAATCGGGCTCTTGCTCCTCAGAGTCTTGATTCCTGCAGCTGTCGGCTCTCGCCACCTGTTTTTCCGCTCTGTGTTTTTGGTTCTTTTGCGCTCGAGTCTCTCTGCGGCTGTAAATCCTGCGGCACCACGTGCAGGAACCGCCGGCCGCTGATCTTCTGCGTTTTCCATGTTTCAACCTCGGCCGCGCCGTCCACCTGTTGCGCCTGCTTCCCCCCCCCACAGACACACACTGTCCGTTTGAAACTGTGTGGAGTGATCCATCACTGAGCTATCTCTCCTGCTCGTTACGCAGCCAATCAGGAGCGAGCACTGAGAGATACTGAGTCTCCCTGCACACGCTGCACGTCTGGAGCTGCAGCGGCCCTGTTGTTCTTAATAACAGGGAAATGCGTTGGGTCGGATCTTTATTATGGAAAATTACTGGCAGCCTCTGGGCCCCGCCCCTCCTCCCCATGAATGAGAGTTTACACAGGCAGCGAGGCAACTATGTGCAGGTCATTAAGGAATCAAGGAGCTGCCAAGAGACACTCCGGTGCGGTGGGAACTCGAGCCGCCGTTCAACACAACTCGATACCTGCACCGACAACTAATCTCAAATTATAGATTCAAGTCGGCCGGAGAAAAACAAGAGAAACCCAAGTGATCGAGCAGCGGATGAAATATTCATGGTTTGTTGCTGCAGGAGCAGAATATCAGTGAATTGTCTTTAGAGGGTTAAGAAGGATGACTGGCAGATGGTTATTTAACAATGCCTTATAACTTTCTTTTGTATTTCTTTTGTAAATATTACCAGCATTGAGGTCTTTATTCTTATACTCCAACGTTACACCGACCCTGGAGCCTGATGGGATTTCTTTTTGTAATTACTATAACTTATAGATATATGATAATGTGTCACGTGATCAAAAACTCTGACTAAAAATAACCCGATTAGAATTTGGCTAACTCAAAATAACACTGTCCTGATCCAGTAAAGTCAACAGGACGCTGTGTCTGTGTTTCACTCAGCCAGAGACTTTTCTTTTTTTACACGTGCACTTATGTACATTTCCAGCTCAAGCGTTTCCAGATGTGAAACTCAGCGTCTAACCAGGTTCTGCAGTCAACCCACCAGAAACAAGTCAAACTGGGAGAAACTCATCAGCTCTTTATTGCTCACTCATCGTCCCACGGCTCATTTTAGCTTTTCAACACGTACGAATGAATGTGAGCGACAGCAGCAGGAAATGTGATCTGCTGCAGGCAGACGCCCCGGTGACACCAGCATGAGCCGCGTTAATGTAATCAGCAGTTTGCATCGCTGCTGCTATCGTCTGTGCTTCTCATCTGTTTATTTTCTGCTTCTTCTCTTTTCTTTGGAAACACTTGAA
The DNA here is from genome assembly GCF_949316205.1 of Platichthys flesus. Classification (NCBI taxonomy): domain Eukaryota; kingdom Metazoa; phylum Chordata; class Actinopteri; order Pleuronectiformes; family Pleuronectidae; genus Platichthys; species Platichthys flesus. The sequence continues at coordinate 2,109,666 of NC_084966.1, read as the reverse complement.
GAAAAAAGCCTGTTGTAACAGATCTCCCCCCCCTCCCCTCCCCCCCGCCGTATCTTTCCCAGCTGTCGTTTCTGGGAATGTTTTTAATCTCTGACATTAAAGATGTGTAATTGATAGAGATGTGCAACACTAAAGAAGACTCAATGGTTTAAAGTTTTAAAAAAAGGCCTGCGTCACCATCTGAACTTTTCCTTTCCTTCCAGTGTCTTGTTGGTTTTCTCGTGTTTCTGCCAAAAACCAAAACTAGATTCAAGCTAAAAGTGACTGTCTCCCCGGAGCTGAGAGCTGTGAGACACGGCTCATTGTCGCTTTCATGTGAATCCACACAAAGGAAGACGTCTTGTGAAATCTCCACAGAGACGTTTGACATCATGCAGTTTCACAACACGCAGCCGGCAGCGCTCAAACTCCAGCTCACGACTTTTACTTTGATCCAAATCTGTTTTTACTTCTTTTGTGTTTTTTGAAGCGTTTTCAGCCTCGTCCATGACTAAATGTTTTCAGTTCCTCATTAACATAACAACCCGGCGATGCTCCTGATGACCGTGGACATTGCTCAGCTGCGGTGTCATTGGTTTAGATTGGCTCACTGGAAACTAAGCAGCAGCGTGGCTGAATAGGAGCTGGTGTCAGGGTCTATAAAAGAGCCCCAGTGCTCACAGGAGGATGGTGTTCGTCTGTCCAGATCAAATTAGGCTCTGTCTCTCTCCTGAAGTCTGAGGCCACGTCTTTAAATGTCTCGTTCCAACCATGTAGAACAAAGAAAAGCAGAAAACTGCCTCAAGGAAAAAGATGCAATGGGTACAGGTAATTGATTACTAATTGGATGATTGTTGGCATGGGTACAGGTAATTGATTACTAATTGGACGTAGTGTCTCCCTGATCAATGAAGGTTGAGTTCAGTCACTTAACCCCTGGCTGTGATGGGACATGGCAAAAACACTAGAAACAATATTAACAAGGCTGGAAGCACAAACTGATTTGGTGGTGACGCCAGCAACTCCGTGGTGACACCAGCAACTCCGTGGTGACACAAGCAGCTCTGTGGTGACACCAGCAACTCCGTGGTGGCACCAGCAGCTCCCTGGTGACACCAGCAGGTCCGTGGTGACACCAGCAACTCCGTGGTGGCACCAGCAACTCCCTGGTGACACCAGCAGGTCCGTGGTGAAACCAGCAGCTCAGTTGTGACACAAGCAGCTCCGTGGTGGCACCAGCAGCTCCCTGGTGACACCAGCAGCTCCGTGGTGACACCAGCAGCTCCGTGGTGACACCAGCAGCTCCCTGGTGACACCAGCATGTCCGTGGTGAAACCAGCAACTCCGTGGTGACACCAGCAGCTCCCTGGTGACACCAGCAGGTCCGTGGTGACACAAGCAGCTCCCTGGTGACACCAGCAGCCGCCGGCCTTTACTGTAACACAGCAGCTGTTGCCGCTGAGTTCCCTGGTGACAAATGTGTGTGTGTGTTTGCAAACTTCTGAAGCCGTTTGATCCAAATGCTCCGGCAGGAAATTGAAACCTCTCTCGCAGGTATTAGAGTGGCAGCTGCAGGGTGTGTGTGTGTGTGTGTTTGTGTGTGTGTGTGTGTGTGAGAGACAGTATGTAGTCGACAACCCCGGCTGTAGGTGTTGGCGTGTTGCTGCAGGATTCACCATGACACAACACGTGACATCAGGGGATTATATTCAATGGAAAGAAACTGTTAACGCAGTGAAATGATTGATTTCTGAAAAGCCACTAATCAAACCTACGATTATTCAAGTGCTGCAAACTTTATCACGACTAGAAGAGAAGCACCGTCTCACACATGAAGTCATTATGTTGCATGAATTAAATTTACCTGAAACTCAGAGGTTTCAAAAGTATAAATGTGGATACTTGGATTATTGGTGCAATTAATCTGTAGTTCTTGTTTTATGCAGAGACTTTATTCAAAAGTTTAATTTGGTCTTTAGTCCGGCTCCACACACACAAAATGCTTCTTCTCTGACTTGTACCACATCCTTTCACCAAGGTTTGTGCAAATCTGTCCTGTAGTTTTTACAGAATCCTGCTAAATAAGAGATACAGATGAAATCCCTCTGCAGTAACCCGGTGTATCAAACATTCTTTCAATTCAATCAATAATGGAATATACAATGAATCGGTCGGCCCTGTGTCTTTACACGTTCAGTTCTCGGTGACTCCAGGTAGATGGTGTGCTGCTCCTCGTGTTTACATACCTCACCGGTGCAGATGAAAGAGGAGCCGGCGCCTCCCTCCAGCTGGTTCAGACATGTCCACAAACATGGCCGTCCTCGCTGTTGGGCCCAAACACCAAAACAATGACTGGGTCTGTGTAATCACTCTACACACCGCGGAGGGTTTAACCCCCTCACGGCCCTGCAGGACACACACAACTCTGACACATGTGAAACTCATCTGGGGTCAGAGATTCTGTTTCAGTTGTGACACGGCAGAAAAATAAGAGCTTGAGTTTAGATGATTAAATCAATAGTAGAACACGAGCAGGGACAAAACTCTCAAGGAGCTTCAGATCTGTTTTTTAAAATCTGTTTTTATCCACGTTTGAACAAAAACCACATGTTGTCTTGGAGCTGAAATTTGCCACAGATGCAGAGGTTTGGTCATTAACACATTAACATGCTGATGTGAAGAAAACAAAACCTGGAGCTTCAAGGAGGTAAAAAAAAATGTAATCAATGCTTTTTATTATCCAGTTTAATCATTAACTTTACTATAAATAAAAAGTAAATAAAGATCCAAACAAATATATGGAGCTTGAAGACAGAAAATAAGCTTAAATCCACATCTTTCTTTTCTCTCAAATATCAATGACATGAAGAATCTGAGTTTCAGGGACTTTGCGTGTGAACGAGAGGCTCAACTGCAGAATTACATTTTGTTAAATCTCCACATCAGTGTGGACACGGCCTCGCAAACACCCCCCCCCCCTGTTTTAAACGATCAGATAAACTGTCTTCAGGAGCTCGGACACTGATCTCAAACCTGCCACAGGTGTTTGTTCTTTGCAGCAGAAGAGGAGAAGTCTGGCTTCAATCACGAATTAGTCAAAGTGACCTTAACTCACCAACAATAAACTGTGGAGCGAGCAGCTGTGTACATGCACACAAGCTGCAGGGCAATTACACACATGAAGCAGTCCCCACCCCCCCCCCCCCCCCCCCCCCGACTGTTTAAAGGTAGCTTATCATGTGTTTCCTGTTGGGCTTCATGTAGCAGCAGCTGACGGAGCTCTCGAAGCCGGCAGCGTCCGTGTGTGCGGCAGTCCACTCCGACAGAAATATTTTTAGCCATGTGTTGTGTATTTTTAAGAGCCTGTCGGGATCGACAAATAAAACCTGTCGCCCTGCCCGGCCGCGCTGGAGGGGAAGGTGAGAGATTCCCGGATCAGTTGGTCTGAGTGTCTCATATTAGATTTGTGGCTCATGTGTCGCGAGGTGTCGCCCAGAAACTAAACCAAACAGACGCAGGTTTACCGTTTCACGTGAGGGGTCGTGCATCCGGATGTGGAGGATACGATGGAATGATAAGCTATTTAAAAGATATTTTAAAAGTCACAACGCAAACTGTTAAAAGTGTCAATAATCAACTTGATATTGAGAAGTTGTATTTCAAGTCGCAGATAATAGTGATTTTCAAACCTCAAGCAGAAAGAGAGAGAGAGAGAGAGAGAGTAAGAGAGAGAGAGAGACAGAGAGAGAAGTGTGTGTGGTAGGCTGAAGTAAAACAGAGCCAGAGGGTGAATTCACATGAATGAAGGCAGACGCAGTGAAAGCAGCAGAAACAGCTGAGAGACAAACTGCTAGAGGAAGAGGAGGAGGAAGAGTAGGAGGAAGAGGAGGAGCTCTCCAGGATGACAGGATTGGAACAAACACATGAAGCTTGGTTCAGACTCTCATATGATTTACATACAAATCAGAAATCATTCACTCCTCTCATGGCGCGTCAGGAGGTCAATGGCTCCGCCCTGTTCACAGACAAACAACAGGGAGGTGATGGCTCCGCCCTGTTCACAGACAAACCACAGGAAGACGATGGCTCCGCCCTCTTCACAGACAAACCACAGAGAGACGATGGCTCCGCCCTCTTCACAGACAAACCACAGGAAGACGATGGCTCCGCCCTCTTCACAGACAAACCACGCACACGCTGAACTTCAGACCGACTCAACAATTCAAAGGGTTAAGGATTTACTTTTACTTTTCCTGCAACGTTCCCATGCCATCCAGCCAACATGCAGGCCCCTCTCCTCCTCAACCAGCAGTGTTTACTGACCGCACAGGCACAGAGTCACGCTCGGCTGGTGAATTCCTGAGCCTGATTCTGCTCTGATGCCATCCAGAGGCTCTGCCACTCCGTCTGGGGACGAGCGGCTCGCCTCCGGTCCCACTTTGCTCTGTTTAGGTTGGGAGAGCTCCGTGAAGAGGCCGAGCCAGAGTTTACATTGGAAGAGTTTCACTCCAAAACACTATAAATCTATTTAGGAAAAGAAAATGAATTCCCAATGTGCGTTGCTCAATAATAATTAAAGGAAAGCTCTGGTTCTGTCTTGTGAGCGAAGCTGCTGCAGTGAGGAGCTCCAGGGTGTTTGGGGGTTTCACTTTGATGTCGACAGAAAAAGTGTCTTTGCTCTTCAGATGCTGGTGAGAGTCGGACCGGAGTTCACACAGTTCATCGCCCGTCACTTTACTTTCAAGCTGTTCCTTGGAATTAGATTCTTGAAGAGACGGAATAAGAAATTAAAAAAACACGTTGTGTACGAAGCCCTAATATAATTATACAATGATTATTAAGACAATATTATAAGACAAATCAAATCAAAATGGATATTTTACACTTTTAAAAGATACAACAGGACAAACATCATGTAAAGAAACTAACAAGCTCTGAAAAAGAAAGTGAATGAATAATGACCTGCATGACTCAATTTACATCTAAGAGAGAATAAACACTGAAAAAATAGTTGCTGCCTTGCTCATTGGCAGGTTTGGACCTTGGCCTGACCTTGGAGTGATGGCATCAGTAGTTAGTGTAGTACTGAGTCACTGAGTACTTTTACTTTGAATGGAGTAACATTCCTGCAGACGTGCTGGAACAAACCCATCCGGCCGGTTTGTCTGCATTCACATGTGTAACTCTGAGACTCTCCTCAGCTCTGTGTGTGTCTGTGTGTGTCTGTGTGTGTCTGTGTGTGTCTGTGTGTCCGAGGCTTCACTGTGACCGACAATCGACACAACATGTTGATGGTTCCAGTTCAGTCTGAATCTTTATTGTCAGGGAAAAGAGGCGTAGAGACCTTTTGAAAATTGCGTTTAAAGAACAAAGAAATTGAGTTTCCATATAAAGGGAGAAACGCTCATATTCATATCTTCTCTCTGAAGTGAATCAGGGATCTAGACATGCACTGAATCACCAGGGGGCGCATATCACAAAAAACTATGATGCATATTTGCGCTAAAGACTTTTGTCTGACACACGTACGTCCTGTCAAACGTCCTCGTGGTTCAAACGTTATATCGTGGGAGGTGAAGACTTCAGGTGCCTCCTCTTCTTTTTGTTGTTTTCCCAGCAGAACCTCTCTTTGAGTTTGAGAAAGAGTTCAATCTCAAATCAACAGCCAATTCTTTTGATTATTAACACACTATCTTTAAATTTAAAAAGCTGTGCAGCTCTGTGATGATTGACAGGTGAGATGTGAGGGAGGCTTCAGAAGGATGAGCTCTAGAAGGACTCTGAGAGAACTTCATTCGAGCGGGAGCTGCTGCACGTCTGCTCTGTGTTGAAGTGAACATGTTCAGCAAAGGATTTGAAATCTGCTGTGATTAACTGGATTATTGGAGCTTAAATCAACAGCCTTTTGTTTGTAGTGAAGCTGCAGACATCACATATGCTCCAGTGATACCCAGTAAAACAAAACGTTCACGTACTCAGTGTTTCCTTAATCTGAAACCTGAGCTGTTCAAGTCCTGCTCACTAGTTATTTTATAGAAAACCTTTTTTAGGTCAATAAGAAGTGGAGCGTCTGGTTTCAGGTTGTCCCGCCTGCTTTCCTCCAGCTGTGACCAGAGGTGGATGGTATCTAATATTTAATAAAAGAGCAATATTGACTCTGTGGCTCAGGTTTCCCTCGTGTCATTCACAGCTGTGCAGATGTGCGGTCTGGAGTTGATTGTGTGGCGAGGCTGCAGGGAGCGAACAGCAGACACACAACACTGATCCCTAATCAGTGCGCTGTTTCTCTCGGCTGTTCTACAGCTGATAGCTCAGACATCCAGCTGAAGCTTCTCACTTCACTCTGTGTGTCTGCACCATCACACTGGCTCAGTTTCAGCTTTTCATGAACCGGTTTATTGTGGGTTTTGTTTTGTCAAGTGATAAGATTTGTCCAAAATGCAAACACACCCTGAAAGTGTGGGCCGTTTCTGCCTCAAGCGAAGATAAAGAGGAAGTGATGAGGTTTTAATGGGTTTTGGTATTTCCCTTTGGTATTTCAGACTTCATTAAGGAGGATTTGAGAAAGAGAAGCTGAACGGCTGTAACAACAACCTCTTCAGGTGTAGGTCTGTAGACGCGGCCACTTCTTTCAGGAGGAAACTGTCCCGACACCAGCGATGGAAATAATGAACCATCACTTGCACTTCTGTGTGTGTCACCACAGTGGCAGCCATGTGCTACCACTTCCTCCTTGTGGCACCAGCTACACGTGGCGCCACCTGTGAGGGTTTTCAAGGTTCAGGTCTGTTCACCTGATGATTCATTTGATTTCTTTTGGTTTTATTCTGAGATTTCGGTCAAGTGACTTGAGAAGCTGCGAGAGGAGCAAAATGCAAATCAATCAAGAAAACGACCTGAAGTAAATTTCAAGACAGTTTTAGTCTAAAACACCAAGATTTGCATATTTTAACTTTTTAGTTTGAACAAATTCCATAACGTCAGTTCTGTGTAAACAAAATTTCCAGATAATCCTGATTTGAATGAATGAACGTTCGATCTGAGTCATACCGTATCATCTCCGTCCACCTTAAAGACTCCTGCAGTTGAACCAGGGTCGTTGATGTCATGGTACGGAAGCTCCACTCGGTTTCACCGCCGACCCGAGGCAGGAAGCTGCTGAGGTCGGCTGGGTTTTCCTCTGATTCACTCGTCTGACAAATGACTGCCTCAGCGATAACGAGAAAACCTCAGTGAGCGATCAGGATCCATCTGACGTTAGTTCATTTGATTTGTAAATGAGTCAAGTGGCGTCAAAAAAATGACATTACCTAAGACTACCAAGATGCATTGTGGGACAAAGTCCAATCACAGAGACAAAATAAGTTCACTTAGTGCTTGAGAAGTTCAATACATATAATATTATATATTTATATATATGTATATTTTATTAAATTTAACATTAAAAACAAACAGGGCGAGAGCTATGAGAAATGAATTTAAAAAAGGAGAGAGCGAAAATAAGGTGAAGGGAGAGAGAAACAAAAGAGAGAAAGTTTGGCAGAAGAAACCTGACATGATGAGACACACACAAACACACACACACACACACACGCACACTGCACAAAGCACATCAGATCCAGCCAACTCCTCTGATCAAACTGATAGTGTTTCCACGTAAAGTACACACACACGCACACACACGCACACACCTCTGCCAGGAATAGAGCACATCTGTCATTTCAGAGTTGTGTGTTTTTCTCTTGTATGTGTGTTTTGTGCATGTTTTTGCACATCTACGGTTAATAGATGGAAACAATGCACACGTTTACACGATTATTTGCATAATGTATTTATACAAACAGGCAAGGCTCCAGAATTAATACGTATTGCTTGCGTGTGTGTGTGTGTGTGTGTGTGTGCGCATATCGTGTTAATGTTTAAGTGTCTCTGTGATATTGCGCACTCACACAGACACACAGAGTTTATACAAGGTTAGTGTTTCACATCCAGACTTTGACAACGCCGGAGAATGGTGATGCCAAAATATTTCAATGGCCCCCTGGTGGCAGGCTGCAGTATAGGTCATAAACCCAACCATCTCCATGTTATTGGAGGGGCCATGGGTCAAACTAATAAGTCAAAGTAGGCGTCAAACACACTTTTAGTCGTGTAAATGTTTATTAAGTTTGATGAGTTATTTGCAGTTTGTAGTGAGGAGGCTGCAGCTCGGAAGTTGTTGTTCTTTCCCCGTAACGAGGACGGGTTTGAGGCCGACGGCCAATGACAAGCCTTTACCCAAACTCTATATCCGGCCAATCAGATGATCAGCTCTGTCGGCTATGTCCATTCAGATCTTGATTTCTGACAGAAGTGAGACCTCTCAGGTTTGAGCAAAACATCTTTGAACAGCCTGCCCCCAACCCAAACCTGCACCCCCCCCCCCGCTTTCTCTCTCCCCCCTCTCTCTCTCTCTCTCTCTCTCTCTCTCCCTCCCCCTCTCCCTCTCTTTCTCCCTCTCCCTCTCTCTCTCTTTCCTGTCTAAATAAACTCTTGACACGCAACTCCACTGGCTGCCTGCCGAGCTTGTCTGCTGCTGAGAGCGCCTGTCAGTCAGCACTCAGGGCTTAAAGCAGCGGCTCTGCCAGGTACTGACTGACTGGTTATTGCCTCAGTCGTTTTCTTACTGGTTTACTGACTGGTATCCAGGTATCGTAATTTGTTTATTTAGAAGCTGGCACTCTGTCACATGTTTATAAAACTTAGTGGAATAATCACTGACCCGATGAAGATCACAGTGAAACAGTTGATTACTGCATGAGTGAGAAATAAACTTATGAATACTGTGTCACTGGGTCAGCACCACTGCTTCACTGGGTCAGCACCACTGCTGCCACCGGCAATAACAAGCAACTGAGAAGCTGCTCCACCGACACTCGAAGTTGTCGGCACGTTTCTGGATCAAGACAAACGGCTGCAGGGAGAGAATTAATGAATGGAGGTTAAGTGCGAGGCTGAAATTTGCCCTCCTGCAAATTCCCGGGCATGAGCTCATTATTATTTCAAATGATCTGCTGCTTTTCTTTTTTTTGGGGGGGGGCAGGAGTTGTGTGGGTTTGGACAGAGGTTTGAAATGTTTCTGAGGTTTTGTTTGGTGCAGTGAGACGAGGAGCGTGGTGAAGACGCAGGAGGACAATGTCCACGTTGACCATGCTTGTGTGTTCGGTGTCCGCAGAGAGCTGTGTACTTGTTCTGTGGATACTTGTACCTGGAGCATGTTGACGTGTATTTAAACTGTAAAGTTGTACATGTTAAACCAGGTTTGGTGCAGATGGCTACTTGTTTATACGAAGATAACCTTTCCCACTACTTCCAGCTTGATTACTGTGTGTGTGTGTGTGTGTCGGGGGTGGGGGGGCAGTGGTTTCCTGTCCTCAATGGGTCCATGGCACGAAAGCGATAAGAGCACCGGAGCTACATTATGCTTCAAACTCCATTACAGATTACTGGCTGTTACTCAACACCCCCTCACCCCTCTTCCTCCCTCTACCTCTCTCCTGTTTCCATCCCCCTCTTCCTCCTTCTCTCTTTCCTCCCCCTCTAACTAAATCTCCTTCCACCCCTCTTTACCTCCTTTCTTTTTCCATCTCCGTCCTCCTCCCCCTCCTCCCCCCCTCATCAGTATCTACTGTATAATGACATTTAGCAGTCCCAAATTGGAGAACATGTAATCATGCAAACCTCCCAAAAGCCAGTGAAGGCATCAAGAGGCTTTGGCAGCCTTCGCCATTGTGTGTGTGTGTGTGTGTGTGTGTGTGTGTGTGTTCTTTCACACAATAATCACGCTGAATGTTTTTCCCTCTCTCTCTCTCTCTTTCTCTCTCTCTCCTTGTCTTTTCCTCCGCCGGCCTCCTTCCTCTCCTTTCTCAGCTCAGGATGCCAGAGGTTGAAAGTTTGCACGCAACGTCGCTCTGTGTGTGTGTGTGTGTGTGTGTGTGTGTGTGTGTGTGTGTGTGTGAGAGTATGCAACAGCTACAGCAAATTAGCCGTATTTCCATCTGTTGTGTTAAAGAAAGAACCTTACTGAGCTTCTAGACTAAGATTTTCTTTCTTATTTGATACAGGCGCTTATTGGCCTTAAGGGGGAACTGAGTAGACTTTGGATGGTCAAAGGTCAAGGTCAAGGTCAGGGGCTCCTCATATTGTGAATTAAACATGTCAGGGACACCTGTAGAAAGTGAATCTGCACCAGTCGAAGGAATATAGCCTCAGCTGTCTAAGCGTCCTGTGAAGCACCGGGATCTTCGTCGGTTTGAAAGAAAATTTGTCCACATTTGATGAAACGAGTTCTCCCCTTTGTCCTTCTATTTAATGAGTGATCGGTATGATCCCTGTGTCTGTGTGTGTGTGCAGGGGGGGGGGGGGGGAGGTCGTGTGCAGTATCACCTCGGAGCAACCTGCCCTTCAGACAGAGGAATGTAAACTTTGAGACGTCTCCTCCAGACTCGGCCTTATCGCTGCATGCGAGGGGTCAGAGGTCAGCAGGTTAAAGTGTGTGGGTGTGTTTAACTGTTCCAGCACCATGCATTGTAAAATATATGCATTTTCCTAGTTGGAGTTTTTTCTCATTACAGTTGTTTTCTACATTAAAAGGAGTATTATAAATACACTGTTCTGTAGTCAGCCACTAGGGGATGTCATATAGAGTATTTACACTGGTCCTATACATTTAAATTGAATATTCCAGGAAACACCTGAGAAGCGACAGCGCTGGAAGTTATCACTCAGCCCGAAGACAGAAAATCCATCGATATGAATCTAAACACTGAGGTCTGAAGATGGTGCAGCGCCTTGGACTGGAGGCGTCATAGATATATAGATAGATAGATAGATGTCTTCTGTCCTTCTGTCTGTCTCGCTCTGTTGAACTCCATGACTCTGAAATGCCTCTAAGGAATTTCTTCAAAGTTCACGATCGCTGACCTCACGAAACAGGTTGTTTTGGCTAGAACTCAAGAACTGATGCGCTAATTATGACAAAAATGTGATGACACATATATTTATTCAAAAGGTCAAAGGTGAACGTCACTGTGACGTCATGATGTTCTGCAGAGAGAACACTTTTCTGGAAATGACTTATCACACAACTGGAGGCTTCTAGGTTGTAATCGTTTCTATTTGCTCTCCCGTGGTCAGGTTGTTGTCTTTGTGTGGGCTCATCTTCGGGGCGCGGCCATCGGTGAAATAGTTGTGGTTTGTAAGGAAGTTGCAGTAACAACATCAGTGAAGGAAGAAAACAAAGTGCGATGAGAAATGTTAGAAAAACAAGGCTTCGGATGACTGGTGTTGTGAGTGAGTTTGTAAAGGGACTAAATGAAAGTTTGCAATCTATTCATATAAGTTTCTTCAACTATAAATTAATTGAGTGCTGTTATTCTCAGATGGGATTAATTCATAAATAATCAGTGCAAATTCAATTTCATCTAAAATATACTTTTATTAGAATTTATTGAATCCCTTATCATTAAAACAGCAATTTAATTTACCTCATCTTTGTTATATCTGCACATATAGAATGTTATAAATGTGTGGGTGTTGTATATCATGATGACAGTGTGTGACAGCGCCCACTACAGGGGATAAAGTGTGTTTTATTTCCAGTGTGTATTACATGTGGTCTGCGCTGAGTGGGAGCCAAGCTGAGCGAAATGTCCCGGATCAAAGCCACGGCAGAAAAACAGGAAACGACACAGTTCAGACAACAGATGATACACGTTAAAAAACACAGAGATGATTTAAAGCCCCAGAGCAAAGGGAGGCAGCGTTCGAACCCCAAACCCATTCTCCATTTCCAAACCAGACAAGGCCTCTTTCTGTGCTGCTCGACGTTCTGCTCACCGCTCATGTCCAAACCTGCAGAGAGAGAGAGAGAGAGAGAGAGAGAGAGAGAGAGAGAGAGAGAGAGAGAGAGAGAGAGAGAGAGAGAGAGAGAGAGAGAGAGAGAGAGAGAGAGAGAGCATGAGTGTCTGTGATGCTGATCTCCTGTCACACACACACACAATCCCCCGCCTCCCTCCTCCCTCCTCCCTCCTCCCTCCTCCCTCCTCCCTCCTCCCTCCTCCCTCCTCCTCCTCCATCCTGCTGCAGTCCAAAGCGATGAAGAACAATGACTCCATTCAGCTCTTGGGTTTCAAAGTGGAGAGAAACCACAAAGTGCCTCAGAGAGCGGGTGTTGGGAGATGGAGGGATTGGAGGGGGAGGAGAGAGAGAAGGAGGGCGGGTGTTTTCGCAAATATGATAAATATGATAGAGAGAGAGGAGACGGGGAGGTGGGGGGTGGCGGGTTGAGGGGCTCGCACCAGCCCAAGAGGATTTGCCACGTTGTGGGTTTGAGTGCCATCGCTTTTATTTGTTCTTACCAGGAATCAAAAGGTTTCAACATTAAGGATCTAGTTTTGATTTTTTACATCATCGATCAATCTCCGAATATGAATCAAAAAGAAAAGCATCAACTTATCATATCACTACAGAGGGAAGCAGCCAGTTTTTGTAATAAATGTTTGAACAGGGTTTCCAAAGGGCCGTCAAACATCTGTAAATACGTTCAAATATGATTTATTAGGTCTTAAAAACAGGGCTAATGAATATTCAAGTTCCTATTTGCAGGATCTGTAATCTCAGAAAACATCAGGCTCGGGTCCGGTTCAGCTAATTCTCCCTCGGGCTCAGTCGGGAAAGGTTTGGCCCGAGCTGCACTCTAACGTTTAGGTAGTTCGCCATCATGTCAATATCCAAACTCTCTAAAAGCACTTTTAGCTCCTTTACAACCCTGTAAACTCACTGTCGGGACATCTGAGCACCATTAAAGTCCAGCGTGGAACCACAAGAGCATTTGGTATAAACAGGCTTTGTTGGTAACGCTTTTTGATCAGAAAACGAAACTGGCGAATGGGACGGACCGAGCGCTTCAGGGCCTCGTCTTATTTGTGAAGACATGGGAGGAGAAGAGGTGGGGGGGGCCTGTGGTGGTGGTTCTGGGGGGGTTCTCCTATTTTATGAGGGCTCTGGTGGTTGGTAGGAGTCAGCTGTTCCCTGTTAAACCTCCACACTCAGGGTAGGGGGGGGGGGGGTAAATGAAGTGGTTTTTATTCACCATGTCAGAGAGCAGCCTGGAAGTCCCTCAGGGCACCTGCCTCGGTCCTCTCAGGTTTTTTCTGTCTTTGTTTATGTAGTATTTGTCTGTGTACTTCTTTCAGAATAATTAGTATTTTTCCTTTGGAAGCCAGCTTGTCTTTTTGTCTCTTCTTTCTCCCTTTGTGTCGTACTTTCTATTTTTATACCTCCCACGCCTCTTTCATTTCGTCGGCCTTATCTTAATCAAACTTCTTTCTCACCATCTCCCCTCTGTACTAAAATATCTCATTGTTCCTGCACTGTGACGCTGAACCACTAAACCAGATCGCCTTCGGCTATGAGTGTACACGAGTGTGCGTCAGACGCCTAACTCCGGGCATGCCCATACAGACCCCCCCCCCATCACACACTTACACCAAAACCACAGAAAGGCAGCAGTGAAACCCAAGACAAAGACGTACACTCTCGAAAATTCTTGTGTCTAGTTTCGGGTAACATACATCTTAACTCAATATTTGTAAACAACCCACACACCACATGTTGTTTGTTTATGCATATGCACGACTGGTTCGTATTTGCACTTGTTATCGTTATCCAGAGCCGCACATTGTGATGAAGTGTCTCATTTAGCACAAGTTGGGTCCTGCTCCGTCTCCGCTTGGACCTTCGTCACTTTTAATGACCTTGTATGTCACTTTTTCTTCCGGTGGAGGAGTGTTTTCTAAATCTCGTCCCCAGGTGTCGTCTGCTGATGAATGATATTATGTGTAAGAGCTGTCCGTTACTCCTACAACTCGAATGAATGTGTGTGTGTGTGTGTGTGTGTGTGAGGTCGGGTTACAGAAGCGATGTCACACCAGGTGTGGCTGCACATCAACACCAGGTGATTTCACAGGTTTCGTCAGAGAGCAGATCTAGGTTAACGGATCCTCGAGGAAATGATTCATAAGAATAAAGTAGAAATTGGTGATTAACATTTTTTCAAAGCCTGTTTAGTATTATTACCATATTGCACAAAAGGCACGGAAAAAATTTCCACAAAACCTGGTGGAACACGGGGCAAGCAGATCAAATAAAGGCATTGATCTGAATCAACATTTTTATTGATTTTCCACGGAATACTAGATGTAATATCAAATCTCAGCCTATTTAGAGGACTGATATTTATGAATGTGTTGTATTTGGTGCCATTCTAGTTATAAAATACAGTATATCTCTCTCTCCAGTGTAATTAGAGGTTGTCAGGATCTGTGAGCTCTGGTTAGTGTGTGCATCCAGGCTGTCTTTGGAGTTTTACGATGTCGTATTACTGTTGATAATTATTATTATTAGCCGTGGGATCTCTTAAGCAAACAGCCCAGGTTGTGGTGTTGCCGTTGGCCGGCAGAAGAAAAGAGGATTCAGTATTTAAATTTGAAATGTGAGACTGCATGAAATCCATTGGCTCTGTTGTGCTTTGCCATAAATCACGTTGCAGTCTGAGCCGAGCGCGTCGTGGGAGCAGTAAAACATTTGGCAGCGCGCGGGGGGAGTGAAGGAGCCCGGGATTAACAATGAGTCTGTTTTAACATGAAGCTGTTACTCAAGCTCGCATGTTGACGCAACACACAACACATGACAGGAAATCACCACAGATTCGGAATCTGAAAGACGGGAGGTTTTAAAGCTGATTTTTAAAACCGGTCTGTGTGTGAGGAAACAGACGAGTGCAGCTTTTCAGCAAAGATCTGGTCTAGAATTTAGATTTGCATTTGTTTTATGAAAAAGAAATGTTGAAAATTCAGAGCAGGCGCAAGAATGTTTTACATTTATACAAATCTTAATCGTCAAGTTTCCATCCCCAAAAAACTAAAAAGGTGTAAATTAATCTGAGTTTTCCTTCCTTATTTAAATTGATTTGACAGTTTAGCTGTAAAATGTTATTCCTCTGCAGCTCCCTTAAGGAGTTGATCATCAGCTGAGAAGCAAGGAGGCGTCGGGCGAGTGCTCCTCTGTCTTGGTTTGTGTGGTTCAGGGATCAAACCAACATTCATGCAACTTATGTGATAACGTCTGGGAGGAAAATCGCCTCCAGATCTGAGGAGCAGAGTTGGATCATCATCTTTTCCAACTTTTCTGGACATTTCACTTGGGGGCTCGCAGGTTAGGTTCTGGAAATGTCTGGGCAACTGATTTTTGTCTTGCCCAGACAGCTGCTGCTGCATGTTGCTGCTGCTGCTGCATGTTGCTGCTGCATGCTGCATGTTGCATGTTGCTGCATGTTGCTGCTGCTCTCACTGCTGCATGTTGCTGCTGTATGCTGCTGCTGCATGTTGCTGCATGTTGCTGCTGTTGCTGCATGTTGCTGCATGTTGCTGCTGCTGCTGCTGCATGTTGCTGTTGCTGCTGCTGCTGCTGCTGCATCAGTATTTCTGGAGCCTGAGCTCTTGGGGTGGCCACCCGCCAACATGTGTGGAACCAGTGAAACAAAGCTTTGGGAAAGTGAGCGGCATGCAGCACCATTAATCAGAGTGAATCAAACAGACAGCGGTGTAAATCAGCGCGAGAGGGCATCTCAGTGTAATAAAGTTTCTCTCCGTCTCTTTAACTGGTGGATTTATGTGTCTCACCAAAACAAAACCCTCGTCTTTCTTTTCTTTCTCCAGCAGAAATTGTTCCAACGGTTCCATAACTCAGATTACGTGTTCCCTTCATATTTTTATGATCAATCCAGCAGCTCTGTGTTATTCTTCTGCAAACGTTGAGCCTGCAGCCGCAGAATTTACATTTCCTGGCACGGCGTCCTCTCGCATCGACCTTTGTGTAAACGCTGGCTTTTTGAAAGGTCTTTCCACCTGGTCGTCCTCACGCAGGAAGCAGCGATACAGAGCGTGTGTCCAGTTTGAACCACGGCGCTGAAGTTCCTCCGCCTCTGCTCTGTTGTGTGGAACCGACCCATCTGGTTCTGTTGTTCCTTTGTTGCATGTTTCTGTCTCTTTCTACCAGATTCTCTCGGTTCTTTTACAGCCCGGACAGACTCTCTCCTGTCACTGGGTTCTGATCATATTTACCAGTTCATGTGGTCGCCTCGTTCATGTGGCTCAACCAGGATGTCACGATTAGAATAGTTTAGACATTTGGGGAAATAGGATTAACTCGTCCTGCAGCCGTCCCCTAACTGGCCTCTGATGATTTAATATTGAAACCATATTAGTTTGAACATTCATAATTGTTGTGGGGGAAGCTGAGGGCTCTGTCTATCGCCTGATCACTTGTGATGACGTCATTATGTTGCGTGTGGTGGCACCAGAGCATTTCCCTCATCTGCCTGCAGGAGATTGTTGTTTGCATAATGCGGTTTAAATCGATCTCAAATAAAAGCATGATATTTAGACCACAGTAAAATTACTATCATTGCTTTGTTTTATATATATTTCTTTTTATAGACCAAACAAGACAAAGAAAATGATTACTAGTTGCAGCTTTAAACTCGTGTCAACATTTTAGAGACTTGTTTGCCTTTTCAAAATCCTTCTTTCCGTGGTGCTGTGTGTGAAACAGCTGCAGCTTCAGCTCAGTCGATTCCATATGTTGGTAAAAGAGAGAAAGTCTTAAAGCGTATATGAAAGCCTCAGGGTTCCCAGCGTCAGAGCTTCACACTCGCCACTGAGAGCGAGTTCATGCGAGGTTGAGAGAGAACGCTTGATTTGTGTCGAGGCTCCTAAAAGACCAGGATTGTTTGGTTTAAGTTAAGCCCCTGGATTGAATGTGTCTTCAGAAATGTGGAAATACATATTCCTGTCCTCTGTTTCACTGCAGCAGCGAGCAGAAAGAAACCAGGGAACATTTGAGCCTCGACACAAACCTCAGAGATCATGAAAGATTAGAAATGACAGTTTCTCCCTGAATCACGAATCAAAATAAAAGGCTCTCGCTCTCAAACATCAAACTTCTTGACGTCTCCCATCTGTCCCTGCTGATTAAAGAGCCTCCAAAACTGAAATAAATAATAAATGAAACCGCTTTCCACTCGCTCAGCCGTCGTTTTGAAACGGCAGTGGACGAGAAGAAATTAAAAAACCACATCGACTGAAGAAATGTCTTTACCAGTCTGTTGCAAAACCATAAATCTTCTGCGTTTTATGTTGGACCAGTAAGTGTCCGTTTAATCTGCCGCTGCTCCACATGCACTGGGTAGAGTTTGAAGCACAAACTCTGCTTTAAGTTGTCGGTTTAAGAAAGTCTTACACATCCAGGAACCTAAAAAAAAGAAAACAGACCAGAGTTCAGGTAAAATGTTAAAATCGTACAAATCTTAGTGATGATCACTCAAAATGTCGTTAGGGAACATTCTCAGAATAAAAAAGCCCCGACAAGCATTTCACACTGGTTTCTTGTTTCTTCTCTGCATGAGCCATTAATAAAATCAAGTTCCTCTAAGTCAAACCTCCTCAGTTTGTTTAAGAATAGAAGTACTCCAAATGAAACATCTATTTGTTGCACAACCCTCCCTTCAAGTTGTTCTCAATTCAAACATAATGCGTGTCATGGGTTTACAACTTGCTTCCTAAAGAAACAGCTCCAAACAATTGTTCCTATAACTTTTAATCTGACAGTTATTGTCCATTATTCTGAAATGACTGGCGAGGATCTCGTGTAAGAAGCCGATCGATGGAGTCTCGTCCGTCGACCACTTCACACGAAGTCTCGTCTTCCAGAATCTGCGGCTCCCCGCTGAGCTCAGTCCACAGGAAGACGTAAAAAAACAAAACACCAAGGCCAACGGGTAATTTTGTGGCTCTGCCTGTTATCCTTGTTTAGCCTGGGCTGAGCCAGCCTCCACCCTGAGACAGTGTATGTCTGTTTGTGTGTGTGTGTGTGTGTGTGTGCGTGAGAGAGAGAGAGACTTGTTACTTTGCACATGTTATCTCAGCATATTAATTTGAGTAACTTTAAAAAACAAGATTGTGATGGTGCATAATCCACGCTGGTGACACCTAGTGGCCGGAGGCAGAATGTTTTCTGTCCTCACATCCAAGTCTTGTGAACAAAATATCTCAAGAAAAGCTTCAAGGAAATTCTTCAAATTTGGTAAAACCGTTCAGTGGGACTGGAGGAGGGAATGATCAAATGTTTGTGGTCAAAGGTCAAAGCTCAAGGTCGCGGTGACCCTGAGAGCTGATTGAAATACCTCACACTTGTACCTTTGACTTCTTTCGGAGTCGAACACTTAGAGAATAGATTTGATCAAAAAATGACTAATGCTGGAAAAGAAGAGCACAGCAAAAATGAAATGTTCATAAATGTGTCCGTCCTCCTCCTCATCACTCCATCATCATCTGAATTGTTCAGATCCACCTGCTTCCTCTCAGAGGATATTTTCGGCTGCTGGGGTCAGTTAGTTTTCTCTCTCGGTGATGAGAAGCGCCCGCTTAGTGCCAGAGGAGGAAGAGGAGGAAGAGGAGGATGGGTTCAGCGACAGTGTCAGTGACAGGAAACATCAGGCAGCTCCACCCTGATAGAGAGAAGAGATGTTCCTCATTTCTGCTGTTCTCACTTCACACTTTTCATTTCAACAGATCCGTCACTCGGCTGCTTGCAGAGTCGATGTCGCACAAAACCGTTTCCGCTTGTTTCACAGATTTGTGGACAAGAGTAAAAGTTGTTTCTCAAAGTTCTTTCACTTCCTGTTTTTCTGTTTGTGGACGAAAAATGCAAATTGAAAATAAACTGTTGATGATTCTGATTCTGATTCTGATTCTGATGATGATGATGATGAATTCCCTGTTCTGCGTTTTGCAAAGTACAAAGTGTGACATGTTTCCTTCCTCTTCACCTCCAGCCACCATGAAGAAAAGCCAGGGCGGCTCCAGCTGGACGAGCGACGGGAACCTGTTGCTTGGGGGAAAAGTCCAGAATGCGTTGACTCCCATCTCCACGACCATCTCCTCCTCCTCTTCCTCCTCCACGCCCTACTGCTCCCAGATGACCTCCATGGACGGAGTCAGCTTCTCTGAGGGCGACCTGCTGCTCCAGGTAACACCTCACTGGGAAACATACGAGTCCTGCTTCACTGAGACTTGTTTGTCTGATGCAACACGGCCCCACGTGATAACAAAGTGG
Source organism: Platichthys flesus (assembly GCF_949316205.1). Lineage (NCBI taxonomy): Eukaryota > Metazoa > Chordata > Actinopteri > Pleuronectiformes > Pleuronectidae > Platichthys > Platichthys flesus. The sequence goes on along the minus strand of NC_084966.1, from coordinate 2,090,472 downwards.
CCGTGAGACGTGTCCAAGCTTCTGTCGGCTCCCGAACACGAGCTGAAACGCAGCTGGAGCAGAGGTTAGCTGGTGTAGGGAGAGCCGTGCCACCAATCACAGGAGAAAACCTCTCAACGCCGCATGAAACTGCAAGATTCAGCTTTGCCAAAGTGCCATGAAAAGCCACCGGATGAATGTTGGCAGCACATTCTCTGGTCAGATGAAACCAAAATGAATGTGTTTGGATCGGAGGAGCTCCAGCGGGTTTGGTTCGGCCCGGACGACCAGGGATCTGTAAACGCCGTCTGTGGATCAATGACATTTATAGACTTAAGGAATCAAATCTAATTATTGACTTTAGTTGCAGTCGGATATTCAACATGAGCCTTTTAGTAATGTTTAATATCTTGAATTGGCTTCTTCTTCATCTTTAACTTGACAGGATGTTGTGTTCTGGTCCACAGGCGCTGAGCGGCTTCGTGCTGGTGGTGACGGCTGAGGGTTACGTCTTCTACATGTCCCCGACCATCCAGGACTTCCTCGGCTTCCACCAGGTAAGAGCACCAACAGTCAGAGTCTGCACTTCTTCTTCAGGGTTGAGGAAGTTATGCACAGCTCTGTCTTACTGTAACTGGAACCCACTTCCCCCTGTGGACGAGAAACACATGAGAGTCTGTTGAGTGGGACATTGGAGATGTTTAGAATTGATCGCGCATGTTTGGGTGATTTGTTTTGAATAGAAATCTTGTGTCGGCTTCGAGGTCACGTGAGGAAAACGTGTTTTCACTTTATCGACCTCCTGACCTCTGCTGTTCCTCATAAAACCTCCTTTTCAAAAGATCTGAGCACTGCAGGGATTGCAGGAGTCCTACTGACTTTCATTTTGTGTTCCTGCACAATAACAGTCGCACAGATTCGAGTCTGTCACAGTGAACATTGTGTTCTTCTTATGTCAGTTAGAGGCTGTGACTGTCTCCAAGCACACCCACGTTCCTCCTCCCAGGATTCAGACCTAGAAGACAAAAATAACAAGTTATAAACATTAGGAAACAGAGAAGACGAAAATATAAACATTTAATAAATGTTGCATTGACAAAAAACAGGGAGACCAAAGAGATAAAACATTTAAAAACACTGTGTTGCTCCTTTAGAGAATGAAAAACTAGAGGTCGCAGCTTTTCCACGACGATCTGAAGTCAGGATGCTAATCAGGGAAGGAAACGATTCCCCAGCTGCTTGGACTGTTTACCACTGTTGTAAACTTTATTTATAGAGCGGCTCTAAGCGCAGTTACAGAGCGGGGACCAGAAGAGACGAGCTGCAGATAAAGAGCAGACGGGCGAGATCGCACCGCAGATAGAAAAAGAGGAAACTGATGAAGCTGATTTGTCGATGCCAATGTGCAGCTTGTACTTTATTTTGAGTTTCAAGGAGATGAAACGTGAAATTAGCTCTGAGGTATTGGAGGCACTTCATTCTGTCTCTGCAGTGATTTCAAAACAACAACTCACAAACCTCTCGTGCTGACAAATCCAGACTTGAGGCGTGTTTTGAACTCGGAGAAGCCATTTGTCAGCTCCGACCGACAAGCGGCTTTGTCTCTGGTTTGTTTGTCATCGGTTGAGTAAGAGACCAAGCGGCGAGGTGTGGTCCGCTCAGCACCTCGCTCCTGGAGCACAACAGGGTCTCTGTGTTTTCCAGCCTTAAATCAGTGGCATTCATCCGCCGGGGCATTGTTCCCGCTGCGGAGTGTTTACACTCACATCATCGGTCCTGAACGCAGCTCGCCAGTGCAAACACGGGTCGGGATGGAGCTCGCCACCCAGCCGAGGACTGAGGGCGGCCTGGAGGAGGGCCAGTCTGAAACATGTGCGCCAACACACACAGGCTGCCATTCCATTATTTAACATTTGTTATGATCACATGTGCTCGCCGTGAAGAGCCAGTGGTGACAGACAGAGACGTCACATGATTTTCTTTGACATGCAAAGGTCACATCTTCTTGATAAGGATAAATCAAGTTGGATTCTTTTATTTTGAAAGCCTCTGTGTGGAGTTTTGAGGGACTTTTAATCGTCAGACTCACGCATTTAACATTTTAACCAAACAAAAAATATGGTTTAAAGTTTTCATGATGAGTAACTTGTGTTTCCAGTCGGACGTGGTCCATCAGAGCGTCTTCGAGTTGATCCACACCGACGACCGAGCTCTGTTCAGACGACAGCTCCACTTCGCCCTCAAGCCCAACGCCAGCCAATCGGACGGCGGCGTGGACAGTCCCGGTGAGTGACCATAGGAGAAACGCCGACCCCGGCTTCACCGCCAGCTCCCTAACCATGTGAATATCATGTTTACAGGTGAGAACTCTGCAGAGATCACCACCGGCGTGATGAACTACGACCCCCAGGCCATCCCCCCAGAGAACTCCTCCTTCCTGGAGAGGAACTTCTGCTGCCGATTCCGCTGCCTCCTGGACAACTCCTCCGGCTTCCTGGTAACCGCCATCGATCACCTAGATGAACGCACGTCTTCCTCCTCACCTCTGCTTGTGTGTGAACTTGTCTCGTGTCCGTCTTCAGGCCCTGAACTTCCGCGGACGCCTGAAGTTCCTCCACGGTCAGAACCGGGTGTCGGAGAACGGGACTCTGGTGCCACCGCAGCTCGCTCTGTTCGCCATCGCCACGCCGCTGCAGCCGCCGTCCATCCTGGAGATCCGCACCAAGACGCTCATCTTCCAAACCAAGCACCAGCTCGACTTCACGCCCATGGGCATCGACACCAGGTACACACACACACACACACACATACACACTGACCCCCAGCTCTAAGACCCAGTCTCTCATGTTGTTGTGTTTCTTGTCCACAGGGGTAAAGTGGTGTTAGGGTACAGTGAGACAGAGCTGTGCACCCGGGGCTCAGGCTACCACTTCATCCACGCTGCAGACATGATGTACTGCGCCGATAACCACATTAAAAGTAAGTTCCCACAAACACCCACAGGTCTGTGAGTGGCACCTGTTTAAAGATGACTCTCTCTCTGACTGTTTTTTGTCTGTGTCTTGTCCAGTGATAAAAACCGGAGAAAGCGGCTTCACCATCTTCAGACTGCTGAAGAAAACGGGGTTGTGGGTGTGGGTCCAGGCCAACGCCAGGCTGGTGTTCAAAGGAGGGAAACCGGACTTCATCGTGGCGCGGCAGAGAGCTCTGACGTGAGTTAACACCCAAAGAGCCGGAGGGGACGTCCCATCATTTACCACAATTATTACTTGTTTAAATAAACAGTCGCTTGATTAATTCTGTTTTGAATCCAACAGAAATATTTGCCTATTTCAGCTTCTTAGAAGTAATTCAAACTTTTGGGGATTAATTGTTTTGTAACGTCTTCTAAAATCCACACGTTTCAGTTTGAAATAATAAACAGCAGAAGACTGGTTCTGTTATTGTTTCATGTAACAATGTTTTTTCTATTTTCTGCAGAAATGAAGAAGGAGAGGAACAGCTACGTCTCAGACGCCTGCAGCTGCCGTTCAACTTCACCACCGGGGAGGCGCTGCTGTACGACAACACCCCGACCGTGGACATGCCCGACATGCCCGACATGCCCGACATGTGCTCCAGCCCCAAGCAGAGGAAAATAGACGAGTTCTCCGTCAGCCCCAACTCCATGCTGGGCTGCATTCTGAGGCAGGACCAGTCCATCTACTGTGAACACAACCCCAACTCCATGAGCTCCCTCAACGACGCCGCCTTCAAGGACACGCACGCCACCGTCAGCGTGCCCGGAGACATCTGGCCCCACGCTTCACCCAAACCTTTGGGGAATCTGATTAAGTCGGAGGCCATGGTTCAGAACATGATGGAGACGCTGCAGCAGATCCTCGGGGACAGCAACGTGATCGGCACGCTGGACGTGGAGCCGGAGGAGATCAGGAGCTGGGAGACCATGTTGCTGAGGATGAGCTCCAACACGTCTGAAATGAGCGAGGACCTGAACGACATCCTCAACAACGACATCCTGTCGTACGTGGAGGAGCAGCTGCAGAAGGAGAGCGGGTTCAAGCTGCCAGATCAGCTGGACATCCCAGCCTCCCTCTCCACTCTGGACCACCCGATCCAGAACCCCAGCCTGGCTGTGGAGCAGAACTTCGGGTGGCCCCTGGAGCCTCAGAGCCAGCTGATCTCAAACGGAGGTCCGATGATGAACGGACAAACGGTGCCGGTCCTGGAGACGATGAAGCTCACCCACATGGATCTTCCTCAGTTGGGGTCTTCTGCTCTAAACGGCCCCACCCTTCAGCAGATGGCCTCCCAGCAGATGCTCCCCAATCCTGTCGGCCTTGGCATCGCTCCGGTGACCTTCAACCCCTCGCTGGTGGACTCTCGTGTTCAGACACAGAACGAACTGAGGAGCTTGCAAGTCGCTGCCAAGGAGAACAACCTGGGAGCGTTCAGGCAGACCAATCAGCTTCACCCAAACCTAGTGCCGAACCAGGTTCAGATGATGATGCCCAGCGCGCCGATCGGCCTCCAGGACCAAAGCGGAGACAGAAAGTTAAACCCTGTGTTCAACTTCGTGGGAAACCGATGGAACTCCTCCATCCAAAACTCCAACCAAGTCAACAGCTTTGCTCAGACTTACACCCAGAATATTTCAGAGGAACCAGGTTTCCCTGCAGCTCCTCCCCCGTCCAGCTGCCTGCAGGGCCACTTTGAGCTTCACACACACCACAGCGAGAATCAGAGACAGTCTTGGCAGCTGGAGCAGCAGCAGCAGCAGCTCATGTCCGGTGGAAGCCAACAAATGGCCGCCTGCCTCAACCAAATGCCAGGACTTCAGAGGAACCCTCTGCCTGGAGTCGCTGCACCACAAACCACTGTCAACGGCAGACCAGTGTTCAGGTCTCCAGAGACTCCCACTGTACCTTTTGCTGTTCAGCAGAACCTGGAGCCGCCGCCTCCTCTGGCACCTTCGAGCAGTTGTATGTTCGGTAACGCCCCGGTGTCTGTGCCTGTGAACGGACTGCCCCTGGGTCAGGTGAACGCCTGCAAGCAGATGAACGCAACCGGCAACAACCAGATCCTCTCCAATCCCGCCTGCTTCTACCAGGGAGGAGGCTCGGTGCTGGGCATGCCGGCGTTACCGAACCCCGATGAGGCGGCGCTGTCCTGCCAAATGCCCGCCAGCCTGGACCTGAACGACCTGTTGGTGCAGCAGCAGCAGCAGCAGTATCTGAACTTCACTGAACAGACGCAGGTAAGAATCCTTTCAACTGACTTTTAGTTATGAGGTTTCTTTATCATCTTCTTGATTCCACACCTCAAGCTGTCAGATGTCCTCACCTGTCCCGGTTCTTCCTCCCAGATCAACAGCCGCCCAGTCCTCGGGAACAAAGGCTTCCCGTTCCCCTCGCTGCCCGGCGACACCTTGTACTACTCCGAGAACAAATAGGGACGAGCCGCTGGCCACCCGGCCCGAGAGGAAAACTAGACTCCTGTCTCTAAACATGAAACGGAATAGACTGAACAACAGAAACGTGCCCCTGGACAGGATGAGGAGAGAAAACAGGACACGTCCCCCTCTCTCTTTTTCTTTATTCTCCCAATTAGGACAGAGTGATGAAAGCTTTAAAAATTCAAGTGTGGCTGAGGACGGCTGGTTAGTGGTCGAGGAGGAGGAGACGTCTCCTGAGGACGGAGGAGAGTTTGTTTTCATGGAAGAAGAATGAAATCTTTTCTTGGAGCTGATTGGATTGTACCAAAAAAACTTCCTCAGTGATTTGTTATGTGCAAAGTTTGAGAAATAGTACGTTTGGCAAAACACTGTCACAGGATTGGCTGCAGCTCAACTGGTGTCAGCCAATCACCACACAGCACTTCTGAATCGTCCCACCTCCTCTCAGTGTTGACCAATGAGAGAAGAACTTCAGTAAATTCACTGTGGTGGAGATAAAAAGCAGCTAATTCTGCTGACGCTGCGTGAACAGCGGGTGGTGTCTCTCCACAAGGAGGCAGCAGTGTGCCCGTTCTACACTCTGTGCAAATTGGAGATGTTTAAAGATGAGAAAAGACTCGAAGGAGGAAGTAGAACTGGTTTCTTTGGGCGAATGTTTCTCCGGTCTGGTCCCTGAGCTCCACTGTCCCACACACAGTGGATCAGATCAACCCACACGTGGAGTCAGAGGCCGGATGCCGACTCGACCTCCTGCTCTTCCTCTTTTCTACTTTCTCAGAAGGATGAAATGTGTTGACGTCTTCTTGTTTTGCTGTTTTTCAAATTGCGTCTCGATTAAGTTCATTTCAACTCTTTACTGTCCCACTGAGGGAGATTTGCTTTGCAGACAGGGTATGTATAAATATATATATATACACATATATATATATCTTTAAAAAAAGAAAAAAGAAACGCACAATGAAATCACAGCATCATCCTACTAACAGACCGTTTTTTAACAAGATGATCGAGTGAAACCAGCTGCTTGTTAGTTCGTCTCTAGATTTTTTTAAAGCAGTCCGATCTTTTTTCACTGAGCCAGTTCTTCTTCTTCTGTTCTTCAATATTTCTGTGTCGTTGTTTTCTTGTTATAGAGGAAAAACAAATGTAGACAGTGCCTTAACCCGACAGACTGTTTGAAACCTTTAAGGGACAGTCTGTCAATTATCTGCAATTTAAAAAAGAAGCCTTTCCATCCGGACTAGGAGCAGAGAAAGGGCGTGGTGGAAATTGGTGTTTGAAACCAAAGTGAAACTCGCCCTCGCCTTAACTTCACTCGCCAGTTTTTTAAAGATTTATTGCACTATTCCCTTTATTGCCAAAGCATAGTGAAAATAATTCACGAATACTTTTATCAGAGAAAAGTTCCTACAGGTTTGGTGATGATAGATGCAAAAATACAAACAAGATGCTCTTATAAAGTCATTCTAATGACTTATTATTTTAATAAAGCCCAAATTAAATGGATAATAAATATCTATTTCATTAATATTGTATTTAAAGTCGAACTACACTTCCTCAAATAGCAGAACCTGAAAATGAAAAACCAGAATGTTTCCGATACTTGTATTTTATTCTCAGCTTTCCGTTTTCTTCTTCTTCGCTCTGTGTCTTGTGCTTTATGTATCAACGCTGATCGTCCGGCGGCGAGAACGCAGAAGTAAAACAGTGAAAGGCAGCTATTGTATATTTTAAACGAGGAAAAAAAATGGAAAACACTTTGCAAGTTAAACAAAAACACACACACGACAGGGTTGGAAACGTCAAGTGCCTTTTTAAAACGAGCTCTTCTCGATTGTCTGTGGATCTTTACTCAGCACGTAGATTGAAAAGAGACGCTGAGTCACACCTGGCTTCATCCAGGACTGAGCCGTAAAATCACTTTTCCTCTTCAGCACTTCTGAACCTTTGATAACAAACACTTAGTTGTGAAGCAGACTTTAGCAGATTGCTCACAACCAACTTGAACACTTGACTTGAAAAACCCCAAACAAGTCGGTGCAGCCATGTGTGATGCTTGATACTCGAGGATACCAAAGGGACAAATCAGACTCAGATCTACGGATTCACTGATTTCTATAGTTTGTGGAAACACAGAGAAACGACGAGAGATGGACCAGAATGATTGTATTTGTAGTTTCACGTAGAAAATCTCGCGTCGAGCTGCGTTCATGTCACACGGGGAGTTTGTGGTCGATGGTTTCCAACATGTAAATTCACAGCAACATGTAAAAAGTCAGGAACTTCATCCAGCTGTTTTTCAAAGAAGCAAACAAATGAATTAAATGCAGCAGAACTTTTATCTCTCTATATTAGCACAGCACTTTATTTTGAACCTTTTTAAAAGAGCTGAAAAATACTCAACTTGTTTGACAGTCGATTTAAAAATCTGCGTTTTCTCTTCATTATCCGCTCGTGGATGTTGACGCTGTTTACATGTTGGAAATCCTCAAATGTGACACGAGTCTGTTTTCTCTGAGGGTCGTTCAGCTGCATTATGGGTAATGTAGTAAAGCACGGACTGGCAGTGAGAACAGTGGAGGCAGATTGAGTTTAAAGTTGCTTCGGCTTGTATCTATTATTCTTTAATAGCCATATATGATCTAACTCTGCAGCGATGCTTCAGTGAATCTCCTGAAAAGGCCAAAAAGTTTGTTTGTTTGTGTTCAAGGCACCAAAATAAGATTTGGATTCGGTATTTGAAAGTAAGGATTTGGAATAATAATCGAAAACCGAGCCGAAGCAGTTGTAAAATAGAAGAAATTTAAATAAAGTCACACAAACCCCCCAAGATTTTTTTTTAAACATCAGCAGCGAGCAACTACAACAAAAGTAACTGAGCTTCTTTGTCGTCAATTCAGCAAAAGTTCGTAAACCATCACATGTGGATGTTTCCTCATCGGAGGCCAAATATTTAAGACTCAGTACAAAATGAAGCGTTTCGTTCTCTCTCTCTGTTTCACTGCATATAGAAATTTAAATATATATTGTTGCTTGCTTCTAGATAAAAAAAAAAGACAAAGCCATTGTACTTTTATTTTTTTTTCAAATTCAAGGCTCCAAAATGCAGTATCTTTGTGTACCTTGTATATAAATATCTATATTTGTCTTCTTAATTTTTTCAAAACCCCAATACGTCATATAATGTGTATTTTATCATAATAATGGCTTAACCTGACTCACAACTATAATTTTTTTGTACATTGTCTGCACAGCATACTCACTTGTAATCTCTTGTTATGATGGTTTTTACTTTGTAACTTTTCAACTTGTTATATCTTGTGGATTTGCCTTCAATATTTTTGCTTCTAACAGTGTATGAATGTTGAGTCAATATGTTCCTGCTCACCGTATTAAAGGTGAAGTGATCACACGCTAACGTTTCCACCACTTTGTGTCAAGTTCACATCAATATACCTTTTTCCTTTGTGTCTGCCCCTGTTGGTCTTCTACTCTTCAGGATTATCCAAGCACTTTAGCATATTATCTATTTTTTACACTTATTCTTCATAATCCTAGTGTTGGTGTTGTTGGTGTAATGGCGTCCAGTGGCCACTAGATGCTGCTGTCGGCCTGTTGGCAGCTGTTCCATGAGTTCAGTGTAACAATACATCTTCTCCCAGTTAAGCCTTTAATTGTTTTTAATTCAGCAGCAAATTGGGCCACAAAGGATAAAACGCTGCCTCTCGACGTGTCTCACTTTGAAACACAGAAAGTTCACGTTCAGTTGAATAACAGTTTGAGTTTAAAGCAGGAAACAGTTTTTACTGCTGAGCTGAGATCTGATTTGTTATAATCTGTTGAATAAATGTACAGAAATCTGAAGGTTTGGAGATAAAACTACAAATGTTACGTGAAAAAAGTATAAAAAAACCATAAAAATACTCGATTACAAACTAAAGTACAAATCAAGTTCTTACTTAAGTGAAGGGAAAGTACTTTGAGCTAAAGTAAAAGTACTTGTGCTGTAGAAAGTTATATATTATTAATACAACTTTATTTCCTTCACACTTTTCTAAACAAGGTTATGAAGTACCTTAAAAAATATATACCAATAAAAAAAAAACACAGAACAAAATATTAAATACAATGTAAAGTGCCATATTTGCGAATAGTAAATATAAAGTTTGTTTATACTATATAAAATAAAACAAGTACTTATACCACGAAATGCAGATAATAGTACTGATTAATTTATTATATAATTGTTTAATAAATAACTAGTAATTATACTTGCATCATGACAATTTGTGAGTTAATGTGTTGTCATTAAAATTAAAGTGTTATTTAAAAAAAATAGAATTCCTTTTACATGACCTTTCACCCCACTGCGCGTTCCCGTGGGCAGGGCACGAGGCGCGCGCTGCCTTTAGGGAGCGGGGAGGAGGAGGAGCCGGGACAGAGAGGAGGAGAGACTACCGGGGACAGAGAGGAGGAGAGACTACCGGGGACAGAGAGGAGGAGAGACTACCGGGGACAGAGAGGAGAGTGGACCGGGGACAGAGAGGAGGAGGAGCCGGGACAGAGAGGAGAGTGGACCGGGGACATAGTGGTGACAGGACCGGGGACAGACCGGGTGTATTCAGCGTCCCTCGGTGATGAACTCCTCCCCGGGACGTGCACTTTGAGCGGGGCTCAGTTCCAGCGGAGCGTCGGCGGGACTCCCTCGGAGGCAGAGACGCTGAGATGGAGCAGGAGCCGCTCGAGCTGATCCGAATCTAACTTCCCTTCTCGATCCGGAGTCACACCTGGACTCTACTGGATTCTACTGCTCGTGTGAACCAGTGACTAAACAACATGTACGCGGGGAGGAAGAGGAGGAAACCGGCTCAGAAGGGGTGAGTCAGCTTCTTCTCCCACTTTAAAACCAGTAAACAAGGAGCTAACACTTCATTACATGATCTAGTCTTTCATTGCAAATCAACCAAAGCTCCTGTTGATGTTTATTTATGTTTGACTGGTGCAGTGGAACTTTAATTTACAACAACCAGCTGCAGACAAATGTAGAGTCACTCATCACCTCAATGTGCTTATGGCTGTTAAACATGTTTTAACAGATTATTTATATGTTAGAGCTTATAAATGCTGAGTAATGGTCTTAAACATGAATCACTTACAGACATTATTGTGTTAAATCATTTATTACATATATGTTAAGCTTGCATTGTAAAGAAATAGTTTATTGTTTAATATCACACACACATGTAACAGAACTCAACAAAGTGTTGTTATATGTGTGGTTAGTTTTAACCGTCAATCACCTTGATGACTGTTTTTTGAACTGGATGTTTTCCCCCCCGATAATCAAGTTAAATCTCACAGTGTTCCCCTCGTAACCAGAGTGAAGCCGACCCCGGCTGAAGGGGCCAAGTCCAACCCGTCCAAACGCCACCGGGACCGGCTGAACGGGGAGCTGGACCGGCTGGCCGGCCTGCTGCCGTTCCCCGAGGACGTGGTGTCCAGCCTGGACAAGCTGTCCATCCTGAGGCTCAGCGTCAGCTTCCTCCGCACCAAGAACTTCTTCTCAGGTGGGACATGAACTACACACCTCCCTGTCCTCAAGCTTTTGTCCCACACTAGTGCTCAGGTCAAACAGAGGACGCTGGGACGGGGACAAGGTGCTGCAGGCTGAGCTGGACGGGGGGGGATAATCCACTCAGCCGCCTCACTGTGGGAAGGGGGGAGACAGGCACCCACTTTTTAACTTTTGACTCCTGCATCCATTTTCTTTCTCCATGGGTCAGTGTTAGGAAGGAGACGCTGCTGCTGAGGCCTTCTGGAGGAGCCCGGCGTCCTCCGGAGTTTTAAGAGCACAGCAGATTGTTCTCTCTGCTTTTTTATCTTTACAAAGCCTTTTATCTTTGATTGACCCCGTTGGCTTTGAGGTCGTGAATCAATTACAAGCCACAGATGTTGAGTGAAGCTGGAATCACACCTTGTTTCTGCCTCATGAGGCGGCAAGTGAAGGAGAAAGTTTCTGTGGAGGTCAAGTCGTTCAGGTCGCCTGGTAAAAAAAAAAAAAACACACTTCAGCCGATGAACTTTATTCATATAGCAGATATTCCAGCATGTGTGTTTGTGTGTGTGTGTGTCTGTGTGTGTGTGTGCTGGTGCACATCTGTCTCCATGTGAAGCCATCTGCCAAGTGCTCAGAGCAGATTAGTGTGTATTTATGTAACAGCACCGCGGATCTATTGTTCTTTATCACCGTCACATGCTGCTTCCTTGTTGTTTATACCCATGGAGACAATCTGTGTGTGTTTGTGTGTGTCTGTGTGTGTACGACTCATGTTGTGGAGACTTAAATATCTGTTGACGCCACAGACTGTATCAGTCGCCTTCTCCCCCATGTTAGCAGATGGGACATGGATCCAGCTGAAAAGGGAAAGCTCACGTTAAACACATTTTTATTCAAGAGTGTTTCTATCACTTTAGTTGTTTTGGTTTCGTCCCAAAGCAAATATCAATAACATACATGCTTGAATTTGAAGGTAGATTATATGTGTAAAGATAATTAAAACAATAAGATAAATATTGCAGGTTTGTTATCATTAGTATTAAACTCAAATCTCTTTATCGCCCAACACCCACAGACACTCTGTTGCCTGCAGCTCGCCCTCTGTTGTCATCTGGGAGGTGCTCTTCTCCCCCCCCCCCAGCCACTGCCACTCGGCTGAACCTTTGAAAAATTCATTTCGGTCACAGACCTTTTAATGGGAGAGGCGGGGGGGCGGGGGAGGGAATTCAAGTTCTCAGTTTGAGGTGGGACAGGAAGCTGCTTGCGTGTCCCTCCTCCAATCACGGCCTCCACGCTCCTCCCTTTGTCTCCGCCGCTGGGAAGCCACTCAGACGGCTGCAGAGTGTCTGTTGTGATGTTTTTATCGGCTGTGTGTGTCCTCCGTTGTGCCAACAGATGCCCCCCCCTGCCCCCTCGTCCCTCCCCTCCTCCTCTCCGGTGCCTTGGGGTGTTTTTTCTTGCCGCCGGCTCCTGGTCATGACGTCAGGGAGAACACCTCCCCCCTCCACCCCTCCTGTCTTAATTATTAATAGTGGACATGCTTGTTGTGCTTCTCTCTCGGCAGCTTCCACTACACTGAGCTCCGACACCAACAGGGCTCCCAGCCGCAGCCACAAGCTGCCACACAGCGAAGCAGCATTTGTGTTAAACCTTTGTCGTACACGTTGTGAGGCTGATTTCGTTCTGTCATTCAGGTCGTTAGTGGAAAACAAACACATTTCAATACAAGGTGAACTTCTGTTGGGTCAGGTGGGGACGGAGCTGAGGTGGAAATTTACAAAAAGATAGAAAAGGAAATATTCCATGTCACCATTTGTCCTTTATCCTGTGCGATTCCCTATTGGCTGTTGGTAGTCAGGTGTCCTGATGGGGCCTGAGCTCAGTTCATGTCCCAGCGTCCCACAGACAGTGGAGGACACGAGGGACAAGATCAGCAATCTGTTTTTTTAATTAACTTTATATGAAGGATCAAATACATACTTTAAAAACAAGGACAGAAGCTATGTTCCACATTTGTCCACAAGCCAACTGGACAAAAGACAACTTTCACCATAATAACGGAGATAGGAGCTGTATTGATCCCTCTGGGGAATGTGGGTCAGGTTCGGAAGAAGCAATTTAACCGGTCGAACCTTCGGCCTCTCATTGTCTGAGATTTCCTCTTCCATTAACGTCAGCACTGCTGCTTCAGAAAAGCTCTTTGTTTCGCTCAGACTCAACACACTCAAATAGATTTCTGTCCTCAGGGTCAGAGGCGCAGCGCTGGCCTCTCTGTTGTTGTCCCCGGGCCTCACAGAGGAGAAGGGCCTGGTTCTGTCTGCCTTCACAGAAACCGATGATAAACCTGGAACACTTTAAACACCAGTGTTTATTCGTTAGAGTGAAACTCTAAATATCAGTTAAAATCCGTCTGTCTCTGTGTAGTTTTCTTTTTGCATTTTGTTTGTCCTCTGCTGCTCTGTCCCTCCTCTCACCTTTGTGGGTGTTACTCCATCTCGTGTCCTGACGTCCCCTCTGTGTCGCTCTCCGTCTCTTTCTGGAGACGTGTTACTCCCTCTGGTCTCCTGAAAACACTCTCCTCCCCTCGACGTGTTCGATTCAGTGCAGGGTGCAGCTCAGATGTTTGCAAATGGCCGCTGGTACTTCACTAACGTCTCTGTCTCTCCTCCTGCAGTGGCGCTGAAGAGCCAGACGCCCACCGGCCTGAACAAGCTCAGCGATCAACACAACGACGGCAAGACGCCGGGTTCAGCTGACACACAAATGCCTGAGGGGGAGCTGCTGCTGCAGGTACACAAACAACCAAACACAAACGTTGTTCTGGCTGGTGTGGATGAAGTTTGTCTGGAGCAGGAGGAGGGGGGAGGGGGGGGGGCGGTCAGCTTCAGGAAGCTGTCAGTGAGGAGCTGTTTTCCAGACACCACGAACCCCCCCCCCCCCCCCCCCCCCCCCCCCCGGCTCCCAGGCTCTCAGTGAGTCTGGCTCTGGCTTTTTTTTAAGGCATCACACTGAGAGTCTGCACACATCAGGAACACCACCAGGACCTGGGCGGCTCCGGGTCAGACGGAGGCCTCTGATGGAGGAGAGGCGGCGCTGCACAGCGGGGGGGCAGCAGGACAGGGTTGTTTGGTTTTGACCTGCTGCAGAGACGTCTCTCCTTTCAGTCCAGGGCCACAGAGGAATGATTGTTGTTTTATATTTCACCGTAAATAGAATATCTTTTAACTGTTTGATCGATAAATACAAACCATACAAATACCTGATGGGCAGAAAACATCAGTTATACAAACTCAGATAGATTTCTACTCTTCAGTCTTTGCTCAATGGATTAAAAGACATTATAATTTGTTGTTGAATTAAAATCAATCAGCATATTATTTATACATAATCACATTAGTCTTGGATTAACGACTTAAGCTTCTAAAAACTGCCAGAGAGAGGCAACCTTCAGTGAGTGACCACGCCCAGAACTGTCCAACACACACACCATGAACACACACTACACACACTACACACAGATACAAGCTGTGTGTATAAATATTTACTGTAGATTCATTTGTCTGGAGGAAACGCATCCCTCTCTCTCGCTCTCATGTTTGGTCAACCTCTCTCGCCTGGGACTGAGAGTGAGTTAGTGTGTGTTTCTGTTTGTGTGTCTGTTTGTGTGTCTGTTTGTGTGTGTGTGTTCGCTGGAAGATGACAATCCAGTGACAGGAAACACTTCACCATAAAGGACGAATTTCATGAAGTCATTTTGAATCGAAGTAGCTGGTCCGTATGTTTTCTGCAGAGCAGCAGAGGTCGTCATGTTTTAGTCTGACCCACACACACACACACACACACACACACATCCAAACCCCCCCTCCCTTCAATAATGCATGTGTTCACCAGCTCTGTATAATTCATAGGCCGGTGTCTGTAATGGGACGGAGCCGCTGAAGGCAGGAAGCTGCTGCTCTCCACACCGACTCCTCTTTGACTCTTCACCTGCTCCTCTGGGATCAATACATTATCAATGCACTGATTCTAATCAGTGGTTTAGTTTTAATACCATCGCTGCTGCTACGTGTTCGAGTTGTGGAGCTACTGAAACCTATTTGAGTTTGGATCTGTGTCATGGCTCCTGTGGACAGATGTGTTTGTAATCCGCTCATTGTGGATGTCGCCTCATTTGGAGACACGTCGTCCACTTGTGTTTTTGGGGAGGAAGCATCTTTAAATTGAGTTGCTGTGTTCACTGGATCCTGGATTGTGTGTGTGTATGTTCATTTAGCATCGGTTGTTAATAGCACCAGGGAACAAGTGAATTCAGGTTTTGCTTTTCCCCTTCACACCACCGGGTGAGACCCTCTTCCTCTAAACTGTGAATTATTCAGCAGCTCAGAGAAACCGTCTTGTTTCCGGCCTGATGCATTTCTGACATCATTTAATGGATTTTGAAAAAGGTTTCAAATGGAAATGTAAAGTTTTGACCCAGCAGCAGCGATTTGAATGTTAGAATCCAACCGAGCCTGTGCGTGGAACTTCAGGGGAGTGTATTAGAGCATGTGTCTGATTAGATGAAGAGTGTGTTCCTCAAGAGGTCACCATCATTACCATCATCAGCATCATCATCATCCGCGAGGTGTGGGCGGTTGCTGGCAGGATGCCGCTGTGACTCATGGCAGCGGCGGGACGGAGTGTCATCACCTCCTCGCTGGGCCCCGAGGCCCGGGGAAAACACGGGGAGAGGAGGAGGAGCGATGAGGGAGGTGTTAGTCATACATTAGTGACCTCCTTCGCCTCCCGTCTCCTCCTCCACATGACTTCTCGTTGAACTGACGCACGCTGCTCCAGCTTTTACTCCTTCTCTTCCTTCCTTTCCTGTTTTCAAGCCTTTCTACTCATTTCTCCAGCTTCCGGTTCAACGCAGTCCATTTCCAGCAGATTGTTACCGTAACACAATGTGACACAATGTGACATGTGGAGCTGGATGAGGCATTTCTACTCTGGTCCTGTGAAGTGTCTTGTTGTCGGGGGACATTTGGGTTTAAGTCCTGATCACAGGTGACATAAAACTTGATCTTCCAAACAACACAGTGTGTTTTCTGTCCGCAGGCCCTGAACGGCTTCGTCCTGGCGGTGACGGCCGAGGGAATCGTCTTCTTCTGCTCTCACACCATCCAGGACTACCTGGGTTTCCATCAGGTCAGAACTCCTGGAGAACCTTCATGTCACATATCTGTCTCACTCTCAAAGGCTGGTTCTCCACCACATGTGTCCCTTCATAGTCTCACTGTGGGACCTAAACATGTTTTGGATTAAGGGGAATTAGTTTAGCCGGCAGAGGGGCGCCTCTGAGGAGGCAGGTGTCTCTGAGGCGGGTGGAGTTAACAAACACTGAAACAAACGCACATATGGAGCGAGAGGTTTAATCCAATTGGCTTGACAACAAAGCACCATAGGCTCCAGTGTAATCTCTATTTTGAGAATGTGATTATCAAATTATCCAAAGTCTGCCTGAGCGTCTCTGTGACACACACTCACACAGAGACGCACACAAACTAAAGACAGACACAACAACACACTCAACACACCCGGACACATTCACACATCTTCTCCCCCCCCTCTGTCACTGCTGGCAAGGGTGCGACCATCACCTCTCGCCCCCCCACGTCTTTGTCCACCTGAGGCGCGTCTCCTCCCATTTACCAAACAGACCTAAATCCTCGGTGAAGCATCCGTCTCCGCTCGCGTGGCGTGTTTGGAAACAACAAGGCACAGCATGACACCTCGAGAACACAAAGACACACAAAAAAAAGGTGTCGACAGCTGTTGTTACACCCGTGAAAGAAGACACAACAGTGGGACAAGTGGATAAAGACAGGAGGAGTGACAGGAGGGACTCAGACAAGAAGGATTCATCGTCATGATTTCATCTGTGTTCTGTATTTGTTGTATTCTGTAGGTAACAGATTGAAATGAGGATGTCAGAACTTACACTGCAGCTCTAGAGGAATAACTTGAGGTGATTTTGTCATTTTGTTTATTGATAAAACTTTGTGATAAAGCAGATTTAAATGAGACAAATACAGAAAAACACCACGAGAGACAGACGCAGCACCAATCACAGGATGTACAGTGATTCATCCTCCTTGCCTCTGGGCTCTTGTGGTTTTAACCTGTCAGATCTCCTTCTGGATCATTCAGTCCCACTCTCGTCCTCTCGTCCTCACCGGTTCACGC
Source organism: Platichthys flesus (assembly GCF_949316205.1). Lineage (NCBI taxonomy): Eukaryota > Metazoa > Chordata > Actinopteri > Pleuronectiformes > Pleuronectidae > Platichthys > Platichthys flesus. The sequence continues at coordinate 2,073,256 of NC_084966.1, read as the reverse complement.
TGGGCCTGGACAGCAGATATCAGGGTCACAGCAGGTCTCTGGCTCCGCTCCAGCTATTTGAATTAAACGTTTAGCGACACTTGATTTCTCTTGGCTCCACTTCAAGGCAAACGGAATCCAACGAAGCCCTGAGGGGACCTGCTGACAGTGACGGCTTCTTCCAAACATCCACCTTCACTCACAGAATCTCATTCCAAGTGTCACGTCCTCTCCCTGAACGTCTCTGTGCTGCCCCTGCACCGGTTAAACTGTGTATTCATACAAAGAGTGTGTTGTTCTCCTGCCAGACCGACGTGATGCATCAGAGTGTGTTTGAGCTGATTCACACTGAAGACCAGCAGGAGTTCAGGAGGAACCTGCACTGGGCCCTCGACCCCCCTGTCGGCCCCCCCACAGATCCCTCTACAGGTGGGTTTCCTGCACACGCTCCCAGTCCCTCAGTTCTCCTTCAGGGTCTTTAAAGGTCTCACATTGAACCTGTGGAAACCTGCAGAAACTCTGATGAGTCTTGATGTCGTGGAACATTTATCTATGTGAGAATATTAAACCCAACATCCTGAACGATCGTGCATGTAGATAGATAAACAGCCTGGAGGACAGTTTCTTCTCCTCTTCTAAAAAAAGAATCTAAACTGAGGTCACAGCGAGAGGTGACCTTCAACTGCAGGAGGCAGCTGGAACAGTTCACACACTCACTGGACACACTGTACAATCTGCACACACAAACACACACACACACACACACACATACACTCCCATATCTACATTAAATAAGTCAAATAGTAATAAAGTGTTTAATATCCTCAGATGGGGAGTCGGAGTCGACCTCTTCTTGCCTCGTGAGCTACAACCCCGACCAGCTTCCACCTGAGAACTCCTCCTTCCTGGAGAGAGGCTTCATCTGCCGCTTCCGCTGTCTGCTGGACAACTCCTCCGGCTTCCTGGTAAGAGGAACTTAAATCTATTTCCTAAAAAGCAAATGACAGGTTTTGCCTCGTCCATGTTTCCGGAAGAGAAGCTCGTTACTGGAGCATCTCTCGTGCCGACTCATTGTCACGTTTAGCAGAAAAACTAGTTCTATAAGCGTGACTGACCTCAGTACGTGTCCACACTCAGACATCAGTTGTTGTGTAGTGTTTTGAGGCCTGTCGGTGCTGCCGGCGGTATGGCGTGCCACCTCAGAGTCCCTCCGGGATCAGAAGCCACCATTTACTCTTGTAATCCGCCTTAAGAGAGCCTCAGGGTCGTGGGTAAAGGTCTTAATCCCCCCCCGCTCAGGACAGACCAGAGAAGTGGGGGAACTTGCTTAGTCAGGGTTGTCAGCTCCAGACCGGTCACTTCTGCTCTCACTAAGACAATTAGAAAATCTCGTCGCGGTTCAGCAGCGGTGCAAATCCCTGAAACCTGCCCGGGAGAAAAAAGAGGCAGGGCCCCCCACGAGCAAGGCACTTCACAGGCCACACGCATGTTTCTGCAGCTGCTGCTACTGCAGATGTTTACAAAGAGGTCAGAGGTTGAAGTCTGGAACGTAAAGAGGTTGATTCTCCTGCTCGAGGACACTCCGGCAGGGCTCATCGATGACTTTGAAAACCTGCATCCCTCAGTCTTCCCTCCCAGTGCGTTTGCGTGAGCAGTAAGCCAGGTTTGTACTTGTGTCTACTGGTCGCTATGGCTTTGTTTTTTCGTAATCCCTCCTGCTATTCAGGGCTAGATTCCTGACATCATGGCTGCAGGCTCTTAAACCCACCAAAGTCAATTAACCAGAGCTAACCGAGCAGGGGGGGGGGGGTCTTCAGACGAGATGCCACAGGGCGAGGGGAGGGCGGCCGACAGGAGAAAGTTCGTTTTGGTTCCTTTTGAGCAGCTGTGGGTCGTTGATACAAAACTTGACACAACTTGAACCCTGAGGTTTCTGTTTTTAAAGTCAAACACATATAGATGAGAGGGATGAGGGGATGAAGTCCGGTCGTCTCAGAGGGAGAGTCAGAGAAGCTCAACGTCTTATTGGTTCTCTGTGTTCATTTGTCCTCTCAGGCGCTGAACATCCAGGGTCGCTTGAAGTTCCTCCACGGTCAGAGCCGTCAGCCGAGTGGCAGCGAGGCCGGGACGCCGCCTCAGCTCGCTCTCTTCGCCATCGCCACGCCCATCCAGCCTCCAGCCATCCTGGAGATCAGAACGAGGAACATGATCTTTAGGACCAAGCACAAGCTCGACTTCACTCCCATGGCCTGCGACGCAAAGTACATTTACAACTCCTGATATTACTGCTCTGCTATGAAGCACAGCTCAGCTTGTAACTCACACGTGTATCCACTGATCTGATCTGGTTTCAGGGGTAAAATAGTCCTGGGCTACACCGAGGCGGAGCTGAGGGTCCGAGGCTCTGGTTACCAGTTCATCCACGCTGCCGACATGTTGTACTGTGCAGAAAACCACGTGAGAAGTAAGTCACAGCTGTCTGCATGGTTTACACAAGTGAGGACAAGCATTTCACCTCCTCATCAGAAACACGCCTCCTCCATGTTAACAGACAAGGAACATGAGATGGTTTCTGTCTATAAAGCCTGCCAGGACTCTCTTGTGCAAGGCAGCAACGCTTCAGACTCCATATTTATAATAACAGTACACAAGTATAACGTGTTTTTGATCAAAAACTATTTCTGTAGCAAAAATTAGTTCAGCAATTTCATGTTTTCACATAGTTGTGTTCTTTCTCTTGTCTCACTTTCCTCACTTTAACACAAAGTGCATAATAAACTGAAAAAGAACAGGGATGAACGTTTATTCAAGTGTATTGTTGTAGCTCAGTAGAAAGATGAAGTTGAGGCTGGAACTTGGATCCAGGGAGATTTTACTGACTTCCTGGTGTTTACATATCCCAGACTGTTGACCCATGTCTCATGTTTGACTTCACATTACAGTTGTAACACATGCTACGAGTAAACAAGCAAACAAACAAACAAACAGACCAACGCTGTGCGTGTCTGTTGTTGATGCAGGAAATCTCCAAGCGAGAGTCAAGTGTCCTACTTAGCTTGTGTACCGGATGACCCGGTTAGTCGTAACCATGGTGCCCTCAACTCCCGCATCACTGCTACCAGACACACACACACACACACACACACACACACACACACACACACACACACACACACACACACTGCATGTAGTCATGCATACAGAAAGGGAAATACATGCATATGCATTTGGAAACGTATAACTCAGAGATACATACGTGTTGGCCACGCTCTGATGCACGCACAGATGGGGGGGGGGGGGGGGGGCAGGTTCAGCAGCCACCAACACAACATGACAATAACACATGACGTCAGCTGAATGATTTTCCCGGGACAACCCTAACATGTGTGATCCCTGCCGATGCAGTGTTGATCACTCCTGTGTTCAATGGACATGATAAACATTCTCACACAGAACCTGCCACCCAGCGGGCGGGGCCACGTGGGGTCAGGAGACGTGATTGGCCCAATCGAAGAACACACACATTTACTCCTCTAATCCCTCAGATTATGAAGAAGGAAAACGAGGCCACAGATCAGAACACCAGGAAACTTCTCTCAGAGGGATTAGATGTCAGTAGTTAGTCTGAGTTCCCCCGGCTGTGCTTCACTCTGAGGTTCGTTCAGAAACCACACAACATAGAAACACACTGTTACACACACTGACACAACACAACGCTGAGTCTGGAGAGGAGGGATTTGGGCAGGAGGATGTCAGGATGTATGTACGTGTGTGTGTGTGTTGTGTTGTGTAAGCGTGTGCAAGCACGTAGCCCTGGTCACTGAGCAGATGCAGTGTGAGTATGGCACAGTGTGGGGGGTGCAGAGCGAACAGCAGTGACACTGAGCCTCCAACGTCTCCAATGTGATTCCAGTGATGAAGACCGGAGAGAGCGGCCTCACCGTCTTCAGGCTGCTCACCAAGGAGAACCGGTGGGCGTGGGTCCAGGCCAACGCCCGGCTCGTCTACAAGAACGGAAAGCCCGACTACATCATCGCCACCCAGAGGCCTCTGGTGTAAGTGCGCAGCGACTCCAGCTTGATTTGTTTGAGTTGTGGTATCTCTTTTAATGTCTTCTCTGTGACCTCTTCCTCCACAGGGAAGAGGAAGGAGGGGAAACCCTGAGGAAGCGATCTATGCACCTTCCTTTTACCTTCGCCACCGGGGAGGCGCTGCTCTACCAGACCGGGCATCCGCTGCACGGCTTCCCTGAATCCTTCCAGGGCAAAGCCAAAGGCAGCAAGTCCAAAAAGGGCAAAGTGGACCGGAGCTCTTCAGATGAGCTGGACCCAAAGTCCCTGCTGGGAGCTCTGATGAGCCAGGACGAGTCTGTGTACGTCTGCCATCCCGACATGGAGAAGAAGATGACCTATCAGAGCAGCCTGACTGGGGAGCAGCCGAGCCAGACTGATGGTTTCACTGGTTTATTTGGTGCTGACAGCTGGCAAATCGTATCCAACGGGGAGACAGGAAGATGCAACGGTAAAGCAGCCAGTTTCGACCCCCTGCTGGCCACCTTGGACTCCTTGTCTCTGGACGGGGACGAGACGTGCTCCAACAGCGAGCTCTTCAGCGCTCTGGAGAACCTGGGCCTGAACGCTGAAGACCTGGAGCTCCTGCTGCTGGACGAGAGGATGATTCAGGTGGAGCTGGACCCAAACCACATCCCCTCCCTCAGCGACCTGCTCACCAACAATGAAATCCTCTCCTATATCCACGACTCCCTGGAGGGTGGCAACGAGGGAGGGGAACCGGCTGGATTTGGACTTTTGGGCCACCCGCCGAACACAGACTCCGCCCACAGCGTCTCCCAACAGGACTATTCCACAGCTGCCGTCCCTGCAGCCCCCCCCAGCAGCCGGCAGCCCATCGTCCAGCTCTCGCAACAGATGCAGCAACACGTCCGAGCAGGTGAGCTGGTGAAAGGGCAGCTGGGGCAGATCCAGCCTCTGGACACCAACGGTCACTGGATGGTCACGACGGAGAACCTCCATCACCCCAACAACCACACCCACCTCCACCCGCACACTGTGCTCAAAGCCTCACAGCTGAACGGTGACCACAAACACCTTCATTCCCTTCTGGGATTGAGTCAACAGTGGCAGCTCCAACAAGACCAGTACCCAGTGCACCTCCAGTCCCACCAGCAGGAGAACAGCCAGAGCGGTTTGCTACCTGGTTTCCACAACCAGCTGGGACTGAGCAGATCTCACACCTCAAACGGACACGCAGCCTTCCCAGCGCACACGGAGGTGGAGCACACCGGCTACAGCATCTCCAACAGTGTGATCATGCAGGATGTATGGGCCCAACAGAAACACCAGCAGATGATGCAGGAGGCTCAGGTTCCTCCATCAGGTTTGTCCCAGTGTCCCAGTCAGAGCTCCTCGCTGGACTTAGAGCAGCTACTGGGTCTGTCCCAGCCACAGCACAGCCTGCCGTCCCTGGAGGCCTACGGCATGTTCAGCACCGGGGCAGAAGACCATGGCAAGGTGAGGGAGCACATGTCAGGGAGCTTCTCTGGCCGTCAGGGAATATTTAATTTAATTACTTGACATCACCTTTTTCTCCAGCAAATTTTAAACAGGGGTAAAGTACAGAGAGAAACATTAATGCAAAAGTTTACATGGCCTTAAATTGTGGATGATCCTGGTTTTATTCTTATCTATCAAGCATGTGATTGGATTTGAAGATGCATGTGAACCACACTGCATCCTCCAAACTCAATAAAGTGTACAGAACGTCCCCTTGTGAAATACCAGCCACATGAAATGAAGGGAGGACCAGTGATCCTTAAAACCTGATTCCCACCTCCATCTTCTGTCCCGTCCTCCTCTTCTCTTTCCTTCCCTCTCTGAACAAGCGAGGCTGCCAGCTCCACTCACCACTGTTTGGTCTGGGAGTCAGAGCCGTTGATTCTCTCCCAGTGGCGAGGCCTTAAGTTTGTGTTGCTCTCAAATATCATCGAACATCAACAAAGCGAACGCCGCAGAATCCACAACCCTGACCCTTCACCCCCCCCCCCCCGCACTGCTCTCTTTCACTGTCATGTAAATAGATTTGTTTCCGAGTCAGCACACAGAGGCCCTGGGCTGCCATGGAGCTCAGGGTAAACTGTGGTGATGCGAGCGGACATGCCATGTAAATAAGATAAGAGGAAGATGGGTCAGAGTCGACTGGAACCTAGAGCAGCAGCAGAGTCTGGATCCGTACTGCTCCTCTTTTATTCCTGCTGAATGTTTATGGTATCTTCAGTGTTAAATCACATCGTGTGCTCAGAAATAACCTTTACTACTGCTTCTAAATCCAGTTTATTCTGTCGATGAGCTGATGAGTCGGCATATTTAAGCAGGTTTCTCTGAAAATCAACACATTTTCACATAGAAACGACAGAAAATCAACCGTCTTACACATTTACAATAAAGTCAACATTATGATTTGATCCGAGAGGAATCCGATCGAATAGAAAAGCTTCTCTTCACCCTGAACCCACTTATTGTGTGTTACTGAACGCAGAGACCACAGAGGAGATATGACTCCTCATGGGAGCTCGGGCCCTAGCGAGGACAGAGCGGCAGCAGTGAGAGGAGAACAATAATGAATAGAATCAGGTCGGGACGGGCCCAGGAGATGGCCGACCCCGCCAGGCATCCATTCACCCCCCCCGCCCCATTCAGCATCCACTGTTATTCTTCAGGGTCAGTGGCTGTCGCTGAAAGAAAAATACTGGCAGACTGAGCAGTGGAGCATGAGCAGAGCTGACCTACAATCTGACTGTCATCGTCACCTAATGCTGTGAAGGCTTGGCGGGGGGGGGGGGGGGGCAGGAAACTGGAGAACGACTTTTGAACATCTAATTTAAAAGGAAAAATATTATTTTATATGTATATTTAAATATCACTTTTATATATATGACTCTATAATGTCTTATTGTTGTACAGCTGAACGACTGCGTCCTTAACTATCTGGCAAATGACCTTATCTGTTTAGACTCAGTGGGGGGGGTGGGTTACAGTCACTGTGATGTCAACTCAACAGCTGCATACTGTCGGATCCTCCTCCTCCTCCTCCTCCTCCTCCTCCTCCTCCTCCTCCTCCTCCTCCTTCCTCTTCATCCTGTCACGGGGTCTCTCGGGACTTGAGGTCCACCTGACGCGACCTTCATTGTGTGATTGAGGTCAACATAAGTACACAACCACAAAGAGCACACACACGACACCATTTTTCACTTCTTGCCTCTGACACCTGGACTTTGCTCATCGGTTCCAATCAGTTTGTATTTTCATATCAGTCTCAGTCCCTGAACATCTCTTACTGGGACCATGTGGTTTTTGTTTCCCAGCTGGAGAACGGCTGCCTCCTCAGTGCCACCAACGCAGCGTACATCAAGACGTGTCTGATGCCCAACGGGAACGGAGTGGCCACCGAGGACATCCCTGTCTCGTGCCCTGAAGGACTCGCTGCTCTACAGGACCCACAGACGTCTGGATTCTTCCTCTGAAGGGAGGAAGAGTCCGAGGAGGCGAGAGGAGGAGGTACAGAAGGAAGAATAAATAATCACAAAGCAAGAGAACGTTTCAACTCCTCTTCCAGGAACAACTCCTACAAGCTCCACTCAGAGAACCGAGGTGTCGAAGATAACCTAGAGACGGTGATAACGAGTGAAGACAAATGAGGCTTTTCGTGAGTTGTGCGCTCACTGAAAGTTTTGTGTCCATGTGTGAGGTTTGTGTTCTTTCATCAGGAGTCACCTGAACATCAGCCTCAAGCCAAAACTCCTCCTCCTCCTCCTCTCGTCTTCACACTGTGACTTTCAACAGAAGTGGTTCGTTTGACAATCAGTTTTAGTGCCATTTAATAAGATAGAAGCCACTGGACTGTTCAAATAAAGCACACAACTGGAGATTTAACTTCACAGTAGTCTACAAGTGAGCATTTGAAGCTGTGTGTGTGTGTGTGTGTGTGGGTGTGTGTGTGTGAGAACATGCTGCTTTCATTAGTGTATTTACTGCTCAACACGTCTGCTGGTAATCTGTCTCTGCAGGAATGTGAGCGCCTGGTAATCCTGCTCCGTGTGTGAAGTGGAGACACACGAGGACTGAACTCACCAGCAGATCATTTAACCTTCAGTGTTCGCTCCTCACCTCGATGTAGATGTGCGTCCTGGTGCTTTACATGAAAACAGCATTTCAATCGAGGCGTTTATATATTGTTGAGATGAGATTCAAACTAGTTCTGAAAGGTTCAAACCAGAAGCAGTTTAAAGGTGTTTTGTTATCGCTGCTGCTTCTTCAGCCGCGGCAGCAGGACATTTATCCTAATGCAGCATTTCAGCCCGTTTGAGGTTTACAGTGAAGTTGGGCAATTACTGGTGTTTTACAGACGTGATCAGAGAGGATCTGATTTGTCCGTCAGTGGCACTGAACTCTAACAAAAAAGCATTTTGGTTTCCTGACCGGAGACAGTGTGAAAATCTCCCATTACTGCCTTGTCTGGGCGGCCGCGGCCAGTCAGACCCCCCCCCCACCCCCCGTCATGTGGGGAAACCCTGAGTGCACTTACGTGCACACACGTCCATTAAGGACCTAAATGTAAATAATAGATCACAACTGAAGGTGAGGGAGGAGGTGCATGTCAGCATTTCTCAAGATTTGATTTCTGTCATCACACAATTTTTTATTATTGGTAATATTATTATCCCATACCTGCACTAAGAGGTAGGAAACATTTGAACTGTTCTTAATTTCATATCTGGCCAGTTTGTGCATTTATGTGGAATCAGACTTATTGAACTGACAGATTTTTGTAAACAGACTTTTCAACTTTAATTCAAGCCACTGCCTCAATCGTAGAAAACAGAATCTGTCCCACACAGTTTTGTGTCTTATTTTTTCTTTGTGTTAAATATTTAAACAAAACAAACTGAACAATTCGACAAAACCTGCAGTGAAAAGAATCCTCAGCTGGACTCCCACAGCCGTCAGTGGGACTTGAAACCTCACCCTGCGTTCATGTCATGTCAGATTCACTGTATACGATTGAAATTATGATTGAATAATTATGTGTGTAGTCAATTTTCTGTGTTAAACAAACGTCTGATATGACATGAATGCAGTTTCACTCCCATTGACCAGCGTTTAAAAGAAGCAGCTCCCCCCCCCCCCCCCCCCCCCTGCATTTAGCACCGACTCCAAAACCAAATGAGAAACATGTGAACACGCGTGTGTGTGTGTGTGTGTGTCTGCAGTTGTTCCTTCGCTGAATGTCTCTGGTAAAAAAACAAACTGTAAAGATGTTTTAAACCTGAAGCTTTTATTTCACTACGATAACAAACTGTCAATCAAAGGTTGACTTCACGCCTCTTGTCTGTTTTCCTCTGGTTGCTTTTGCTTTTATGAACTTTTATTATAAAACAGATTATTTAAAACCAGTTGTGAGATCAAATGCTGTATGAAAGGAACATTTATAAAGAGACGGTCATTTTCCAGACGCTGAGAAACAGAAGCTTGTGTGTGTGTGTGTGTATATAGACAGTAAGTGTTTTTTCTATCGACGTTGTTTCAAGCACTACTTTGAATTTACTGCTCTTACAAACTTCCTCCAGCACTGAAAGTAGTCCTGTAGAAAAAAAAAAGCATTTTATGACTCAGTGTTGTTTGAATATTGTTCCCGAGAGTCGCGTGTTTTATCTCTATGTCATGTTTAAAGACAGTTTGTCACTTTAGCTCAAAACAAAATGGTGCCATAACGGTGAGCTCCCACTCGCCATGTTTCAGTAAATGAAGAATATATTTCAAAACACTTTACGTACATGAAGCTTCTTCTCTCCATATCTTTATAATCCACTTTGTCCACAGATTCCCTTTGAAAGTGAACCAATCGCTTTATATTTATGCCGTGAGTCATTTCCTCAGAGTTGAGACTGAACTGAACTTTGAAACCAAACCCTCCAGTAGCTGTTCGATGTTTTTAAAGGCACACAGACTTTATTTTGCTACTTTTATCACTGAAAGTCGTAGTTGTACCTAAACTGAACTTAAAGAAAAAGGCGGTTTGTGTCGGAGCCATGTGTTGAGATGTGCTCCTGGATCCTGGAATAAAGGATTTGGTGCAAACACCCTTGGCTGAGTCTTTTCTTTGTTCATCTCTGTGCTGACGTCCTGTGTCTTCTCAGGCCCTGTCATTCCTCACCTGCCCACCAGGCGTCAGTGTAGCACCCCTCTCCATCCATCACCTGACCTGCTCACCTGTTCCCTCAGCTCCTCCCCCCCCAACCATCCCTTCAGTGCACAGAGTAGCCTCACAGGAAAGTTAGGTAAGAGCTGATCTCAGATGGAAGAGCAGCATCTTGAACACTTTCCTCTTCAGGTTTTATTCCACGTGGTTTAAAGAAATCCCCTCAAATCACTTTCCTTATAACTTTTACTTATATACATGAAAATTACTGACAAAACATGAACAAATATATAATTTCAATGAAGATAATAATACTGAAAGCAGCCTGACACGTGATTTGAGGTTTTAAATATCTAATATAACTATTCTTTGTAGACTTTAGGCTCTAGTTGTGTTGATAAGTTAATAGAAAATTAAACAGAGACGACAAATCACAACAAGATGATGATGATGATGATGATGATGATGATGATGATGAAATCTAGCCACAGCTGCATTCTGGGACCTCAGAGAAGTTAAACACCGAAGTGACGCACGCCACCAACAACCTGAGGACGCTTTTAGCTGCTGTCACTGGAAACACACTCTAACACCTACACACACACACACAACCACAACACCGCTGTCCACTTCCACCCACTCGTTCTAATGCTTTTTGCACCAGAGGACGTGTGAACTCACACCCGGCGGAAAGCAAACAAACACACACTGAGACCAGAGGTGATCCACTGCCAACACAAACAGTCGCACACTACTGAGGAGCAACACCACAGAGATTCAGACAAAGTAAAATCTCCCTGAACTTAAAGCTCAGTTAGTTTTCCAGGTTGAGATCAGTTCAGAAAACAAGGAGACAAGGATGATCTGCAGCTCCTGAGAGGAGGGAGGAGCAGTGTCACAAATCAAACCTCCCTCCTCCTGCTGGGAGAAAAGGAGGTCAAGCAGAATCCGTCTTGTTTTCTTTGTGCACTGAACCTTTAGATAACCTGTTTCTTCTGCATCTGATACATCAGCTGCATCTCAGCTTTATCATCAGGATTTATCCATTTTAAAAATCAAAGCCTGGCCGTATTAAACTGCTCATTTTATTCTGTGGGAGTTTTTTTTAAATTAATAAACGATATTTGCTCCTGACGAGACACGATTGGACAGAGAGGAATTCCTAATCATCGTCTAATATTAAAATAAAGGTGTTTCTGCAGGAGCCAGGGAGCTGCTGCATGTGAGAGTGCAGAACTGACTGTACATCTTTAATGCCCCCCTGAATCATTTATGAGAGTTTTTCTTCTCCCGCAGTCTTCAGCCGGTTAACTCTGCCCGCTTGTGACGTGATCAATCATCCAAGCAAGATGTTGTGTGTCCCACTTTAGCTTCTGTGGGCCGCTGCGTCACACACCCGCCGCCACAGGCCCACTGGGGGGGGGGGGGGGGGGGGAGAGAGAGAATTCACCACCTTACAAAGGCAGGGGGACGAAGACTCACTGGTTTGTGATGGGAAAATACCTGAGATCACACAACGACAAAAAAACAATGTCCACAACAGTTTGAAAATGTAGAAGTGAAAGAGAACTATGAAATATAGATAGATAGATGGATAGATCGATAGAGTTAGATAGAGAGATAGAGAAATGGATAGATAGATAGAGAGATAGATAGATAGATAGATAGATAGATAGATAGATAGATGGATAGATAGATAGATAGATGGATGGATGGATAGATAGATAGATAGATAGATAGATAGATAGATAGATGGATGGATGGATATATGGATGGATAGATGGATAGATAGATAGATAGATAGATAGATAGATAGATAGATAGATAGATAGATAGATAGATAGATAGATGGATGGATGGATAGATAGATAGAGAGATAGAGAGATGGATAGATAGATAGAGAGATATATAGATAGATAGATCGATAGATAGATAGATAGAGAGATAGAGAGATAGAGAAATGGATAGATAGATAGATAGATAGATAGATAGATAGATAGATAGATAGATAGATAGATAGATAGATAGATAGATAGATAGATAGATAGATTGATAGATAGATAGATAGATAGATAGATAGATAGATAGATAGATAGATAGATAGATAGATAGATAGATAGATAGATAGATAGATAGATAGATAGATAGATAGATAGATAGATAAATAGATGGATAGATAGATAGATTGATAGATAGATAGATAGATAGATAGATAGATAGATAGATAGATAGATAGATGGATAGATGGATAGATAGATTGATAGATAGATAGATAGATAGAGAGATAGAGAGATAGAGAGATAGACTCTTGCTTCACCACACCCCCTGCACACATGTCCTTTGTGTCCAGTACTTAATGATCAGGAGCACATGTGCTTGTGAGTCGCTCCTGCTGCACAGAGGAGATATGAAATATTTACTGCCCTCCATCTCTAACCACTCAGGCCTTCTCCCAGATGGAGACCTGGGAAGTTCCTGTGAGCGGGAGCAGAGCTGCTGACCTGTTTTTAAACCGCTCAGCAACACAAACACTCAGATGCTCTGACTGACGTTTCTGTTCCAGTGTCACCTGTAGTTGTTCTTCAGGTGTTCCCAGTTAGTCGTCTTTCTTACATTACCCACGATGCTTTTCACCAATTCAGGAACAATTCATCTTTATCTTTAAATTCAACTAAAATCATTCCATCTTCATGATTGGGAAAATTTGTCTATTAAAGGTTAAAATCTAATGTTTTAAAATCCCAGTATTCTGTAAAGCCTCCAGAAGTTCCTCAGGTAGCCTCTGATCGATCGCTGACCGATCCATTCTTCCACCTGAGTGTGTTTCTATTCCTGTGTTTCTTCCTGTGAGTCCATATGCAGAGCTGCAGCAGGAAACACTGATCTCTCTCCTCCGTCTCTGCCTCCACCCGTAGGCCTGTCACTGTGCATTACCTCCGCCCAATGACCACACACTCCCCCTGCTCTGCCTCCTGCATCCAGGTAAAACACACTCCTGCTCCGCCAGAGGAAACCATGAATTATGGACCTGAACTTTATTTGTGGTGACGTTACAATAATAGATACAAAGTGTTTTGCAGACAATAACACATGAATAAATAAAGAATAACCAGGAAATCTGACAGGAAGGAATTTAATGTTCGTCTCATCACCTTCAGTCCTTCTCAAAACCCATTCATCTGGTTTTACTTTTATTCTATGACCACATATGTTTTATTATAACTGTAGCACATTGTCTTTCGGTGCCTGTTTACACACACACCCACAGACACACACACACACACACACACAGACACACACACACACACACACATGTGTCTGCAGAGTTATGGTCTGAGTTAAGGTTTGTAACTGGTTTCTTGTTGAATGAAGCTGGTCCCTGTGAGGAGTGTTGTTTTGTTTTTGTAGAAAAGGTCACGTTCCCGCAGCAGGGTCATACAGCGGTCACTGGTTTTATTGGCTTTTAACTACTTTGCAGGTAAAACATCAGTTTGAACCAAAAGAGAAAAATAAGCATCAACAGCATCGGCCTCCGTCAACCTGACAGATAGACGACAACACAATTTATAACAGATAATCAATCAAATAAATCAAATCTGGACAAGATTTCAGTTTGTTTCCCAAAACCAGCTTCAGAAGTTGCAGGTGGTCGAAGTCAAGGGGGAGCTAAAAGGTCACCAAACCTCCAGAGGACGTGTTTGTGTGTGTCTGTGTGTGTGTGGGTGTGTGTGTGTGTGTGTGTGTCTGTGTGTGTGTGTGTGTGTGTGTGTGTGTGTGTGTGTGTGTGTGTGTGTGTGTCTGCGGGATGCTGCTGCTGACCTTTACTGGGAGCCGCCCGCAGGCTTCGACCTCAGCGTGACGCTCGGGTCAAACCACAGAGGCTCCTGTGCGGCCCAGAGGTTTGAGTGACAGCTCGATGACACACCCAGAAAACTGTGAGGCTCCAGGAAGACGGAAGAAATCCGTCTTATAACGGTTTCTCTCTCTTAACGACTGTTATTAAAGATGGACGACGCGTCTCCACTTCCTCCTGTTGTAAAGAAATGAAGCTGAAATATACAGGCGCCGCCATCTTGCACTTTGCACGTCATCAGGAGGCGGAGTCACAGCATCGAGGTCAGTATCATCTGTCAATCATGATGTTTCCACCTGTTTTTTATCACATCAAATAATTATAATTTATAAAACCCTTAATAAAAATGTAAAGATTTACGTTTGAATAAAATTGAATAAAACAGATGAGTAAGAACAACCTCAGGAACCTGAACACAGTCGGTGTGTTGTTTACGTTGTTGACATCACACTGTAAACATGTCACCATGTAAACATGGACTTTGTTTACGCTCGGCTGTGATTGTGTTTGACAGGAAAATGTTTCTCTTTGACTTCTCCGGTGACAACGCTTCACTGAGCGTCTTCACCCGCACGGTTTGACCTTTAACCCCCCGCCTTGAAAACACCACCCCCTTCATGTCAATATGGCAAAACACGTTGGATCAGCGTGTTTGTTTTGTCAACCCCAGCAGATGAGGTGGGTGGATAGGTTATGAAATATTAATGCCACAGGCTGAAGGACACGACTGCTCCCAACAGGCGACAGTCGTCTTTAATCTGCTGATTCACTTCAAGCTGAATTCATTCTGATTTGTTTAATTAAAACAACATATTTAAGATTGAAGTTTATGTATCTATTTATTTTAAATTCTCATTATGTGAATTATTAACAGCTGAATGTACCATAAGTAATAGTACTAATTATGTATTATTAGACACATAAGACTCAAGGAAGAGGATGGGGAAAAGTTGTTGTTATAGTATAAGCAGTAGTTCTTTTTGTGTTGTTGTATCACAGTATTTTGTTAACTGCATTAATTGTAGTATTTGTACTAGGTTCTAGTAGGGTTGCAGTAACAGTAGTAGTAGTCGCTGACCTTTTCCTCTGAGAGAAGGACAAGTGTGCAGAGAAGACGCAGAAACAGGAAACAGGGGGAGAACGAGACGAGGGAGGAGGAAGGAAAAGAAAAAGAAGAGATGGATGATGAAGAGAAAGAGGAAGAAGAGATGAGATGTAAAGGAAAGGAAGAAGGAAACAGGAGACGGAGGAAAAGAAGTGAGTGGTGTTGGTTTGGAGGTCACGGCCTCCCCCCTGTTGGTCTGATGGATCCACACTGACAACCAGAGACCGCTGGAGACTCTCTCCCCAGTGTGTTTGTGTGTGTGTGTGTGAGTGTGTGATTGTGTGTGTGTGGGTGTTTCTGTATGGGTGTGTGTATGTGTGTATGTGAGAGAGAGACTGAGTTAGAAAACACACTCAAACAACACACACACTTCTTTTCCCAGTTTCCCCGGAGGTGTTTTCTCTGTCGACCGTGACTTTGAAAGCTCTATTTTACACACAAATACACACACACACACACACACACACACACACACAGGTCAGAGGTCAAACATGCCTCTCCCATGTTATCAGATGGGACAGTAGTACCCTCCTCTTCTGAGTCGTCTCTTCACCGTCTCTTGTTGTGCTCATGTAAATATTTGTATATTCATCAGTTTCTCATTGACTTTTTCCCCTTACACATACACACACACACACACACAAACACACACACACACACACACAAACACACACAGTTTAATTCATCCTCAGGCTGGATTTATATTCTAGGAAGAAATCAGCTAAACTTCTGATTCCAGTGTTTGAACATTTGTTAGAGCTAAGATGATGAAGATGAAGATTCCACCAACACTCAGTGATGAAGGTAGCTACAGCAGCGATGAAGGTTATTCACAGAAATGGCTTCACACTCAGTCAGGAGTCTCTATCAGTGTCTTCACTGTCATCACATCTGACACCAGTTTGTTCTTCAGACTTATAATCAAGAATTAAGTTTATCAGTGTTTCCAGATTTAATATAAATATTTATACAATAAAAACAATCAGGTCAAAATACTTTATGTCTGTGAATAGGAAAATACATGGAATGGTTATGAAGATATCCTGAGCAGCAAATAAAAAATGTGTATAAACAACATCCACGTATCCTTCTTGTCACAGTTTGTCGTCCTAGTTTGATTTTTGCCTCTTAAGAGTTGTTTTCAGTTAAATTATTATTAGTTAAATTATTATTAACACCTCTCGTCTCATGTTTATCCCTGTTTGTTTGTGAGTTGTGTCTGTGTGTCACTTCATGTTACCATCATATATTAAAGTAAGAAAGAAATGTTTATTTTCGAATAAAACCTTTGAAGAGCAAATATAATTTATTCTGTGAATGGATTTAATGAAGCGGCCGCGTGTTGTTAATGTCCCTGATGTGACTCTTACTTTGGAAAAGCATTAAATGGGATGTTGTGACATTTATTTGTACGTTTTGTGTTTCTAATAGAAAACAACATAAAATCACACTACAGCCCTGCAGGGTAACAAGGTTTATTAAACTGCAAATTACTTTATAGCATTTGATTTAATAAACCTGAAGCAGCAGATGGTTGGTTTGTTTCCTGGTCAAATATCTTTATCACACTTTCCAGGAACTTAAGCAAAATCCAACAATCTGACATCACGTGCATGTTCAATTATTTTTAAAAAGGAACCGTGCTTTGATTTATTTTGATATATATATATGTAATTAGAGGGAAATATGAGATACATTTAGAATATACAAAAATTAATATTTGTTTGCCACAGAAGCAAATCAATATGGGTTTATCAATCAAAACTACAGGAAGTCGACAAAATAAAAGCATAAACCAAGGTTATAATTATACAAATTATAATATAATCCAATTTTATATTTAGTAAATATAACTTAATATTAAAGCATAACATGGGACAATACAGTTCAATAATATAATACAACCTATTATAGTATAACTTAAAGTTAATAAATAAAACATATTAATAATAATAAACAACACAAATAAATACAACCCAAAAAAATATAATAACATAGGACGATAACAATACAGTATAATAATATAATATAATAAAATACAGTAGAATCGAAGGGAACGTGAGTTTTATTCTGAAGTGGTTTGTTTTGAAGCGGAAGTGTGGTGTGGCCGTGACGTCACAGCGCGGACAGGTGGGAGCTCCGGTTGGACGAGTGTCTGTTGTTGTCACAGATATTTGTTTCCGAGTATTTTACGGAGTATTGCCGAGTATCCAGCGAGTATCGCTCCCTCGCGTGTGTACTTCTCTGAGCCGAGAGCCGGAGAAACTCTTTGAATTGTCTCTGGAACACAAACATGGCGTCTCCACCGGGAACTCATCGTTTTATCTCCTGAGAGAGAAACTCCACACCGCGCGGTTTGACTTCCATGGTACCGGAGCCGGTGAGTTCTCTGAGTTTCCGGTTTGCATCTGATGCTTTCCACCGTTTCATGAGCTCACAGCAAATTACATAACGTTCAGTTTTAATAACCCGAATTAAATCCACCTGCAACGATGATGTAGCCCGTTTCCTTAAATTCTCATTTAAATGAATGGAGTTTGGTTTGATGTCAACACTTCCGCATGGGAGCGTCGGGACGGTTTCCACTGAGCCCATAGAAATACACTATGTTTATTTAAAGGATCACACTTATTGTTTAAACCATCTATTTTTAAACAATGTTATATGACGCCACATGTTCAGGTAAGAACCACAATACCCATAATCCTCAGGTGTACAATTCGAAATACTGGGGACCCACATTCAGGGTTTATCCTGTTTTGTGAGCGTAGAATGACTTTTAATATATTGTTTTACTTCAGTATCTAAATAAACTGAGTGTGAGCAGTTTATGATCTGTGATAAAAAGGCAGCTGTCTTCTGTTTGCATCTGAACGTGATGATGATGATGATGATGAAGAGCAGATGAAGCTCTATCGTTTCAGTGGCATTTGGTTTTTGACCGTCGGCCTCATTTCCTTATCTTCCAGATATGCCGGCTGACGACAAGGTTGCCATCCTGACCGACGATGAGGAGGAGCAGAAGAGGAAGTACGTGTTGGCGGAGTCGTTCAACTCTCTGTCGGTGGAGCCGGACGTGTCCACGATGCCTGTGGCCGCCGCGGACGCCCCGGCCGACCAGCCCCCGTCCTCGCAGCCCGACTCCATCAACTGCTGCCAGAGGATGTGCCTCCGCATCAACAGCCACCTGCTGGTCTCCAAGGTCTTCTACTTCTTCTTCTACGCCGCCTACGGCTCGCTGCACCCCCTGCTGCCCATCTACTACAAGCAGCTCGGCATGTCGGCCAGCCGCAGCGGGCTGCTGGTCGGCATCCGCTACTTCATCGAGTTCTGCAGCGCCCCCTTCTGGGGCGTGGTGGCTGACCGCTTCAAGAAGGGGAAGGTGCTCCTGCTCTTCTCGGTGCTCTGCTGGTTGATGTTCAACTGCGGCATCGGCTTCGTCAAACCGGCGGAGATGACCTGTGAGGAACAGGATGTCGCTGTGTCCACGACGGTGCCGCCCGGGATGACCACGCCCCCTCATGGGAACTTCACACCACCGAGCAACTTCACCAACCACACCAGGCGGCGCCGGGGGTTCCTCGACCGTCCTGAACTCCTCCACCTCAGCGTGCTCCACAGGTACCAGCGAAACGCCGACGCCAACGCCACCGTGGCCCCCCCCTTTGAGCCGACTAACACCACCCAGCTCGGACCGAACTCCACCCAACCCACCACCACCATCGTGACCACCACCACCTCTGCTGCCCCGACTACAGCCAAGCAGTACCAGATCACCTACAACACGGACCAGGTGCAGACCAACTTCCTGCTCATCCTCCTCGTCATCATCGTGGGCGAATTCTTCAGCGCCCCCGCCGTCACCATCGTGGACACCATCACGCTGCAGTACCTCGGCAAAGCCCGGGACCGCTACGGCCTGCAGAGGATGTGGGGCTCTCTGGGCTGGGGCCTGGCCATGCTGCTGGTGGGCATCTGGATCGACCACACTCACGTCACGCCCCTCATCGACGTCATCGGCTGCGTCCTGCCCGACTACCGGCTGCACAACTACCAGATCGCTTTCATCGTCTTTGGCGTGCTGATGATTTTGGCGTTTATTGTCGCCACTCAGTTTCACTTTGAAAAGGACGACGAGTACCGACAGGAGCCTCCAGAGGGGGTGGGGGGGCAGACGCCAGAGTCCGGCTCCTCGGGCCGGAGCAGCCCCGACGCCGCTCAGGAGTTCCACTACAGCGACCTCCTGAGGCTCCTGTGCACCGTGCGGTACGGCTCCGTGCTCTTCGTCGCCTGGTTCATGGGCTTCGGCTACGGCTTCGTCTTCAGCTTCCTCTACTGGCACCTGGAGGACCTGAAGGGCACCACCACGCTGTTCGGCGTCTGCTCCGTCCTCAGTCACATCTCGGAGCTCGCCGCTTACTTCACCAGCCACAAGTTCATCGAGCTGGTCGGACACGTCAGGTGAGACGCTGAAGATAGTTTCACACAGGAGAGGAAGATTCTGATGAGGTCTCTGAATACACAAGCCAATAAATCAATAAATAAACTAAGATAAATGTCAATATTCAGCATAACCAACAATTATCACACAACTTTTAATAACAACTTGCATGCTTGACATCTTTTGCGATAGTTGGGGGACACATGGTCAGAATGAATAACTGAGGTTGAAAACAGATCAAAATCTACATCTAGAACTTTTTAAATATTATAAATCTTAGGAAAAGAACTGAAATGAGAGCTTCTATCAAAGTAAATGAGGTTGTGATGTCCAGTGTGTTAATGACAATCATCCTGGACATTCTCTCCTGCAGTTTACACGGAGCGTGATGAAACCGTGTTGGTTCGTCACAGCAGATAAACGTCTCTGCAGCGACCGGCCTCAGAGCAGCGAGCAGACAAAGCCGTCATTGATGCTCGGGGGGGGGGGGGGGTCTCTGGGCCTGGAGCTCGCGGGCCTTGGGGACATTTGAGAGTGCGGTGTTAGGTGTCGGTCTGCAGCTCCGGACCCAAATCGCATAAAACACACAACTTCTATGACACAGCTCCTAAGAGAGAGGGCGCAGAGTTTGTCTAAGGATTTAAAATACAGAAATATTCTGCGTCACACATCCTGCTGTTAATATTAAAAGCTAACAGCCCTCAGTTATGCATGTGTGTCACAGTAACCTAGAATACCTGGTGCTGTTTCATGTGTAGAATGTAATTCAGGTTTGATAACAGATCACGTGCAGTCAGTGTCTCCTTGATTTGGCTCATCTACAAGAACAAACACTTCTAATCCAGAGCAGCAGATGTTCCAGCTCTGAGGTGTTTGTAGCTGTAGAGCATCACGTGACTCGTATCCAGGATGTTCACACTGTGTTTCTCTTCACGTCGCGGAGTCGTCACTCGACAGTTAGCGAGGATGTGAAGCTCTGCTTCCTGTTTCTCTGGAACTTGTGGTCGAGAGCAGAGAGCATCTGTCACAGAGCGGCTGCAGGCGAGCCGCTCTGCCCCCGTGTCTGTTCATCGTCCTGTGGACAGTCGCTCATGAGACGCTGCCTCAGGTGTAAAATGCCAAACCACACACAAATGGAAAAATGCAGCTTTAGAAACAATGTTGTCGGTGTTTGCTCAAACAGTGACACACTGTTGTCTGGTGTTGAACACGCGACTGACAGAGGGCGTGTCGGGTTCACATTCAGGTTCGTCTGCTCTCAGCTGCTCTTCACCTTGTTCCCTCGGGACTCAACCACACTCATTGATCCTGAGCTCATCAGGCACTGGATTCATTGATCACGGTCCTTCCATGGTTTGTGCTGGTCACTCGTAGTGGATCCCGATGTGAATACAACTTAATATATATGACCTCATCAGGGTCCATGACATCATTAAACTAGGTCTTTTGTTGTTGTTTTGAATGTGAGACCCCTAGTGGCCAAAGTTGCATATTGGACATTTACATTCTTCCCTAAATTAAGTTGTTGTGCATGTTTTAAAATGCTCCTAAGACAATGATTCATACAAATGAGCGTAGTTCAATACATGAACCCCTGTTTCCCTCTGTCTCTGCCCCTCAGGGTGCTCTACATCGGCCTGGCCTGCAACACGGCTCGGTACCTCTACATCTCCTATCTGGAGAACGCCTGGATCGTCCTGCCCATGGAGGTCCTTCAAGGTAACATCCGCTCCTTTCTCCGCCTGCAGGGAAGGATTAGAAAAGCTCGGACTCCGGGGCGAGTCGGAAAGTGTCTGTTTGTTTAACAGGACGCTTATCAGATGGCGTCTTTCCTGCGGCAGCCGGGTTCACGCAGGGCGATGAAGCTGCAGACTCTGAGAGGAAGCTTAGAGAAACCAACCCTGAGCTTTCACAGGGTGAATGTTCAAACAGAGCAGTGAAGCTGTGGTTGAGCACACTGAAGATCACATGACGCGTGCATGTGTGTATATTTACTTATTAATGGAGCGTGTCTGACCACAGTTTAACGTCTGGATGATAACACAAAGTGAACAAACCCGACTCCAACACTACAATCTATTCAAACAAACTAAAAGTTCCACTGTTGTATTTTTGTCATTGATTATTTTCTCAATTAATCAGAAAACCTGTAAATCTTCAGTTTGGAAAAACTTTAATCAGAATACAAACAAATAACTGCTGATCTTCTAATTAATTAATTGACTCATCGTTCAAGGTCTTTCTCTGTGATTTTATATCTTCTAACCAGCTCCTTTTGTGGGGGAATTAAAAATGAAAATGATTTAAAGATCAAATATTCTAATAGAATTGTTAGTAAAGTGTATTTCGAACTGTGTGAGACGACAGCGACTGGATGAGTCATTCGCTTGAGAAGTTCCACCCTGAGAAAACACCGACGCCTCACAGAGTCAACAAGCTAGAACGAGTTCGGAGCTTAAGTCCCAGTTCCACTGATCTTACTGTGAAGTCAACCAGTTAAAACCATTCAAACTTAACTAGAAAGACTCTCCAGCTCAGCAGTCTCCTGGTGAAACCACGTTTAAATCCACCAGAGGAAGATGTTCTATTGGATCTGCAGCAAAGTGGACACACTCACAGATATCAGTCCCCTAAATGAGCCTAATGTAAAAGTCATTAGAGCTGCAGACTTCTCTCCTGCAGCTTCTGGTGTCATATAACTTCTTTTACAGTTATGAGTATTGTAATTGAGCTTTATTGCTCTTATCTGACGGTTCCAATCTATTAACTGAGCTGTAACTGCCACAGGTACAAGCTCAAATTCAAAATGTCTCTGTATCTCTTCTAACATATTGGATATGTGACAGCAGCTGTGACCCGTCCCTGTCTCCCTGTGTCCTCCAGGTGTGACCCACGCCTCTGTGTGGGCAGCTTGCATCTCCTTCCTGAGCGCTGCCGTGCCGCCGGCGCTCAGGACGTCTGCCCAGGGAATCCTGCAGGGCCTTCACCTGGGCCTGGGCCGGGGCTGCGGGGCCATGGTGGGAGGAGTGTTCGTCAATTACTTTGGTACGACACAGTGGTGGTGTCACTGACTTTGTGTGTATGTGAGTGAAATGTCCCTTTCCCAGAGTTGATGTTTCCCTGTTTGCTTTGCAGGAGCTGCAAAGACGTTCCGAGGAATCGGCATGGCCTCCCTCATCATCCTCCTCATCTTCTCCTTCATCCAGTTTCTGTGCGGAGATTCAGAGGGCAAAGGTGGGAAGAGCTTCCTCCATCACACAGTTTTTATGTCTTTATCCATAAACCCATGTTTCCTTCTTATGTCCTGTTCATTTTCTTTCTCAGAGGACAAAATGTTAGCGGAGAACATCCCGGTTCCCTCCAGCCCGGTCCCCATCGCCACCATCGACCTGGTCCAGAGCCAGAGCCAGAGCCAGGTCGGGAGCCCGGTCCACCTGGCCGCCGTCTTACCCGTGAAGAAGACCAAGCACCAGGAGGATCAGGAGGACGTGATGCAGCCGGCGTGGGTGCTCTCCGGCGCCCCCTGGGTCACCATCGCATTCGCCATCTTCCAGATCAAAGAGATGATGAAGATTGCGAAGAGCAGCGGACCACCGGCAGAGGCGGACCCACTGCAGGTGAACACAAAACACCATTTCATCCATTCTAAATTCTAACACATCCTCATCTTTGGTTTTTCACGGTATCCAGCTTTTGGAATTCTAAGACTCTAAGAGACTTTCACATCAATCCATTAATAAAACTAACTTTCTGCTCTAAGGTGAGACTCCTGCGTGTCGTCACTGGAAAGAGATGCGTGCTTGTGTAGCTGCAGTAACAATAGATGTTGTATCATAGTAACGTGTGTTGTGTCTGTTTCGTAACTGTGTGGGAAATGTTTCTTTACCTTTCACTAATCTCAACCCTCTTACACTTCCTCCCCTCAACGGCTTCAGAAAGGTGAGACATAACTGCGTGCAAAGGTCGATGGAAAACTACCGTGTGTGTGTGTGTGTGTGTGTGTGTCTGTGTGTGTGTGTGGTATGTGGGTGTGTACGCGCATGCATACGTCTCTGCATATTGTGAAAACTCCCACGCCCCAGCGGTGACGTCATGTGAGGTGCATGCATTCCTGATTACATCAGGGCCTGTATTTAGCAAGAAGCTGAAACGACTGAAATCTGAAAACGTCCCTGTGAGAAAATAAAACACCATTAATCATCGTCAGGGCCCCATTACTTTTATTTTGAAAGTTCTTCTCTCCATTGTTGACTCTGTTTCATCGAGAATCTGTTCTTTATTGAACTTAACTGAATATTTCTACGTTTTGTATTCACTCTAAATGTGTAAACACTTCAGTAAATATGGGCCCAGATCCTTTTGTGTGTGATGCATGTGATTGTGTTTGATCTTCCTGCATGAAGACGTCTCTCTGACCCTCTTCTCTCTCACTGGGTTTTGCTCTTGATGCTTTTCTCTGTTCCCGACTGAAACGTCGACAGTCGCAGGACAAACACTGTCTCTGCACAAAGTCCATGTTCAGACCAGTACACTAGTACCTGATAGTGGTACTCAGAGGGGGGGGGAGTACTCAAACATTTGTCTGAGGTAGAAATTCTAGTAAAAGAACCACGTGAACGTTTCTACTTGAGTACAAGTAAGTCACTTCTTGGTTTTACATGAACTTTAAGAAGAACAGAACCAGGTTCTTAGTCGTGTTGTTGATTTAGGGACAAAAATCTAAATCTATTGAAATCTATGTGTCGTCTCTGAATGATGACGTTTGACCACATCAGTCATTTCAAGCAGATGAGAGAAATCTGTGACATCACACACATTAAAGACATTTGTCTCGGGAACAAGAGAAACAGATTTGTTGAGGGAGCAGACGACACAAGTGAGGCCACAGGATTCCCAGAGGTCAGTGCAGCCGATGACCTCATGACTGTTTGTCAGATTGAACCTCTGCTCAGTTTCTCTGAAGATAGAAAGTTAGAATAATCGTTTTATGTCTTTATTATTTCGGGCTAGTCAGCTAGTCAGGGAGACACAAGTTGTTCCAGCTAGATTAGATTAGTTCTAGTTATCTGAGGGTTTTTAGACGATTAGTAAGTAAGAGACGATTCTGAGATGAAATGAAAGATGGTGTCCAACGCCCTCACTGTTTGTTCCTCCTGTTGCCAGGTACTTAATGATGGGGCGTCGGCTGGGGAGGTGGCGTCCTCACAGGAACACTCCGATCCGCCGCCGGCCACCTCCGACCCAAACACCGCCCAACCGGATGAAGACCAAACGCAGCCCCCCTCAGACACAGGAGGGCCTCATGAGAACCCAGCATTCACAGTGGAGACCACAGACTGACCTGAAGTGGAGAAACTATTTACTTTACTCGCTGAGCTTTGAACTGGCTGAGCTTTAAGAACTGCAAAAATATCCATCATGACAGGTCGCTTAACAAAGGTGTGGTGGAATCATTCCACTGGAGCTGCAACCTTATATTTATAATAATTTAAGAATGCAGTCGTTTCCAAATCAAGGTGGAAATATTTTAACCCTACAATTAATTTATAAAACCAGTTTTAAGCCTATGACTTGTTTTAATGGGTTGTATTTGCAGAGGGGACTTTAGTTGATATGTTTAAATACAATAAAAAGAGGTGCGCTTGGTGGCGTTTGCTCGTCCGAGGCAAGCAAATCCAACGCACCTCTGAGCTCTGTGCACTATATTCTGAGTGAAACTGCCCTTTACCGCTGGAGTGTGGAGGAGAATCCTTCAAGTTGAACCATGTGCCTCTTGCTAAGTTATTTAGTGACTATATTCTCACGGGAAGTGATGAAATCTGACAATGTAAAACAAGTGAACTTCACTTACATGTTTTGTTATTGTCCATGTATTAACACAGAGGTTCCCAAGGCCACTCACTCTGGCGTTTTTCTCTCTGGCAGGAAACTTTCTTGAAAACTGCCTCAGCAACCGACTCGACCTTCTCTTTGTCTCGTTCTTCAAAACGCAAATCCTTAAAGAAATCAAATCAAAAACTGTTTTTATTTATGGATTGAATCTTTTTACCAAACAAATGTGCTTTTCTCAGTTTTTCTTCTCCCTCGATACACGATGGAGGCGCATCAAAGAGAACTCACCGAATCGTTATGTTTACACGCTAAGTTAAAAGCCAGACAGTTGTTCAGGTTCAGGATTCAAACTAAACTCCTGCAGGTGTTGACAAGTCCTCTGAACAACTTGTTTTTAGCTGTAGGCCGTCGTGTGAGTGTTTGAATCCGTTAGTGTGTGACTGCAGCTTCCAGGCGTTTCACCTCTTCTGTCCAAACATAAAACAAACGCGTCTCTACGACAGCTGCTTGCACGTCTGAGTCTCTATTCTGTGTGTTCTGTGGTCCAGGGTTTGGGAACCTCTGTTATATTCAAGTACAACATATAAGGAAACACGAGGGACCATAAAGAAGAATCATCTGCCTCAGATATCATCACTTCTCTCTTCTTGATGAATTCTGAGCGTTGGATGAAGTGCTGACGTTCTGTTGCTGTATATTTGTATTTTCCTGAGGAGCACCCTGATGAAGAAGTGCCTCTTTTTAACACTGTTCGCTTATTTAATCATCATCGTTGTCTTAACTTATTATAACAAGATGTCCGGCAGAAACCCCTTTACTGTAAAACACACTGTCGGGGGTTTCTGAAGGTCGATTCCACTGCTTTTGTATTGAAACTGCCAATAACTGACAGATTCTGGACCTGCTGTGTTTGCCTCTCATGCCAAATAATTCCAAGTATTCAGTGTTTTTTCAGTCGGAAAGTTTAAGGAGTGAAGAAATCCTGTTCACTGTAATATGGATGATTGATTAAAGGACATTTTGGGGACAGAAAAATGCCTTGAAAGTTTTTCTATTTCTATTGCAAAAATACAACACTTCAGATTAATTCTAATATTCTGTTTGTGTATAATTATTGATAAATTATTGTGCATTAATCAATATAATAATACACAGAGTATTTAGTACAAAGTAGCATGGATATTTGATATTGTTTACAAGTGTACCAATTTGAAATATCAGTTTACGTGACTCCAGCAGAATGGCAAATATAATGCAGTAAAAAGGGCTGTACTTTTACTCGCATGTTAATGTACTACAAGTATAAAGTACCTTAGCATTCACCATATCGATGCTGCAGGGTGTTTCTCAGGCAGATGTCGTGACTCAAAGCAGCCACTTGATGGCAGTAGTGTTGTGGGAACTCCAGTGGATTTCTTAAATGGACTAAACCATCCTCTGCCTGTGTGTGTGTGTGTGTGTGCGTGGAGGGTTATTGAGGTCGTGGTGCGCCTGCTACTGATGGGTGTGTGTGGGTGGACAGTAATAGGCTTCCTCAAAAAAGTAGGCTTGAGCTGTCGTTAAAAAAATAAATAAAAATAAAGATAATAAAATCTTGGCAGACTCGGCCTGTCTGATAACCGGGGGAGAGATCTGAGCTGCTCCTCTGCTGCTGATGGCTGCTGCTGCTCTTTGGTCTTAATACTAATAAACATTTCAGTTTCAATGACACCGAGGTCCAGGTGGAGCTTTGATTGACTTTTATCTACAGGAAAAAAGACAATAACTTTGTGCTGTGAAGTTAATTTGGGTTCAAATGTTAACTTAGAGCCACGGGGGAACTGATGCGAGTTTGCGGTTTGAAGGTCAAAGGTCAAGGGCGACCTCACAAAACCCTTGTGCCTCATGAACGTATTGGATCAACTGTTCGATTTTGGAGAATGGTTCGGTTTGAATGTCTCAGGGTCAATCCCTGGAGAAGAGAGAATACAATCAGGTGTTTTTAGGTTCTTAGACTTCATATCTCTCGTCTGGCCTTGAGGGAATTTCTTTAAATCTTCACCAGACTCAAATTACAGGTCAAAGGTCACAGTGAGGTCAAAAGTGGTTGTTAGGGTCAGTCTGCCTTTGTAATTGAAGTCAACTCAGGCACAGAAAAATGCTTCTTCCTTCAACCTTCTGCACAAATGTGACCATTACAAATACCTAAATGATGATATTAATGCCTCGTTAATGGAACCACCACGTTGTCAAAACACAATAAAGCTGCATCCGGTTAATTGGGCCCAATTAGCATCACTGGGAACGAGCCTGAACATTATGCTAATCAGCGGCTTCCAGCTCCGATGCAACCTGAAGCTGTTTTTAGCCTCGTCTCCGTCCCTGCTGTGATGTGAAGGCGAGCGAGACGCCCTGTGGAGGCGACTGGGGGGGGGGGCTGTTGAGTCAAGGGGAGGACGGCGCCTCTTGTCCCCCCCCCTGAGCCTCAACAAGGTGTCCATATTACCCACAATCCCCCTGGGGATCACAGTGGACTCACAGGAACTGAGCCAAAAACAACCCCAATAAAAAACTAACAAAAGAAGATAATTGCCAGTGAGTCAAAAACTGCAATTCTAGATTTCACGTTTCAAACTTTTGAGCTTCTGTGGGAAAACAAACCTTTTGAATTCTCAGACTTTCCTTTGTCTCTCATCTTCTATTTTCTGTTTCTGTTACTGTGTTGGAAAAGAATCAAAACCATATTTAGACGTTCAATAATCTGCTCCTCTCCCCATGTTGAGGTCCAGAGAACCCCCCACAGCTGATGGCTAGAACGACAGCAGTGTGGATTCCAAGGATTAACAAGCTGCTGTCTGGTTTCACAGAACCACACAGACAGATTTCTTGCTGCTGGTTACTGGTAATGCCAAACATATACAAAGCTATGAAGGGTTTTGAAAGAGGCTCTTTGAAATGATTCATTTATTTGTCGTGCAGGAGGTGACAGAGGCTCGTCCACTGAAACCTTCACCTCCGTCTCGTTACCTTCTCAGAGATAAATGATGATAAATGGTTCTGTGTGCACGTGAATCGCCTCGGGGGGGGCAGGTTTTTAATGATGCAAGTGGGAAACATCAAGCACCAGAGAGAAATCGATGGAGACGGGATCTTCACTGAGCCACACACATCCTTCCACCAGATTTAGATCCCTCCAGTAGTTTGTGCACAATCCTGGTAACTGACAAACAAACAGACAGACGTGAAGACACAAATAAAAAAGCTGGTGACCAACTTTAAATCTTATTGTGGAGGAGCGAGTTATTCTGGCTTCAGTTTCCCTTTGTGCAGAACCTCAGTTTATTGTGCTGAAGATGAGTCGGTGTTATAACAACACTCAGCTCATGAGACTAGATTCTCCCCAGAACAACCGCTACCCTGAGAACATCTTCACTTTTGTTTTGGTTTTTATTCTGAGATATTCGATTGAACATTTATAATTCAAACTCCGACGTCCTTCCTGTTTACGTCTGGCTGTCTGTGGCCCTGTGAGTTGTGTGAGTTGTGTGAGTTGTGTGAGTTGTGTGAGTTGTGTGAGTTGTGTGAGTTGATGGGCTGAGCGTCAGTGTTAGATCAGGAACCTGCGAGGTGACCTGCTGGAGAGCGCCGAGCTAAATGACTAAACTGTGAAGTGTGACCGAGCAGACACCAGCAGGGTCACGGGTCAGAGACGAGAGCTGCTGACGCCGTTCCAGTGAAACCAGTTAGATTTCCTGCAGCACTGCGCTCGGGACCACCTGAGTCAAGTGTGAGTCAGAGTACAGACCACAGAGTCGTGTTATTGGCAGGAGGACATGTCTGACTCCCCGTTTCAGTTCAAGGAATTCATTTTGAAACACATATGTTGATTCTTGTTGCTGTAGGACACAAACAACAACCTGCGTGAGCAACATGTTTCCAGTTTGGGACAGATCAGCTGCATGTCAGAGGAATTCAAACTTTCATTATCAGTCTGAACTATTTGAGGGTTTTGCTTTTTATCCTTTGGATTAAATCAAATTCTGGTGTGTATACTGTTCATTCCTTCATTTTGAAAACCAAACCCAGTTTATAATCTCCTGAGTTCTTCCTGTCACTAATGCTTTGAATTACTTTTGTTTTTAAAGACCTTTAATCCTGGGGCTCCCCCCCCCCCGTGGCTTTAATCTGAAAACCCCTCACAGGCTCCCCTCAGGGTCTCATGTATGTCACAGTGTGCAGACGCAGTCATGTATTTTAAAACATCTTAAGCACATTACAGGCGTGTTGTGCGCCATTCTGCTTGTGTAATCACATTTGGAATTGACATGCATCATTATCAAGGGAGGAAATTAACATGTTTTTTCATCCACCGGCCACAATGGATCCAGATTTTGCCAGAGTCCTTCTCGGTCTCACCAGCCAAGAAGGATTGTGGTGAACAAACCGAGAGCAGCCTCAGCAGGATGGGAGGTGTTTCTCTACCTTAACGAGATTAGTGTTCTCAGATACGTTTTATATCAACGAGCGACAACTGATTAGGAAGGAAACCATGAAACGGTAAAGAAATAAAAAACAACATGGAACAGCAGCCTCTCGATCAGCAGGGACTATGAGGAACCTGTGAATGGAGATCACTGGGTGAAAAGGGAACATGCATTATTAGTCATTAAAACTCAATGAGAGCTTTGTGCGTCTGTGATGTGGTTGATGATGATGATGATTATCAATCAGATGAAAAAGCAGAGAGTTGATGTGTCACTAATCTGACTAATTAGGAGATTTCCAGAGATGCAGCGACCTCTGTGACCTCTGACAGTCGTGCTGTGAGGCGGAGAGGACGCACTTCATCTGCACCAACATGGAGGAGGAGGAGGAGGAGGAGGAGGAGGAGGAACGTGTTCTTCATCTTCAGGTACGTTACGTCTTTGTTTAATTCCCAGAACAATGAATTGAAGGTTCATACTCAAGTTGAAGTACGACAACTTATTCCACGATACTGAAGCTGCACAAATATCCTTCAGTCTCCATATCTTAAAACATAAATGAAAACCTCTCACATGTTTCATCTCACATATAGTTTGACCGAAATTATAGATAGATGGATAGAAGGATAGATAGATAGATCTAGAGAGAGATAGAGAGAAAGAGAGATAGATAGATAGATAGATAGATAGATAGATAGATAGATAGATAGATAGATAGATAGATAGATAGATAGATAGATAGATAGATAGATAGATAGATAGATAGATAGATAGATAGATAGATAGATAGATGGATAGATAGATAGATAGATAGATATAAAAATCAATAGATAGATAGATAGATTGATAGATAGATAGATAGATAGATAGATAGATAGATAGATAGAAAAATCAATAGATAGATAGATAGATAGAAGAATAGATAGATAGATATAGATATAGATAGAAAGAAAGATAGATAGATAGATAGATAGATAGATAGATAGATAGATAGATAGATAGATAGATAGATAGATAGATAGATAGATAGATAGATAGATAGATGGATAGAAGGATAGATAGATAGATAGATAGATAGATAGAAGAATAGATAGATAGATAGATAGATAGATAGATAGATAGATAGATAGATATAAAAATCAATAGATAGATAGATAGATAGATAGATAGATAGAGAGATAGACAGATAGATAGATAGATGTAAGGTTGCAAAGTGTTGCTTTAGAATGTATTTTTAAACAAATGTGTTGTTTCTCTGATTGTGTTCTGTTGTGTGTGTCTGTAGTAACATGCCTCCTTGCAGTAACCTTTGTTTCCTTCACATGTTTCAAGCCCAAAAGTTTCCAGAACTCCCTCCTGCATAAGAAGTGAGCATCAAACCCACGCCACCAGAAACTACAGGTGCTTTTTCTCTTCCCCGGCAGCAGCTGATAAACAGCTCAGCCTGATGGGGCTCGGCTGTGATACGTATTAGAAAGTCTAACAGACCTGTTCTCTGTGGCTGTGACCTTTCCCCCTCTCCAGGCGTACACCCCCACAACCAGCCCACACCAGCTCCCCCACCAGCACCAGCAAGGCGGCGTGGACTTCAAAAGAGAGAGACCGGCGTGAGACCAAAGTCAAACGACAGCCCCACGCTCAACCTGCCGTCATGGCCGCCTCTCCCCCTCTGTCCCCTCACTCAGGGGCGCCGATGAATGGAAACTGCTGCGTTGAGGAGGTAAATGTGTTTTCACATGTCACTGCACGGTGTCTGGAGGATTCTGCTGATGACCCCTGACCTCTGACCTCCTGGGGTACAGTGGTGTTTCGGGGTTTAAGCTCTGATCTACATGAAGGTGACACTTGTTAGATTTCTGCAGAGGTGTAAAGATCCTGGGTCAGTGGGAATGAAGCTGAATCACAACATATATTCAATATTATATCTCCCCTCTCGCTTTGCGTGGTGGTATTATGATTATTATATATATTTAGGTTGTTGGTCATAGTCGCCACCATCTGGTCCTGCGCTAACTGGTAAGTAACCAGTATGATATTACTAGTTAAGAGCAGTGGGGCGTCTCTGCTGCAGTGACTCAGAGATCTTTTTTTTGCCGCTGCGGCTTGAGCAGGACAACAGGGAGACGTTTTGTCCTGGCCGGGATCAATCGCTCCATAGATGACGCCCACCCAGCCAGGCCTCTCCGTGGGCGGCCTGCAGCCCAGCAGCCCAGGAGCCCGGCCCGGCCTGGCCCCGCCCGGGCCCTCCTCCGGCCCCCGCAGCCTGCAGGGCCGGCACGGCAGGAGAGCTGCACTTTAACTGACACTCCAGTGAACCTTAGAGTCACCGGCGAGGAGAGCGGTGCTTTCTCCTGGTGATTCACCTCCTGGTGATTTACCTCCTGGAGAGGGAGGGAGTCGTTCACCACCAGGAGGATCTCACAGAATAGACCAGGACATTAAGTTCTTGTTTCTATCCTCTACCGGTGCAAGACGGGTAGAGGGAGGGAGAGGAGAGGGGTCAGCCATCTTTATTCCCAGTCCAGGATCCCAATCCACCTTGTTGCATACACACGATGCATCAGTGCTTCTCATCTTTAATGTGGAAGCTTCATAAACAGTCGATCACGGGTCTGAAACTCTCCAGTGAAACCAGAATCTCTGGGTTCTGATCTGCGACCAGTCGATATTCACCTTTCTGCTTCTCACAGGAGCCGCAGCGGATGAAACCTGATATTTAATTAAAGGCGGATGAATCTTGATTTCCTCTGTGTGCTCGGCCCTGTTGTCTCCGCAGTGTCTTATCAGTGTGTACATTAGTTGTCAGCACGTCTCTGCGTTAATGTCACCAGGACAAATCCCCCGTGCGCTCGTTGTGCGATTAGAGTGACGCCGGTTGTGTTGTGCTGCAGGGACGTGGGCAGGGCGATGTGGGCACTTGTGCGCGAGGAGCCCTAAGTTGCAGAGGTTTTTTTCTAATTGAGTCAGGGACTTATGCTGGCAAGGTAGGCGTGCGAGTGGGGGGGGACTAATCCCAAGCTGCTGTTGTTTTTCGTGCCTGCTGGCTTGAGATCAAAAACTTAACAGCAATAATCATGCAAAATGTGTGGCTTCACTTCAAAGCTCGCCTCAACTTTGCTCACGCCCTTGTAGCTCGCATTGTTTCATCATCTCTACCAGTATCTCTCCTCCTCACTCTCCTGCAAGGGATGTTTTTCCTCTTAGTGCTCGTCTGTTGTCGCATGTGACGGCGAACGCGCTCTCATAGGTAGTCGTGACCTTTCCTCCTCAAATTAATACATTTAACAGATTAATCACCGCGTCAGAGTTGAGGTGTTTCTCTCACCACATCTGAGGCTCCACGGTTTCTCTCTGACTGCAGTGTGTGGTCGGGCGGAGGGAGCCTCAGCCTCCGCCTGGCAGCAGCAGACATGTCAGACGTCAGCAGCACTCTCAGGGTGAGGATGGCGTGGGCGGCGAGGGTCGCTGAGGCCCGTACGTGGCCAAAATGGGCAAATCCCCTCCACGTCAGCCCACGGCCTGTCAGCAGGGAGCTGCAGGGCTTCCCACTTACAGCTCTAAAGGTGCAGCAGAGCAAAGAGCAGTGAGAACTCCACCGCATGAATGACGCTCGGCCCACTTCTTTCATGATTCCACTACTTTGGCAGCGCAGCCAGCGATGCAGGAGATTTGCAGATGTGCTGAGAACCACACTTTAATAAATAACACTTATTTCAGCAGAGGATCACTTTATTAAATCTGTGTTTCCATCTGTGAAGGTGATTTGATGCACATTTTGTACATTTTATATTCAAATATTCAACATTTCATTTTAATAGTGTTCCTTTGGTGTGAAGCCTTCAGATATTGTGATTAGATTCAATGGAAAGTTTTTATTTTATGTATTTTAGATTTAACACAACATTTTTAAGGACACACACGTCCGAGGGTTTGAGCTTGAACAGATATTTGAATCCAGAGACTCTGAATTAAAAGACTTTAGTTAAACATGTTTGACACGTTGGCAATTTAACCTTTCAACTGCAGGAGAGTCTGTGTCACCCTCTGATAACACAAATTAAATGTTTAGTCAAACTATATTCAGATTAATCATCAAGTCAAACGTATATTTATTTATTCATCTTTAATAAAAATGAAAGTTTAAACCACATCACTGTTGATTTGTGTCGACATCTGAGGATCAATTGATTTAACTAATTAACTTTGAACATCTTCATAATTTCAACAGAGATAAAACCGGGTTGTTTTGTGAGCTGCTGTTTGCTTTGACTCATTTTCTCCAGTGAGTCTCGTGCTGGATTCAGGTCACAGCGTTTACACCATAACAATGAATCACCTCACAACAACAGTCACCGCAAAATTCCATCAAGCGGGAATTCATTGTGTTTCATTTGTCATTTAACTCATTTAGGCTTTTTTAAAGTTGTTTTCAACCCCAAAAAACTAGTTCCTCAGTTCACGTCTCCTCCTCTGGACCCTAGAATCTCCTTCTCCCCGCGACTCCTCGGAGGAGATTCAAACTCTCACTTGTCGTGGACGTGTGTGAAGGCTGCAGATTTCCACGCTGGCACGTTTGCAGGCAGCAGGGCCCCTATAGCTGTTTGTGCAGTTGAGACTCTGCAGTAAAGTTTCACACACATACACACAGTGCAGGAACACTGCCGTCTCTATCTGTATGTCACATAACCTCCGCCTACACACACTACGCCCACACACATCCTTGCCCAAAACGCCCACACACCAGTGTACTGTGTGCAAAGACACACACTTACACACACACACACACACACACATCGCCCCTATACACAGTCCCCACCCACGCAGGCACACACGTGTTCAGTCAGACATAAGCCGCTCATACCATCCCACACTTTCTCAACAGACACAAAGTAAGACAAACCGGGGAGCCTGTGCAAACACACCAGCTTTCGCCCTGCACGTCCACACACACACACACACACACACACACACACATTCTCCCAGTACACACACGCTGTGGCCTCGTACGACACCATCAACTCAAAGGAAAACGTTTTGTCTTTGCTTCTTCTGTCCAGATTCTTGATTTCACGTTTTCTTTCCCTCCCGGTGAAGTGAAGTCACGTCCACGCCCGACTGCACCGGGCCTGCCACCCGGACCGGCAGCACCACGCAGGGTGGAGCAGACAATGGAGTCACCGAGCTCCAGACGAGAGGAGAGCCCTGATAGTTTAGTGTTTTTTATTTTTCCCTCATTACTGAAATCTTTTAACTTTTGCTTTTGGCACCACTGTCTCTCTGTAACCCATATTCCCTCCAAATGAAAAGGGACACTCCATGACAAGCACCACCACCGCCTGGAGACTAAATCATGCTGCTCTGTTGTTCCTCTAGTTTCTTTTTTTTTTTTTCTTCCTCCAAAAGAGGAACTTGGATGAAAAGAGCTTTTTTTTGTCGAGCGCAAAGTGTTGAGGATGTGGGTTGGTGGGAAGGGGAGGGGAGGAGGAGAGGAGCCAGACGGGAGGGAGAAGGGGAGCAGAGCAGCGTGGGCGCTCTGACAGGGCGAGGGGCTGACAGGCCCAGGCGTGGGCGTGTCATTGAAATGTGTTTCTACTCCGAGGGGTGGGGGGGTGGCTTGGGGGTCGAGGAGGAGACAGGGGGGGGGGGGGGGTTGCAGGGAAAAAACAAGAAGAAGAAGAAGAAGAAGAGACAGAAGCGAGAAGGAATTAAACAAGCAGGCGTCTCCAGAAAAGTGAAATATGAAGAAGCTCATTGCCAAAAGTGTGTGTGAGTGAATGTGTGAATGTGTGTGTGTGTGTGTGTGTGTGTGTGTGTGTGTGTGACGCCTACTCACTGGAAATGATTGACAGGACGCGGTGAAAGCAGATTGCTGATGTCATGTGAAAACCTCACAACTCCTCCCCCCTGAGGTTTTTAGGACTTAATTGAAAAATGAGTAGAAAATTGAATCTATAGTTTTATTTATTACTTTGACGGTGATACTCCACATTAGTATAATCGTATATAAATATATATATATATGCAGTAAATATAGTGGCTACTGCAGTGTGATGCATATTCAGGAGCTGTTGTTTAAGTGAGTTAAATAATAATCTCGGTTTTCGGCTGATGATGAATTGGCCTCCGGAGGCATCAGCCAATCGTCTGGGGCCGGGGGTGTGGACAGGGGATGTCCAGGCCCGGCAGGACCACGGGAATCAAACCCTTCTCCACACGAGGACACACAAACAGTGATACATTTTGTAGGTTAAAGCATCTCGGTCAATGTGGGTTAACCTTTTTCCCTGCGGGCGACCGACGCCTGCTCCAACCTGTCACATCAGAATCAGATGTTCTAGTAGAAGGTGCAGTGAGAGGAGCCGTTTGACCACAGCTGCCTGTTCCGACTCGTTCAGCTGAGATGGTGCTCAGCTGAAGGAGGCTGATGTCTGTGGGTTATACAGGATCCATAACATGCTCCTGTGATGAAGACTCTCAGACACAAGCCTACACTGACTCCTCCAGGGGCCTGACGTTCAGACACCGGGAACTCAAATGTGTCCAGAAGCAGATAAATCATCTTCAGACAAACAGTGGATGATATGGAGAATAGCTCATATATCTTTCTTATGGATGTATCGTGTGTGTTTCTTTCCTCTGAACCCGGCTGTAGAAACCATCATGTAAATACAGTGCCGTGCGGAGAGGGAGCAGTGGGAGTGTTAAGAAGCAAGGCAGTGGTGTAAAATTTGGTGAACTGGGAAACTGGGACTTGTGGGAACACGCAGCCTGGGTGTCGACCTACCTCAGAGTGTGGGTGGACATCCTATTTCCTGCCGGCGCTCTCATTTTAATTTGTTCTTGTTTGGTTCTTGTTGTTAGTTAGTGAGTGTACAGTGTGTGTGTGTGTGTGTGTCTGTGAGTGTGTGTAGGTGAGAGGAGGGGGGAAAGGAGGAGGAGATCAAAAGAGGGAGATCTGGAGGTGAAACTCCTCCTCCTCCTCGTTTCTTTCACAATTTGATTTGATCCCCGTCTGTTCGGAGGCTGATCCATCCAAGGTCATATCTGCATAATAACACACACACACACACACAGACACACACAGACACACAGACACACACTCAGCAGGCAGACGTGGATTTATCGGCTGAAGGTGGGCGGACTGGAATCCTACCTGCTACCTGCTCCATGTGTGCGTTTGGAAAATTCATCACACATCACACACTTGCATGAAAGTGCGTCGTTGACCTTGGACTCGCACAATGACACACAACCGGCTCAACTCAGAGCTTCCTTTTACGAGCGGCTCCCCGAGCTGTCGAGCACATGTCACGCTCTTCAGACGGCAGTCTGGTGGTGATGTGTGAA
Source organism: Platichthys flesus (assembly GCF_949316205.1). Lineage (NCBI taxonomy): Eukaryota > Metazoa > Chordata > Actinopteri > Pleuronectiformes > Pleuronectidae > Platichthys > Platichthys flesus. Next base: position 2,036,021 of record NC_084966.1, on the reverse strand, counting down.
CCGGGCGATTTCTGACCATAACCTAACGTGGGTTGTTCCTCATACTAAGTCTACATGTTGTATTTCTACGCTGTGTCTTTACCTTCTGCTGCCGTCTCCATGTTCCTGCAGGAGTTTAGATTTCAGCCTAATCTGCAGTTTTGCTTTGATATTTGTTTTAGTTTCCTTCTGAAATTAATTAGAGGATTATAAAAGCATGGAGTTCCACCCCGTCCACCCCCGCACACACACAGACACACACACACAGACGCACACACAGACACGCACACTCTACAAATACTAGTTTTCTCATCATTTGGGCTTTTGAAGACACATGAAAGGAGCCGCGGCACAGACGCTGAATTGTACTTCTGTTATTGTATTTTATTTCATTACTGCCGTGTTCAGGGTGCAGAGGCAGCGGAGGTGGGTGGTGGGTGGGGGTGCAGGGTTTCAGGGTGGGATGTGGGGGGGGGGTTTGACAAAAGCCGCTCTGGTTCCGTCCCCAGGGTGTTACACTGGTGGCAGCTGGCCTAATTCCCCAGAATAGCTCATTGATGGGGAATCGGGTGGAGATGTGATCGGAGCTCGTAGTACTCAAACTTCACTGCATACTCCTACCAGTGTACTATTATACGAGTATATGTATGTGCACATTAGGAAGTAGAACAAAGGTCAAAGGTCATGATGTTCAACTAATGCTGCAAAAATACTACTGTTACTACCCTGCAGTAAAGTTAGTTAGTATTCAAAGCAGCTCTAACTACTAAGGTAATCAATAGAAGCAGTAATAGTAGTCGTAGTATGTGTTTACGTTGGAGTTGTTGCAGTCGTGTGCGTTGGTAACAATAACATAAGTAGTACTACGGATACTAGGAGCTGAACAAGTGAAAGTAATAGTATTAGTGGCCATTAATGAAGTATTCTTAAGTACTCTACGGCTTCCTGCTGCACGTCGCCCGGCGCTGGAAACCATTTGCATCTCCTGTCTCATCGCTGCTGCTTGTAAACGGCTCAATGAGATCGCAGCATTTGCATACAGGCCTGTTTCACTGACGCACGTGAACAGAGGTACAGACATCACTCACCACAGAACCTCAAGATAACAGCAGATGACCTCAAAGCACAGAGTCAGTGTGTTCGGGGGGGAATTCTGGTCGTGGCCTTCATCAGATGTTTGAGTTTCTTTTCCTTTAGTTTGAAAGAGAATCCTCTGAAAAGCTTGAGGAGGAAACATGAACTGAAGGAACAAACAGGTACAACTGTCAGTGTATGATGTCACATATACAGGAAAACATTAATATGGCAACTTTATACTTATATTGAAAAAACTATGACCCATTAAATCCATATAATTGTATTTGTACAAAGAAATATTCCAATATTGACTGTTTACAGGCAAACATACACATATAAACACATTGAACAAAGAAAGTATTTATTAATATACTTATACTACACATAAATACATATACTATATCATACTTACATTATACGTGGACCCGTGAATTAAACAAAGGCTGTAATAAAGTTAACTATATTGACATTTTAGAGATAAACTGACAAATATGTAAACGTAAACATGTGCACATTGTTGATTGAACACGTTGTACTTTTAAAGTTCAAAAGAACATTTTAATCTTCCAGGACTTTTTGCACATTGATCCATTTCCATTGATTATTTTAAAATGCAGAAATAACGAAGTGAGATCCGCAGAAGAAGCCGGAGTGCGCAAACTGCTGTGTCTCTGTGGGTGTTGAACCTGCCTGTGTTTGGTATTCCGTGCAGAAGCCTCCCACGCCCCGTGTGTCCACCCACGCGCGGATTTGCGTCACGCAGGGAGCAGCGTGGGCGAGGAGAGAGAGAGAGAGAGAGAGAGAGAGAGGGAGGGAGGGAGAGACAGACACAGAGAGAGAAGAGAGGGAGGGAGAGAGACAGACAGACAGAGAGGGAGGGAGAGAAAGAGCAAGACAGAAATAGAGAGAGACAGACAGACAGAGAAAGACAGATACAGAGAGAGGGAGAGAGAGAGAGAGAGAGAGACACAGACAGACAGACAGAGAGAGAGAGACGCGGAATATCCCACTTTATTCCGCTGACGCGTCAAGCTTCTCGTTGTGAGGACGCGGCAGACAGGAAGTGCTGACAAAGTAAAAGCTCCTGAATCTGATCAAGAAATACACGAATGTGCACAAAAAGCCTCATGTACTTAAATAATCTTCGTAATAAATCTATTTTTATTGGCTTTTTTATTTAATTTTATTCTTTTGTGCATTTAAATTTCCTTTTTGTTGTTTGTAAATTTGAAAGGGTTTTGGATCTGGAAAGAGAAAGACACCTTAATGTTGAAGTGGAATGTAAATGAAAGAGACAACTACACATTCTCTTAACAATATAGATACAAATATCATATTAAAGTACGTTTAGCATCACTGCATGTTTAAAAGTTGTAACCTGAACATTCTCCTTCACGCATCCTCCTCCTGGTGCTTTTACTTCATTACCTCTGGCGGAAGTGTGTGTGAGTGTGTGCGTGTGTCTTGACGCTGGTGACAAGTGAAGGGGAGTGGAGAGAGAAGACTCAAACACTCACACACGCTCACGCACGTTCTGACACACACTCCATACGCGGGCTCGCACGCAACACACACTTGGAGGCAAAAAGACGCACCGAAGACGCACGAAGGTCAGAGGCTCCTCACTGATTCTCTCTCTTTTCTCTCAACGTCAGGAGAAAGAAAAAGTTTCCCGAAGGAGAGAAAGAAAGAAAGAACGAGTGACGCTCGGCGCGAGCAAGAGAAGACGACAGAAACCTCTTTGGCTTCATATCTTCTGCGTCTTGGACACTATTTTCCCGTTTTTACGCACCAGGATCTCGCTGTGGGAATCTCCTCCAACTGACTCCTAGGGTTCGTGGTGCTACACAGTGAGGAAGAGGAAGAGGAACCGGACCAGGGCGAGCCGAAGGGGGTCAACAACTCACCAGGTAGGTAAAACCAGACTCGGATTGAACCCTGCATGTCTCTGCAGGAATATTATAGGAGGTGTTTTAAAATCTCACTTTTACGCACAGGAACTCTCATCATGGCGAGATGAAATAGTGCAAATGCAAACCATGCCTCCGTTTGAAAGATGTATGTGTTATTATAAGATATATAAATACCTTAAAGAAATATTAAATTGGGTTTAAAAATAGCTCACAGCGCCACATGCCATTATTAACTCACTACTGAGCCGCACACAGGCTGCGAGTCTCTGTCAAGGGAAAACACCTTAGAGATCAACTCTCCTGATTGTTATATGTTCTATGTGTTCAGAATGAATGGGCTGCTTTAAGAAAATTCTGAAAATACCTCAAAGGAGATAAAAATAGCTCAGAACTCATCATCACATTAACAGCTCTGGGTCCCCGTCGCAATACTATGACATGGAAATACAGTAAAGCAGCCTTATGGCCAGATACATGTATATTATATGAATATTATATGTATTAAAATACCACGAGAAGTCATTTAGAAGTTGCTGTAGGAGAATTACTGGTATTTTACATGATTTGGGGGCATTTTACAGCCATATTCACTCAATTACTGTGATAATATGATACAGACACACACACTCACGCTGTATGAACTCATGGTGACCGGGTCATAGTGATGATTTATCGATTAGAACATTTATGCTGCTGCTCTGACAAACCAGAAAATTCCCCTTGAATCACATTCAAATCAAAGGAATCCTGGTTTTTCTCTGTGGGAGGGCAGAGATAACGCCGGCGTGCCACTTCACCTGGAAAACCACACAGCAGCCTTCATTGTGTGTCTGTGTGTGTGTGTGTGTGTGTGTGTGGGTGCCATTGTGCCAGGGAGCCCTGCTTGTCCAGGTGAAAGGCTGAACTCGCTCAACTCGCTTTGTGAAGCAGGGCTTCATTTAGAAGCTGCCATTCACACCCAGGACACACTCACACGTCTGCTGTGATCAAACTGGAGTATGATGGCAGGCGGTTGGAGTCTGAGAGTGTTTGTGCAGACGGATGATGAACAAACACACACACACACACACACAAACTCACACACACACACACAACATCACTGGAGCTGTTTTTCCTCTAATACAGTAAATTGATCCCGTCTCAGAACACGCCGAGGTTCTTTTAAAGCTGCAGCCGCCAGGATCGCTTTCATTCTCCAGCAGAGGTTTGTCTGTGTTGATGGACGATTCTACCTGCAACACACACGTTTACACTGCAGCTAAATATAGTCGTTCAGATCCCAGATCTGTTGTAAAGCAGCAGAGAAGAGTCCGTGCCAGCGTGACAGCCTCGTTCGGTCCTGCTGTCGTGTTCAGGGCTGCAGCTCTCAAGTCCATTAATCTGCCAAGTGCTTTCTTTGTTAATTAGTTAATTGTTTTGTGACATATTCACGTGGGTTTTCTGTCCAAAACCCAAAGATGCTCAATTTGCAGTCGACTGTTTCTCAAAGAAAAGCATCAAACTCTCACATTTAAGACAAAAGAAGAAGAGATCAAGACGTTATCAGAGGATTTGCTGATTAATTGTCTGATTGTTTTGGTTCCAAAAGCTTCTAACTCTGAAACTGGACGATATCTGTCTTCAGACTTGATATCGTCCAGGCTCGATCGAACCAGTCATGTCTTTTCATTTGGAGATGAGCTGGAACGTTGTTTCCCAGAATCCACCGTGAGTCCGAGATGTTCGTACAAACTTTGTTAAGACAAAGACGTAACTGACGATTCTCTCAGAAACAGACTCAGGAGATGAGACCTGCAGGAGGAAATAAAAACTACACAACTCTGAGAGTTAAACATTACAAAACCTGGTAACTCCTAAGATCCATTGATCCATATGTCAAATGTGACCTTGTGAACTAATAAACGATGGCAGAGGTGTGAAAGTATGAATTCAAACTCAAGAAACTTAAGATTAAAGAATTAAAACGTGTCTCTTAAGCTTTACTTTAATTATTTGCTCTGTAAGGTTCAAGTCTTTATTGCCCCACTTGTGTCAAATTGATATAACATGTGCAAACAGGTTGAACAAGGTGTAATCTGTATTTCCATGATTCATTGGGTCTCACCTTTCTCTGCGATGGCAAACAATTGTCCACCTTTTGAGCGTGAGTGATCAGAGCCGATCTTTTGTCTCGAGACGTAATCAGACGTCACGATGTTCAGACGGCTCCCAGGTCGGACTCAGCAGCCGGATCCAGATCTGGACAAAAACATTCTTTAATTCGGATGTGAATCTAACTGTTTGGATGAAACTTGCCGAGATGTGAAGAGGAAAAGAAAGAAATATTTACCTTCCATGAAACACTGACACTATGGTGGTTGTGTTTCTATATCTTGTCCAGTGGATTCCTCTTCACATCTCAAACTCTCAAACTGGTAAATTAGTTTTCTGAAGGTTGTGTATTCGTGGACTTGGATCCTCTGGAGCTGCTCGATGCTTCGTGGATCTGTTGAGGGGTTTGTTGAGTGACTCACGGACCAGGATGTTTAATTAAAGACATATATATATTACTACTTTAACTAGTAATAGAGTTTAAGAAGATAAATCACAGACCTTTCTGTGCCAGCACTTTGACTGAGACAGATTTGATTAACGTGGCAGGTTCAGGTTCAGCTAAAGCTCGTGGTAGATGGTTGTTGAAGCTGGAGGTAGAGATGGGATAAGGTCATTGTCTTCTCTCGTTTCACTGAGGCCGAGTCGAGGCCTGCCTGGCTCCCTGGGCCGAGGCTCTCCGGGCCTATTTCTGGGCGAGGCGAGCCCACCACCCACACATCCTGCAGGGGTGGAGAGAGGCATGTGGTCCTCCCAGCAGCCCGGGCCTGCTGACTGCCACTCCTCTGTCAGCCTGGCTTCCGCAGGGCCTCACATGCACATAGGAAGAGTCCGAAACAAGCCTCTGTCTGATCCCCTCTCAGTTCGAGGTGGCAAGGAGACGATCTGAGAACAACCAAAGATCCCAACCAGAAGGAGTGTAATCACAGGCTGCTGCCGATGTGGAATCCAATGCATGTAGAAACACTACTGACGGCTCTGTTCTGCATTTTATCACCTTGTGCATTGGAGCGGCACTGTAAGAAATACCTTCTCTTAATCGTAGGTGAAGGAACGACTGACTGAGCCCTGTGAAAAGACGTTTTGTAGTTTTTAAATCCTGCATTCTGATGTTTTAAATGTAGATTATTTAGGACGAGCAAAGCAAAAGACTCAAATATCCTGTCGGTGCCATTCAGGCAAAAAAAATGGCAGTTCAATTCGTCCTTCCTGTGTTTAACCAAACTCCTGTTCAGGCCTGATAAACCGAAATCAGGCACCTGCCAGGAATAGAGAGTACAGTACGTTTCTGTGGAAATGTGTCTCCTCTTCAGGTCACGGTGATAATTTGGTTTCAGAGTCAGTTGGGACATGAAATAACCGATGAAGGTGTGAGAGCAGGTTTGGATTCGTTATTCAAAAATGCAGCTTTCACTACATTAACCCGGTTTACCTGTTATTGCCCCTTTTATGACTTTATACTTTTTCTGTTTATTGTCCTGATCATGATCCTCTCTCATTAAATTCCCCATTTCACGTTGTTGTGTAACGCTGATTTCTAATCCCCTCGTGTGGCCTGTCCTCCCTCAGGTATGGCGGCGGTGTTGCCGAGGACCCTGGGTGAGCTGCAGCTCTACAGGATCCTGCAGCGAGCGAACCTGCTCTACTACTACGAGGCCTTCATCCAGCAGGGCGGCGACGACGTGCAGCAGCTGTGCGAGGCCGGCGAGGAGGAGTTCCTGGAGATCATGGCCCTCGTCGGCATGGCCAGCAAGCCGCTGCACGTGCGCCGCTTGCAGAAGGCGCTGCGCGACTGGGTCACCAACCCGGCCATCTTCAACCAGCCGCTCAGCTCGCTGCCCGTCTGCAGCATCCCCGTGTACAAGCTGCCCGAGGGCTCGCCCACGCTGCTCAGCGCTCAGGACCGGGCCAACACCGCCAGCGTCAAGATCCCCAAAGCCGTCGCAGCCGCCTGCTCAGACCCCGGGAAGCTGGAGGTGGCGCGGGACAAAGTGTCGGCCGGGTCGCCCCTGCAGGGCGGCAGCGAGGCCCGGTTCTGGTCGGGCCACAGCAACGACAGCGAGCACAGCCTGTCGCCGTCGGACCTGGGCTCGCCGTCCTCGCCCAGAGACGCCCTGGAGGCCCTGGACGCGGCCGCCGTCCAGTCGGTGCTGGAGTGTGTGGACAGGATGGCCCCTGGACTTCCTAAAGCAGACCTGGCCGAGGTCAAAGATCAACTGAAGAACAACAAGAAGTTAGCGAAGATGATCGGACACATCTTTGAGATGAGCGACGAGGAGCCGCGGAGGGAGGAGGAGATTCGTAAGTACAGCGCCATCTACGGGCGCTTTGACTCGAAGAGGAGGGACGGCAAACACCTGACGCTGCACGAGGTTCATACACCTTCTCCTGTTCAATGAGCTTTCCTCCCGGAGGTTTACGATTGTGTGTTTCCTGACCTGACTCGTGTGTTTGATGCAGCTGACGGTGAACGAGGCGGCGGCTCAGCTCTGCATGCGGGACATGGCTCTGCTGACACGTCGAGACGAGTTGTTCGGACTCGCCCGGCAGATTTCCAGAGAGGTCACATACAAATACACCTACCGCACCAGCAAGTAAGAGCTCCAGCCTTCTGGGCACTGATCTCAGATCTGAGCGTCAGATTTCAGATGTAATGTGGTTCTCTTGACCTGAAGTCATTTGTTTGCTGATGTGTCTCTGCAGGTCTCGATGTGGAGACCGAGACGAGCCGTCCCCCAAAAGGATCAAAACAGAGGTACGCTCTCTTTGCTGTGTGACTTTCACTTCCTGCTCTTTCCTGCTCTAGATTGTGTGAAGTGTAGAGAGGGTCGCAGCTTTGTGTAGTTTTGAACAACGTGACCTCTCCCTGCTCCTCCCCTGACACTTGGCTGTGAGGCGTCTCTGAGCTGTGAATGGCTCCTCTCAGTTTGTTAACCGCTGATTGGAAACATGTGGCGGCAGCCGGGACTTTAACCACCGTGAGCCGCCACCTGCCCACTGACTAACGGAGGGAGTTTCCTGTCAAATTCACTTTCAGGACATTTTACTGCAGAAAAACACAAACTCCCCAAAACCACAGTTTGTTTGTCACCTGGTTCTCTGAGACACAAACTCTATTAGTATTAGAAACAAAAGGTCTGACCCCCTTGAACTCAACCCTGACACGTTCCTCTGTGTGCTCTGCGTCTCCAGGAGAACTTCTTCGACATCCAGGAGGCGCTGCAGGCCATCCACATGCGGCAGGAGATGCTGAGGGAGCAGCTGGCCTGCGCCAAGTTGAAAGGAGAGGAGACCGTCGGGAGGAATCTGCAGGTGAGTCCTTGATGGATTTCCACGAATCTCGGTGGATGCGTTACACGTCAGGAAAGAACTCAGTGAAGTTTGGTTGGGATCCGGATCAGGGAACAGATTCTGGAAACGTTTCTGAAGTTCTCTAACATTGTGAGATAGAACGTTTCTGTTTATTTGTTATGGGGGAACCATGTTTATGATGCAGATCCTCATCCCATCTGGATTTAGATGTGGTTCTTTACCTCTTGGTCTTCAACTGAGTTCATGTCTAAGTGCAGAAAGATGCTCATCAGAGGTGAGGACACAGCTTCTCTCCTGTACCTCGGCTGTGGAGTTGAAAGAATCGTCAGCTGCAGCGACAGATTTCCACATCAGCAGATGTTTGTGGCGGCAGAATCCAGTTTGATCCCAGTTAATGGTCTTTATTGGTTTCCATGCTGCTGCTGCGGCTTGTTCCTAATTAGAGTCAGGGAGTAGGAGGAGAGCTTTATGATAACTCATTACCCAGAGAACACGTCGACTGCTCTGTGCACGTGGAACACATGTCTGGTGTGCGTGTGGATTCTGGTTGATCACTTTGTGCGGCTGCAGCTACACTTGTCAATTTGATGTGATTTCCAGAAATCGCATTCAGGAGAAGAAGAGATTTCACGGCTGCGTTCACACACGTCTGAGCGTCTGAACGTCCCAGCACGATTCAAAGTGACAGCGATGAGCAGACAAAGAGCTGCTGGTTTTATTCCAGTGTGGATGAAACTAACTGGATTAGTCTTTTTTTAGTGATAACACCAGTTTCTACATCCAGAGTTCAAATGGTTTGTGTCCTTCAGATCCAGCTGGAGCGTCTGCTGGCGCGGCAGATGGAGATCCTGCAGGACGCCGCCGTTCAGGAGCGACTCCAGGCTCTGGACTGGAGGATCCCCCCCGCCGCTCTGAAGTACCTCAACGACCAGCAACACACTAACGGAGCGGCGGCCGACGCCAGCAGGGACCAGCAAGGTGAGGAGACCGGCCGGGGGAGGTTCTGTGATTCCAACAAACCACAAATGTCTTCTTTGGCTTCTCTCGCTCGGCTCACTGCTGCCCCCTGTGTCCAATAAGGGGAAAACTTGCCGTCTTCAGCCAAATTGACGCCATTGTTGCGTCTTTGAGGCGAAACTGATTCTAATTCGACTCGATCTGTTTTCTGCTAATTTGATTAATTTCCCCTCGTGAATGCTCGAGGAAGGTTCTGTGAGGACTTTCCACACGCAGCCGCGGCAGCTGTCACTTTCTCTTTTTTTCTTTCTTCACCTCCGTTTTTACATTTATTTCATCTGCACTTTTCCGCCACAGAGGTGAGAGAGAGAGAGAGAGACATCATTATTCAGGATGTGACTCCTGCTCCGGGCCTCATCTCATTTTCATCCTGTTCCTCCTTCACCCACTCCCGACAGCTCATTATAACGCTGTTCCCACAAATCCCACAATGCACCTGTAATTATCACGCCCACGCCTGTTTACCTCCAGCCAGTTGCCTGGAGGGGGGCGTCTCTCTCTCTCTCCGTCTGGCTCTCTCTACCTCTCTCTCTCTCTCCTGCCTCCTCCTCTTCTTCTCTGCTTTTCTTCCCTGCTCCCTCCGTCATTTGTCATTTATTTTAGTCTCAAACAGTTTGGCGTTTTAAACTCACTGTTTTTCCTAATTTGTCCCTTTTTCTCTCTTTTGTCTATTTCTATATTTTCTCTATTATTTCCCTAAAAACCTGAACCTTGTGGATTGAGATATTAAAGTCGATAAATCAAATGGAATTAAATGAACGGCCCCGCACAGATAATAAAACCCTGATTCAGCTGAAGCTTTATATAAAACCAACAAGGTGCTAGAATCCAGACGTAAATGACTCAGATAATATGCAGAGTAAACCTCCTTGTTACTGGTGAATGAAAACAGACTCAATGGTGAATCCCACATGAACACGTGTGTGTCGGTATTAAACAAAGAGCAATAGTTCCACCGTGAGATCTTCCGCTCTGCGTCTTTCCCTCTCGCTCCCAAAGGCAGAAGAAGACAAACACGAGGGATCAGCAGCTTCACTCTCCTGGTTTCCACTGGGAGTTTATCAGGGAACGCGTCAAACCCAGTGAGCGCTGGGAGAACATCTGGGCTGATGTTTGCTTTTGTCCCCGATGTGGATTCGCTTTATTTCAGATGATGATGAATACGACACAAGAGGAAGAATAGAACCTGCTTTTATTTACATCCAACAGAAATATTCTTCTCTTTATCGTTTTTTTACAGCTGTTATAGTAAAGTATATAGAATATAGTATATATATAGTATATTATGGGATGGTATAATATGGTATAGTCTCGTAAAAGTGTAATGTTTTCTTAAAATGGTTGAATTAAAAATGAAACATCTTAGCTCCCTGAACACTCACTTGTTTTTCCAGAGGGTTCCACTTTACTCAGTTTCCTGAGTTAGTCACAGTCGAATGCTCTGAGAGCAGATTTAATTTTCTTTGTTCCAGACGAACGTCCAATCAACTTGCGGGTGGTGAGTCAAAGCATGCAGGAAGGTGACCTCCCATTGGGGAAGCAGCTAGCCAATGAACTGAAGCGTCATCACAACCAGAACCACAACAACAACAACAACAACAACACAGACGAGACCAAAACACCAGCAACGGGTTTGTGATGATCTTGTATTTTACATAAACCAGCATGTGGAGGGAGAGGTCTCTGATCTGAGTCTGAATTAAACTTCTTGAATCTCTGATCTTCAGAAAACGGGACGTCGCAGCGGGCGCCCAGCAGCGCAGAGAAGAAGACCATCAAGTCAGAGCCCGAAGACTCCACATAGTGCCTCGCCCACCCTCCCACTATACCCACTACCCAACCTGTACCCACTCCCAGTTCATTCTACTCACACTTGACAGTATGCAGTTACTACCCGTCAACAGATACTAAGCAAGCACAGCCACAGTAGAGCCTTAACAACCAATGTTGCCTCATGAATAGCATTTATTTTTCTTTGATTTCGTCTTTTCGTTGTTTTATTTTGAAAGGTATTTGCCAAAGCCCCTGAGAGCAGGTTGGAGGAGCCCTCCAGCGCTCGGCAGGTCTTTGTGTGTAACTGTACATGTTCGATTCCCATGTCCTGAGTGTTTGTACTCTTTACCTCCGCCTGGGTGAGTTTTCTGTTGCTTTCTGTGGACGTCGGGGCTGAGTTTCAAATTGAAATATGAGAACAAATATTAGATGTGATTGATTGATTCCATTCCGTTCTCAGAGGAGGGATCCTGAACCTGAAGGTGCCCCCCCCCCCCCCCCCCCACGGCTTCAATTCAACCTGTAGCTCAGTGTTACGTAGAGAATTATATTCATGGTTCCAGGGTTTTGAGTCAATTATCTTTACAAGCATCCACAAAGTCGAGAAAAGACTCTCTCAGGATTAACTGCACAAATTCAAAATGTCTCCATCAGGACGTCGAAACATTTCTCTCCTGAAAACGTCTCCCGTCAGTCTCACCTGTCCTTTGTCTCCGGTGCTGAGACGAGGCGTCTGTCGGAAACAGGGTGGAACTCAGCTTCTTGTGTTCTGACACGGCCGACTACACACGTGACTAACAACTGAATATTTATTGTAAAAAAAAATAAAAAAGCAGACACCACATGATAATAGTGGTCATGCAATGTGTTCTAACTGTGAGATTCCTATTGGCTGTGGTCCTATTTAAATATGAGAAGATAAAACTTGTTGTCCTGGCCACACGTCCTCTGAGCCTCCGTCTCTTCTCTCCCCCCCCCCCGAGCTAAAGTCTGAACTGTCGGGAGACTGAGTCAGGATCCAGCCCCTTCACTCCCCATCCCCGCCCCCCCACCTGGTTTGTGTTATGTATATTTATGGGGGGGTCATTTCAGAGGAGGATGTACAGGAGCTGTTGTGGAGGAACAGCTGAGGCCGAGCGAATCGGTTCATTTCACTTTGTAATTTAGCGAAACACTGCTGTTGAACCAAAACGTGCATGGACGAGGACAGGGATAATTCAGGAATCAAGAGACCCAGTGAAATCCTCTCAATATGAAAACTTTCAACTCAACACAATAAAATACTAAAGATCTGCAGGTTTTCAACAGCAGCAGCAAAGAGTAAAACCCCTGTGTGTTGCGTGTTGTGTAAATAGTATCATGATAACGAGTAGTGTTAGCCTAATCTCTCCACCGGGTGTTTCCTTCGTCCAGTGTAACTTTGCTGTAGATTTTTCTCGGTGTCAATACGGTGTTAATGTACGTGGAGCAAAATCAAAAAAAAAGAAATCCTAAGTGTCATTGAGGAAAAAGTTTCTGGTATATATATATATATAAAAAAAGATGCTTTACATGATGGTAATGTTGATTAGCCTTAGCTCTTAACAGTTTTTAATCCATCAGTGCAGATTTCAAAGATGTGTTGTTGCTGTTTAGAGGTAGATACATAACAAGTAAGTGTTCTTCACTGTGTTTCTGTGTGTGTGTAAATATGTCTATAATGTCCCAGATGATGATTTAGTCCCCCTGCAGATAGTTCAGTCTCACTCAGCGTAATGACACACAAATGCAATATTTATGTCAGTAATAAGTCGGTTTGCATATTGTATGGATCCATTGTTCTGTGCTCAGTAACTGTACGTCTGTCATCCGGGTGGAGTTCACCTGCAACACGGGAACTGTGTGTGTGGTTGTGTGTGTGTGTGTGTCGTCTGACTGTTGGTGCACGAGAGCACTGTGCTTGTGTTTGAAGACGTTGTGCTCGTTTCACAAAAAACTCCATGAGCTGGTTTTGTTTCAAGCAGCAGCGACGCCACGAGCCTGACGAGGATCTGAGGCTGTGATCAGGAAAAAGAAAAAGAACCTGTGGCTGAAAGGACAAGTGGATTCTGGGAGATGGTTTGGGAGTAAAGGGAATCGAACACTGGCCGTTGTTGTGTCGTACGATGCTCAGCACGTGTCTGACCTGCGTCTCACCGATCACCCTCCTCCTCACTGTTTATTGTAAAGTGATAGATTAGGCTTCACCTAGTTATGCACCTGTTTTTTAAACACTAATATATTTTATTTGTTATACAGCACATGAACATTAAACTTTATTTTTTTGAACTCTATTGTGCCGTGCGTTCTGTGATCACTGTCACTCTGACTCTTCATACCGTGTTGGTTGTTTGATTCCAGAACTCAGCCGACCTTTAGCCGCTCTTACCCCGACTGAGCTTTTAAAACTTTCCCAGTACATGTGAGTACACAGATTAATCTTTAGTGATTCACAGAAAAAACCCGACTCCTCTCAAATTAATGGACGGTAAAGATTTGTGTTTAGAGTTGATGTCAACAAAAGGCAGCCGACTCAAGCTGAAGGTGGTTTGCAGTTGTTAGTTTCACTTGAAGATGATTTTGGGGCAGTTGCTGAAGTCAGATATCAAGTTAAGTGACTAATGGGCAGAAACGCTCTTTGTGCTGCGGTAATAACAGGTTCCAGTCACTGGAGATAATCATGTTGTGCTTGATTATACATTAGCTCCTGGCTGCAGGGAGGAGCTGCAGAGTTTCAGTGTCGGACTCAAAGAGGAGCTGGAATAATACTGGTTTGAATCCTGGCTCACGCATCTTGCTTCAGGAACTGTCGAGGTGCCTTTGAGCAAGGCCGGGAAGCAGCAGCTCAGACGTGTGTACAGATGCAAAGCGCTGGAGTTTCCCATGTAAACACAGGGGCAGATGAAAGGGACTTAAAGCAGAGTTCACCTCCTTTAAAGGAGCCGCTGGTCGGCCTCCTTCTCTTTTCTCTGGGTTTCTGAGATGAATCCGTTCTCAGGCCATTTGCATCAGCGTCACATCAACACATTGTGAAACTGTCTGATGACTCACTGTGACGCAGGTCATTCTCACATACCTCCCATCATTCTCTCCTCCCGTCCCCCCCCTCCTTCTCACACACACACACACACACTCACACACACACGCAGACTGCTTTCCTCTGGAGAGCGGCTCAGCTCATGAACACCCACGCTGGTTGCTGTTCACAGTGGCAGCCCTGCTTGGCGCTCGAGCGGCCACCCCCCCTCCCTGTCCTCCTCCTCCTCCAGTGCAAGTCACTGATGATGATGAGGATGTGTTGCTGTGGCAACGGCCCGATGTGGGCGGCTCCACGGGCGGTGGGTGGAAGCCAGCCGCTAAGCAGCGTGGGAGGGATCTGCCGAGCGCACCCATCACCCTCATTTTGAAAGGAGCAGGAAGCTGACTGCTTTTGAGAAGGTGTGGGTGTTGGTGAATTATCGCCTCTCCTCCCTGCAGCTTCATTAGGGATTCGCCTTGTTTGTCTCCCTTCCTTCCTCCCTTTGTTTTCTTCTTTACTGCTGCATGCAGGGAATCTGCTGCTGCTCACAGGGGATTCTGGGGCAAAATTAAACTTAGAAAGCTGCTGTTGATTGGAAAGAACGTGGGAGTTAGAAAGGTTTCTTATGGAGGACACTTGAGAGGTAAAAGCACACAGGCAGAGAAAGGCCTTCCTTTGAAAATCCTCTAGTTGTTCAGCCTAATGTGAAGATAGAGATCTGTCTTTCTGTCTTGAGACTGAAAATGTGTTTGTTAAACACTCCAGTCTTTGTATTTTCTCCCATATTATGGAATCCACCAGCCCTCAGGGTCAAGAAGGAGCCAGTACAAACTGCTCCTTCATACAACTTTCTATGAGTTAACGAGTTTTCACTTGATTTGATTCTGTTGTAAAAAACTGAACAAGTATATCACATATGCAAACCTCCACCCCTTTAACAAAGTGTCATACATAAAGGTGAAATATGACACAATCAAACAAAACTCTCATTAAATCCATTGCCCTGAAATTAACTCTTTAACGATAAAACACACTCCTGTAATGAGAAGGTTTGACGTCTGTTTGTAAAACGTCTAATTGATTCAAAACATGTGATTTGGTGAATTAAGGTAATTTATCTATGAGTTCTTATTGCACCGTTTACCTGCAGAGGATTCTGGGTAATGTACCCTGCTCCATGTGAGGTTTTATTAGTCAGCTTCAGTTTGCTTGATTTACTGGACTTGGAGACCCAGGTGGGTGGAGTTTAACTCAGATCTAAGCTGGGAGCTGAAGAAAAGTAAAAAACTTCAGCAATTTATACTAAATACTTTCCAGTGAGTAATTGTGTTTTTGAAGGTTTTGATGTAAAAGTTCCCCCGGACTGCGAACGAGGTCGACACGAACATTGAGATGCTGCATGACTCAGGTGGAATACAGAGAATGAATGTTAAGTTTTTACAGCACAAACACAAAAATAAATTGTCTGTTGTGTTTAGAATGCATCTTTCTCCACACATGTAAAAACAGATGTGGAGAAACGAGGCAGCGAGAAACAAACCAAGCATCGAAACCACTGCTCATTCACGTTTCTATTTATAAGCACCTTTAATAAACGTATTTGATTGTGTCCTGCTGCTCGTGGATCAGAGGAGAAGAGATGCTCTGACCAGTAGGTTGTGCAGTCAGACCAGTCACACCAGTCAGATGATGTGCAGTACCACAGTGAAGCACCCGGTGTCAGAGCAGGACCACACATGTACAGAGTCTGAGGCTCACTGGGGATTAAACAGATTCCAGCAGATGATTACAATTCAGAATACATTTAAATATGAGCAGCACGTCACAGATAACGACTGGAGGTGGACCTTGTTTAAAATAAAGATATAAATATAGAGGTGGAGCAGCAAAGAGTTGTTAACAAAGTTACACATAATATATTCCACATAGTACAAACATTTATATTCATTTATGATATATAGTTTAACATAGAAATATAACTTAAACAGATGATGATTATGTACAAGTCAGTAGATTCAAAATAATATATATTAACTCACACTGGGTTTAGTACTTTTCAACTTTTACTGATTATTACTATTAATAATACATGATTTTCCTCCAGAATCTCATTCACTTCCTTCGTTTTGCTGTGTTTCTCTTTCTAAAATGTTAAATAAGATATATTTGTGTTTTCTAATCTGTTTTAAACGTGAATTGTGTTTTTAAAACGATATAAAATAGAGAATTGATCAATAATCGACATAAAATGTGAGTTTTAATATGAAGCTCAAGCGGACAGACGGGTTCATGTGATAGACAGCGCTCCTGGCCAATCAGGTGCAGGGACTTGTCTCCGCAGTCCAATCAGAGCTCTCGCTGACAGTAAGGTAGGTTGTCCCGCGGAGAACCGTTAACCCAACAGGAGAACCGACGCTTGTCTCCGGAACCGCGGCTCATTCTCTGCTCCTCCTCCGGGTCACGCTGCTCGCTCCTCCCGGTTCTTTTCCTCCACGTTCCGAGATGTTGCACCTCCGGTCCACGGTGGTGCTCAACGAGCTCTTCCAGACGCTCACAGGCGGAGTGAGAGTGGCACCTGCTGCCGCCGCCTGCCTCAGCAGCACCGGCGCTCCGGGAGGGAGGTCGCCGGGCGGAGGGAGGTCGTTCGCCGGGTTGGGAGCTCCGCAGCACCTCGCCAGGAAGCAGCACGGCGTCCGGGGCTTCTGCTCCAAGAGCGACGGCCAAGACGAAGCCGCCAAAGAGTCGTCAACGGAGAAGTGAGTCACGTCAGCCCCGCGGTGTGAGGGCGTGTTAGCCGCTAGCTTCACCTTTAGCCAGACTCCATAGGGAAAAACATGAATTTAACATGGCAACGATGCGAGGAGGCCATTTCCTAAAGTGTATTTATTACTGGAACCAGTGAATAACTACTCACACAATACATGCCGAGTTCTTCAATACATCTTAACATTACTTGTAAAAGATGTATAAGTGTTTTTCTTGTCATGTTTCACTTGCAGGCTGTGAATATGTAATTATGTTGTTTTCCTAAGCTAGTTCTGCACGGAGCATCACGCAGAGGGACTAACTGCTTATACAGATGCTGGTTAGCTGGATTAGCCGATTAGCCGGGAAGCTACAGGCCGGTGGAGGCTGTAGTTTGGGGTTTGATGGAGGCTGGAAGGCGGAGGTGCGGAAAGGCTCCACCCGGGGACCTGCTCCATAACATTAAAACCATTTAAAGTAGCTGAGATGCAAGTGTGTCCGACGATGGAATTAGCTGTCGTGACTACCAGGAGCTCCAGCTTCATCTGCAGCTCAGAGACATGAAGCTGAGAGCATCGTTATCATCTTCATGTGCATCATCCTCATCTTCATCATCTTCATCGTATAACCATAACAAACACTGTGTTTAACTAACTGGTAATGCACCAGGAGAATGAGTCTCAGAAAGGTCAGCAGCTAACAGCTCTTTTGTTATTGATTTTTAACATATTGATCTATTAGAATACAATATGTCTGAAACCTCCACTGGCCCAAGTTGACCCAGTTAGACCAGTTGTTGACTTTTCCATCTATTATAACTGGAAGCAGCATTTGTGATTATGATTTAAATTGTTTATTACAATCAAATTATAAGACAAAGACGAGCTGAGGTGTGAGAAGCTGGAACAGTCATCCTTCTATTGATGATCGGAACAGATTAATCTTCTGTTTGTCGACTACGAGAAGAAGAAGCTCAATATTCACAAATCACCATGATGACAAAGCAAATGCCTAGAAGCTCACTGACAGGTGTATCGGTCAGTTGGTCAGTAGCTGTGTTTGTATGCAGGGGCGGCTCTCTTCTTATTCTAATGAGATGTAAATCTAAACATAAAGCGATGCTTCCTCTGCAAACACCAGAGTGTCCCCTGAGCATTTATCTTCCTCTACATATTTAAACATGGACTGGATGACTCTAGCAGCTGGATCTCTGGTATTTAATAAGATTATTGTCAGTATTCACAGTGTTAAATGATATTTCAGGATTAAGGATAGAGCAGCCGAAGAAGTTATTTATGTTCACAAGCTGAACAATATTAATAGACTGAGATAAAGATAAAATAACTAAAGTCTCATTCTTTTTCAAATCAGCTGTGATTCCAGTCGTTGCACCAGCCAGAGGTTCTACAGCGATGAAATGCCTCATTGCCCCTGTGGGTGCAAGTTGCCCCATTTGTTTCTGTTCACGGACAATTTGCTCCAGCAGTCGGTCACGTTCATGCAGTCATTTGCTTTGCTGCACATCATCAACATCTGGTTTTACCCTGGAGACAAGTTTCAGTGACAGGGAATCTCGGCTGGTTCTCTTAAAGACTGCAGTGTCAGAGAAATCATCAGCTGTCAACCAGGGGTGGCAGTGTAGGATGAGTCAGATTCTTCTAGGAAAAGATTCAAGGGATCCTCTCGTTATCAAGGTACTGCTCCATAACAAATCCTCCAAAAAGACTAATCTATGACTCTGCTAAAAGATCAACTCATAAAGTAAATATCAAACAGAAAAGGACAAACTCCCCAGGCTTGTGTCAGACAAAGAATACCGAGGGTTAGTGCGTGTGTCATTAAGTGTTATCCTCTGGTAGAAAAGTGCTGGCAGGGCACTGGGTTTCTATATCACCAGTGTCCCCACCAGTGGTATTTGGTTGAGATGAGGATGCAGTGGTGATATGATGCTTTCCTGAAAGAGTTTCAGAGACTTTCCACCAGAAGAACTCAAATCAGGAGAGAAGACGCCAGATGGTTTCCCCCCTGCAGCTGCATCTGCTCTGTCCTCAAAGGGAACAGCAGGAAAAAAGATGCTGCTGCTCAGAAATAAAAAAGCTCTTTGGACGCATGCTCTTAGAAATCTGAACACCAGCCTGCTCCCGAGGCTGTGCCCTGGCTAATAAGGGGTTAAGAATGTTTGTAATGCAGCGGAGATCATCCCGCCCACCTCATTTCTGCACGGTTTTTGCACCAAAGCCTGTATGCTGGCATGCTGCCTAGCACTTGTCAGGGCCTAGAGGAGCAGATGAGTCACTCGTACAGATTGATTTGTGCAGTGCCGCCTCTCAACGCTCCCAGTCTCATGTCTGCATCCACCCCCCGTCAATTTGTCATGACCAGCGGCGAAACCGGCACCATTGATCGGGTCAGATAAATACTGCAGATATTACACAGGACTCGATCCAGAATCAGATCTCAGCTGTCATCTCTGGCAGCGACTCACAGTGTGATGTCGTCATCGATAGCAGGGGATCTGTGGAAAGGGTTCGGGCAGCGGGAAATAAAAATCAATGAGCAGTCAAGTGCCTTTCAAAAGTAGGTGGGTTTTTAGATTCTTAAGGATATATCTGGTTTTATATGTTTGTTTTATAAACCAAGGAGAGTGGAAGCTTGATGGCATCAGGGTGTAAAGGTCCCTGACACTCACCTGACCCCGGGTCTGATTCCTGTTCAGCCGTGTCCACCTGTTGCCTCAGCAGCAGCTTTACTGAGCTGCATCTTAACTGACGTGAGAAATACCCTGGAAACAAGGGAGCGGCTCACTGGACAAAAAAGAAGCAGAAGACGAAAGAGAGATGATGTTTTCATTCAGAGATTCTGTCCAAATAGCTCAATAAAGAGATTTGACCGGTGAACCAGACAGACAGATATCAAATCAAAGATCTAACTTTGCATATTGATCGTCATCATGTGCAGCTCGATGTAAAAATAGATGTTTTCCAGCTTCTGGACAAACTGTGTGGTGACCTTTTTTAAAAAGAGAAAGCGAAGGATGGACTAATGAGAGCAGAGGAGGTAGCTTAACGAGGTTGCTCCAGATGTTCCAGATGTTCACCTCTAACCTGCTGGTGATGATGATGCTCCCAGAGGTGGAATCTCTCCACGGCCTCATTAACTATAGGATGTTACTTAAGCGTCATTTCACACCATGTTCATGTTCATTCTGATGACTTCATCAGAGGAAGCTTATTTTCTCCTGGTGATAGATTCACGTTACTGCAGCAGCTTGAGATAACAATATACAATATGGATTTAGATTTTTAAATTCATGTCTGCGTGTACAATAAGTCACTGTCACTAACTAAGTATTTATTCCCTCCTCTCTTCCTGTTGTTGATCTGCTTGCTTTGCATTTGTAAGTATGTTTCAATTTTACTTTTATTTTAGTTTTAGTCTTTTTCCAGTAGAAGTAGAAATTTTCCGCAAAAAGCCAATAACTGCTTTGACCTTGAAATGACCTCACTTCCTCCCAGAGGCTGCGCTTGAATCCCCTCTCCTCTACCTCGCCCCCTTATCATCCCTTCATCCTCCTCTTCCTCCCCACGACACACACACGTGCCCACACACACACACTCTCTGATGTTGATTCCTTCCTTACCAGCAGGCGTCAACCGTCCATTAACGAGGGCAGAGACGGACAAACAGTCAACAACATGCTGATTCAGACGGCATGAGATTTGTCTTGAGTGATAAAGGAGACATATGATGCTGTTTTCTTATTTCTTATGTTTTCTTCCTCTGGGGTTCAGTAATGTTTTATGTGAAAGTTCAGAAGAGACTGGGCCTTATCGGGGGGGGGGGGAATCTGTGTTTCCTGAACATTAGAGCAATTCAAAATGTTCGAGGAATAACTGAGTTAAACGGATCCACCTGAAAATGAGCAGAATACGTCTCCTTTAAAGCTGCGTTCCACACATGTTGAAAAATCTCAAATTCTGACTTTGTCCGTGGAAAATCAAGTTATAGAAAGAAATATGATGATGTTTAATAACACCAACACGACAGACACTTTAAAAGCGCTGTATGAGGTAAACTCTGCACTCACAATCTTCTTGTTCAGATTTTCTGACTAAAGACATAAAGTGGAACTCGGCCTAAAAGCTGAATAAATCCAGAGGAAACTCCGAACTGGAATATTTCTGCTCCGATCTCTCCAAGGGTCCAAAATCAGCCAACTGAAGCTTTACCTTCAGACTTCCTCCCCCAGCACGCAGTGGCCCATGATGCATTGCAGGACATCATGCCCGGGCACCTGGAGCTTTGCACAAATCCAATTTGGTGTTGATATGAATCATAGCCGAGAGCCTGCTGTGAGCTGGTCGTCCCGTCCGCCTCCTGACACAAGACTAACTTTCCTCCCAGAGACCAGTGGTGTGGAAACACGGCTCAGAACACCAGCCAGAACATAATACTAGATCGTTCAACCACGTGTCATCAGGCTGCCAGCGGCTGTGGCAGGCCTCCACGTCACATGTGCCACAGTCCGGTCATCACAGTTCACAGACCGAGCTTTTATTCGGGTGATTTGCACAGACACTGCAGAACAGAGATGCCTTTAAGGCTCTGTCTTGAAAAAGTTTGAATATTTCAGGTGTGTCTGCTGCTGCTGTGCTTGAATAAATAAAAGTCAAACTGCAGTAAATCCAGAACGGTAAACAAAAAGCAGTTTGGATTAAATTGCATGTGACGTGTTGTTTGGTTAGATTAGTGGTGAATCGGCTTGTTAACCATGTTCCTGGCTTGTGTTCGAGCAGTGCAGACTTAACAGTTTTCATTACATTGGCCTTATTGCAGCATTTTTAACCTCTGGAAACTTTAAAGTTAATCTGAAGCTAAAACTCTGAACGTACTGTGAGTTCTTCAGAGCAGAGACTCACACACTGTGTCTCTGACATCAAGTTGTTCTGTAGAAACCTTTTCCTCAGCTCATTTTACTGCAGCAAGGCCAGTGTAAGGTCACGTTTCCTCTAGTCACCGCTTCTCCTTGCAGTGAAAAACTTTTTCTTCTGCCTCTGCTGCCCGTCCCCTCCACGAGTCCTCTTCTCAAGGCCTCACTTGCTTTCTGTGTGTTTTTCTGTCCTGCAGGAGAAGGAAAGCCGGCATCCTGCCCAGTCTGGAGGACCTGCTGTTCTACACCATCGCTGAGGGCCAAGAGAAAATCCCTGCACACAAATTCACCACAGTGAGTTCTGTCTGAGGCTTTAACAACCAACTGTGACAGTTAGTATTAGATATTCAGCAGGAAAGAGGGACAATATGATGAATACATATATACAAGAGTGTAAGATGTATAGGATGTAGTTTAATATGCATCAGATTTGCAGCGAATGAGCGTAATCACCGTTTAAATGTCTCCCTGGTTGACTTACGAGCAGTAAACCTCTTGTAGCCTCTTCAGGAGTCTCAGCTCACGGCTCGTAGCTTCATCGATTTGTTGTCAGGCCGCTTCAATCACAGTGCTCCTCCTCCTCCTCCTCCTCCTCCTCCTCTCTCTCTACAGGCTCTTAAAGCCACAGGGCTTCGCACCGGAGACCCCCGGCTGAAAGAATGTATGGAGATGCTGAAGGTGACCTTGAAGCAAACGTCTGACGGAGCGCTCGACAGACACCTCTTCAAAAAGTAGGTTCAGTGGAGGGTTTGATAGACTCGTCAGTAATGTCCCTGTTTCTCTTCCACATTTATGATCAGCATCAATCTTTCATCACAGTCTATCATAAGAATTATTGATGCTGTTGAAAGTCCTGGGTCACTGCACGTCATTCATCATTCATCACCATGTTGAGGATGGATGCATTCAGGTGACCTGGAGGGAAAATACAAAATGAACCCTCAGATAAAGCAGTTTAAAGTGGATCAGTTTGTATTAAATACAATAATTCAATATGAAATACAGATAACTACAAAAATATCACTGTACACAATCCCAGAGTTAGTTTCAGTATATTTAAGTCTTCCAAAAACACAACTGGAAACAAAACAACAATGGATGTCAAATAAAATATCCTTCACCCCCCCCCCCCCCAACCCTGTGCTGGCAGCCCCTCTGCTGAATGAGCCCCCCCCCTCAGAGGAGATGCTGCTGAGACAGAACTGGGTGACAGCTTGGCGAGCGGCGGCCTGGCGAGTCAGGGCATATGACGCCTCCTCAGGGCGCTTAGTCGTCACCGCACAGACCCCAGTCACGGCTCTGCTGGCCGGGATCCATCACATCCGCTCCCGGGCTTATTTATAGAGCTCAGCAACACAGAGGGAAACATGTGAGCGGGCGGTGGAGGGGAGCGTGTGTCTTCACTGCAGGGATCCCATGCTACAGGGATTACACTGGGTTGGATGCAGTGAGATGGCTGAGCCACAAATCTCTCCTCTGACAGACCTCACCAGTATCTGTGGTCTCAAATCGAAAGCACTGGGAAGGACTGGTGGGTTTCTATTCCCAACATAAATGATTGGGATTGGGTGCAGAAATCCTGAGGCCAGTGACACCTTGTTCTGAAAAATGGAGGCACTGATTCAGAAATAACAAAAGGCTTAAACCCTTAATCATGGTGATAGTCCTAACTGTCTCCTGTCTCCTCCTCAGATGTGTCCAGAGCAACATTGTTCTGCTCACCCAGGCCTTCAGGAAGAAGTTTGTCATCCCAGACTTTCAGCCCTTCCGTGCGCACATCGACGAGCTGTATGAAAACGCCAAGAACATGTCTGGAGGGCAGGTGAGTCAGAGGGATTCTCCTCCTCGTGCAGAAACGTGAAGGTTAATTTCCTCTGGCTTCAGATCAAAATCATGCTTTTCTATTTAATATTAATTTGTGAGCATTGTATTCTTCATATTAAAGCATCATGCTGTTCAACCACAATGTGACGATGAGGTGTTGATCCCTCTCTAATGAATTCGGTCAATGGAGATTATTTAAATCTCATTTATTCACACAGGGAGCATTGCCTCTGCTGCACAGAGAGAATCACAATCTGCTTGTTTTACCGTTTGACATATTAACAGCCAGTAAACGCATATTTAATAAAGATGTGTTGTGCTGTAGGTGGCGGACTACATCCCCCAGCTGGCCCGCTTCAGTCCCGACCTGTGGGCCGCCGCCCTGTGCACCGTCGACGGACAGAGGTACACCTTCCCCTCTCAATCTGAACTGTGAGGAGATCTGAAAACATTTGAAGAGTTTGTTTGAGTGTCAGTTCGTCTGATTCCTTCTCAGACACACCGTCGGCGACACCAAGGTTCCTTTCTGTCTGCAGTCCTGCGTCAAGCCGCTGAAATACGCTATCGCCGTCCACGACCACGGCACCGAGTACGTTCACCGCTTCATCGGCAAAGAGCCCAGCGGCCTGCGATTCAACAAGCTCTTCCTGAACGAGGAGGGTGAGGACTCACACACACACACACACACACACACACTCACCGCTTCTCAACTGCATCATGACTCATGCGGCCGTGGTTGAACTTCCTCTCCTGGCTCACGTGCCCTCTGTAAGAGGAGCCATCCAGGCCTGGTTGCTTTGGAACTGTGATGAATTATTAATGAGAGGCAGAATAAAACAAGAGTGGACAGTGTGTAACTGAAACACAATCACCTGGGAACACAACAAGCTGCTGGCACATGGCGTCGGTAACACACCAGCCAGGCCTGAGACACTGAGGCTGAAAGTCACTGTTGTTGGCGTCCGACACTGAGACGACAACATGAACCTGAACCCTGTGGTGAAAGCACTGCTGTGTCCTTCTGAAGGAACCACACAACTATGTGTGGTCAGAAGGTCATCGCACAACTCACTGAAGCTTGTTTCTAATCTCCTCTCTGTTCTCTTTGCACTCTGTGAATATCTCTCAATGTTTAATGTGTTAAAGATGAAAAACACAGATTTATCTGATAGATTGATCAGGTTTCCTCTCTTTGTCGTTACTGATCAAAGCTGAGAAGAAGATTAGGATCTGAACCCAGAGAGGAAGTGGTCTCATAGCAGAATGTTGTGTAGTTACATCTCTTGTTGTGTTGATGCTCAGTGAATCATTCAGCTGGGATTTGACCTCAGAGCATTGAAATGTTCCTCTTTCTTTTCCTCCTTTTATTTCTTTCTGTGATGAGTCTCATTTTGTTTATTTTAGATAAACCACACAACCCCATGGTGAACGCCGGCGCCATCGTCTGCACCTCCCTCATTAAGGTACGCAGCATCCACACCCCCCTTTATGAAGTATAGGATGTTACAGAAACAGTTTGGGAACGTGTGTAGAGTTTGTTTCAGGAACGCTATAAAGCCTAAAGCGTATAAAACAATCAATATCTTTATTTTCATGTCGGGACTAACGCTGTGATTTGAGAAATGATTTTTATCTGCAGCTTCAAGTTGTGTTGAAAGAGACTTTGTCTGAAATAAAATAATAATGTGTTTCTGCCCGATTGCTGTTCAACGGGGAGATTAAGGTTGTAGATAATCACGCTGAAAGGGGATTTGGTTGAAGCAGCATCGCCCGGATATCCTGTGCACACACACACACACACACACAGACGCACACACACACAGTTCATAGAGTCCAGAGAGTAGATGGAGACAGAGCAGCTCAGCTCGAACACATTTTCAGCTTTAATCAGGAAAAATGCAGTGTTTCAGTCATATCCTCCACTGACCTTCACACACACAGACACACACACACACAGAGCCGGTTTAAACACACAACAGCACCACCTGCTGACGCAAATTAAAACATACACCACAGCGTCTGGTCGATCAGCAGCAGTTTAATTACTGTTATACATTCACACAGGGAGAGGAGTCTGTAGGAAACATCTTGTCGAGTACAGACAGTCAGTATCTGTCAGTATTTGTTGTGTTTATCAGACAACACATGGCTCCATCAGCCCGACCCTTAACGAGATCCTGTTCTAAGTCCCGACTGTTTGCATGCGTGGCTCCTCCTCCTCTCTCTGCATCTACACATGTGCAATGTACCTGTTCAAGGCTCGTTGTGAGGTTTTATGTGTTGTTGCATATTTTACAGCATTAGGATCTTTGGGATATTATGACCACAGCAACAGGTCAATGACGTTGGTAATTTATTTCCTTTTTAATCATTTTCCTCCCTCTTTGATCTGGATTTGTGAGCTTTGAGCTTTTCACTTGGCCGTTGATGAATGTTTAAATGTGGCTTTTATATTTTCTTTCACATGCATTCTCCAAACTGTTTATACATCTGGATTATAAACAGGACAGCTCTGGCTCCTTTTTGATTTCCTCTCATTTCTTAACGAGTCAGTGCAGATAAATCAGCCACAGTAGTTGTGTAGTCACACTCTAAGCTCATAGTGGTTAAACTAACTCACCAGCCTTTGTACAACTACCACACTGTAAGTTAACTACTGCAGCACATATAGTTACTTTCACAACTTTACACTGTAGTTTATTGGAATTTTCCTTTAAAGAAGAATCGGAAACCCAGAGTGGATTAACTGTTTTCTTTCACCTCCTCCATCTCCAGCTAGTGTCCCACCTCTAATCTTAATTCATCTGATGTCATGACTGGTTTGATTGGTCACATAACTGATGACTCGGAGTGAACTTCCTGTCATAGTTCAATATCATAGAGACGTGAATCATATAATACACTAGTGCTAATATGTGGGTAACGTTGAGTGTCAGTGTTGAGGTTTTGCATGTGTGATGTTGACTGAAATGTTGTGTTACTAATGTTGTTTGTGTGTTTCAGCAAGGGGCCAGCAACGCAGAAAAGTTTGATTATGTGAGTACGACTTGAAAAGAAGTTTCCAAACAAAAATAACTTTATAGCGGAATAATTAATTATCAACATCTGCTCCTCAGGTCATGGACTTCATGAACAAGCTGGCAGGAAACGAGTACGTGGGCTTCAGCAACGCCACGTGAGTAAAACCCACGTCACTGCAGACACACACTGCACTCGCTGCAGAGTGCAACTCAGAGACACGTCAGTGACTTTGAGAGACAACACAATTCAGTCAGTACAGTTTGATTGTGTTTATATAACTGTGTGAGCTGAGTCATGCTCTGTGCCCTAGTTTCCAGTCGGAGCGCGAGTCTGGAGACAGAAACTTTGCCATCGGCTACTACCTGAAGGAGAAGAAGGTAACGTGAGGCAGAGGAGAGACGCTGTTTCACCTGAGGAGTAGAAACCTTCAGATGAAGCAGCAGCAGTTTGTTGTAGTGAAGCAGCAGATGTGTTAACAGACGGGTTGACGGTGTGTGTTTGTCCTTGCAGTGTTTTCCAGAGGGCACAGACATGACGTCCATCCTGGACTTCTACTTCCAGGTAAACACAAGTCCACAAAGGTTGGAAAACACAAGTTTGCTTCTCTGCTATCTGAATTATTCCTGCTCCTCCCTGTCAGTTGTGTTCCATTGAGGTGACCTGTGAGAGCGCCAGTGTCATGGCAGCGACTCTGGCCAACGGCGGCTTCTGTCCAATCACAGGCGAGCGTGTGCTGAGCCCCGAGGCCGTGAGAAACACCCTGAGTCTGATGCATTCCTGCGGCATGTACGACTTCTCGGGACAGTTTGCTTTCCACGTGAGTGACTCGTTCAAATACAAAGATCCTGCAGAGCGACAAACGTCTGAGACACAACTCATCATCATCAGTATCCGTGGGTTTCAGGTCGGGCTGCCGGCTAAATCTGGCGTCGCCGGTGGGATTCTGCTGGTTGTACCGAACGTGATGGGCGTCATGGTTTGGTCTCCTCCTCTGGACAAGCTGGGCAACAGTGTCAGAGGAATCAAGTTCTGCACGGTAACATCAGCTTTAAATCGTTTTGTTTGTTTAACTCAACTTAAACTTGAACTGTGGCTCCGAACTGAAGCATCTTCATCTTTCAGGACCTGGTTTCTCTCTGTAACTTTCACAACTACGACAATCTGAGGCACTTCGCCAAGAAACTGGATCCTCGCAGGGAGGGGGGGGACCAGAGGGTGAGTCCCAGCAGCACCATCAGACATCTTCATCATTTCACCCCCACACTCGTATTTAAAGTCTTTAAAGGGCAGAATAGAACATCTGCATTTTCTTATGAGTTAAATCCACGTCTACACCAACTATAACTGCTCTTTAACCTCTGATCCCTGCGTCACATCCTCTTCCCATAGTCGCTCGCAGTCCTGGACGCCGTCTGACCTTATCTTTAATGTTTTTTACTCCACAGCTCCATCTGCTGGAAAATTACTGTACTGTACTGTTTATTTAAAAAAAAACAATATCCTGATTTTTCTCTTCTTCACTTTGCGGTTTGATCCTTCAGTTTCACGTGCAGTTTATAATAGTATAAGTTCAAATCGAAGCTTTAATGTGTTACAAAAATACATTTAGACAAAAATATGCACCTACAAGCGGTAATAAGTATAAATGTGTTGTTGTTCCAGGTGAAGTCGGTGATCAACCTGCTGTTTGCTGCTTACACCGGAGACGTCTCCGCTCTGAGGAGGTGAACACACACTCACATCAATCACTCAAACACACTCGCACAAGCTTTTCTCTTTTCTCGACTGATCTACAGAAGAATAAAAGATTAAACATGATTTGAATCCATTATAAATGCTTGTTTTATTCTAATCACACTGATTTAAGGTTTCCTGAGTAGGTCAGTGTTTAATATTGACTTTTCTTTGTCCAGGTTTGCGTTGTCCTCTATGGACATGGAGCAGAGGGACTATGACTCCAGGACTGCTCTGCATGTCGCGGCTGCTGAAGGTAAAACACTCTGCAACAGCGCCCCCTGCAGCCTCAACTGTGTGTAATGTTGATCGAAGGTTCAATCTGTGTGCTTGTGTTCACGGAGCTGATGTGTTGTGGTTTGTTGTAGGACACACTGAGGTTGTGCGTTTCCTGCTGGAGGCCTGTAAAGTCAACACAATTCCCAAAGACAGGTAACACACAATCTAATAACAACAACATTTGGGTGTTTCTTTCTTTCTAACATGGTTTACACAAGCTGTTAGCTGAGGTTGTGCAGAGTGAAGTGATGTGAAGCATTTGATGATCCTCCAGGAAATGTAAGAAACACTTTTATAGCACCAGAGCACCTCTGACTGTTCCTCTTCCCCCCAGGTGGGGCAACACGCCGATGGACGAGGCCATCCACTTCGGCCACCACGACGTGGTGACCATCCTGAAAGACCACCACAACAAGTACAGCCCCCAGGACACCCCCACGGACAAGCCCACAGACAAGACCACCGCAGAGCAGAACCTGGACGGGATGCTCTGATGGAACAGAAGCAGGAAGCTCATGAACTCTGAAAGACAAAACTCCAGGTAGTCAGTTTGATCTGAGGGGAAGAAGATGTCACTCTGCACTTGAGACAACATTCACATCCTGGTAAACAGCCACAGTAGAAAACATAAAACCAACCCAGATAACTAAGTGTACGGATCAAACCTAGAAGACGGCCTAACCGCTCCTCATGTCCTTGGTAGATGTTGTTTTTGTGTTATATTCATGTCTGTAACACGAGCAGGGAAGTGTTTTTATGGAGGATGCTCCTTCTGTATTTTGTTGTCAGCTTTGTAGCTTTGTAGGAAGAAACCGGCCACTAGTTGAATGCTGGGTAAATTTGGCAGTGGCTGGTCAGTGGATGGACTCAGGTGTGAACAGACAGTGTGGGGCGCTGGTCACTTCAGCATCACAACGTGGTGGAATGTACCCCCCCCCCCCCAAACACTCTAGTGTGTGTGTTACGTGTGCGTGATATTTATTTGTCTATTTAAGATGAACACTGTACATTCATGTTGTGTGTGTACATTCCTGAGAGGAGAAGTGGGTGTAAATACGTGAATAGCTGTCATTGTGTCTCACTGAAACTAAACTAATTGTGTGACGTAGTTTTCACTAAAACTGTAAAAGCTGAGTATTTATTTTCTGTGAATGTTGAACTGAATATTCTGCCGTTAAAGGTGAATATGAGTCTAAAGCTTTTCTTCAGTCAAAGTTTCTACATATCCACGTCGATACTGCCGGCACTGCTTTCCTTCCAACTTCAGAAGAGTCGTAGAAGGTTCAAATATGATTGTTACTCCTCTGAGGAAGTGACTTCAGTTCCTATGAGCCTCGTAGGAGTTGAACCAACAACCCCAGTCTGGACAGACTGCTCCACACACGCCTGTCGGTGTGCGAGTCGGGTTCCACAGGTCGAACAGAGAACATGGGTCGTGGTTGGATTTTGTGCTTGTAGAATATTAAAAAAGTATTAAAAGGACAAATATCATTTGAGTTTGACTTTATTTCCAATAAAATCATAAAGTTTTCGACTTGCTGTTAACTCAACTCACAGATATTTCACAGTCACATAAACTCTTATTTTAAATACACAATGTTTTAACGTGTCCTTGTCGTATTTCGGCTACAACTGATGATGTCATGTTTTAAGGAGGAAAACTCACATTCTTGCTTTTCACTGTTTCAAAATTTCTCTTTTCAACAAAAAGATATGTACAAATATAAAGTGACAGAACCTGTGAAAGCTGAAACCAGTACCAAGCTGCATGTATCTAAAGTCTGTGCAGATGATTTACGTAGATGAAACTTAACAACTCCTGGTTCTCAGGTCTTTCTTCTTTTCTCTCTAAACAGACGATTGGAGGTTTATTCTCGAGGCACATCAGAGATAACGAAGTGGAATAAAAGCAGAACAGTGATAAGAGAGGAAGAGCTGAGGGAGACGCCTGTCCATTTTCAGTTTTCATCTTGGAAGTCTGAACTCATCTGAGGAGAGAAGGAAAGGACGACAGGTTATTCAGGTGGTTTTAGCCGGTAAATCTATTTTAAAGAAACAACCTCACAAAAGCAACAGGAAATATTAGTGTCTCTCGTTTATGCATCTTAACTTGAGTTAAATCGTGAATATCAAGTACAATTGATTATTTATTATTTTGAAATCGTAATCAGGAAGTAAGCCATCCTGTTAAATTAGAGCAGCTGTAGCCAAGACATCAAACGTGTGAGTTCAGAGACCAACGCGTCACAAAACAAACGAGGAGGAGAAACCACAACTGTTAGTGAAGTGCAGCAGTGATGGAGACACACACACTTTAAAACACACACATGATGGAGCAGAGCAACAGATTAAAGCCGCGTCTACCTGGATGTCAAACTGATCGAGTCCAATCAGAGTGCTGCCCTGAAAGCAGGAAAAAGAAAAACGACAAAAAAGACAGAAGCCGAGATTTAAAGCCGGGTAGAAAATGGACGATGCTCAGATTCATTTTCACCAGTTTCACAGGTAGATCAAGAAGGGGGGGCTGCCAGGTTTGACACACACCAGAAATCAACTATATTGACTTGACACCAGAGATCGAGATATGAAACAGTAAGTGAACAGCTCGCTTCCAGGAGATTTAGAGATGATTGATAGTAGAATTTAAAAGTGTGTCTTCACAGCCGTGTCCCACCACAGCACTCACCACAGCATCGATGTCCCTGTGGCCGATGGCCTGCTCCAGGACCCTGTAGTCGTCAGGAGACATGGGCATCATGTTGTCGTGCAGTCTGGACGGATGTCTGCGCCGGAGGAACAGGCACGTTACCTCACTGATTACAACATGTCAGGGCTTTAATAAGTCGTCTCTGCTTACACTTCTGACACGGAAATGAGCTCCGTCTTCATGTACGCTCTCTTCTCCATGTTCTCCACGTCCATGGGCTCTGGAGCTGGGGAGCAGGTAATGCTCCGGTTACGTTGTGGATGTTACACAGTGGTTAGTAGTTGACAGGCTGAGGGGTTAGAAGCGTCTTACTCTCTGCAGGTTTGGGGTAGTACTTCCCGAAGGCCTTGTCTTTGGGGATGTCGGGGTAGAGGAAGCGGAGCGGGTTCTCTGGGATGTTCTCGGCGGCCATCACCTTGTAGGTGCGGATGATGTCGGGCAGGGAGACGGCGCCCAGCTCCTTCTTCGTGTACGGCTCCACCGAGTGGAAGTCCGGCTTGTCTGGACGGAGAAAGACACAGGTGTTCAATTGATTGCTGGTGATTGGTTTCCTGTCGTGGAATTCTTGAAAGTTACGATGGAATAGCAGAATTTGTCCTGATAATATTCATTTTAAAAAGTCTTCTTTACCGTGCATGTCGTGTTCGACCCAGGTGAAGGTGATGGCTCCTTCTCTGCTGCTCTCGCTGAACCTGAGCAGGAAGGTGCCGGGACACTTGTCGCTGAGCAGAGCCTTCTCCCTCTCCTTACAGATGAAGCCCATGATGGAGCTACCGACACAGAGAGAAATATACACTTCGTTTAGCATCTAGACGAAATCCCCCCCCCCTCCCAGTGGAGGAACCCAGTGGAACTCACCCGTCGTTCCACAGGGACAGAAGGTGTCTTTTGATGAGGTCCAGGATTCCTTCAATCCACAACCAGAAGGGGAAAGCTTTCTCATTGGCACCCTGCTGTTCACAGACACAAGATCTCAATCTCTATAACTTACTATCATGCATCAGAGGTAAAATATTCTCATGCACGACCAGAACCAAGTGAATATATGTCACCTTGCAGAACTTGGTCCAGGGGATCTGTCCCTCCGGGTTCCTCTTGGCTTTGGCTCCTGCAAACAAACACATTCACATTTCTACTTTCATAATTCACTGAGTTCAGCAGGAAAAGTCTTTTGTATTGATTCATTCAGACAGAGGCAGGGGAGCTGGGGTCTGACCCAGCAGTTTGTCGGCCAGCATGTTGAGCTGCTCCTGGTTCAGGCCTCGCTTGGTGACGGAGGAGAACTGCCAGCTCAGGACCTCGGACAGCTGAGACCAGGTGGCCGACGGGGGAGAGAGGAAGAACTTCAGGTTCTGAGGACGAGGAGGGGAACGGACAGAAAACACAGAACTCCATTAGCTGGTTTACATTTCACCTTCAGGTCTGAGAATGATCATAATACACTTTGCTGCCAATGTCAATGTGAGAGATGATGCCCCAGAGAGTCATCTGATCCTGAGTGTGTCCTCACCTTGGGCTCCGTGGTGAGCATGTTGTACCAGAGCATGGACGCCCAGCCGCTGGGCAGCTGGCAGACGTTAGAGATGACCACCACAGGAAGAGACGTGGCCTACGACGACAACAACAACAACCAGGACAACACACAACACGAGAGTGAGTCTTAGTATTTGGCCTCATCTGTCATCTCCTCTAGAATCTATCTGTGGTCACCTCCAGTTTGATGTTGAGTCCCGACTGGTTGAGCTGCAGCTCGGACTCGAAGGTGAGCGAGTGGAGCTCCTCAGTGACGATCAGAGGACCCTGAACAAACACACACACACACATTCGAGCTCACCGGAGCTACACAATGACAAATTAGACCTTTGCCACGTTTTCTTCGGCTCCTACCTCGTTCGTTCTGTTCCCGGCGACTTTCTGCTCTTTCAGTTGCTGCAAGAAGAAAACAATCCAGATTTAAAAGGCTGTGTTTCCTCCTCTGAAACCCAAATGTGCCTCTTTCTCAACCTGGTTTGCCTTTTTGTCGGATTATTAGCTCAAACTAAATACTACTAATAAAGCTACAATGGAGACAACGTGGTTTTAATTCAGTTTCTTTCGTACCAGATGTCTGAACTCCGCTGCCAGGCTGCCGTTCGAGTCCTCCATGTTCATCACTTTGGAGTTTGTTCCCAAAATGTTGAACTTACGAAACCTGGAATCAGAGTTTGTTTTTAATTATGATTAAAAAGCAGTTGTGGAACTTTTATACTTAATATAAAAAGTGGTTTTAAATCCTACCCCTTCTTTTCTGTAACATCCCTGAGGAAAAGGAGGAGACATGACATTTATTCAACATGTTCAAATACAAACGGGTTCATTTAGTAGAAAGACGAATTGATCAGCTTACTTGTCAAACATGGCTTTGACTTTGAGTTGGTAGTTGAACTCCTGCAGCTTCACCAGGAACCTGAACCAAAAGGATGTTTACGTTAATGTTTGGTGGTCCCACAGTGAAGAGGTTTCAAACCAATCAGCTCAGTATCGCTACACAATTAACAGAAGTTTGAATCTTCTAGTTACAAGCAGGATTTAAGACTGATAACGGGGCTGAAGTGAATTTATCCAATGGTCATCAAGTTAATTAGGAAACAGATAATGAAGTGCACCGTTGTTTGCTTGTTTTCTTTTCTTACCGTAGTTTCACAGTGAACTGGACGCCTGTTTTCAGCACCAGGGGCCTCTGGGGGTGGGTGGGCATGCAGGGCTGCCTCTCCACAACCAGAGAGCTGCACACACACAAAACAATTGAGATTAAATTCCTGATTACTAATCAAGAACAAAACCATCGATGACTTGTGTGTGGTGGGTTCCATACTTGGAGAGGAGGTTCTTGAGGAGATCCAGAGCTCGGGTCTCCAGGAAGGTTTTCTTCTGTGTGATGGGGTCACTGTCGTAGGTGAACTTCTGCTCCAGCTCCTGCAGCTTCTTCAGATGCTGCCGCACCTGCTGCAGACTCTCCGCCACCGCTGTGAACCTGCCGGAGGAAGAGGAGGAGGAGGAAGAACAGAGTGTGTGAAGGAAGGACTTAGAGGAGCAGGAAGAGGAGAGACGAGGGGGGGGGGAAATACGAGTCTCACCAGTTCTGGAGCTGGTCCACGCAGGCGTTGGGCGGACCTCCGATGCAGGCGATCTGCTGCCGCTGCTTCCACTCGGGCAGCTCCTCGGAGATCAGGTTGGACAGTAGAGCCTGGATGACGTTCAGGAGGTCCGTCAGCTGGGTCACCACTTCCTGACAAAAACACAGACAGAGGAGGGCCCTCCAGTTTCCACCTTCTGCACCTCAAACCGTGATTCTCAGGAGTCACCTCAGTCTGCTCACCTGTCGTTTGGTCTTCAGCTCGTAGTCCATCCTCCCGATCAGCAGCTTCTCTCTCTCCTGCTCCTGCGGTGTTATGCCGTTCACTTCCATCTCTACAGAGACAGGACAACACACGATGACACCTCACGTCTCTTTGTAGTTTCAAACTCCATCATGTTTAGATGCCAGCTTTGGATTTTCCCTCACCTCGGTTCTTCCGTGTGTTGAGTTTGAAGTCGTACTCGTCCTGCAGATACTCCACGTTCTTAATGTTCTGATCCACAAACTGAAGAAGAAAGCATTTTTTATCATTTCCATTTGCAGTCTTGCATTGTACACAGATAGAAGCACTAACAGGAACTTTAGGTTTACTGCCCTCTCCTAGCTCTGGGATAATGTCCCAGATTTCAGGCCATGTCTTACCTGGACTGCCTCTTTTATCTCCTTCACTTTGTTGTCCAGCTTCTGTTTCTCCACCACCATGGCCGACACTGTCCCCTCCCCCTCCTGCTGCAGAAACAAGAGGCGACACCTGATTAACTTTGGTCCAAATCCTTAAAAGAATCACTATTAACCACCTGTCGATATTCATTCTTTACGTTTTTGCAGCTGTTACCTTGGAGCTCTTTGCACTGTCCAGGATCTTCTGCTCCTCCTTCAGGTTTCTGGCGATGATCATGGCCATGTGGCTTGGATCATCCTGGAACCGGTCCTGCAGAAACAAATCACTCAAATGTTAATAAATGACAGATACACCTGACACCCCCCCTCCCCCAGGTTTGAAGCATCAGCTCCAGGGTCTGACCTGCAGGTTCCTCTTGATCTTGCGGATGTTGTGCTGCAGCAGGAAGTTGCTCTCCAGGGCGAAGCGGCTGTGCTGGTCGTCCAGCTGAGCCAGGAGGTCGTGGAACCGGACGGTCGCCAGTGAGTCCTGAATCGACACCGTGTCCCTGAGGAGGCAGAAGGTATTTTCAGCTCATAACTAAATAGGTTTATTTACAGCTGCTAGACGTCTGTCACGCCGCAGAGTTTGATTTCCTACCAGTCGATGCTCTCGATCCATTTGCTCAGGTACTGTCTGATGTCCATGGGGAAGGAGTCGTCATAGAGCTGGTCCACCTGCTCCAGGTACTTACAGTCCAGCATCTGCAGCTGGCACCACTGGGCCATGTTCTGGAACAGGAGCAGCGTCGGGAGGATTCAGGGTAAGAACCTTCAGATCTGTTACATCTGGAGATGCTCTGATACCAACACCATTTCATTGACTGTTTATGTTTTATTAATGTTGCACTACGGTTGCTGTGGTTTGACATATTTCTCAATATGGTATTTCAACATTAAGGGTTTCGTAACATCCCAGCGCATCTGCTCCGTCTTCTCCAATTCATGGTTTCTGTGTTGCATTCAGTCTTTCTACTGTAAAGACATAATAATGTGACATTTATCCTGATAATTATCGTTTTCATCTCGATATATAATTGTCCCACAAAGACTAATGAAGTTGAATCTAATCCCAGATCATTCTAAAATTAGAATCAAGCTCAAATCCAAACCAGCTGCACATTATCGAGAAATCAAAAGTGCTGACTGTGATCCTCCTCCTCCTCCTCCTCCTCCTCCACCTCCACCACCTCCTACTCCCTAACTGCTTTCAGCCCTAGAAACCAAAACTTAGAAATGAAACCAAAAGGCTTATGAATTACTCTGTGAGGAGGATGAATGTTGATTTGGATCAGAAATCATCCAGGAAATTATGTTGTGTTTGATAATCCCCCAAATAGGAGACAAGTAGTCAGCAGATAAAAGAAAACCGTGGATGTGACTCAACCTTAAATCTGAAAACGAGAAGATAGTTGCATTGAATCAAATATAACTCGTTAATAAAAGGGTTCTGCTGCAGATGTTATTCATTTAACTTCATATTTAGATAATTACAAGCTGTAAACCTGAAAAGAGGTGGATGTCATGTTAGGTTTCGTTTATCACTAGGAATCTGACCTCAACACAAACAGATGCCTTTACGTCTCTTATGCATAACATATCAATATAGATATTAACAGTATATTAATGTGATTCCTCAGCAAAACACTGATCTGACTCTTATTAAGCTTCTATAACATATTTCACACCTGTCATCTGTTTTATCCTTCACAACCAGACTCACGTGTAACAAAACCAGCACAACTCCACACTTGATCAGAGTGATCATGTTCCACTGGTGCATTCTGGGATATATATATATGTATCAATAACTCCTATTTACCGTTATTAATTCACGTGGTGGGCGGTGACGGATAGTCCGCAGTACGAGTAACTAATGGCGGCTGCAGACGCATCAAGACAAACGTTATTACTGTGACTTTATCAACTAGTAAACTAATCTAGTCTGTAGCTGGTTTGTCTAAAAGCGTCTAAAGGTTGAATAGCGTCCCACAGACCGGAAGTGCGTCATTAGACCTACCTTGAACTGCGTTGAAACGAGTTCGATTCCGGACAGAAAGTGGTTTTATCTCTAAAATGTTCTTACTCCAGTGTTCACTCTGCCTCGGACTCCTAACGCTAATATAGTGTGATGATTGTGAGGAAACTACGTCAGCCAATCCCTGCGTCGGATTTACGGTCTACGCCCGCCCCTTTCCTTGTGACGGCCAATCAGAACGACGGAGAGACAGCTGTTCCGTCAACTAGCAAAGCTCCGCCGTAATAACATTTCAACATTTTTATCAATTCATTTAAATGGACTACAAATGGTACAAATCTACATTCAAACGCAAATTAAGTTTTTAAAGCCTCTGAGACTTTTCACGTGGATTTAAAATGTGTTTGTGACGATTGAATCCAGAAAGAATGACGTGCTTTCAGGGAGGGAGGTTCAGCAGACAGAACAGCCTCCGGTGACCACGTGTTTTCAGAGAAAGAGAAAGTACTTCAGAAAAACGAAACCTAACTGTAGATCCTTTAATTTAATTAGGAAGTCAAACTCATTTCAATATTTAGACGTTCGAAAGAAACAGGATGTGGTGAAAGTCTAACACAAACATGCAGCTTTAGGTTCATCATAATATCTATAGAATAGATTCATAATTTTGTCAGAAGGAATAATAAGAGCATATAATGTAATAATAATGCCAGTTTGACTTGTTTGTGTCCTAATCAAATCATTTAAAATGAGTAGAGGATTCAGAAGAGCAGAATAATAATGTAACTGTTAATAAACATCACTAATTCCTGTTTCAACTGCAAACCATTGAACTTCTGATATTAACAAGACTTACCGGACATTTGTCCTTCTTCTTACCAACGTCATTACAACCACAGCTGCAGGTAAATACAGGGATTAATCATAACCTGTTTGTTTTACACTCAAACCACGCTTTTTTTTTGTCATGTCTTAAGTGTTAGTTTCACTATAAGAGCACCGACCCCAGGTTTCGCAAACATCAAGGGTGTGTGAGCATATTTATTTATTCACTGAGTGTTATCAAGAAAAAGATAAATAGCACGAAATTAAAAATATGCATCTAAATACGCTAGTTTCATTAGTTTTCTAGAAACACATTCAACTTCTCATATATTTAAAGTCAAAACATATCAAGTTCATCCACCTGATATTTAAGTATTCTATTTAGATACACAATCTCATGAAAAGGAAGAATTCAGCTTCTCTAACGTGTTGATTCTTCTCTCATCTTGTGGCCTCATCTAAAGAATCACAAAAACAACCTTGGATCCACATCGTTGCAGCAATGTGAACATATAAAAAGATAAAAAAGAAAAGTGAACTCAAGTTCACAGCAGAATCACAAACGTGAATGTGTGTCACTGGTGGACGTCCTGTTCCCACAGCGGAGCCGAGGCTTGTGGGTCAGGAACCCCAGCGAGGCACAACAACAGTCAGGACATCTGCACTCAGCTTTAAATCGAGATGAAGCCTCCCTCTGAGATCACATTTCTGCTCACATTAAATCTGGCTGATGGCTCCCAGTCTTCCCAGTTGTTCAGACACTGGTAAATCAGTTGATGAGGATTTTTAGATCTGAATCAAGCTTCAGACGACGCCTGAGTCTGATTCTCTTGAGCTTGTTCACTACTAGGATTCACAGGTCCTGAAAATCAGCTTATTAATCAGTGTGTGTCTGCACCCTATTTACACCAGTTCAACAACCAACACACACACACAACACACACACACCTTCAGCTGCAGTGCTTCTTCTGTCCACTAGATGTCTCTCCACTCACACTACACCAGGACAACTCTTGTTGTTGTTGTTGTAATATGTATGCTTAATATCACGAGTGAAACAAGAAGAGAAAACTAAAATTAGACGAGCTAATCCATTTGAATCTTTTCAGATCCCAGGGCAGTGTGAGTGTGTGTGTATACATCGCTTTGACAGGCTTTTAATTTGTTCCCTCCGTCAAGGAGAACGTCTTTTCGTCTCCGGTTGTTTGTTAGTGAGAAAGAAAACGACTCAAGAAACGATACACCAGGAGAAGAAGACAATAAACCATGAAAGCTCCAGAATAGGCAGAAAGGAAAGTAAACTGAGGAGAAATCTCTCAGCCTATCAGCGTCTGTCACTTCAGCTCCATCCATCCACCCACGTTAGCATTTACTGACCATATGATGTCATGTTGCTCTGAGGGAAGATGGAGCCGCAGTCTCAGGATCGGAGCCTCTGCATGTCGACAACATATCACAACACACCTGCAACAACGTCCTTATAAAAGTCTCTCTCTCTCTCTCTCTCTCTCTCTCTCTCTCTCTGTCGTGTGCCGGTCTTGGGAACTGGTCCCAGCGAGGAGCCTGCAAACAAGCGTCAGGGCAGAGAGTCACTCAGTTCATGTTTTGTAAAATCAGGGCGCACATGACAGAAGCCCTGCAGGGTTTGTCCTGGTCAGGACTCAAGTCAGGACACGTTCTCATGAGACGGGAGGACAGGGAGCAGCAGGAGTTTATCTACGTGTGGACGATGG
Organism: Platichthys flesus; assembly: GCF_949316205.1. Classification (NCBI taxonomy): domain Eukaryota; kingdom Metazoa; phylum Chordata; class Actinopteri; order Pleuronectiformes; family Pleuronectidae; genus Platichthys; species Platichthys flesus. The sequence continues at coordinate 1,996,268 of NC_084966.1, read as the reverse complement.
ACAACGGTCAACAAGTCTTATAATATGTGAAAAGTTGTATCTTTTGTTATGGTGGAGAAATAACAAGTTCAAGAAATACATATTGAAAATCAACAACATCTGATTCAGCAGCTGATTACTAGAAACTGATATAGTTGTGTTTCCAGGGGCCAAGAAAAGAAGGACAGATCGTTCAGGAGCAGCCGCAGTGGTCCACCACCATGGACGGGATCTTCCCGTAGATGATCTGCTCCTTGCGGTTGAAGTAGAGCATGTTGATGGGCGACATCTTGGTGGGCGTGCAGCAGGGCCCGGCCGTGCCCCGCGGGTTGGCCTTGTTCACCAGGTGTGCGTGGGGGTACTGCTGCAGGTGCATGAACTCGCACTCGCCCGAGCAGTAGTTGGCCCGGTAGCGTTTGGGCGCGATGATCCAGTCCCAGCCGAACTCCTCGAAGTCGACGGTCAGCGCGTAGCGGCAGCAGCGCGTCTCCGCCGACTCCTCGTCGCAGTTGAGGCCCGAGTCCCGACGGGACCTCCTGGGGCTGTCGAGGATCTTCACCTCGATGAAAGGTTGCTAGAAGACATTCAAAACCAGAGTCACAGCCTCGTAGTCGTTTGCCTCGAACAACCAGTGCAGGTTTTTCCCAGGCTCTTATGAGGTCGCTGTGACCTCTGACCCTTTACCACTGAAATCTAATCAGATCATACAAGTCATAACTGGTCAAACTTGAAGAAATTCCCAGAATGAATAACAGTTCTCGAAAGAAAGAAAAGAAACATTGATATTCTCCTTTGACAACTGACCAAACCTTATCTGCTGATGAAGACTTCACTGGAAGCTCCAGAACGAGCATGTAAGTCCAACTTGAGTCTTTTTTTAATTTCACACTGAATTTCTCGGTTTGCAGTGAACTCACCAGTCCTTCCTCTCCAGGCTCGGCAGATGTCACAGCCAGATCCTCTCCCCTGGAGCTGTAGGCGTTGATCTCGATGCCGTAGTTGACCTCCGGTTGTCGCAGCCACGTCTGCAGCATGGACTTGATGTCGATGCTCTGCCAGGAACCGGCTCCGGCGTCGATGTCGATCTTCAGCGAGCGCACTCGCACGCGGGTGTTGTTTCCCTCCTTTCCTGGTTTGAGGTGTGAGAGCTGCAGGAAGACGGTGGTGACCATGTGGGCCGGCCGCAGGTGAACCCACAGCTGAGCCAACAGGATGTTCCTGGGCTGGATCTTCGGACTGAGGCTGAAGAGGCAACAGGAGGACAACTCGTCCTGGGAGATCGGGTTGTCTGGAGGAAATCATTCATATAAATGACAAATGAAAAACTTAAATAATACACTTGCATATAAATAGTTGACATCTTGTAAATTGTTCTGTTTGCCCAACACTTAAGTCCAGACCTGTGTGTGTGTGTGCGTGTGTGTGTAATTGTGTTCCCATGTATGTACCTTTAAGATATCAGAATATTCCCCTGATAGATTTTTTTATATATTTAAAACATATAACATTTAAAATCACTCACACCTTAGGTGGGTTTTCAACATGTTGTCTAGTCAAGTTTCAAATCATTACTACCAAGTTTACAACATACAAACTAGCCTTTCTCCTTCCACAAGTAAAACATTTCATCAATTTCATTTATATTTGTTCTTCAAACTCTACAGATCTAAACATTTAAGTGTGAGAAGTTCGTTTTATTCTTTGTAGCATATAAAATAGGTCATAATTGTCTCCATTGTTCTGGAGAACTACTGGAAACTCGCGTTACGCACATTTTACGCACGGATTTCGCTCTTTACGCACGAGGTTTTCTAAATACAGGACATGAAATATCGAATATATATGTTGGTTCGGTTTAGTTACGCATGGTGGCCATAGTGATGATGGTCTCCGTGGTGGCGTGGTCCTCCTCCTCCACCCGCGGGTCGTACTGTTCCAGCAGCTGCGTCAGAGGCGGCGCTTTGGGCAGCAGCTGGCGGATCATGTCCCGGCTGATGTTGGGCGCCTGCTCCAGCCGCAGGATGCTGAGGATCTGGGTCTTGATGCTGTGGAGCCTCATCTGCTTGTTGTGCTCCCGGTACTCGCAGGGCGAGCACTGCTCCCCGCTCTCCACCAGCAGCCTGGAGGTCTGGTTCGTCTCCATGGAGAACCCCGCAGAGGAGAGGGCGGTCAGACAGAACAAGAGGAGCATCCTGGGGGAAGAGAGGACGCTGCGGAGGCGCTGGGTGATATGAGACTGTCCCCACACACCAGCATTTTATGATTGGCTGCCAGGAGGATCTTTTTTTAATCAGAGAGGACACTTAAAGAGGTAGTGGGATTATACCATGGATATTAAAGTTTGTAAAAGAGTTTCCCCTGTGCATTTTAAAACTCATTCAAACGTTTATTTAAAGGAGAACAACAGTTGTTCTCGCTTAGGGACACTTCAAAAAGGAAAAAGCAAACAGGGCTTTTATTTTTTATTGTAAAGTTTTTTGAGGCATGAGATAAAGAGCTCAGATGTTTCAGCTTCTTATTCTACATTTAACCATAAACTTATTTTTTTTTTTTTAACTAACTTCTTGTTTTCCCACCAGATGGTGTCCCTGCACCTGAGTTGGTAAAGTCCCACCCTGTGCAGTGACTCTGAAGGCACCGTCACCCCCTGACCTGAGGTCAGTTTCTCTCACAACACAAAAGCCTTTTTTTAATGCACAGAAACTTTAAATTCACACTGAGCTGAATATCAACAGAAGGAGCTTTGATAAAAGGCATAAATATGAAATCAGATAATTGTAATACATAAGTTACATAAGTAATATGCAAAAGGGCATGTTCTACATTTCAATCTACTACTGAATTATCCCAATGAGGATCCCTTGAGCTTCCCTGTAAATAAGACCAAACTCTTTAAATAGCTACTTGTGAAATAATGATACTCCTCTTGTAAATCATTGACCCTCATGGAAGCGCTGCTGTGTTTGCTGCTGCTCCTCCCACCACTCAACAGCAGAGGGAGGAAATGTGTTTGGCTGCAGCTTCCAACCCTAAAATGAACCTGCTCAGAGTCCAGAGAGGAGCTGCAGCAGAACACAAGGTAAAAGATTCACACTTCAGCTCCAATATTTGCGCTTTGTCCTGTAGTTAAATGTGTTTTCAGTTATTTAACACTTATTAGAACCTTTGCATGTTCTTCTACAGGCTCTAGGTTAAATTAATCCAGATAATGTAAAGGTCTGTTGACTCAGGGTCACAAAACAAGGCATTTTACAGTCTGTGTTCTCTGTATTTGATTATATTCATATCTTTAGCCTTTAAAGTTGATTGACAGTCTGTTAAAAATATTTTTGTCTCCAGTTGAAATCATGTTAAACACTAGTGACCTTGGCCGAGGCTTTAAAAGCTTGTTTGTCTGGATTCTACTGTTTTTGGTTCAACACAACCTGCAGGCGAGGTTAAACTATCCTCAGATACGGGTCAACGTCTTCTAGGAGAGGTTGAAAAACTTTCTAAATACTTCTTGTCCTGTTTTTTCTGCAGTCATGGAAATGATCATCAAATACTCCTCCTGTTGAAAACAATAGTTCCTCCTGGTTCTCTGTGAGATGGGATGTACTGAGTCCAGATTCTGGCCGTGGTCCTGCTCACACAAACAGATGGACGACGTCATCGACGAACCGACAAGAGAAGAAACCAAATCGTTCCTGGAGGACGTGAAGGAGCCTGAAGGTGTCCTCCGTCCAGATGAGATGGAGGCTGACACTCGCTCTCTGACTCTTCTCCCAGTCAGCGAGCCCGTACTGGAGCTGGCTCAGAAGATGTCACAGGATATCGTGGCTCAGGCTCTGCAGCTCTTCTGGGAGGTGGAGATTCAATACAACAACCTGCCTTTCATCGACAATGACTGTGATGGTGTTATACGAGCTGGAGAAGAGAAGTTTGTGACTTAGCCGGGACGAAAAGAAAGAGTTTTACCACCAACATGATGCTGTAGAGCTGCAGGAATTCAGCTTCTCTTCACAGAAACACGTCTGCAACATGTTATCAGAGTATTTGAGGTATTTGAGCTCCTCTCACAGCACTGCAACATGTGATTATATGTGTTGGACACAATGGAGCTCTATGACTCAGAGGAATAAGACAAATCAGGCTCTGGATGCTCAGTTTAAATAATAATATATTATAAGTAATAACTGGTGGATGATGCAACTCAAAGTTGTGTTTGCTCTTTCCAACAAAGTTTGAACCTTAACTAAAATATATCACCTTAGGCCTTTTTAACAGCTTCAACAGTCACATCTTTCTTTATCCTTTTACCAAGTTTACACCATGAGCTGATGAAATGAAAATAAAGTCTATATCCCAAACTTCCACCCACACTGCTTTAAGACTCGTGTCCTTCAGTGAAGCAGCTGTCTCTGTGTCCGTGAGAAAGAGAACATGTGTGTGACGCCCGTTCACCAGGACCACTTTGCTTCTGAGCAGGTTTTCTGTGGACATGATAACACAACCAGAGGTGAGTCGGGTTAAGTCAATGTTTCCCTGCTCGGCCTCTCAAACACGAAACTCTGTCATTGAAAATACTTTGCTCTAGGCTCAAAAGGTAGAGCAACTCAACACCCAGAATGCACCGGGCTTGTGGTCGCTCCCAGGCCTCTCCTATGGTGTCACGTTGTCGTTGGTTCAAATCCACCTGCTGCTCTGCTTCAGTATGAATCTTAATTAAACTAATTCATGTGTGTGAAGCTGAAACCTGCAGTAGCACAGAGGTGTCCAGACGATGGCGGTAGAAGACAGTTTACTGCAATGATTCATACTTTCAGTCGATGAATGAATGAAAACTTTTAATATAATTTTCCAGTAGAAGTACAAAGACAGTATCAAGGATTATATATTTATGTATTTTATATTTTTTTATTATTATTTTTTCCTTATTTTGTTTAAACATGTATATATATTTAAATCTATTTTTATCTCTTGGGTGTTTTATGCATATATTTATTTATTTATTCTAAATTTAAATCGCTATTGTGAAGCTAGACCCATTTAATGAGATGATTTAAATAAAACAATTGTATTTCTGTATTTTCAGGTGTCGTGAGGAAATCTACGTGCCGCGTCACCGGCAGCGTGATGACGGGTTGTGCGTGCGACGCTCGGGGGGCGTGTCCAGCGGAGTCACTGCATCTGCGGACAGAAACAAACAAACCGATTCTTCAAGTTTCAGGATTCGAACCCAACACGCCACCGAGTCGGTGAGTAACCGGAGTTTGTGGCGGGATTCGATCTGAATGACGAAGAGCGAAGAGGTGCGGCTTCTTCAGCGTTAGAGACAAGTTCGGGACCGAGGCTGGTTAGTTAGCTGGTTAATTGGCTGGTTAATTAGTGGGCTAGTTAGTTAGCGAGCTAGTTAGCGGGCTAGCAAACAGTACAGTTAACTTGTGTGTGTGATTTAAGAGAGAGTGTGAGTGAGTGAGTGAGTGTGTGTGTGTGTGTGTGTGTGTGTGTGTGTGTGTGTGTGTCTGTGTGTGTGTGTGTGTGTGTGTGTGTGTGTGTGTGTGTGTGTGTGTGTGTGTGTGTGTGTGTGTGTGTGTGTGTGTGTGTGTCAAACATCTGCTGCATCTGGACTGTTGCCTACCAGCGGTGCCTCTTCCAGACCCGTCCAGTCCCCATCAGGTCCACTAGTCCTGGTACAGGGACATGTGAACTGGTCCTGGTTAAGGTTAGGTCAGGGTTAGGTATGGGTTAGTTGTGGTTAGGCATGAATTGGTAACAGGTAAAGTAAGTCAATGCAAAGTCCTAGTAGCTGGTGGTTACACATGAGTGTCCTCACTAAGATAGAAGAAATGTATTTGATATGGACATGATGTTGCACCTTTGATACACAAACACGCACACACTCACACACACTCAAACACACACACACACACACACACAAACACACACAAACACACACACTTACACACACTCAAACTGAGACACAGGTAAATTTGCTGTGTAATGTGTCACTATACTGATTCTGCTGAGTGTGTGTGTGCAGCATGTCCTGTGTGGATGCTGACTCTGGCTACACATGTGCTGAGTGTCTGCTGAGTGTGTGTTTGCTCCTTCTCCTCACACACACACAGACACACACACTCAGTAGTTCACTGCAGTCTCTGTCTTGGCCACGGCTGCTTCAGGTTTAGAGTTTCTCTGTTGCGACAGTCAAGGTCGGCTGGACGCTGGTTTCCTGGAGCTGACGACACAAACCTGGCCACAAAATTGTGTTGTCACTTTGTCGAACCGGAATATTTTCGGTTAATTATCATGTTGGACTTTCTACCTGTTAAAACACCTCAGTGACGACCTAATCATTTGATTTCTTCTGGCTCTGACTGGCTTCACTGAACAGGTTTCAGAGTAAAATGGGATAAATGATGCTGTCGGATTGATTTGAATTCTCATGTGTATTGTTTTTGTCTGTGGCCTTCATATCTCTGTGTGTGTTTGTGTGCGATGACTCACAAAACCCTCCCGCTCGGCTCCAGAGGGTCGAGCTGAACTCTGTCGGTTCATCTTCATCTCACGTGTCCTCTTCCTCTGGTTGAGCTTGTTCTGGCCCTCGTCACATGTACGGGGAACATGCGTGTGTGACATCAACACAGATGCTCGCCGCTCCGTGCGAGGAGGAGGAACACACAGCTTACACAACATGAGATTGTGTGTTCAGTGGATCTGTAATGAGCCGCAGCCTCCTCCTCATCCCCCCTTCAGTCAGAAGTGTTAAGAAATGATCATGTGTGTGTGTTTCTTCCATTCTAGTCTAGATAATTAACAGAGGAGCCTTTTTCAATGTTTGTGAAGTTGCGTAACCTTGTTAGACATTAAAATCCTGAGCCCACATATCAACACACACACTCAAAGTGATGCTGCGTGTGTGTGTGTGTGTGTGTGTGTTGCCTCATCAGACTGTACATGTATCCAGACGAGGCGCTCGGATGCTGATGCTGCGAGCTGTGATGCAACTGTTTGGTCAATTATTAATGAGCAGGGGGGAAATGGAGATGCATGAAAAGGGAGAGTGAAACCTCCTTGCAGTGTGTGTCTGTGTGTGTGTGTGTGTGATGCCAACGCAGGAATCACCGCATGGAGCATGGCAAAACACGTATCAAACATTTGAGGGCAAATAAGATGGTTAATGTGCAGCCAGGAATAAAAAACGAATTATTTAATTGTGTGTTAAAATATCTGAGACGAGTGAAAACAACGAGAATCAGTTTGATGCAAATCATTTTGTTTATTTTGTAATTTTAATTTTTACCATAAAACAGAGAAAAGCAGCTGATTTTTGCATTGGATCCATGCAAACACACCAAGAAGTCATTTTATTAGGAACACCTATCTGACACCAACACAGTCCTGCAGTGCATCTGCCCTTTAGGTCGGTTATTTATTAAGAATGTTTAAGTTGTGTTATTATGGAGGCTTAATTTTGTGGTGCTGTTGGAATTGTATTGTGTTATATTATAGATACTAGTGTGATTCTATGGTTGCGTCCTCCCCGTGATGGCAGGCTATAAAACAGAATAATACCTTTTCCACCAGGGATCGATGCATCCAAAGTGCTGCAGACCAGGCACACGAAGAGTTAATTGGCACGGCCCGTTTGGGAAGCAGCGAGCTGTCAGGAGAGAGAGCGATAGAGAGAGAGAGGGGGGGGGGGGGGGGTGTGAGGAAGAGCGAGGGAGAGATGGGAAAGCAGGAGGAAGAGGAGAGGGAGAGGCTGCAGTCTCTTTGCCGCGTGACAGCGTCTGCAGCGTGAGTTTGTTTACATCCCCCGGCGGCAGGCGGACGGGAGGAGACGTCCTCGGGTACGTGAGTCTCATCTTCACCAGCATCGTCATCACCCGGGAGCTCACAGAGCATGACGCGGGGTTTCTCTGCTGCATGTCGAGGAAAATGCATCATCATGCTGTATGCTAATGGTCTGTCTTTCCATGCGTCACATCACTTGTTGCTGGACTTCTGCAGAGAATCATAACAGGGAGACGCAGGGAGGGGGGGGGCTGTGATTCAACTTTGCTTCAAGGTAAAGAGACATTTTTTTAAAGCTGTTTACAGTGTCAGTGCCGTGTATGATCTTCAGTCTGTGATCTCTATATCCAGTCCATGGTGCAGGGTGGAGGCCGGTGTTTAGCATCAACAGCTGTTTGCCTCCCAGTGACGGCTGTTCATTGAGTTTCCTTCGATTCCAGCAGCACAGGAAGTAGAGGAGACGAGATGTTACCCAGCCACCGACCCATCCTCCTCATAGACTGTAAACAAAGATGGACGACCAGTCTCCACTTCTTCCTGTCTCAAAATTAATGCGCTTCCATCTCCTTGCCCTGTGACTTGGCTTCACTTTTTCGGGAGCTGCCCAAGTCGTCCGTGGACCAAACGTTTTATTTTAAATTCGTGATTTGATGATGTAAAACAGGGTTGAAACCTCATGATTGACAGCTGAGACTGACTGGTGATTGGCATGGTGCAAGATGGCGGTATCCAAGATATTTCATGTTTGTACAATAAGAGGAAGTTATGTGGTTGATTAATGGCTTCACATGAGCTGAGGCCTGCAGTTTTCTTTCCCCCTCTCAGTCGGTCAAAGATTCTGAGCTTCTACTTTCAGCCTCCCCCCCGAGCGTTTGCCAGAATAGACCCGTCTTCTGTTTAACCCACAGCTGCACTGGAAGTGGTTAGTGTGTGAAAGTACTCCCAGTGTCAATGCACCGCTCATTCTGCTTTCACTATACTCATATTAGTATGTATGTGAACTACCCCATCAATTTTAGTTAGAGATATTTTAGATTTAGATGGAGAATGTCTGTTGTTGCTGCAGAGACGCATCAGAAGAAACAGAGATTATTTAAATGAGTCAGACTTAAAGTTCCCTCCGCTCAACACACAGGCTCATTTAGGCCACTGCCTGACAACAACAGAAGGAAGTGATGTCAACACTCAGCAAGTGGCAGTTTCTCACACGTACACAACCTGTTCTGCTTGTGGTTTGTCAGCTCAAGCGGAAACAAATGTTAATGTGTTGTGCATCAACCTTTGTGATCATTCAGGGGTCGCAGAAAGGTCGCGCTGCTTTGCACAGCTTCGGTGGAAAAACTTTTCAAAGCCGAGAGTCATTTCTGTCAAACTTGAACTCGACAAAAACTGAGAAGTTGCTGTGGCGTGACGGACGTGTGCTTTTGTGTGTGTGTGTTAGTGTTAGTGTTAGTGTGTGTGTGATACAGGGTGTAGGCTCATTTTCATGTGAAAGGGCCACAGCTGCTCCGTCCCTCTTAGGAAATTATTCATGCTTTATTCTAATGCTGATCCTAGAGGGTACACACGCACACAAAACCTGGGATCTGATGAGTTCTGACCTTTTCAAGCCAACGACAGACACACAAGCTGTGAGTTGAAATGTGACACCTGCTGTTTGACGTGTTTTCAGGTTGTGAGCTGTGAGCCGCTCATCCTCACTGAACCTGGATCAGATCACTTCCTCTTTGACGTCAACCCATCCAGACAATGTGAGTAGATTCTCGCTGAACACCCTCACACATAGGATCGAGGGCTCGGGCCTGTTCTTATTTTCAGTAGTTTCACAATGTAAAGCTCTGGCCCTGTGGCTGTGGGCTGTAGTAAAACACATGTTGAACTATGCAAAGGTTTTAAGATTAGTTTCAGCTATAATCCCTTTAAGCGCCACTTAAATCCCAAACTAGCCTTGCAGCCCTGCTGGGTTCTCAGGCTCAGAAATGCAGATTCACCACGACTACTCTGTGTGATGGAAACTTTCTTCCTCACATGCCAGAGGTCTGTTTTAACTCGAGCATGGTTTTGCTGCTTTTAGCCACTGAAAGCATTTTGTTGAAATGAAAGCTTTGTTGAAACAGGAACAAGTTGGTTTCATTCCGAAAAATTTGCTTTTTTTAAAACCGAAAGAATATTGCCTTGCACACGATTATGTGAAGTGGAAGAAGAAGAGTTCTGCACTTGCTGTTTTAGGACTGTAAAACCAAGTTACTTATAAATAAATCTCGGGGATGTCACTTTGTCAATTTGTCTTCTGCTTCTCTTGGATTTGGTGTGAAAAGAGTAAAAGAGGAACCAGATTTAGAAGAACCTGTCCACCTTCAGACTCAACACACACACACACACACACACACGCTCTAAAAGTGTGTGGAAGGCCTCTTGGCAACGAGAAGGCTTGAAAATTAGGTTTCACCATGTATGGTCAGCTGGACTCTCGCTCTCTCCCAGTCTGTTTCTCCCTCTCCCAGTCTGTCTCTCCTCGCTCAGGGATGAAACTAAGACAGAAGCTTCCAACACATGGACGTGTGTTCAGTTCCCTCTGCAGGGAGTCGACAGATAGAGGCAAACAAATCAGAAACAGTCGTGCAGAGGTTGAGTAGAAGATGATAAACCTGCCGGGATCCTCTCTAGTTTATTGAATGACCTCTCATGATGGAACTTGTTGCTTATGTGATGCCTTTTGCGCTGCCAAAACAAATCGTCCAACCTGAACATCTCCTCATTTCATCCCCAGCTTCCAGCTTTCTGTCGTGTTGCATGACCCTGATCCGTTCTGTGGTGAAACGAAGGTCATGTGGTTGGAGAGTTTTTGTAATGGAGGGGGAACGATCTGTTGATATCTGCAGTTGTGTAAACAGGGACCTGATTCCAAGACAACCAGGCCAGTTCCTGTGAGAACCAGTGTGTGACGACGCTGGTGAGCATCTGTAAAGTCTGTTTATACCAGAATCTAAACTCTGTCAGTCCTGTACGAGGGTTTTATGTGTCAGGAGCTCTGGGCCTATACAGTGTGTGTGTCTGCCCCAATTCATGTGACTCACAAACCTACACAAACACTAACACACCGTGCAGGCTATATCTGGAGCTCCCTTTTATGGCAGCATTTCTCGCTCAGTGAAGATTTCTGGAGTTTGACCTCCTCTTTACGTTCTTCTCTTTTTTCAACCATCCCTCTGATTCTCTCTTTACCAGAAGGTGAATTCCCAGATCTGCTGAATGACTTCATTGATCTGAGCTGTGTTAAAACAAAGAGATGTCTCTTTTTACGGGTTGCACGACAAAGTGAAACTGAAGTCATGGCTATAGATTGAGGCTCTGCGTTTTTATCGAAACCATTAACGTGCAACAAGCCATAAAAAGCAAGAGACCTGTAAACGGATGATGAGTAGGAACCAGTTTTTGATAAGGAAAGATGAACGCAAGTAACTTTTGGCTTTGGGTGTGGAAAATGTGACTCCAGTTGGCCGACAGACTGGAAATCTCCTCCAAAGGTTTGTGAACAAAGACCTGAGATGCGAGGCGTCTGGTAGCATCCGTCTCTGTCCTCGATAAACAAAGGAAAGAAAAGCCCTGACACTACAGCAGTGAACCAAGTGGCTGTAGAGATTCTGCCCACAGAGAAATCCAGGTTTCCTCCATCCTCAGGTCGTGTTCCAGATGTTTACTCTGACAGATGTAGGACGTCGGTATCTGAGCTGACAAATGTGGCACAAGGGAGATCGGTGCTGGACCGTTTATAAGGAGGAAGTAGGACAGCGACTATTTACCAAATCCTACCCAGAGACAGAAGAGATTTCCATCTGCGTGATGTCAAACGAGACCAATCGGAGTCTCTGTCCCCTGCGCTCGCCGCTTTGCTGCAAATAGGCTAATTGCTCCTTAGCAAAATGGGACAGAGGGAACGAAAGCAGGAGGAGACGAGGATGTTAGCTCGTCCACAAACCTCCCGGGAATCGAACCCCAGAAGATCCACAGAGCGACTCTAGTAAGATTTGCAGAAAGGCGACAGACAAGGAAATGATGAGAAAAGAGAAAAGGAATTAAAATAAACTGCGGGGGACCTCATGAGAAACGTACAGTCTCTTAGCAACATCAACTTTCTGTAGGGTGATGACTTTAACAGAGGCAGAGAACAGGATCATTTGTGGGATGACACACACACACACACACACACACAAATAAACACCTTCCTGCAGAACCGCAGACAAACACACACTGACCAGTTTATTAGGTCTAACAACAGTGTTGTCTAATACAGCAGAGAGATGTTGATTCAGCTGTGGAGGCTGAGGTGTTAGTTCAGTTCAGAATCAACCAAGAGAAACGGCAGCTTCCAAAACAACCACATCCCCGGGACCTGGAATTCTCTCTCATGTAGAAAACAGGAGGAGAAATGTAACACGTTCATACGAAAGATGGAATGTGAAGGTAGAAAGCAGATTGGATGAGTTGACCTTGAAGTTAAGCTGTTCATCAGTTTGACCTTGAAGACGTCAGGAGTTGCCCACTTCCCTCTGATATCAGTCGGTGTTGTTTGCTTCTCTCTCAGTTTACATCTCTTTCCTCCTTCACTGCGGTCGGAGGCGTTGATGGATTCGCTTCATGAATTTAAATAAATGCGTGTGGTTGAAATGATTTCTTCTCTTGACCAAGTCTCATTTTATCAACAACAGCACAGAGCCTCAGTGTGATGTTGAGTTTCTCCTCCTCCTCCTCCTCCTCCTCCTCCTCCTCCTCCTCTTCCTCCACTCTCCTGTCTCTTTCCATGCAGAGAGGTGAATGAGATCTGCACAGGAAGTGGGGCTCATCACATGGGAGTGTGTGACGGGGTGAGCGAGGTCGTGTGTTCAGGCCTCCTGCTGTCATGGCGGGGGTCAGAGAGCGCGGCTCCCGGACCCAGAGGCCGTGGTCGGTGTACCGGGCCACCACGTTCGAGCTCTCCGATGAGATGATCGGCCTGACGCTCACAGGTGAGAGGCCGTTGAGTCTTCACCGAGGGAAAACAGAACCTGACACAAACAACACGTTCATTCATAAAAGCTGTTCAATTAGTCACAAAGCAAAAACTCATTAAAGTCACCACTTGCAGCAGCACTGGAAATACATCTGCACACTTGATGGTTGCCACCCGCACACAAACAAACACACACACACAGGGAGTTAACTAGTGTGGGAGCGAACGGCCTCTTCAACCACATTCTTGCTCCGACCACAGCGATCCCTGAGTGCAGCTCCTCCTCCCTCAACACTTCCCACTGCAGCCGGTTTCATTACTTGTTCTTTCAAGCTCAGAATGGAACCTGATGTTGTTTGTTTTCCAGGGAACAGTCAGGACCCAGACGAGCCGGTGCTGGAGTTCAGCGTCGGTGAGTAACAGACATGATGTCTCAGGTTGTCCTCTTAACGAGATCAGTGTTACAACATGCAGTTCAGAGTTTACTGTCACACGACAACACGTCTTCCTCTGAAACTGCTGCACGGGTTTCAAATGGCCTGTTTGTTTGCCTCTGCACTTGTTTTGTGTTGACTGTTGAGTTGTGTGTGTGTGTGTGTCTTCTGGTCCAGTCTGCACAGACCTGGTGCCTCCTGCTCTGGATCGAAAGCCCAACAGCTTCGTAGCAGTGAGCTGCACGACGCCGCCTCAGGCCTTCTGGACCAAACACGCCCAGACTGAGGTCATCGAGGTCAGACTCTCAGTTTATCTGCTCCGAGTCCACCGTCACTGGGAAATAACCTCGTAAAACTTTCCAAGAGTTGTTGTTTGACAGAAATGTGACTTCCTCCGTCCACAGGGAACCAGTAATCCCATCTTCCTCAGCAGCGTGGCCTTCTTCCAGGAGTCCAACATCAACCAGCAGACGCAGGTGAAACTGGCCGTCTATGACGTGAAGGACCGCTCGCAGGGCACGGTGAGACCTGGACTCACTCAATGTGGGGCTGATAAAACTCTGTGACTCCACTGAGCGTCTCTGTCCCTCTGAGCTGAGGCTGGATAACCAACCGGCGTGGACTTTGCTCACTTCACACCGGATAAAGAAAAACAGATGATGAGGTAGTTTGTGAACTCCAGTGTAAACACGCCTCTGCCTCTCTGTCTGTGCAGATGTACCTGCTGGGCTCAGCACTTTTTCCTGTCAAGGAGATTTTGCAGGAGAAGAGTCACAGACTACAGCTGGAACTGAGGTAACACACACACACACATTTCTTTCTATTGTTTTACATATGTTTGAGGTGTTCTTTAAACGTTTTCTGTGGAGTCTGTGAATCCTGCTGCTGCTTTGTCAGTTACACTCAGTCACTGGGTTTCGTTGTGCAGATCTGCAGAGAACGTGCGTGTGGGGAACATCACCATCACAGCCTGGCAGATGGAGGACCGAGCGGACCAGAGGATGTCGCTCAACCGCCTGCCAGACGGCATCAACGGCCGGGTGAGAGTCCGGGGGGGGCGCTGGGGGATGATTGTTCCTGCAGTGACTCAGATTTGAGGCACCTGATGCAGAAGGATAATGTTTTTACGTGGGAATGATTTCCTGTTTGTCTGTGTCGACCATTTCAACAAAACTCACTTAACCAGCTTTATGACACGGAGCCTCACATGTGAGTCCTCTCCATGGATTGGACCTGTCGGTGTGGTTAGAAGGCGGGGGGGGGAGGTTGAGACCATCAGTCTAACATGAGTTGATGCACGTGTCCTGCAGACGGTGCTGCCTGTGGACGAGAGCCTCACGGAGTCGATGGGAGTCCGGATCAAGTTCGCCTCGCTAGGCAAAGACACCCTGCTGCGCTCAGGTAGGACCACACACAGGTTCTCTGAGTTGATGGTTCATTGTCTTGTACGTCTGTGAAGTTCTAAGACTCGGCGTCACGTGGCCTGAGCATCCAGGCGATGTGACCTTCCCCCTGTTCTCGCCGTCCTCCAGCCGTCTGACCCACACGGCTCCGTGTCCACAGATACATCAGAGCGTAAATCTAATTAAGAAGAAATATATTGATTGTCACAGCAGAGCAGGACGTATCCCTTCACCTCAGGGACATGTCGCACATCCAGAAATAACACCTATAGTGCTTTGGTTAAACTAACAGTTTGATCTAATCTTTAACAATCCAATGCGAGCTAATTGAATCTTCTGCGCCTCAGTGTTCGGAGGCACCATGTCCAGGATGTACCGCTTCCCCACCACGGACGGGAAACATCTCCGCGTGCTGGAGCAGATGGCCGAGAGCGTCCTGTCGGTCAACATCCCCCGACAGTTCGTCAAGCTGCTGCTGGAGGAGGACGCGGCCAGGTACACACACACACACACACACACACACACACACACACACACATCTCTTGGAAGATCTCCTCAGTAAAGATGAATTGCTGAATTCCCAGTTGTCCTTGGTCCATGTCCAGGGTCTGCGAGCTGGAGGAGCTTGGAGAGTTGTCCCCCTGCTGGGAGAACCTGCGGCGACAGATCGTCTCTCAGTACCAGACCATAATACTAGCTTACCAGGAAACCCTGTCCGACCTCAGTGACTACAGAGGTTGGTGGCCCACACGTTGTAAGTGGCCTCCTGTCGGGTGGGTTTTAAAACAAATGGACATGATCCCCTTGTTTCTGTTTCCCCTCTCCACGCCAGGGCCGTCATTCAAAGCCAGCAACCTGAAGGCAGAGAGGAAGCTGGAGTTCATGCCGACCAACCTCCACGTTCAGAGGATGAGGGTTCAGGATGAGCTGGGCTTTGGTGAGTCACTTCCCAGCTCTCAGTTCTGTTCATTCACACACAGATATATCTGTTCATATCTTCTAACCGCCGCTGGTCCTGTGTGCCTGTTTCTCCTGCAGAGCACACGTATGATGTGATCACAATCGGAGCTCCGGCCGCTCACTGCCAGGGTTTTAAAAACAGCGGCCTGAGGAAACTCATCCAGAAGTTTGAGGAGGCAAAGAAACAGTAAGTTCCCAGAGGCCTGGTGGATGATATCTCCTCTTGTGTTGAATCTCCTCCTTTGCTTCATTCATAATTTCCCTCATATTGTTTTTTAACGGTTCAAACCTGTGATTCATTTGATGAAGTTATTCTGTTGATTGTTTTTTTACATAGACTGAACGAATGCATTGTTTCTTTTAACTTTTGCATTAATTCTGCGCTTCAGTTGAATTCTTGATTTTGTTTTGATTATTTTCCGATCAGCGTATATGAGGAGGGAGGGTGAGTTGTTGTTTTCATTGCTTTGTTTGCTGTTTGCCTGTCGCTACTTTGAACCACCACATGAAACCATTACTTATATAACTCAAGGTTAAGTTCACCACAGCCAATCAGGTGAGCCGCTCGGACATGTCACGTACTGACACATGCATCGGTATTAACAGTGTCGTGTTCGAGAGCAACGTGTTAATCCAAGCACTCGTACTGTATGTGAGTTAATGCAGGACGATAAGTTTGTTAAAATCTTTCTCATTTTGTAAACTCAGACATTGTTTTAATCGCTAAAACATCAACATTAAATCATTTAAAATCATTTGTCAAATTCTCCTAAAGCTGTGTCTGAATATACAAAGTGAGTGACATCACCCAGTGGTTTCTGTTGAAGTCAGTTTCACGTTGTTTTGTGTTTATCTGTAGAAAGTAAAGATCAACGTTCAGAGGAGGCATGTGCATGCAGAGATATGTGATCATGTGACAATCCTTCCCCTCAAGGGACATAAACCATTTTGTAAATGGAGCCTTTGAGACATGACGTCCATCTTGTCTCTGTCCTGCAGCAGCGCGCTCTCCAGCTCGCAGTCCATCGTCTTCATCCCTCAGGACATCGTCCGGGCCAAAGAGATCATCGCCCACATCAACACGCTGAAGACTCAGGTCAGCTACTACGCCGAGAGGCTGTCCCGCGCTGCCAAGGACCGCTCGGCCAGCGGCCTGGAGAGGACGCTCACCATCCTGGCTGATAAGGTGAGAGCAGGAGACAGAGGACTACATTCAACTACATGAAATTATGTTATTATTATGTAATTCTGATGCCCCCCCCCCCCCCCCCCTCAGACCCGTCAGCTGGTGGCCGTGTGCGACTGTAAGCTGCTGGCTTCAGCTATTCAGGCCCTGAACGCCGCACGGCCGGAGTACATCGCCTCCAAAGCGTCTCCCTCCGCCGACTCGGAGCAAGTAGTCCTCCGTAACGACCAGGACACGCTGCTCGCCAAGTGGAGCGGCCGCAACAGCCGATCCTCGCTACATGTGGACTGGCATGAGGAGGAGTGGGTGAGTTCATTAACCAGGAACCACCACCGACGACGCTGACGGGGCTTTCTGGGTTTTGAATCTAAAATGTGAAACGAGTCAAAGCACCAAAGTCAGTGAGTTGCCTCTCGCTCTCTCTCCTCCAGGAGAAGGTTTGGGTGAATGTGGATAAATCTCTGGAGTGCGTCATCCAGCGAGTCGACAAGCTGCTCCAGAAGGAGAGGAGGCCCAGCGATGCCAGTCAGGACAGTACCCAGAGTGACCTGCAGGGCGGCGGCAGTAAGAAAGGTTGGTAACACACAAACATACACGAAGGACAATTTTAAATGTTTGCTTGATTCAGTGTGTACTCTTGAAAACAGACTAGTGGAGAAGTTTTGAAATGTCAAAGGGTAACACTGCTCTCTGTGGTCACAACAAGGTAACGGAGAGAAAAGACGAGCGTTCTGGATCAACCCAGCAAATATGTCAGAGGAATCTCCATCATCCTCATCCTCATCCACATTTCCACCTCCATCATCACCTCCTCCACCACCTTCCTCATCCTCCCTGCCTGCACTCTCCTCCACTCATCCAGAACACGAGTCCTGTACGTCCACTTCTT
Source organism: Platichthys flesus (assembly GCF_949316205.1). Lineage (NCBI taxonomy): Eukaryota > Metazoa > Chordata > Actinopteri > Pleuronectiformes > Pleuronectidae > Platichthys > Platichthys flesus. The sequence continues at coordinate 1,978,648 of NC_084966.1, read as the reverse complement.
TCTTTTCCTCAGAGTGCCGCTCTGGTATTTCTGTCCTTTCCGGTGTTTGTGTCTGAACCTGACCCACGTGAACCTGAAACCGAACATCATTTCACACTTGTTGTCCCACGCTCACTCTATCACGCACTTCGTCTACAAGAGCAAGTGCTGGCTTGTTGAACCTGTTGTGGAGGTTTGCTTCAGTGCAATCGAATCACAAGAAGAAAAACTGCAGAAGAAATGTGAAAATACCAAAGTGTTCCCCACTGCTTCTTCCATAAAGCCAAAGGAGTCTCATGTTTGAATATAGATGTGTCTCCCCCTGGTCTGCAGTGTTCTATGTGTTTGTCTCTCTGTTGCCTCGTGTGGCTCGCAGCGCCCGCTAATCACGCATGTTGCACCTCCATCCCTTCTTCTAGATGGAGGCCCCGGTGCTGAGGAGGCGTACCCAGGTAAGAGCTGCCTCCTCCGCCCATGCTTCTCCACATCCACATCTCTGCAGGACTGGGGTTCAACAGGAACATACGAGATGTGGGCAGAGATTAATACGTCAGACAGGAAATCAGCATCCGTCATTAGTGATCTGAAACCACCCAGGGTGCATTGAGGCATGAGGTCCGATCAGTCAGACCACATCTGTTTAGAGGAACTTAGAGCAGTTCACGTGTGGTTGGATCTCTCAGGGCGGAGCTTGATATCAGGCCTATGGCTGTTTACCAAGTAAAGTTTTTATTTGGTGTAGTACATTCAGAATTCATAACAGTTTTTTTCATTAAACATTTTAATAGGGAAATTTACAGTGTCTTACGGGTAACATGGAGTTTGTGGTTTTATCTTGTAATGAAACGTTTCGCTTCTGCTTTCCTTGTTGCTTCTGTTCCATCTGTTTCCTGTCTCTGTCCTGAAAAGTCTAAAAATATCAAACTTAACCTAAAGATTCACTTTTTATAACTAAGCTAATGTTGCTATTTGTTCAGTTGTGTTTTATCTAACCTCTTTTATTGTTTGCGTGTGTGTGTGTGTGTGTGTGTGTGTGTCAGGTGAGTGGAGCGAGGCGTTGTACCCTCTCCTCACCACGCTCACCGAGTGTGTTGCCATGATGAGCGACAAGGCCAAGAAGTCCATGGTCTTCTTGCTGATGCAGGACAGCGCCCCGACGATAGCCATGGACCTGTCGCTGCAGTACCGCCGCGACGTGGTCTTCTGCCAGACGGTCAGCACACACACACACACACACACACACCCACACACACACACACACACACACAGCAGCGTGACGTTGACTCTCTCCCACACATGTTTACATCAGCATTTACAAAAACGTGTATTTTAGTCTTTTAGTTAATGCGCTTGAGTGAGTCACAGCGAGGGGCTGTAGGTGCTGGTGTCACATTTATGAGAAATAAACACTGATTATTATATAAGTGAAGGTGGGGGGGGGAAGTGAGACAGTAAACAGAGGATTTCTTCACCTTCAGACTCAGACCTGAAGGGGCGGTAATCCAGAAAGATGTTCTAAGTTAAAAAAGAGGATTTGTGTCAAAGAAGTTTTCATCTCACAACTTGAAATCACAAGGTCTCTATTGTGTTGATGTGTTTGTGTTGCAGCTCACCGCTCTCATCTGCGGGTCTCTATTGTGTTGATGTGTTTGTGTTGCAGCTCACCTCTCTCATCTGCGGGTCTCTATTGTGTTGATGTGTTTGTGTTGCAGCTCACCGCTCTCATCTGCGGCTTCATCATCAAACTGAGGAACTGCCTCCGTGACTCCGGCTTCCTCCGGCAGCTCTACACCATCGGCCTCCTTGCTCAGTCCGAGTCGCTGCTCAGCACCTACGGTACCAACACACACACATGATCAGACCTGCAGCACATCACACGTGTCATATGCTGGACAACAGGTTTTACAGGTTTCACATTAACCTGCAGAGAAACCTATTATCAAGGTATTAAGAGTGATGAATTGTTTGTTATGAACGTGTTTCAGGGGAGGAGCTGTCCATGTTGGAGGACATGAGCGTCGGCATCATGGATCTGAGAAACGTCACCTTTAAGGTAAAGATCTGTTTGTTATAAATATATATGTATGGTATATATTTATATGAATCACATGGTCAAGCTTTTTCACATGTTTAGTTTCACAGTTACAATATAATGTCCTTTTAAACACATAGTGGCTGCAGCCTTTTGTATCAACTCTGTATAAACATGTGCAGCAGCAGCATTTGCTCACGAATCATTAATTTCCTTCCCGTCTCTATAAGGTGACCCAGGCCACCGGCAGCTCGGCGCCCGACATGCTGCCGATCATCACCGGGAACCGAGACGGCTTCAACGTCCGCATCCCGCTGCCAGGAACCATGTTCGACGCTCTGCCTCGAGAGATCCAGAGCGGCATGTTGCTGAGGGTCCAGCCGGTGCACTTCAACGTCGGCATCAACGAGCAGCAGACGCTGGCCGAGAAGTGAGTGAGACATCAAGTCGATCAGTGAACAGGGTAACGACATGAAGACAAATCAATGTCACGTCTTGTTCAGATTCGGAGACACGTCCCTGCAGGAGATCATAAACCTGGAGAGTCTGTCCAGGTTGAATTCGTACTACGAGCAGTTCAAAGAAGTCCTGCCTGAGGACTGTAAGTACTCAACCTCAGAATAATCTACCTCACTCACCTTACACTCCACTTCAATCTATAACAGGTTCAGTTATTAGTTCTCTCCAGATTGAATCCCTCTTCCTCATGTGTCCCCTCGACCCCTCAGGCCTCCCCAGGTCTCGTTCTCAGACCTGTCTCCCCGAGCTGCTGAGGTTCCTGGGGCAGAACGTTCATGCCAGGAAGAACAAGAACGTGGACGTCCTGTGGCAGGCGGCCGAGGTGACCTTCCCCACAAGCACAGGAATCTCTTTTGTGTTTGAACGCACCTTGGACAGAATTTAACTTCTCTTCTGTCTCCTCCACCTCAGATTTGTCGCCGGCTGAACGGCGTCCGCTTCACCAGCTGCAAGAGCGCCAAAGACCGCACGGCCATGTCGGTGACCCTGGAGCAGTGCCTGATCCTGCAGCACGAGCACGGCATGGCGCCGCAGGTCTTCACCCAGGCTCTGGACTGCATGCGCAGGTGAGACCCCCTCACAGCACTTGTGCAGATGAAAACATTATAAATCATTCCTGAGCAAAACAAACTTCGATGGCATGGAAATCCAGATCCCATTGAGTTTTCCCCTTCATCTTACTGGTTTCCATTCAAGCCTCTGTGTTGGTGTTAGCATGTTTTAGCATGTCCAATCTCACAGTGTGGCACCTCATTTAAGATCTGTGTTCACCTAGAGAAACAAGTCCAGTCTGGTTGGGGCTTTAAGATTCTATCATCAGCCTCTGGTGCAGAATTGAACCGTGAATCAGCTGAAAACCTTTGAATCCAGTGAAGGAACCAGCTCGTGCAGGATTTTCTTTGTCCCCTGTTAAACAAACTGATGTTCAAGTGAGAGGCTCCTCCTGTGCTTGTCCGTCTTTCCTTTTCTCTACGTACAAACTTTAAGTATTTTCACCATCGTCATCTCTACCTCTTTAGTCTTTTCATTCGTTCATTGAGCCGCTGCCTGTTGATAAAGAAAGTGTTTAGTTTGTCTTGACGCTGCTTGAGGCTGAACCTCTGAGTCCGTGGAGAACGTTGTTGTCCCATCGAGAGCCGACAGTCCACGTGTCTGTCTGTGTTCGAAGTGGAGCTTCATGTTGGAAACGTCCTTCCTGCTGCGCTCGGGTGTAAAAGCATGATCCGACGACCTGTCTCCACCTCCTCCTCCTCCACTTCTCCTGCTCCTCACATCTCTCCCCTCTCTCCCCCCCTCCCCCCTCTGCGTCATCAGCCGCCGAGCATGAGACCTTTCCCTTCATCTGTAGACTTTGATTTAGTTCTGGGTTTAAGTTGCGATGCATGATGGGATACGCTTTGAGATGCTGCATCTATTCCATTTATACTTCACCTTTATCACCCCCTGAAAAGGAAGTAAAGGAACAATGTAACTTGAAGTTAAGTTCATAAGTTTTCTCCAGCAGGTTTTATATATGATCTTTTCATGAATTTCTCACCATAGCATGAATTTTCACCTCATCCCTTCATTTAAAGGGTGTCTGCCCTTTTCAGTCCTTTCCCTCCTTCACCCCATGTCTTAGGTAAATAAACATGGAGCCATTGTTGTATTTTCTTATCTTCTTTCCTTTTCTGATCGAAGCATCTCTCTTAATTTTCTCTTTTTTCCTCTCTCTTCTCTTCCTCCTCTCCCTCTGTTTCCCGCGCCATGATTTGTACGGGATTGTTTCGTGATTCATTTGCGATATGATTTTTTTGTATTGCTTTTAAATATTGGTGTTGTTTTTCTGTCACACCGTGGAAACTGCCGTCTGTCCTCGTGGCGGTGGCTTCTTCGTCCTCATTGTGGCCGTGTCGCCCGTTACTTTGCCATCTCACCTCTGTGCATGATGCCATATGTTCATTTTGGCTTTGGTGCGAAACATGCATCTCCCTCTCCTCCTCCTCCTTCTTCCTTCCCATCTTTTATCTTCTCCTCCATCACCTCTTCCCCTCTCATTGCCTTTATACTTCATCTTTTCCATCTCACTCTCCGTCCTTCTTCTAACCTCTCCCCCACCACCTCCTTCTGCTTCTTCCAACCCGTTTATTTGCTGCTCCACACTTCTTCCTCCTCCTTTTCTTCTTCTTCCTCACACCGGCGTGGCTCGGCAGCATTGGTACGAGGGAGGGGGTGATCCAGAAGAACCTGAGCGGCTTGCTGCCGGTGCGTGACTTCCGGCTGGACCCCAGCCTCATGTACTCGCTGCCCCTGCTGGCCCTCAGCCCCAACCTCCTGGTGGTGTGGATCTTCCTCAGCGTGGCCTATTTCCTGGCCAAGCTCCGCTGCAGCTGAGCAGCCGCGAGCAGCAGACTGCCTCACAGCCAATCATAACGCTGTGTTACTGAGGAGTTGGGGGGAAACCTCCACACTGACTCCACAGTGTCCTGTGAGAGTGTGTGTAGTGGTTAACATAGATTATATCTCAGTGTAGATATGATGGTTAACTTTCCATAGATCTGACCTCAGCACTACATCCACACTAAACTGGCTCAATGTAAACACTGATGTTTTCTAATCAGCCGGTTTAGTGTGAACACAGTGTGAAGGATTTCATGTGGATGATCTTCAGATACACAACAACACTGTGGCTGAGCGAACAGCTGGACTGCACACTCAACACCCGCGTGTTGAAACCCGTCTGGATGATGAGAACAGACACCATGATCCCTCTCTGCACTAACATGTAGAGTTCAGGCCTTCAGGAGACTTTAAACCTCAATTTAAGTTTGTGGATTTTCACATAGCGCCCTCTAATGGACAGATTCTGCCTTGTTCTTCATACTCATAAGAAGAATCGTCACTGACAACGAAACACAGAGGGATTGTTCCTGATGGTTAGAAATGACAGAAATGACCTGAGTTGTGAACATGTATGAAAAAAAGCAGATGATACTTAATACTTGCTTTCAGGAAAGAGTTGTTGTTGCCAGTAGCTTTCATAATGAAACAAACACATGATTTGAGCTTTGCAGAAGCAGCTGCTTGTTGCATTCATGCAAAACATTGAATTGATTCATCGTCGTCTTCCATGTGCTTTGCACCGAGGGAACAGAAGCTTTTATCAAGTTTACTTCAGATTTTATATATTTTCAGGCACAGTTGTTACCTTACTTTTCTCTTTAGGTCTTCCTGCTTTTTGGGAAGAGAGGAGGTTGTTTGCTTCCACTTCAGCTTGAGCACTTTCCAGCAGCTCTGGGTCAGATATGACTTCTCACTGACAGAGTTCTACTTTGACTCAAGTCTTTAACAATCTGATCAGGGTCAGGAATTAAATTAATCAGACGGACATCAAAATAAACATGGTTCCTTTCCCTTTCCTGCACATGCATGTTTTTAAATACCTCACACACGTGAATGAACAAACCAGAAAGTCCAGAGATGACCTTGACCCTTGGAGAAGAGTCGTCCATCTTTATTCACAGTCTGTCGGAGCTGAGGTTTTTTATTGGTTCAGGTTATTTATAAAGACTGTTAAATGTTTGATTCACGAACTTTAACTGGTCCCAGTTTGCATCATGGAAATCAGTGAGTTAAGAATTCAACCCACATCTGCTCTCATATCAATTCAGTGGAGTCAGATCTTCTTTAAGATGCAGGTGGTAGTTTGGCTCCTGATGGAATGTACCACAATAGGACTTTCAGGGGAAATGTGTTCATGTAGTAATGTATCTTCGTCCTTCGGAGCATTGATCTGGACCCGATCACGTCCGTCCACGTGTTGACTTGGTTCCTTGTAACGTACACAAAGAGAAACGGGTACTGATCGCAGCTATCGCAGGTGAAATTAGCTTTACAGAGTTCTTGATGGTGGATGTCGATGGTCGGTCACTTTGTTGGTAGTTGCTCTTTAAGACCAGCGAATGAGGAATGTAGCCGTGTTCATGCCAAACGCTCCCGTCAGGTTTTTATCAGGTGAATTCAGCTTTGTTCATTGTGTTTGCATCGAGCTCGAGTCAGAAACCATCAAGTCTCCCTCCTGGATTTTTATAAAGGCTCCATCCCATTAAGATCGACCCAGTAAGAGAATAGATGAGACCAGAATAACCTCCACTGGGAGAGTGGGATTCTCTGATGAGCCTGTACACCTCAAACACATGGACTGAACCAGAATAAGAAGGAAGAAGTTGTACTTTTAATTAATAAGAATTATATTCAATTAGTCAGATAAAAAGATTGATAAATGATTCACCAACTATTCATCTATCTTTTAGGAGTATTATATTTGTGTTTATCTCGCTCAGCGCTACCTCTGTCAGACCAAAGCAACAGTATTAGTTCCACTTTGAGTTTAATTGAAATGTTATGAGTTCACATCTTATAAATATGCATCATCATGAACAAACAGGGATGTGAGGAGGCAGCAGTTTGTTTTATCTTCAATGTTGAAAAGGTTTTCAAGGATCAGGCCCAGTGAAATAATTTAAATTATATATCACATCTGAAGTGCTTCCTAAAACAAATCAATCAACTCCACATGTATCAGAGATTATACTCGTTCTGCTGAACATTGTATTTAACTGCTTGTATTGCCTAAATATTTGCTACATCTATATATATAAATTAACTTATTACAAAGAGTATAAATATATATATGTAAATAATCCATATTATGTGAATACTATGGTTGTGCCATGCTCACGCTGTCGTCACTTTATATTACAGCTACTTATGTGTAGTTACTGCAATATGCATTTATTAATGTTTTATTTATGACTGTTCCCTGTTCCCTTTTAAAGCCCTGAACCACCAAGTGAACTCTAATGATTTGTTTTAGCTGCATCAGAAAAATCAACTGCAGGATATTATGTTAAAAAGAAGTTATTGCTTTAACGTTTTTCGCTTTGGTTCAAATTAAACTTTCTTTGTTTACTTGTTTTCTTCACACCTATAGAGTTTAAATGAGCAGTTTTATTTTGAAGCTGGCTGTGTCCCGTGCTACATGTTGCACTTAATGTACCACAAACCCTAGAGAAGCTCCCGTCCTGAGCCGCTGTCCTTCCCTAATAAAGGATGTCTGCCTCCACCTGCAGAATGAAAACACCCTCCACTGATATTCTGTGGTATTTAAAGTTGGTTTGATGATTTATTATTTATTCTTTGCGTCTCTGAGCCTCGTTCACACGTCATCCACATGCGTCTCAGGTGAGTCGAGCACAGGAGGGGCAGAGACACCTCAGTGTTCACGTCATGGAATCAAATAACTCAGAATTCAGCTGAGAAGCTTATTACAGTTGCAGCATGAGATTACAGATTCAAACATCTGCTTGTGTTTCTCCTCTGGCTCTGTCTCCTCCTCCTCTGTCTCCTCAGCGAGGGCTGCAGACGAGAGAACACCGTGAAGAACGTGGGATGTCGGAAGTACGCGTTCAACTCGCTGCAGCTCAAAGCCTTCCCCAAACACTACCGACCCCCCGACGGCACCTACGGCAAAGTGGAAACCTGATTGGACTGCACAGACTGGTGCGTTGGGATGTTTCCGTATTATTGGACCAGTGTGTTCTGGGAAGTGACGACACGAAACTGGGCAGAATCAAGACAGTCCAGACACGGATCATTGGTCCATCACGTCGCCCCTGGCTGTTCCAGAGGCTTTGGATTTGGTTTGTTTGGAGACTTTTCTGACTGAACCCACAGATTTCTACGAGCTGAGTGTAATAACTGATTGTAGGTACTGTAGCACTTCTATGTCTCGTTACACAACACAAGAATGTCGCCCCTGGCAGCTCTTTACTTAGAAATGACCGCCACTTCCTTGTGATCAAAGACTGATGTAATCAAAAGGAGCTTCACAGACATTATGTATGAAAATCAAGACAAACTAGAATAACTCATTAAAACAGACAATACTCTCATTTAAAAACATGGTTCCATCTTTAAATACTGTTTCCCCTTCACAGTCGTTGAAGAACGTGCTGTGAGGCCCTCTTAACTTCTGAAGTGCCCTTAAGCAAGACGTTAAACCCTCCCCAGCGTGAGGGGGGGGATGAATCCGTGACGACTAGTTTTCATCCCATCGACGTTTTTTTTTATTTGTCTTCACACGGTTTTGATTTTATAGTTTCTCTATAATCTGATCTTTACTATTTGTTGTGATCATGAAAACAAAATACAGCTCGTTTAAGGTCAATAAATCTGACCTCAAATATTGAGTAATGTTAAAGTATTACCCGATATGATAAAGAATTGATTTATGATTTTATTATTTAGTTTCTATGCAAAATGTTTTCATAAGGATTGTGGATTTTAAAGAGGTTTCACAGACACAATGTTAAAAAGCATTTTGGGCATTTTATTTGTTTCTATTCACACTCCTGCAACATTCATCTGCAATGATCCGTTTGTACCACCAGGAGGCGCCACTGCTCTGCACTGTACAGCCTCCACGGTTTGTCTGGCTCCATCATATGTGACCCGTTCAGTAAAAAGCATTTCACTGTGACATGAACCACACTGTCAGACTGTTATTCTGCTGCACCCCCCCACCCCTCACGAATGCATCTGTCACTCAGTTTCTATTCTGTAGCAGCGTGTTACACGTTGACTTAAATCGGCCTCTGAGGCTTGAGGCCAGAAATAAATATCTAAATAACGGTGCTTTTGTTTTCTGTTGTCGAGTTATTATTAAAATAGAGATAAAAATGGCCGCTAACAAAAGGGCGGCTGAGTGTTTTCCTTGTGCGGTTTAGTAATTTATCCCTTAACTAAATGTATTTATCAGCATTAAATGATCATTTAATCTCAATGTTTCATAACACAGATTTCTGTTCTTCAAAGGAATCAGATCCGTGAGTGAATCTCTGGGAAATCGAGACACATAACAATTTTTCAGGAAAGTGAAAAAAAAAAACTGGATCTCCACCAAAATCTGCTGAGCCCCCCCCCCCCCGAGTCCGACCGCAGCCGCTCGCCACGATTCATGGAAACCACTTCTCTTGTTTCTGTGGAATCCGGCTCTTTCACAACCAATTTTGCGGATCTAAAAAAAATACCATTTAGTTATGAAAACTACTGTTGCTCTTTTGATTTAGTGTCTCTGCATCGCCACATGTTACTTTAACCACTCCTACATTTATCTATGTTTGTTTGTGCTGTTAACTTACAGATCTGAGCCGACACAGTAACACTTGTTGCAGGAGGAGAATGTTTTCACTTTGTTTGTTGTTGAGCAGGATTCAGCACAAACCTCTGGAAAGATCAACATGGAAACAGGAGGCGTCAGGAAACCAGACTTTACATTTTCACGAGGATCCAGAAAATCAGTTTCACTTCCTCTGCAGCGTTTCCTGCAGAATCCGGTCTGTGGCTGGAGCTGGGCCGGACGTCGCTCTCAAGCACAAACCGATTGGGAGTGACAGGTACACAGACTCCAGAACAGAACTGCACTGAAAACACTCAGAGGAGGCAGAGACTCTGGAGTCTGACTGACTGCGTGGACGGTAAAAATGTTGTGGACGGACGGAGCAAAACACAGAGTTATAGATCTATGTAAATAATCTTTTGGATCATTATGAAACTGTGGCAGGACACATTAGAATAATGCAGCTGCCTCAATCGAGACAGTTCATGTTAAGATTAAATCAAACACAGAAATATAGATAGCTTTATCAAATAAGTCATCAGACCAGTGCTTCCATTACTTTCTCTCTTGCTGGTGTTCCAGTGAAACGAGCCGTGATAACACGTAATCAGTTCCGAGAAGTGAAAACCATGAAAGTTGTATCATCAAACTTTTGGGAAATAATTTACTGGGATAACCAAGAGATAAATACAGGTCAAATTTCTTATCCAAGAGGCTTCTTCAGCTGATGCTGGGAGTCACTGGGAGTCACTGGTTGTCATTCACCCAGTGAGTCATGTGTCCTGAGGTGTGAATTGTAGTAAACTTCCTGGGGATAGGAGGTCTTTAACCTCCTCCTCCAGTCAGAGATGGTTTCTCTAGTTTGAAGTAGCCATGGCCTCCTGACCTGAACACTGGGGGAAACTGGTACAGCCCAGTAAAACCAGTTCCCCAGGTCAGGACTCAGCAGTCAGGAGACAATGATGTCCACATGTTGAGCAGGGACAACAGGTGGTTTGAAAGAAGAGTCCCTCAGGACACATGGCTCACAGGGGGAGAGTGTTTTCAATGACTCCTAACGACCCTGCTTGGAAAGTTCCACCAGAAATCCCAAGTATAAAATGTGCCAGACAACATGTCCCTTTGTTGAGTCGTGGGACAGACGTGGGGACGAATGAGAACTAAAGAAGGTTGGTTTACAGGCTTACAGGCTCTGTAACGAGTGAATGAGAAGAAACTCTGTAAACATTTTCAAATATCAAGCGTTATCCCTTAAAAATTAAGTTTATATGAAAAGGTTGTAATCCTCATAAAGCCGTGTGACTTTATCTGAGTTCACTTTGGGTTTTCCCAACAAAATCATTTGTCCGTCCTCAGCAAACCTGTCCACCTAACACTTAAACCCCACTGTGGTTCCCGGGTTGTCTTTTAAAGTCACATGAGAACCTGAACAAATTGGCTCAAACACACACCAGCACATCTCAAACCACACAGCCATCGCAATCGATTGTTGCAGTCTGGTGAATGAGTATATGTAGTGAGCTCTGCAGCTGATCACACAGTCCTCAGACACGGTGGTTCACAGACGCGTCGGCAGCATGAACACGCTCCTCATCGGCCAGGTCATCGGCATCATCCCCATCTCTGCCCTCCTGCTCTTCCTCCTGGCCAAGCTGGTTTCTCGCCACCGCCTCGGCCCCATGCAGGACGGCCGCGGCCACGCTGTGCTGATCACGGGCTGCGACAGCGGCTTCGGACACACGCTGGCTCGGTGCCTCGACCACAAAGGGTTTGTGGTGTTCGCCGGGTGCTTGTATCCGGAGGGAATCGGGGCCCAGAATCTGTCCAGGCAGACGTCCAGCCGTGTGACCATCCTCAAGCTGGACGTCACCAAGGACGAAGACGTGAAGCAGGCCAAGAAGATGGTCCAGGAGAACCTGCCGGAGAAGGGTGAGAGGCTCTGTCTCCCTCAAACTCAGATTCTGATGTTTGATGAGCAGTGTTTAGATTTTAACTTTCATTCTCACATCTGTAGATGTTCTTAAATTAAAATCTGCATGATCGTGACTTTGTTTCTCTTCTTTAACTTCTAACATTCAAAGTTAGGAGTCAATACTTTTAATATACTTAGAAAATATGTGAGACACAATCGTAATATTGTATTGTTTAAATGGTTTAAATGAGCTTCGATAGATTTTGGTGTATCTTGATGAAATGTGAAGATTTGATTTGGACTCATTGTGACATGAGAAAGTAAAAAGCACCACGAGACCACCGACTCTCTTCATCTCATTCTGAGTCGTGACCTCTGACCTCCACGTTCCCAGGTCTGTGGGCCGTCGTGAACAACGCTGGGATCACCGACTGGTCCGAGATCGAGTGGAGCACGTTTCAAGATTTCCACAACATGGTGGACATCAACCTGTTTGGCTGCATCAGGACGTCCATCGCATTCCTGCCTCTGGTCCGAGCTGCTAAAGGTACGATGTCGTGCTTCACTGTGACGTCACGCTGGATTCATAGAGGAGATGTTGAAGATGTTTCCTGTCTCCTCAGGTCGGATGGTTTATGTGTCGAGCATCTTCTCCTTCTTCAACTGCCCCAACATGGGAGCGTACAGCGTGTCCAAGAGGGGCCTGGAGGCCTTCGCCGACTGCTTGAGGGTCGAGATGGCCAGTTTTGGTGTGAAGGTACGCTAATCCTGTGACACCACACAAACACACAAACACACAAACACACACACACACACACACACGCATACTTCCACACCCCTTGTGGAGCATGGGGTGTAACTCATGCAATGAAACTGACTCAGAGTTTGCAGGCTTGTTTTGACGTCACATGGTCACATGCTTTTATTCTGAAGAGGTGGACGACAGAATTGAACAGAGACAATAAATACGAAGCGACAGGTAGCAACTATCAGTAGCTTCTTTCCCATGTTTACTTTAGTTTATAACTTTGTCTTATTTTGTCTTTTTATTTCATAATTTATTGATAATAAGACAAATGAACAGACGCGAGGATGACGTTAATCTGGATAAATCAAGATTAATTATTCTATTCTCTTAATTCAAGAGGTGAATGCAGCCTCTGATGTGTGTTTTTTTCCACTTTCAGGTCAGCATCATCCAGCCGGGGAATTTCGGCCAAGCCACCAACATCATCCGGATGAAGTCGGGCCTGGACATCTGGGAGAAGCTGGACGACGAGCGCAAGCAGACCTTCAACCGGCAGTACATCGAGCTGGCCAGCGAGTACTTCATCTCCACGTGCAAGGGGGGGTTCAAGGACACCAGGCTGGTCATCAACGCCATGATGCACGCGGTCATGTCCGGGCAGCCCAAGTACAGATACCTGCTGGTCTCAGTGCTGGACCGGTTCTTCTTCCAGCTGCACCCGCTCCTGCCCACGGTCTTTACTGATGCTGTGTTTTCTCTCAGCTCCATGTACGGGAAAAGAAAAGAGATGCTTTACGCCAAGTAGGACAAACACGGGTCGCTCGTGGGAGATGCTTTGTTTGGGTCGTGAATCCTTCTGTTGTGTGTATTATTATTGTTATTGTTGTTTGAGCGTTACAGATGTTGCTGTATATTTTTATTATTTGTCTTGTTTGCGTTCTACTTTTCCCTACATTTCCTATACAAGAAAAAAAGAGAGTATCTTTATCACTGAGTTGAAATGAGTTGAAATCAATAAAAATCTCTCCAATAACACAATTGTTGTGAGTCACGTGCGTTTGTTCGGTAAATAACGACAACAAAGGCTGGATTGTGACTTAGTGTAACTCACACACATAGATATCAGTCGTTTGAATGTCTGATTATTTTCATCAAGATCCATGAATGTTTCTGTAGGAAATATTTGAAATTGTTGTGAACACATTGTTTAAGAAAGTGAAAGAAATCCTGAAGTTTGTGTGTAAACCTGCTAACTAACAAACCAACAGGGGTGAAAACACAACCTCCTGTTTTGTGCTGAGCAGGTGGTGGACGTCTCTGAAGCCGTGAGAGTGAAGCTCAACAACAACCTGAATAATGAGCTCAAAGAAGGGAGCTACACAATCAGGTGATACGTGTCACTAATCAATTCAAATCCCACTGTTGAGCAACACAAACACTTGTTGTGTACCGTGTTGATCGTGTGTGTCTCTCTCGGTCGACCACAGAGACGCCCCTGCTCAGGAGGAAGCTCTGATTGTCTCATGTTCTCCGGTTGGTCAGGCAAAGATTAGATTGTGGTCACAGGCATTAAGTGAAAAGACATCACACGTTCCATGAGCGTCATTTCCAAATGGCCCCCAGGGGGCGACAGACTCATCAGCTCAACACAATCAAACCATTGTTCCATCTTTTTACTTATTAGATTGTTTGCCTCGGATTAGAGTCACCGTGACCTTTGACCTCTGATTTAATCACTTCATCTTTTAGATTTGATGTCTGTCATTGACTAATCGATGGATCAACAGGGTTAGTGGTGTAGTTTGATTTCCAGGAGTGTGTAGTTTATAAATATGATTTCCAGGAGTGTGTAGTTTATAAATATGATTTCCATGTATCTGGGCTGAAATGACGACTCCACAGAACAAGGCTCACACAGAAGTGGATGAAACTTCCCTTTTCATAGCAGTAAATATCAAAGACTGTATGGCATCATTGGATTTTCCCATTTCTCACCAGACGCCAACTGATGGTTCGATGCTCACTTCATTGTGGGTTGAATCAGAAGTTTCTCTATTGCTGACTTGAATGAGTCATGGTTTTTAAAGTTGGTATTAGCCAGTGTGAGTTTTTACAGATGTTGGGACAACAGTGAGAACACGGCCTTTGTGGTATTAATACAATTGTTCAGTGTATAACCTAGAAAGTAACACAACTTGTGTGAGCTTTGACAACCGAGCTGTGTGGACTCATGACTGGATCTTTGACACAGTGGCGACAGTTTAACGTTTGATTTCGTGGATCAGATTCGTCTGACACCATGTTCACAAATAAACACTGACACTGTTTACTTCAGAGATCGGTGTTTAGACCGTGCGTGACATTCTGACAAGTCTTGTTTTCACTCGGTTAACTGCACTTGAACAAACAGGGGCTTTGTGTCTTATTTATACTGTTTCACCACACAGGAAACCGGACTGAACCAGCTGACACACACACTCCTGGGTTCTGCTGTCCTTTCACCACCTGGTACCAAACTTCCACTTCTCCCATCAGGCCTCACTGGTTCAGACCAAAATCATAGAAATAAAACTTGTGAAGTATAGATACACCTGTGGTTGTATGGAAAGTGCATCTGAGGTCACACAGGTGAAGTGTCTGTGCTGCTCATGAGGGCAGAGGAGGGTGATGTCTGTAGATCTGAGAAACATCACTGACTCGGCCGGAGGTGAGTGTCCTGAAGTGAACAACACCTCATGTTAGCTTAGAGCAGAGGTGGGTGTTAGCTTTGAGCAGAATTAGCTGTTAGCTCACTGAGCATCTTTAGCTGTTAGCTTATAGCATAGAGGGCAAAATTAGCTGTTAGCTCAAAATGCTAAATTAGCTGTTAGCTCACTGGGCATCTTTAGCTGTTTGCTTATAGCGTAGAGGGCAAAATTAGATGTTAGCTCGGAGAGTATAATTAGCTCTTAGCTCAAAATACCAAATTAGCTGTTAGCTCACTGAGCATCTTTAGCTGTTAGCTTATAGCTTAGAGGGCAAAATTAGCTGTTAGCTCAGAGTGTAGAATTAGCTGTTAGCTCAAAATGCTAAATTAGCTGTCAGCTCACAAAGCATCAATAGCTGTTAGCTTATAGCTTAGAGGGCAAAATTAGCTGTTAGCTCAGAGAGTATAATTAGCTCTTAGCTCAAAATGCTAAATTAGCTGTTAGCTCACAGAGCATCATTAGCTGTTAGCTTATAGCTTAGAGGGCAAAATTAGCTGTTAGCTCAGAGAGTAGAGTTTGCTGTTAGCTCAAAATGCAGAATTAGCTGTTAGTTCACAGAGCACTATAAGCAGCTAGCTGAAATGCTGTAGCCCCAGGTCTGGATGATATGAAGCTCTGGTGGGTTATAATGGTTTTCAGCCTGTGTCACTGGGTCTTCTCTGTGTGACGTGAACTCAGAGTTTCCCACCAGGATCAGTTCCAGATGACAAATTGCTCAGAAAGCAGAGAACAGGGTTTTTACTTGTTACATCATCAGTTCAGAGAGTTGAACATGTTCTCATCCTGATGCTCACCTATTAATACACTTCAGTCCCTATCAAGACACAGTGTAATTATGAAAAGCCCACTTTATCATATGTATTGAATACGTTAAGAGTGGCTCTGACAACAGAGGGCGACTTGTGGAGCAGCTCGTTCACATGTCAGAATGTGGTTGTATTAATTTACCGTGCTGCTCATCTACTTGATGAATGGATCTCTGGCTGTTTGACATAGTAGCAGCATTTGTTTTCTTGTAAATCTGCCACAAACCATCAAACCCCCAAGCTGACGCCTGAAGTGGGTGATTGACGTTAGCTTTTCTCCTTAGGATCCTTCTGGCTGTGATTCCTCAGAAAAACTAATCTTTATTAAGATCTGCTTCTCACTGGGAAGATAATTATCAGAAAACAAAACAAAAAGCGTCACAATTCCAGGAAATTTCTTCGAAAAGAGTAATAACAGATGACCTTCTTCTCTCGCCTTCTTCTTTTCAGATGAGAGAAACAACCTAATAGTGGTAGATAAGAGACACACTGCAACACTTGAGTCATCTGAGCAACTGACAAATAACCACTTCATTATGCATCACTCATAAAACAACATAAATCAGTGAGTGTCTGTGCTGCGCGCTGCAGAGATGTAGAGACAGTTGTGCTACTCGTTTCCTTTCTCCTGCTTGTCATCAACATGTTTACGTGAAGTCTCACAAAGTTGTACATTAACACAATTTCAATTAAATCCAATTAAAGGACACAAACAAATAATTATAATGCTGGAGGACTGAAATTAGTGGGAGTAGTGCCATCATTGTGATAATGTTTGATGTTGCTGCCCCCAGCTGGTCAGATTATGAACTGTTTAATGTTTTTCAGCAGTCTCACTTGTTTGCACTGTTCTGTTCTGCTGTGCGCCCCCTGCAGGTTGAAAGTTGACCTGCAGGAGCATCAGAGAACTGCCTCCCTTCCTGGAAGCTACTTGGGATTTCAGTGGTCGGATTAAATCATGTGGAGGTAAATATCATGAGACATCATGTGACCATTTTCATCAATGTTCAAATCATGTTTCTATCAAATTTAATGATCAGTAGGAAATCAGGTCAAAATGGTTATTTCCTCTACCAGAAACTTAAGAGATGTGGGTTTTCGTGACTGAAATCTCAAATATTTGGATCACTCACAGTCCACCTTTCTAAACAAGGTATTTATTAGTTTAATATTTTCTCTCTTTTGATATTTGGTGTAAATCTAAATCATCCCAGAGAGCCAGGGCGGCAGGAAGAGCCCGACTGTCCCCAGCAGACACACGATGATGAACATCCACAGGAAGATCCGGTCCACGACCATGGCCACGTACTTCCACTCCTCCTTCACCTGTAGAGACAAAACCGAATGAGAAGAGGACGAGACTCTAGATGAAAGTCTCTTATAAACCAGCAGCAGCGACACTTGCCGAGAAGTCTGCGTCCTCTGCTCTCAGATGCTCTGCGATGTAGGTGACCCCCTCCAGGGCTGACACCACCGCAGGAGACAGAGCAGTGCCGGATGGGCTCTGGATCGAACCATGCTCCACAGGGGGGGTGTCCCAGTCCAAACTGAGTGTGGAGCGTCTCTGTGGGAGGAGGGTGTAACCAAGAGATGGAGGGGAAGGTGGAGAGAGGGAGGAAATCCTCGGACGACCGCTTCTCCTCACCCCCGACCTCGGCAGGTTTGAGTAACCATGAATATCGCAGATGTGAATTTCATCTCCGCTGTCCAAGGAGTCCAGCTGGTGGCTGCGGTGGCAACCATGGAGATCGATGTCCGACTCCTCAGTGATCCAGGTAGATGTGATGTCGGGGGGGCCAGGGGTCCAGACAGGGAGGAGCCTATCGGTTATGCGTCTGCGCCTGGGACAACAAAGTGAGTTTGGGAAACAATGCCATGACTGTTTTGAGTTTTTAGTGATTAATACTGATTATTACAGTACAGTCCATGTATCCTGTGTCTAAACTCACTTCCTGTTGACTGGTTGCTCACCTGACAGGCCTCAGATCAGGATGTGGACGCTTCATGCACAGCCAGCGAGGCACCGAACACAGGAAGAGCCTCCGAACCCACGGGGGCATGGTGTGAGTCGCAGACGACCGGTGGTGCACGTTCAGCACGAACACGGTGATGGCGATCGACAGCGTGACGAAGATCATGGTGAAGAGCAGGTACTCCCCGATCAGCGGAATGACCAGCGAGGTCGACGGGATGATCTCGGTGATGAGCAGCAGGAAGACGGTGAGCGACAGCAGCACGGAGATGCACAGTGTGATTTTCTCGCCACAATCGGACGGCAGGTAGAAAACCAGCACGGTCAGGCAGGAGATGAGGAGGCAGGGGATGATGAGGTTGATGGTGTAGAACAACGGGAGGCGGCGGATGACGAAGTAGTAGGTGATGTCCGGGTAGATCTCGTGGCAGCAGTCGTACTTCTTGGTGTTGTAGGTGCCCACGGCGTTCACTATGGCCCACTCTCCGCTCTCCCAGTAATCCTGGAAGTTAGACTTTTGTTAGTCGTGCTCATGATGCGGCCCCGGTTGGTCAGTCGTCCAACTTCAGACTGAAATTCATGGCTCACAGACGATGTATCAGGTCGCAAACAGTCGCACCTTCAGGTCCACGGTGTTCTCGAAGGGCTCCAGGTCGATCTTGGCGCGGTCGTACGTCCAGGAGCCGAACTTCATCTTGCAGCTCTGCTGGTCGAAGGGGAAGAAGGTGACGTCGATGGAGCAGGACGACTTGTAGATGGCCGGCGGCACCCAGAGGACGCGGCCCGTGTGAAACAGCTTGGCCTTGGTCATGTGGGTCACGGCGAAGTCTCCATCCGCACTAGAGAAAAAAGCAGGAGGAAGAAAACTCAAGAAGCACGGCAAGAAAATGAGGGAGAAGTTGGAGGAGATTGAAACACTTTTTATTCAGCAGAGCTCCCGAGTTTGCATCTCATTGCGTTTCAAACTCAAAAGGTGAATCAATAAACCTGCAGCCAAACCCGTTTACAGAGGCGGCGTTAAATAATTGATCAGTGGATGTTAACGACACTGTATTCATGATGCAAGCTCATTTAGACAACTGCTGAAGGAGGAGAAAGTTTCATCTCCTACAGACAAAACTGCAGAATTAATGCTTCCTCGAGTCCCGGGGGGGTGGGGGGGAACTCGACTCCAGTGAAAACCGCGTGACGCAAGATCTCCGTGCAGCGGCAACAGAATCAGGGTCATTTATTCATCAGGATCATTTGCATGAATCACCAATTGATATGCAGGAATATGCAGAAATGGCTGTGAGGCCGTCAAGCTGTTTGCCTCCATGCAAGTGACCTTCCCTCCTCATCCACTCTCCTGCCGACGAGGACCTAGTTATAACGATCAAGCAGGTAATTGATCACTACAGAATTTATTTCCAGCTCCGCCTACAGAGATTCAGAGTCATCTCAGGATGTGTGTGCACCGTGAACAACGCCTCACACGTATCTGTGCTCCAGCAGGGAGAAGTCAAGTTAGAGTTTGGTGTGTGTTTACTTGTTGTACAGAACGATGTCAGGCACCCAGATGAGCTCGGAGGGAACTCTGATGGACGTCACGTTGTCGAAGTCCGACGGATTCCACTGCAGTTTGTAATCTGTCCACTCCTGTCAGCACAAACACACACACACACACACACACACACACACACACACACACACACACACACACACACGTTCTCCCCCCCCCATACATTATTACACATAAACAACTGAGCGGATTTACACAAAACTTGGCAGAAGGATGAGATTTGATCAAAGAAAGAACTCATTCATCCAGGAACCTTGTTTTTTTTTTACCTTTCTTTAGAGGTGTGAGATTCCCAGAGAATAGATCATGGATCCTTGAAAAAAAATCTATATCAACTGATATCTATGTGCAAGTTGGTGCAGAATCAAAATAAGAATCTGGATTAAATGTGGTTTTGGAGAAGTTGTATTTCTCTTATCTTTCTCAAAGCTCCCTCAGTGACACTCGAGTCTCTTTCCAACCTGTTTCAGCCACACATTGGTCGTCATCATCTGATTCTTCTCATCCTAAGAACCAAGAATTCACAAGTTTATGAATCAGGGTGTATTTGTAAATATTCTTTACATTTTACCGGGTCCTCCAGGATGTGTGTGTTCCTACCACGTCTATCAGCTGCGCGATAGAGAGGCCAAACTTGACGATGACCACGTCGCTGATGTTCCTCGCCGGACGCGTCCACTTGCTGTATCTTCCAAACAGGCTCCTGAAGAGCTGGTCCTCGGTGTGGACACGAGTCCAGTCTTCAGCCAGGACTGACGACGAGGGGCGGGACAAGAGGAGGAAGAGGTCTGCCTTTTCATTTAAGTATTTCTAATTGAGATTTATGAAGTATAATAAGAGTTATATTTAATCATGGGACATAATTGAAACATTTTTCAGATGGTTCGTTTTTAACCAACATTAAGACTTAGTTTTATTCCAGCAGTCGTCACAGACACATAACTTCATTCTTGATCCCTGGTGTTTGCCCAGTTGTTTCCGATGAGGTTCAATCTCTTGCAGGTACAACGGACACTGAATACAGGTCCAGGCGGCTTCAGGTAAAACATCTTCCTCTTTTTCAGCACCCCCCACCTCCCCCTCCCCCTCTCTCTGTCTCTTGGCTCACAGCTCTCAACTCTGGCATCACCAGCAGGCAATTTAGGATTAGCCACCGCGAGAGAAACGGAGCCAAGAGCATGAACAAGTGTGTGTGTGTGTGTGTGTGTTTGAGTGTGTGTGTGTGTGTGTCTGTGTGTGTGTGTGTGTGTGTGTGTGTGTGTGTGTGTGTGTGATTCCAGTTCCTTCGATAATATTTGACTGTTTATAACCTGAAGAAATAGTGGTTCAGTTAACATGGTCACGCATGAAAATGCTGTAAGGTTGTTTATCGTCATTAGTAAGTTAATCATTTTATTGAATTTTGATTTAATAGACGACATTCATAACTTGTGGGTTATTATATATAATTATTATATCATACAGCCACTAAGTTGTGTATTTTAAATATTACAAGTCAAATGTTTTATACCAGAAAGAATAAAAATGGATTCTTAGATGGATAATACAGTAATATTTGTAAAATAGGAAACTAAAATAGACATTTCTATGTCATTAACAACTCAACAGTTACCTATATATCTGGTAATATACAGATTAAAAAGAACATCAAACCTTCTAGGATTCACAGTTTGAAGTTTCTTATTAAATCACAGGTTTTTCTAACAAGAGGAAACACACAGAGGAAGAAGCGATTTAAAAAATCAGTCAATCTTCACTTATCTGTCGACGCCTCACTCACCGGAGCTGATGAGGATCCAGCAGCAGCAGCGCAACAGTGGCGTAGAATCCATTGAAAACAACGGAGATGTTGTTTATTAATGTTGTTATAAATCAGATGGAGCTCAGGTGGTGTCAGAACTGTTCTGCCTTTGTTCCCAGTCTCCTCCGCTCGTCCTCAAACAGCCTCAACCCCCTCCTACACTATCTCACCATCTCCTGGCGTCAGGAGCCAATCACGTCAAGTGTTTCTGCTACTGCTTTAATAATAATAATAATAATAATAATGATGATGATGATGATGATTATACTCCAGTATCTCTCTGTGCCTCTGATCCAATTACACATTTTCATGTTAGGACACAATATTTAAATATGTGAAGCTTCATGGTTCACTCCCCCACTCACCCTCACTCCCCCTTCTTAACTCTTTAGTATGAAGTGGTGTCTGGGGTCTGGAGACATAATTTCAGTCTCACATATTTAAGCTGCTGGAATCAGCACAACCGAATATTAAGTTTGACTTAGAAGTCAACGCCCTTCGTTTTAGGGCCACGGCCATTTGTGATGAGGGAGCTAGTTAAATACCTCAAACATTTCCCCATAATACATGTATACAATACCTTGAAATAATAAAAGTCGTGATCATCAAATCATTTTATTGCTTTGAAGCTGGTGGTGGAGCCCCCTGCATACAGATGGGCTGTACGCAGCAGCCACGTCAGTCCATGAAAGTTACAGCGGTGCGGAGCTACAGTAGGCACGTCTTCTTTTAAATATACATGTCGAGAGTCTCCAAAATCATAAAAGGACCAGAGTAAAGTGCTAACGTTTTGATTCAACTTCACTGAGAACCTCCAGCTGCACCTCAGTCCCTGTGGTGGATCTGAGGTCACAGTAAAGAAGCAGGAGCAACATCTGTACTGCTGGAACACATCAGCATCGTCTTCTTCAGTCACCAGGTTCACCGCTTGTTCTCAAATAAATCAAAGAGTTCCTCTCCAATGCGAGAAAAGCATCGAACGTGACCCTAACCCTAACCCTGTCAGGATGTCAACACTTTTTAAAAAATGCAATTGGAATCAAACTCTTCTTTTCATGTCAGGAAATGAAATCACAGGGGAAACGTTTCCCCTTTCTCCAATACATTTTTCAAAAAGGCTACAATAAATTACTAGAAAATATTACTTTAGAAATGAAAATATTAGCAAATGCAGAGCGATAAATACAACTCGGAAACACAAATATCAAGGTGAGGCTGGAAATACTGTGAAATGAAAAGAAAACCAAATTTATTCTTCTACCTGTTGATTTAAAATATCATCTGGTGTGTGCACGCTTGGTTGTTGTTCGGTCACTAGGGGGCGTTTAGGTGCAAAACAACCAATTAAAGGTATGGTGGCCTGAAGATTCAATTTAGTAGCTGCTGAAAAGATCAAATTTTGCTTTTAGCTTTTGTCTCTGAAATACCAGATTATCATTAAAACTAAAAATACAAAATATTGTTAAATTAGTGATTATTGCCCAGTTTCACCAACAGTCCATGTTCAGTTTCTAACGCAGTGATGTATTAAAGTAGAAAATAACCTGTAAACAATGCAGACAGACTCTCTAATGTGCAAAACATTATTTCTTTTAAAATCCTCTCTGGTCTGAGATCTTTGCAGCACAGGAACTATTATAATCGTGTCTTCTGAGGAACAATAAACAACATGGATATTAAAGATGCTGCATGTTGCACCTCCAGCTTGGTGTGAATCTGATGCACGATTTCTTCTCCAGAACCAGATGCTGTTTCCAGGCTTCAGAGCATCGGCCTCTGCTCCAGCGGCAGACTGTCCAACAGACACTTCAGCTGCTCCTCGCCCAGCTTGATCTTGTCCTCCAGTTTGCGCTGCTCAATGATGAGGGCCGACTTCATCTTGACGAAGTGTCGGTAGTCGTCCAGGCTCTCCGCGTCCAGGTGGACCTCCATGATCCCGGACACCAGGCGCTCCCGACGGTCCAGGTTCTCCTTCAGCTCCTTGGCGTCTTCGTGCTGCCGCATCAGCAGCTTGCGTTTCTCTGTCAGGTTCCGCTGAAGGAGGCGGATGCAGAAATGTCATCTGTCTATTTAAAACCAAATCTGAATATTTGTTCCATGTGACCTGGTTGATTACCTTCTCCTCGGGCGAAGCTTCGTCCTCCAGGCTGTTTAGGGCGTTCTCCACCCGGGCAAGCCGCCCCGACAGCGACAGCAGCAGACTCACCACCTTGTCCAGGTCGCCCACGAACATGCAGAATTTGTCGAGCTGGTTGGGCTGACAGAGGCGCTGCACGGTGACCTCCACCTCCCGACCCAGGGTCTCGTTGTCCTCCACATCGTCCTGCAGGCTCTGCCGCGCCTCCCGCAGCACCTCCAGCTTCCTCGCCAGGCTGGAGATCAGCTCTTGCTGTAGAAGACACATTAAGACAAACACTATTAACACAACAATGAGAGTTATTCTACACTTCCAACTTCTACATGATGACGTCAATGTCCAAGGACGGCGGTGGGTGAGTTAGACCTTTTTACTGGCCAGATCGATGTCCAGCTCGTCCTCAGAGTCCTGCTCCTCCAGCTGCCCCTGCATGTCCTTCATCTTGATGAGGAGCTCGGCTTTGGGAGCTGATGTGTTGTAGTAGGAGGAGCTGGGCACCAGAGAAGCTGCTGCAGACACATCCTCCTCCTCCCCCCTCCTGACAGAGAGAGCAAAGGAACAGACGGCTTTCAGGTTAATCTAAGAGTGATGGCTGGAGGTTATAACTGTAATGAATCGTTTGACCACTAGAGGGAAGAATGAGTGAAGGGTGAACCTTCACTGGGGGTGAATGTTCACAAAACTTTAAGTCCCTCTTTTCTGGGCTGTAAAAGGCCTTACAACTTAAATCTAAACCATTTTATATTTTATTTTATGTCACTTTCCTCTAATATTGATTATTCCCTTTACATTTGATGTATTTTATTCATAAATGCATTTGTCTTTTTTGACAATGTTGTGAAATGTTTCTACAGTAAGCTAGTGTTGCTGTGGGGAGGTCAGAGGTCATCACTCTCAGGAATTCAGGAATTCTTGCTTCATCCAGATAAAAACTTGATCAGGAAGTTTTGGTGAAGAAATGGAGACGACCTTGCAAAGGTTAAAGGATTCTTTCCCCACCTGTCCATGATCCTGGGGGATGACGTGGTCGGCCTGGAGCTGGTGGGGGTCCTCCTCCTCTGGTGGGCTCCCTCCAGGATCTGCTCCTCTGGAGGAAAGAGCCCTTCCATGAGGTCCATGGTGGTCTTCCTGCCGCTCTGGTCGAGGATGTCCACCAGGGACTTGTCTTTACCCATGATGTCCCTGGCCAGTTCCTCTCTCTTGGCGTCCTCCTCCAAGCGCTGGACACCTGCCGAGCTCGACTCTTTGTCTGTCTCTTGTGAGGAAACTTGACCCGGGTCCTGAGTGACCTGGCGGATGTAGGTGCTGAACAGGGACGACACCGGGTGCTCTGTGGTCCCCAGGCAGGGGATGAAGGGCGACGGCTCAAAGGGGCGGCAGGTCTCGCCCGTCGGGGGCAGGTAGGCACATCCCCCCCGGTCTGAGCTGCTCTCAGCGTGGACGATCCTCACGGGGACTTTCCTCACTGGACTGTTCACATCCATCCCATCTGCAAACTTCAGCTCATTTTCTGACCTGGAAACAGCTCAGTGTCAAAACCTGAAATTATTCAACTTCTATTTTTTTTAAACACAAGGCTGAGACTAAATATGGATGTGACTGAGGCGAGGAAGATGCCTCGGAGGACGGACGACGGAAAATAAAGATAAAACCGTATTGGGTTCATTTTCTTTGACAAACCCGAGAGCTGCTCAGTGGACTGGTTCTAATTAAAGGATCTACAGTAGAGTCGCGATGGAAAGCAAAGGTCACAGCACTCATGTGGCTTTCACAAAATTACAGCCTCCACTTGGATTCATCTGAGGCTTCAGAGGAGATCCAGCCCGGTCGTTCTGCAGCAGCTGAATAAGCTTCTACATCGTTCTTCTGACAAACTTATGTCTCAACTGAACTGTTCCCTCTTGAACTTGTTTACCCAGAGCTCTTCTTCAGAGCCTCTTCCACGAGAACACGAGGGAATTGCTTTACGTAACGAGGGGCACTGAGGAGACCTGAAGCACTTCTGCTAAGCTGCTTACCTGAGTGTTGAGTCATCCTTCACGGCCGGCGGCTTGTCCGTCAGTCTCAACGGTGCAAACTGTGGCGAGGGAGACCGCACTCGATCCGCGCTGGGTAAAGACTGAGGGGCCGTCCAGGAGGAGCGAGGCGACGAAGGCCGTGGCAGCTGCTCCTTCTCCTGCACGGGCTCCACATCTCCTTCACTCACATCTGGTGGGGATGTCCAGCTGAGGTGAGGGGAGCTGGCCGGGGCGGGGCCAGCAGAGGAGCCGGGGGTAGTATCATGGTGCTTGGTGTCAAAGCTACAGCTGGACAGAGGCTGGAGTGCCGCCGGGTTTGCCTGGGAGGCAGCGGGGAATTCCTCTGAGGAGGATGTGGTTTCTGGCCCTAAAAGGGGCCAGGGCGGCGGCAGGAGGCCCTTGGTTGGTGGAGGCTGAGCTGCGTGATGGGAGCCAGGGTTGGGGCTGTGGCTGCGAGGGCCCGAGGAGAGTGTGGTCTGGGAGGGACTGGCAGCGTTGGATTTGGTCCTGTGGTCAGAGGGGCCTGGTGCTGGGCCCTGGTTCCTGGGCACTGACGGGGCCGAGTGTGGGCTGCAGTCGGCCTGATATCGCAGTCGGTTCTCTGATTCTCCTCTAGTGGTCAAAATAAAGACAAACTTCATCAGTGCCAGAGATTAATATGGTCTTAGACAAATACATAGAAACAATAAACTTCCCACGGAATAAACACACACATGAGATTCAACAGATTCCCTGAAAACTCATTCAAATAAGCAAAATACAGCAGTGAAAGGAAACCTGAGGTGAGGACTATTTGAATTTAACAAAAATACATTGATTTAATTTGTCTTTCCTTCCAAAGCAGCTCAAACTAAGTACAGAACAGTTTGTTATCACACTCGTTCTCATGGATTCACTCATGAGTCAGACAACGTTTTGTGGCTGTTTGAACCACAGCTTGCTTCAAGAAAAACAAGACTGAGACTGAACAACTGAAACAAAAAAGTCAGATTTCTCTTCTGCACTTGAATAAATGTGTTTTTCACAGAAAACTTTTGACTGAGATAAAGTTAAACATTGATTTTATTTACTCCTCTTGTAAAAAAGGATGAGATTTTAGCCGAGTTGTTTACCTTGCGGACACCACTCTGTTTACTCCAGCCTGAACCACATGAGAGGCTGTGTGTGTGTGTGTTTACAGATTTGAAGGCTTCAGAGATTCAGTGTGTGTTTGTGTGTGTGTGTTTGTTATACTGCAAGAGACCTGAGCCATGAATGTAAAAACACTGAGGCCTGACTTCCCCTGAACTGTGTCTAATTATTGTATTTACCTTATTGTAAACGTGTTACATTAATATTAGCATTTGCTAAAGTATTTCCAGGTTAATATCACATTTCCTGACGCATGTTTTTCTCCTACTCTGTGCAGAATGAAACAAATACAACAAAGGAGCAAACCCAGTGGATTGATTTCACCATTAGACCAAGAAAATGGTCACGAATGCAACAGATCAGTAAGTTGTCTTTGTTAACAGCAGCTGAAGAATGAAGTGATCCACTCTCCGCCCATCGTAATTCACCAGTCACCCCACTGACACCTTTTTTAATCTAGGTGTTGTTTGCTATGGGAGTCGGGGAGATTCCAATCAGCTAAACGTGAGCAGGAGGTAAAGTTGGAAAATGATTGTTTCCTTTCAGTGCAAGAAACCTGAGCTGTTCTCTTTCTGAAATCTCACCACTCAAATACATTCCTCATCTACGTGAAACTTCATCGGGATTTCTCTCTGCCGGATGTTTTGACAGGTCGGAGTGACCAGGCGGCTGGTCGGCATTCAGCTGCCGGTCGGGTTTAGAACCTCACCTGGTGGTGTAACTGCTCTGCTGGTCTTCAAGGTCTCTCCACGATGAGGGAAGGTTCTGCAGAATACAAGGTAGAGTTCAGGGCTTTTTGTAAATTCAGACTCTCCTCAATGACCGTTATTCTCTTTTCAAAAGACAGATTTTGAGAAGTGGAACTCTGAACCATCGAGAATTAAAAACTGACCTGTGCGTAGAAGTCTGCAGAGGGGGATGATCTGGATCTCTCATGGGTGCATAGGACTTTCTCCTCTGCATCCAAGATATTCTCTGCAGAGTGATACCTCCCTTGCGTCTTGACCTCTGGCGACTTCTTCTGCTTGTTCCATGTGGCCTGGTACTCAGCGAAGGTCCCGAGCCTCTGCTGCTCCAGTAAGGTCTGATTGTATCCAGGACTGAGGAGGTCGGGGTCTGGGGAGGAGTGTGGCTCCTCAGGCTCTGCAGAGGAGGTGTACTCTTTGACTTTGTTTATCTCACCCAGGTCCGTGTTCAGGTTTGAACTTTGACTTGACCTCAGCACAGGTCTGGAGAAAGCTGGTTTGGCCTCGAAGAACCTCATGCGCTCTCCGAAGGACCCCCTCTGAGGTTCTAACTCCACCCCTACTTTGTCTATCTTGTCCGGCTCTGAGAAGGAGTGAGTCCTCTTTGCCAGGGGGAAGCGTTTACGTCCTCTAATGCGTCCATTAGAGGTTTTCACTACCGACACCTCGGGTCCAAGGGGCTCCAGATCGCGTCTCTGGAAGGAGGTGGCCTGGAGAACCCGGGCCTGAGCCTCTTTCAGGTGATCCTTGTAGATATTGGAAAAGGAGGCACCAGAGGACGTGGAAGTCTCAGTGGATCTCCACTCCTTGACCTCCTCGTCCTCCGCGTCACACGTCAGAGTGGCGGCGCTGCGACTCTTCTGCAGCTGAGCTCGTTTCTGCTGGATCTCTTTTCGGAGTGTGGTAGCGTAGCGGTCACTGCGTCGATTCACCTTTCCACTGCCGGTGGCCATGGGGTCACCAGTATCCTGGGTGGACATGAGGCCCATGGATAAAGCTGCGGGTTGCCTCTCAGCCAGACTCCTGCTCTCCTGGGCCAGGGAGTGGAGGAGGGGGGTTTTCAGGGGGGATATCCGCTGGTCTTCTTGAGGCACCCATGGGTCTTGCTGCCTTGAAAGACTGACCTTATGATCATTACTTAGATGTGTGGAAAAATGTCTCTTGGTGTCATTGCTGTGTCCTTCAGCTCTCTTTGCAGCGTCCTCTGGGCTGCGGCTCTGATTACCATGTTCCGAGGTTGGATGAAGACCATTCCCCAGATGGGAATGACCATTGCGCTCCTTGTTTTCGCTGTAAGGCATCTGGGAATGAGGTAGAGGGTACTTTGCCTTTAGTGAACTTGAGAAGCCTGGTTCACTGCTGTTCACCCAGTGTGCCTTCTCCGTCTCCCCCCTCCGGCCTTCTGCTTTGCCCTGCCTGGCCTGAAGCTCCGCGGCCTGAGCCAGATGTTTGCCTGCTGGGCCGTAGTATCTGCTGTGGCCCCAACCCTCCAGGTGTGGGTTTGCAGCACAGCTTGTCATGGATGCGGTGGAGTGCCTAACCTGCCTGCGGTTGAACAGATTAGTGGGTAGATCCTGGAGGCTGCGATAGTAGCTGCCAACACTCTGAGTCTTTGCGGGAGGAGCTGACCTGGTGTGCAGGTAGAAGGGGCTTTCATCGCTGTACTGCCTCTGGTGGGCAGCCACTTGGGTGTAATGAGACTGTCTCACGTCATTGCTGGACAGAGAGAACAGTTTGTTGGGGTGCAGCTGGTTGTGGTTGTGGTCGGCGGATGCGCGGGGGGGATGGAGGGAGTCTTTGGCTGGCAGGGGCTTGAAGCCGTGTCTTGGATCTGAGGTTTTTCCTTGTCGAGATCTGAGGCCGTTGTGCTCGTTGCTCTCAGTCAGTTGTTCGGTGGATCTGCGGTGGCTCTTTGTGGGAACACTTGGCCCTTCGGGGTAGGGGAACACTTTTGTGGCGGCAAAACTGTCACTGCGCAGGGGAGGAGGTGGTGGAGGCGGAGACTGGGACTTCTTCTCTGGTACCTGCCACACTGGGCCGATGTTCATTCTCCCTGCGATGGAAACCCGAGTGGCCGGCTGCTCCTCTGCCCGTAACCCCTCCCAGCCTCCGTTCCCCAGCGCCGGCTGGTGGTACCTGGTCCGCCCGGCCTGTTGAAGCCCCTCGCTCTGAAGGCCCTTGAAGAAAATGTTTTCAGTGCTGGTTCCCTTCCTACCACATGTGCTCTGGTCGTGAACTGGAGGGCTGGAGCCATTGGAGAAGCAGCTGAACGCAGAGTCTCTCTTGCCGGCAGGTCCAGCGAGGGGCTTTGCATCGCTGATGTATTTGGTTGGGGAAAGACGAGCCGGTGGGAAAGGATGAGAGGGACGGTCCAGTCTCTCCATGTTGTTCACTGAGCTGAGCTGACTGGTTAGCTGACACTGGCTGTTCTGTTCCCCTTGAGTGGACAATTCTTTGGGCCTGGTTTGTAAAGTCAGCAGAAAGTTTAAGTTTAAGGTGTGAGGCAAACCAAATGACAGAATTTAGTTTGTGCCGTGTTTCATGCAGAGGAACAGAAGAGGAGAACTTTAAATCCTCACCTTGCTTCATGTTTTGGTTGCCGGACCGGTGCCGAGGTGGCCTCTCTCCCAGCGGGCTCTGTCTCCTCTTCTGTCAGCTTGGAGGAGTGCCAGGAATGGGGCCGCGAGCCTGGATCATTCTTTCTGCAAGGCACAGAGCAAACACAACAGTTTAATCTATCACAAGGGAGTGTTTGACATTTAAGCTTCTGCGCTGTTTTCCCAAACCCGGGTTTCAAACACAAATAATTCAGCTTAGTGGGTTTTGTGCAAAATAACAAACTCTATATAACAACTTCTTAAAGTCTGCGGTATAGTATCTAATTTTTCTCTGCCCTGGAAATCAAATACAATCTTATATTTCTTATATTATCACCTACAGAAACACAAACTGATAAGCACTCCCCCCGAAGGTACACATACCCTTTGAAGCGGTTCTTCCTGGAGAGCGTGTTGAAAGAGAAAATCATCACAGGTGGTTATTGGATAAAACACACAAATTTAATGATGTGAACTAAAACCAAATAATAGCACTAGACCTGACGGGACATCACACGACTGGAAACAACTTTAAAACCCAGATCAACTAAGACAAAGGAACAAATCACAACTAGTAACATCACTGAGGGAAGAATTCAAAGGAACACAACACAAGCTCAGTGACCAATGGCGACTCTGCTTCATCACAAACTACCAGCAATCACGACAGGACATGTTTCGCTGACGGTACCTCATAGAGCTTCGCAAAATCTTGGTCAGAAAGCTCCTCGCCACGTGAACTTCGGTTTCTGACGGCATTGTGCGTGGCGACACAACATCAACCATTATAGGCCTGATGGGTGGTGAGTAAAAGGAAAAGTAAGGAAATTAGGAGGAGGACACGTCGGCATCAACCTTCAACAGGGAAACATCATGAAGCTGAATTTTCTTCTTTCTGAAGAAAGAACAGGAAAACAGTGAGTTGGAGGGTTAGGCCAGAAACACTCTCTCTCTCTCTCGTTCAGCTTTACAAAAGCACTACAAGGGGTGGACCCCCCACTGGTGTGAGGCCAACACAAAGCAACACAACCCAATTTAGATCCATGTTAATTACAGCTAGATAATTAGGACAACTGGATTCATTTAAAAGCTTTGTGTCTGCGTTTTGCACCAAATCCTTGAGTGCACTTTTACCCAGAATGATGTATAAAGACCAAGCAGGCTGGTATACCCCCCCCCCCCCCCTCTATTATTGTGAAGAGGCTTCAGAACAGGAGCTGGAGACAGACCTGTCACAGCCATATGGCTCTTACACAGCTTAGCTGCTCAGCTTTGAGAAAAAATTAGATGGCTGTAAAGTGGATGCTTCCCTGCCACCAGAAGCTCCTTCTCATCCAACTGAGTAGATTCATTTATCTAAAAACAAAAGAACAACCCCTGAAGAAGAAAAACTGTCCACAAAGTTAAAAAAAAACCTCTTGATTGGACTCTTCCTGAATTCCCAGAGTTCAGAAGTCAATCGAGGTGAAATGTCTCGTCCAGACGAGATGTGAGTCACCCTGATTGAAACATTCACTCTGCCGGCTCGCGATGGAGACGCTGCATTCTTTCACAGGAGGAATGCAGGGAGGTATTTTCCCTCCCTGCCGTACCCTTGATTCAAGTGGGACGTCTCTGTTGGACATCTACCAGGAGACTGACTCCAGCTTGTCACTGTGATGGAACAACAGACCATCATCTTTCAGACTTTCTGTTAATTCTGACTTCTTTACTTACTCGTGTTTGATGTTGAGTTTAGGTTTAATACAAAAAGTTTCTGGTATTCATGAAAAGCCCCAAAAGTATCTAAAACCAGAGATGGGGTTCCCTGCCTCTGTTCAACGGGACACAAAGTGAGAGTTGCGTTGCCTCCAAACAACCTCCTGCACAATGGAAATGCAAATGTCCCTTTTTCTAAAGCGCTGAGGGTCTATTGTCAAGGGATACAGCTGCTCTGTCACAGATATTCCACAGGGGAGGAGACGCCGCCGCTCGCTCCCAGGAAACATGAGCTGACGTCGAGCCCAGCTCATTCAGGAGAGCATGAAACCGAAACACAGCTGACCCAGTTGGCTGTGAGTGAATCTGTCATCGAGAGGATTCATTAAAGGTGAAGGGAAACAACATATCGGTTAAGAGCCGAGACAAGGACACAGAAATTACTCTACTCCACCAGAACAATGTTGGGAAATCTAATACAAAGACTTGATTAGACCAGATCTCAGCATCTGTTTCAGTTCTAACAAAATATAAAGAAGTGACAACGAGCTTCTTGTTTCTCTTTGTGAAATGAAAGCATGATGTTAACTCACCCACCCTGTGACACTCTGTGCTCTATGACAGGCCCGGTTCAGAACGGACACCTCCACCTCACTCCTCCACGGCCGACTCCTTCAACAAGCACCTTGACACCGCAGCTCTCACCAGTCTGACAGAAACGAGTGCTGAGGAATCTGGCAACTCCATGACTGAGGAGCCACTGACTCCCTCCACCTCCCCACCTCCGTCCCCCCCCCCCCCCCCTGGTATGAACACACACACACACACACACACACACACACACACACACACTTTGTGCTGCAGAGGAGATTTCCTCCTCAGGGATTATTGAGGGGGATTTGAGACGAGGGGGAGGAGTTATTGTCCTGTCCCGCGTCCTAGCTGTAATCTAGTGTTTGGACTCTGAGTGGCTGCGTAGAGGCGTCAACACCACAACAGGTCTCTGTGTCACAAAGACAAACACACAATGTAAAGTACGGGATGACCAGGATCCAGAGTGTCCCTCAGCAGAGCTCACACATCCACACATGATTCTTCTGGTAGAAAAGAGAAGTGGTGTGCATCCTGTTGACTAATAACCATAAAACAAACAAATGGACCTTTGAGGAAAAAGTGCTGATATTAGATAAGATATTCCTCTCTGTTATATTTACATCCAAAGTGGGGAGAAGCTGAACCCTGATCTCAAGAGACTCTCCTGCTTAAATAAACCAAAGCAAACCAATATCAGATTTAGATTTGGGTTAAATTCTGACACTGCTGCTGCATCTCATGTATGATCACAATGTCTGATTCCATCTTCGTCTTGTGTGTTTCACAAACCAGCTTCCTCTGTCCTACCTCTCCTTCAGTGTCCTTGTGGAGAAACACAACACAGACAGGAATGTTTGGCCGGGGTCAGTGTCTGTTTTGAGAGATACCAGCCAATGTCAGACTACGAGGGAGAAGGAGTAGGAGGAAGAGGAGGAGGAGGCAGATACCAAGTGGCTCCCTCACCATGAAACAACTGCTCCTCTGAGAAGAGAAGTCAGAGGTCACGTGAGGCAAGGACGACGTGTGAGTTTTAAGTTGTTATCAGGTTTCCAGGAAATCAGTCTGCGTTATCAGACTTGAACTTTGTCTGAAAATCTCCAGAGTTTCTTTAACACGTGAAGAAGAAGCAGCAGAAGATTGTCGAGGTCAAACAGTTCTGACGACTGGATCAGACACATTGTTTTCCTGAAATTGTCAATCCTGGTATTGACTCAAGAATGTGAACAAACACATGTCCTGGTTGTACCGAGCAACACACACTAAGTAATAACTGACGTTCAGTAAGATGATAACTCCCTCGCATTTTCACTCTCCTCCTGCGGCTCAGTGGGGACACGTGTTGCTGAATCACCAGCTTGTTGGCAGCGGCTCCAGCAGTGGAGGACGGTGGCATCGGGCCGTGGGGCCGAGCCACGCCGCGCTGAGCTGAGCTCTAAACACAGACGCACAATAGAAAATGCCGGCGTCATCACAGCTGGGCTTATCGGTGTGTCACTGCCGGGACCGGCCACAAAAACATCAAAAGAGGACGGAGGAAAAAATGTTTGAATGAGAAAGAACCGATCTCTGATTAACCTGAAGACACCAAACAGCCGGGATCAAACTCAAGATGAATTCATAGCAACTAAATCCTGATTCTTTTTATTATTTTATTATATATAATGGTTTTAAGTATAAGTGATGAAAAAGTGTTTTGAACTGACCCACATTTGAAATATTCAGACAAAAACACAAGCTTTAATATGCCTTGTGTGTATTATAAGAGTACACAAGATTTTATGTTATTATTTACATTATACAATTTGAAAGAGCCTGTTAAATTAATAAATTTCACTTAGTTTTAGGTCAAAAATGAAAACCATGTTATTGGGCCGAGGGTGAAAACACACACGTACGAAAATCGTCTGAAAATTATTGAAATCTGTAGTCGACAATCAGATCAGCTGCTTTCAACCTGTGTGTATTCTATTGTGTGTGTGTGTGTGTGTGTGTGTGTGTGAGTGAGATAACAGTGATTTACCAAACAAAAGATTTACCTTGTAAATTTACTCTACACACACATAGAAGCACACAGCTTTAGCTCTAACAGTTTACCTGCACTAAAGCTGTCATCCGTCCGTTTCCCCACCGTCACATAAATCCTCCCCCCCCCCCCCCCCCCCCCCCCCCCCCGGCAGTTTGTCAGCTTTCTCTCTGACCCTGGGACTCGAACCTGTCGCCGTCTGTTAAAGCTTCATGTGTCGACCACATAAAGAAAAACCTGCCGTTATCTCAAAACTCATCCAGCGCTTCCCGTTCTAATCCCATTTGTCAGGAAGCCATATGATTGAATCCCAGCAGATGGAATAATAAAGAGGTGGAGAAAGAAAGAGAGGGAGAGAGAAGGGGAAGAGGAAGAGGAAATACCTGAGAAGTGAGGGATCTCCTCTTTATCTTCTAAAAGCCAAACATGTCCAGAGAGAGAGAGGAGAGACACACAGACAGGAGCGCCCACTCTGCAGCCAAAGCCCCTGAAAACAATAGGCCCTGCTGATATGGCCTATCCGACTAAGTAGTGTCAACTCACCTAGGCAACACGGACTGTACCACTCCTCCTGCAAACAGGGGAGGACGCCCGGCTCGAGGCAGCTCTGTGGACGACTCAGCGCCCCCCCAGAGACAGATTCTGAGTTTCCACCTGCTGCTGTGCATGTGGCGTTCGCTCGGTGAACGATACTTTGATCGAGTGTTTACCGTCGGTTGAGTGAGTTGTTGCATCTCAGTGTGAATCCACCTTCTCTGTCTGGTGGCTCCTCCCACTCTGCAGCGCTAAACCCAGGACTGTGGCTTTGCAGCCAGTAATTGGATTCAGGCTTAAAGACGTCAGTGACACATGTAGTAAAAAGTAAATTGAATAAATTATAATTGACCCCCAACTTTCTTTTAAGTACAAACTATTATATTTAATTAGTCAATTTGATGTTTTCACTATTGTGTTTCATCTAAATTGTACAACGTGTTGTTTTCTTGACCCTGGATTGGGCCTTTTGTGTTTAAATACTTTATATTTACACACTTTTGAGTTTCTATGATAACTGAAGCTACCACAGGTTCTAGTTGATGTTTGGAAGGAGAGGCTGCAACATGCAGCTTCACCACTAGATGTCACTAAATACCCACTAATCCTAAGGTATCTTTAACAGACAACTATTAGAATATAAAGTGATAAGCAGATGAAAAAAAACAAAGTGTAAACAGATTAACTAGAGCTGTTAAAAAATAGAACTACTGTGTGTGTGTGTGAGCACAGAGCAGAAGAGGCACAAACAAAGAGCAGAACACAAATACCACTTGATTATGTCATGATTATAATTGGCTAATTGACGTATTACATAATCCAGTAACCTCTCAACACGCTTTATTTACTTAGATTACTTAGATTACTTAGATTGACAGTAGATTTCTACTAACACTTTTTAACGTTATCCTCATATAAATCATAGCCGGTACAACCACATCCTACATTTTGCCCGGTTCTTGTTTTGATTACATGCTGTCGTCATCTGAGCGTCACATTCACTGAATCATTATCTGACTTGTGGAGTAAGAGAGTTGGCCGAGGCCCGAGTGCCTCCACAATAACAGCTTTTGTTTTCCTCTCAGGGGCAAACAGGCAGCAAGAGGCCCACGTGTGAGGCTGTCAGGCCGGGTCTGCCTCCTCTGACTCCCCTCCCAATAGAAAAGTGATTGGTTGGTGAAGTTAATATCATTTGGAAGTTTTAGACTGCTTCTTATTCATTGTTGTTTAATGAAAATAAAATGTGTTTGTATTTCTCAGGTGTTAAACTTGTGTGCGGTACCTTCGGACCACCAGGGCCAGGGTCTTGTGGGAGCCCTTCACCAGGCAGATGGCCTCCTGCCGGGAGCCGCTGAGGGGGACGGCGTTGACGCTCACCATCTCGTCCCCGGCCAGGAGCCGGGCGGCTGCTGCCACGCTGCCCGGCTCCACCTGCACTCGCACCCAGAGACGTCAGGTGCAGTTAGAGGTGAGTCACAGAGTCGAGCAGGTTTTATATTTAACAAACACAACAGGACAACAAAGCATTGTGGATCTTTCACTTCAGATGAGATTTCATCCACATCATCCAGGAGAACCTGTGGAGGAGGGCAACCCGAGCGCTCTGATGAAAAATTAAACTCTGTGGTCTGTAACCAGAGCTGCACGACGGCTCCATGTGAGCTGCAGCTCTCAACAGCACACCAGGCTTACAATGAGCAGGGTTGTGGGTTCAATTCCCAAGATAAAGGGCCTTTTTATATAGATTTATCTCCAAGTATTTGTTTAGATATGAACTAGAAGCTCCTTCAAGACTCTGATGCTTATTCTGATGCTTCAAGTGGCTCTTTGAACCTGATGTGTAATATCTCACACACCAGTGTTGTGATCTCTGGGGGACACATTTGCTTTCAGCTGCTTCAATATTTCAGACGCTGGAAGGGTTCAAATTCTGCACCATGAATCTAATTCAGAGGAGAGGAACCTTCACACTCTCGTCTCAACTCAGCAACACGAGGCAAGTCGGATGAGCAGTGGAAACAAGGGCAGTCAGACAGACTTCTGGATTTAGTTGTTGGCGTTCTTGTTCTTTTATTGTCATATCTGATATCTGAACTATTTTGATATTGTTAAATAAAACCTGAGCTGTCTATGGTTTTACCTTGGTGATGACCAGCAGCTCCCGGTGCTCGGTGCCTCCCCTCAGGGTGAAGCCCCAGGGTGCTTTGCCTCGGAGCAGCACTTCCACCAGCTCCTCGTCCTCCTCCTCCTTATCGTCATCCCCTTTCCTCCGCTGGCCCGCTCTCCTCAACTTATCCACCTCCCTCAGCCATCTCATCCTCCCTGCTGAAGCTCTCAGCTCGTCCATGGCAGCCATGATGCCTCCGGCTCAGCGGGCGCCATCAACATCAGATCAGTCAAACAACGTGAACTATAGTGAGCAGGAGGTGTCTATTAAAATTAGACCTGTGTTAAATGAATGGGTAGCTCTTCTGATAACTAATATCTTCTCATATATTATATGAACATTTACTTGTTAAACTATTAAATGTCACATGTTAAAGAATAAATACTTGAAACATGATTCCAAATTAAGCAAAATGTGGCAGCTACAAACTAAGCATAACATGTAAACAACAGAGGCAGCTGATCATAACTAAACTTAATCTAATGTCAGACATTGTAAATCGACTTTTTAGTTAAATTTCTGAGCTTTAACTCACCTGTGATAAATGTTCTCTGCACCAAAGCTGCAAGCAAAGGTCCAAAAGAATAGAGAACAGGAGACAGGACAGAGACGAGAGGACTGACTGTGTCTCTCTCTCTGTGTGACGCTCCAGCAGGTGACGGGTCTTTCTCTGCAGCCCCAGTGTGGAGCCTCGCACCCCCCATGATAGATGTCCTGGCTCCCTCTGCTGGAGACGTGCAGCATCGTCGGCTGGGAGACGCCTTGAGGGGCTTCAGGTAAATTTAATGATTTCAATTAAATAGATTGGGATTTGTTTTGATAAGCAACAGAAAAAATATTTTTTATAATTACAAATCCTGGAACAAGTTTAAAATAAAGAAAACTATTGTTCAAAGTAATTAGATGTCCACACATGAATAGGCAACACACACTAACATCTGATTGGGGGAATCAGCAGTGAGTTTTCCTGCTTCATTTTGACGTGTGTCAAGTTTGTGTGTGTGTGTGTTGAGGTGTGGACGGTGGGTGTGTCAGCTCTACTCAGACTTGACGCCTCGACCTGTCAACTCTGTAAAGTAAAGTTCCATCTCCCTCAAAGTGCTTCACAAGGCAACGACTCAAACAAACAAGTCACCAGAGCCACAGAACTCAAAGGGAATAATTCTGAAAGTTAAAGTACGGCTCAAAGACCATTCAAAGTATTTGTACAAGGTAATAATACTTAAAATAATACTATAACAAAACAGATTGTAAATTAGTTTTTAGAAAATAAGTCTGAGATAGAAATTAGATAGATAGATAGAGCGATAGATGGATAGATAGATAATATACATTTAGAAATCAGACTCAGATAGTCTTTCTTCCATTCTCTCCGTCTGTATCCTAACCCGAGGGAACAGATCAACTTTCACAATGACTCACTTCATTCTCTTGACTCATTGCTCAATGCGCTCACAGTTCCTACAATTAAGATTTTTTTCAATATCGAAAGCCAACGCCTCAAACTCCACCTCCGCTGACGCGATGAGACAAGAAGGTTTATTTATTGTGGCTCATCCTCTCTGCACGGACAGAAGCGGCAGGAGTCGACAGACGTCCACATCACGTGAGTACAAACTTCTGTCTATACACAATTTGCGTGACTGAATTATTAAGCATTTGAAATTTGTATTTAATAAAACTGGAATATTAGATTGGTTTAGATTATTTTTTACTGTAGAAGTGGAAAGTTAAAATATCTGTGTAACTTTGAAAGAAGCAGAAAATTCTTCCTGTCAAAAGTAAAAACCTGAAAGATGTTTAAATCTTTTAAAAAACAGAAGAAGCAAGGTGGACAACGTTCTGCAGCCTTTTCCAAGCTGTAGAACTCATAACGCTCAAATCAAAGGCCGATGTTTCCTCCATTTTAATCATACACAGAATAATTTGCTTAGCAGATAGTTTTTCGTCTGTCTTGTCAAACTGGTTTAACTGAAACCTAAACGGCGCCTCCCTGTTTTTTTTTATTGTAGTGTCTCATCCTCTTCATATAGATAAACGAGAATGTGGAGCACCAGCTCTGGTAAGAAAATCCTCCTTTTCTTTGTTCTACATTTTCTTAGTTTTTCTAGATGTTTCAGTTTTATTCTTCTTGTAGTAACGTTGACTTTGTCTTGTGATGGATCTTCCCACAGACACCCACCCGTCAGGCTTTGACCTGACCACGGGGTTGGATGGGGGTAAAAAGGGGGGCCACGGGTCTGGAGATGTGAACAAACAACATGGAGGAGACCAGAAAAAAGAGGACCATGGTTCTCATGGCGGAGGAGGCGGACATGATGGTTCTCATGGCGGAGGAGGCGGACATGATGGTTCTCATGGTGGAGGAGGCAGCCATGGTGGTTCTCATGGCGGAGGAGGTGGCCATGATGGTTCTCATGGTGGAGGAGGCGGCCATGATGGTTCTCATGGTGGAGGAGGAGGCCATGATGGTTCTCATGGTGGAGGAGGAGGCCATGATGGTTCTCATGGTGGAGGAGGAGGCCATGATGAATCTCACGGTGGAAGAGGCGGCTGTGATGAACCAGAGAGAAGAGGCCACCATGGTGATGGTGGTGGCAGAGAAGGCTGCCATGATAATGATCGGAAAAGTCACAGCCCCAGTCGTCGTCATCGTCGTGGGAGTGGAGGTGGGAGCCCTAGACGCCGCAGTGGTGGAAGTGGTGGCAGCGGTAGCAGCGGTGAAAGCTCTGGTGAGGACGACGGCCACAGAAAGCATGGGCGCAAACACAAGAACAAGCACGGCAAGGGGCACGGGCCTGGGCAAGGCCGAGGGCATGGTCATGGTCACGGGCACGGAAGATGGTAGAAAGGTGAAAACTGGCATGATTTGAATTTCACAAATGGCCGATCATTAGAGAATTTCTCTGTTTTCTCAATGTTTTGTTTCTTGATTTTCAGGCGACCGGAGAGAACCCGATCAACAATCTGCACAAACCGATGTCGCTGATTAACTCTGCTGCAGAACAATGAAGTCAATCCTGTATCTGCACTTCAATAAAATGTTTCAAAGATGAACACAATCATCTTTTTGGTCCCTTTGTTTATACTGAATCTAACTATTAAGATATTACCCATGATCCTCCGCTTCCAGAACCAGAAGAGCTATGGCTGTAACAAATCCACCAAACTCTGTTGAGAATTCTTAAGATAAGGTTCTGACAGTTGAAGCTGTGACTCTCAGTCAGTTCTTCTCACAGGGGATCGAACCCACTCACCAAAGTTACAGACGGCTCAGAACATTAGAATTAAGATGTTAAATCAATCGCACGTGTTTTTATTGTGTCCTGTTGCCTTTTCACTGTGTTTTCATCGAGCTCAAGGGTGAAGGAAGTACTCATATACAAGTACAAATATACATTTAGAAGAAAAAGTACCTGATTAAATGTGATTCTATATAATGTAAGTATTTGACCTGGTTCCCCCTTTGAATAAAAGTATGAATCCATTAATTGATTAATCTACTGACAGTACAAATGATAATTATACAGCTTTATCATTTGATTCCCCTTTTGCAGAAACCACTTTACTCCTGTAGAATTGTCTTCTACTGCCACCATGTTGTCATTATGTGGTATTACAGGTTTTTAGCTTCACACACATGAACACAGTGGTTGTTCTGGTTCATTTTAGAGATTTATACTGGAGCAGAGCAGCAGCTGGATTTGAACCAATGACACCTGTAGGAGGTTTGAGCGACTCCACCCAGTGGGCAAGGCACCGGTGTCAAGCAGGTTTAGCAAGATTGGAAACCAGACCTGCGTCGCTACTTCTGTTTGGAAAGTTGAGAAGGAAGTGTTTCTTCTTCCAGATTAAACAACAACTCCACAATGAGGTTTCTGATTGAGATTCACTTCATCTGGACATGGACTGGACAGAGGGATTTTACTGGGAATCTTTGAATTCAGATTTCTTTCCTGCAACTTGCTGAAGTGAAGCTGATCCATCAACATTCTTTCAATGTTTTGCCGCTCGTGTTTTGCGTGTGTCGCAGCTCACATTGGAAATACTTGATATCTGTGGCTGAGTGGAAATGTGGACCCGGGTTGCATGTGGAGTCGGGACTCGCAGAGGAACTCTCTGCATGCTGCTGCTCCTCCTGCTCTGCTGCTTCGGGGGGGAGTGTGAGCTCCAGGAGTCAAAACCTGAGGAGCCGATAGGACTTCCTCCCGTCAAACCTTTCCCCGATGAGATCAATGAGCCTCAGGCCTTTCCCGAGGAGGAGAGGGCCTACCTCCCTGTGTTTACTATGGACTACCCCCGCATCCAGGTCCCCTTTGAGTTCACTCTGTGGATACTGCTGGCTTCCTTTGCCAAAATCGGTATGAGCCACGATGAACCGTGGTGTTTGTGCACCATGTTATAGTCGAGCCTAAAGTCAAATCTTTTCATTCTGTCTCCGCAGGTTTCCACATTTACCACAAAATCACCATCTGGATCCCGGAGTCCTGCCTCCTGATCGTCATCGGCCTCGTGGTCGGCGGCATCATGTACTCGGTCAAAGAGGAGCCCCCCGCCGTGCTCAACTCCAACGTCTTCTTCCTCTACATGCTGCCGCCCATCGTTCTGGAAAACGGCTACTTCATGCCCACGAGGGCTTTCTTCGAGAACGTGGGCACGGTGCTGTGGTACGCCGTGGTGGGGACGCTGTGGAACAGTATCGGCATCGGGCTCTCTCTGTTCGCCATCTGCCAGTTTGAGGTGTTTGGAGTTCAGGATATCAACCTGCAGGTCGGTGAAGGTCATGGGGGGGAGTGTATCAGGACTCTGTGACAGAGGAGGAAAGTGTGAAAGGTCAAAGGTCACCTGTGCATAAGAGAGTCGAACTACCTGGATACACTATGAAGGGAATAAACAGTGTAAATGTGACTCCCTTTATTTCCCAGGAGAACTTGCTGTTTGCCTCCATCATCTCGACCGTGGACCCTGTGGCTGCTCTGAACGTGTTCGAGGACATCGGCATCAACGAGCAGATCTACATCGTCATCTTCGGAGAAGGACTCTTCAACGACGCCGTCACGGTGGTGAGAGCAGGAGACGTGTGACCTGGAGAGCATGACCTCATTTCACACCCATTTCTCAGGGATTGGATCTATTGGGCTTTGATTTGTTTGGCTTTATATGTCTAGTTTGTCAAATTTGAAAAAGTTAAAGCCTCTTTCTGCACAAACAGCCGTCAGTGGATTATAATAACCACACTTGAAAACGTGATCATATTTGACTGAATCTCTTTCACCTCATTTGGCCCCCGGCTGGTTTTAAAAACAGGTTCCTTCTGCAAAAACCTCCTCCGGCTCAGGTTTGAGCTTTTTGTGATGTGCTGACTGAATCTGACTGAATCTGACTGAAGGTGTAAGAAACTATTTAAACTTTGATAACGTGTCACCACAGTGAGAAGCAGCCGGGGTCCTGTGCAGGTGTGACACAGTGTGTTTTCCACTGCGCCCCGTCGGGCCAGTTCCTTGCTGTTGAATGGGAATGTCGAGTCATAACTCACCTGCCTTAGCTTTGGACGAGTTTCACCTGGGAGTGTCACATCATCACCCCCTGGCACTGATGGTGTCAGACTGAGCCAGAAAGTTTTAAGCCAGTTCTTGAATGGGACGAGATTCATGAATGTTTGAGTTTAACAGATATCTATTGTTAAACTCTCTCCCTCCCCTCAGGTTCTGTACAGCATGTTTTCCTACTTTGCCTATCTGCCCGTCGCCGAAACGACCGACGTGTTCCTGGGGGTGGCCCGTTTCTTCGTGGTGGGCGTCGGAGGCATTCTCTTTGGCCTCCTGTTTGGCTTCGTGGCGGCCTTCACCACCCGGTTCACCCACAACGTGCGTCAGATCGAGCCCCTCTTCGTCTTCATGTACAGCTACCTGGCGTACCTGGTGGCCGAGCTGTTCGCCATCTCCAGCGTGTTGGCGTGAGTGAAGCACAAACACTGAGACGAGTCGGACGAGGGATCGCCACTCACCTGCATGTTACAGCTTTATTGAATCGGTCTCAGGGTTTGCAGACGTTGCAGCCACGAGAATAGTTGGTCAGATTCTCTAAAAACCTGTAAGATATGATTTATTGATTCCTTTCCCTTTCTACTCCAGCTCAGAAAGATGCAACTCTTTACCCTCAAGACTCTTAGAACATGTTTGTGCTACTTGTACAAACCTTCTCCTCTGCGTGACATCACCATGTGATTCATTGTTGTTGTTTCTCACCTGATAGCAGAGAAGTCGCAGATACACAAACTAGTAAACAATTCCCTACAAAATCAAGTAAGAGTAGATATTATCTCCATAATCTCCTTTGATTTCGCTCCATTTTAAAATACGCAGACATTTATAATCTGATTCTAATCGTGGACGCGTCTGTTTGAATTATAAACAAACCTCCCTCACGCACGTGTTTTGTTTCCCGCGTGCAGCATCATCACATGTGCCATCACCATGAAGTACTACGTGGAGGAGAACGTGTCTCAGCGATCCTGCACCACCATCCGTCACGTGGTGAAGATGCTGGCCACCATCTCAGAAACCCTCATCTTCTTCTTCCTGGGCGTCGTCACCATAACCACCCAGCACGAGTGGAACTGGGCCTACATCCTGTTCACGCTGCTTTTCGCCTTCATCTGGCGAGGACTCGGTGAGAGACGCTGAGGCTCTGTCCCCTCCCGGTGTAAACGCTGGTCTCTAATCAGTCTCTCTCCTGCAGGGATCCTGGTGTTGAGCCAGATCATCAACCCGTTCCGCACCATCCAGTTCACCTTCAAGGACCAGTTTGGACTGGCCTACGGGGGCCTGCGAGGGGCAATCTGCTTCGCCCTGGTCTACACTCTGCCCGAGACCGTCAACAGAAGGAACCTGTTCGTCACGGCTTCCGTCGCCATCATCATTTTCACAGTTTTCATACAGGTGGGCCAGATATTCACCTCCTGCTTCAGATTGTTAGTGTTTCAGTTCCTTTTTTTAGTCTTTTGTTTTCCTCTCTTATCTTTTAAGTATCTTATCTCATCCTTTTCTTTTTCAAAATATTCATAACCATCTGTCTCACTGGGGAATTTACCATTTTCATCACTTCCTTCTTTCCAGGGAATCAGCATCCGTCCCATCGTGGAGTATTTAAACATCAGAAGAACCAACAAAGTCATGACCTCCATCAACGTAGAGATTCACACCCGGGTAACGTCCTGCAGCATGTGTACTCTTCTCTTCTTGTTAGTTGTGTTG
Organism: Platichthys flesus; assembly: GCF_949316205.1. NCBI lineage: Eukaryota > Metazoa > Chordata > Actinopteri > Pleuronectiformes > Pleuronectidae > Platichthys > Platichthys flesus. The sequence goes on along the minus strand of NC_084966.1, from coordinate 1,934,511 downwards.
TGTTGTGACTGTTGTGTGTCTGGGTTGTGTGCAGACGATGGAGCATGTGGTCTGTGGTATCGAGGACCTCTGTGGACAGTGGAGTCACTATTACTGGAAGGACAAGTAGGAGGCTTTGTCATCTCCTTGATAGAACTGTTCTTCGCCATCTTGTCTTTGATGCGTCTCCTCCTCCTCAATGAGGATCAGTGTTAACCATCTTTGTGTCGTTGTTGTGCGTCAGGTTTAAGAAGTTCAACGATCGTTTTCTGAGGCGGATCCTGCTTCGAGACAACAAGGCCGAGTCCAGCATCGTGTCTCTGTATAAGAAGCTGGAGCTGCAGAACGCCATCGACCTCCTGGACACGCCCGTGTGGGACCTCAGTGCAGCGCCCTCTATTGTCTCCCTGCAGTAAGTTCAGCAGGCAGATCCGTTTCGGGCTGACGTGACGAGAAAGGACTGAGAGTGCAGTTTAATTAATTAGATTCAGATTCAATAATAACACAAAGACAGGAAGTAACACAGTGATTGATTAACACAACAGAAACTGTATCTGTCCACTAACAGCATCACAGCCACTAAACCTTGATGCCAAATCTAATTTGTCTCCAGCTGATGATGCAGATGGAAAAACATCTCAGTGATAATCAAGAAGCTTTATGTTTCATTAGCGTCTCTGGTTCACTGTGCGTTGCTCTCGCCCTCCGATCAGCGACGAGAAGATGGAGGCGTCTCGACCGAGGAGGAAGTTCCTGGCTGCTGACGTGAGCAAGATGCACGACATCCTGTCCAGGAACATGTACAAGATCCGACAGAAGGTGAAGTCATCGCCACAACTTCACAGAAACTTTCACCAGTACACATTCTACATCTGTCTGCTTTTGGGAAAATATCAACTTCAGCTAGAAACTGTATGTTTAGGTGTGTAATGCTCTCCACCTGCAGCAACATCAACCTACAGTGTGTGTGTGTATATGTGTGTGTGTGTGGGGGGGGGGGGCTCTTTGTAATTCCACCAAATATCTCTCAATGCATTCCAGACGATGGCGTACACCAACAAGTACAATCTGCCGGACGAGAGCCTGACCAGGGAGATTCTGATCCGCCGCCACGTGAGCATCAGACGAAGCCTTCGAGCTGAAAGTTCCCGTGAGAATGTGAGTTTTCTTCAGTTTTGTATTTGCAGACGTGTTTGCTGTGTTTTCTGTCCTCTGACCTCTGACCTCGACTCGTCCTCGTCTTCCAGTCGTCACAGAACCCCCCCCGCTCTCAGAAATACTTCTCCCTCCAACCCGGAGCCGATCTGGAGTCGTCCTTTCCCCTCAGAAGACGGAGTCAGGGTGAGTTCACAGGGATTTGATTTGTTCTCCCAGATGAATGAATCACAGAGACGTGACTTCGTGATCTTCAAATATTATTTTGATATTCAAATCCTTGAGTTGTTCCAGGTGGCAGCGAGCTGGACCGTGTCTCAGCTCGTCTCCAGTCGTCCAGTGCGTCGCCCCGCTCCTCCGCCCGCTCCTCCGCCCGCTCCTCCGCCCGCTCCCTGGCTGCCGGGAGGTTGAACACCATCAAGGAGGCAGGAAGTGCTGGGACACGACCCGCTGCCCCCCGGAGACGCAGCTCGGAGCGGGACGAGGGAGATGAAGACCCACATCCAGGTGGAGCAGGCGTGGAAGCAGAGCGTCCTCCTCCGCCTCCACCAGGCTGGGTACCTGAGAACCAGGATCCAGGAGAAGCTGAGGCAGGAAATCCTTTAATCAGACACTCGTCCCAGGGGCCTCGAGGTTCAGGGAGGTCGTGATGATCAGAGGGAAGTAGGTTCCGTCCGGTTGATGTAAATCTCCACATTCCCTGTTCGGCTCTTTTCTACAGAAATGTGGCTCTTGCGCTCTAATTCAACCGAGAGGAAGTTCACGTCCATCCTCTTCTAACTTCCACAAAATCGCACTAAAATAAAAACTGCAATTCTCAGTATTCTCTGTACGGTACACGTGTATGAAATATTTAAAGTTATACATTTTTTAAACAGCGCGATGTGATTTTTATGTATGAAATAAATCTCAACAAAACTCAACTCTCTTGTCTTGTGGTGAAAAAGCCATAATTGTCTTCACTTTAGATCCAATGACACAACGACATTAATCCATAATTAACTGAGCTGTCAATCAAACCCACACAACAAGGTCACGTCCACGCAGAATCTGAAAATATAACAACTCTCCATTTAAAAAAAACATATTCTTCTTTTACTGGTTATTAATATTCGCCATAACTCTCCTGTCCAAATGAGCAGATGGCAGCAAGTGGCTGCAGCTAAAATTAGCAGCAAGTGGAGGTTGAGCCAATGAATGTTAATTAAAAATAGGAAACATGGTTTTTAATGCAAAGTTACAAAGTACAAGTACAAGGTATACAAAATTACAGAAAATGTATGGAAAATATAGGTTTATGTCCCTTTCAAATTAAGAATATTTACACTGTGATGTTAAAAAGCATCAAAAACCATTGTGTTGTGTTGTTGTCGTGGGTTAGCTTGAATGCTAAAGTGTGGTTATAGAGCAGGTGCACAGTACTTTGTGTACTAGAGGAAATAAACATGAAGATTAATGTGTGTGTTTAAATAACGGGATAAAGCTGCATTTACAGATTCCACATGTACAGTTTAAACTCAGCATCTCATTCATGGTGTAATACGACACGGCTGTATTCCACCATCCAGAAGCAGGCCGAGGACCCACAGGTACAATTAAACCCAGGAGAGTGGAGCAGTAAACAATCTCCCCGTTTCACTTTAATGTCCAGTTTTATGAGTGTCTTTATATCTGAGGTCCAGAGAGTCAAAGGAGCCGTAAAACGTCCTGCTGACATGTTCCTGCTCCTGAAGGAACCAGCACAGCGAGAAGTCACGTTTTATAAAGGTTATTTATTATTTAAACTCTGTTTCTTTGTCATTTTTTATGTTTATATGAGTCAGAAAACTATTTTCTCTCAAAAGAAGCAAAGAACTTCAGGCACGGAGTTTTTAAAAAACTGTATTTGAAGACGTGAAACATCCTCAAAGTGTTTGTATTCAAAATCTATTATGATTTCATAGTAAATGGAAAATAACTACGTTCAGTGAAACAAGGCGCAGGAGTAATTCTTCTTCTCATAACCAAGTGTAACTCCCCCCCCGTTGAGGCTCATTACACAGGGTTTGTCTTCATTAGTCCTGCTGCTTCGCGGCTCTGATGAAAGACGTTCCACTGCAAGTGGTATTTACTGCAAAGCTCCAACACACTGTGAAATCAACTGTGTTGGAAACTGATAAAATAAATGAAATAACTACATAAACACAAGGGGAATATCGTTTATGAGTGGTAATTATAGATATGAAGATTAATGAAACCAGGAGAAAGACTTTACAGTTCATTTAAACATTTTCTCACACAGATCCTTTATGATTTGTGGGCTCTTCATGTGTTTTTATATATATTTGTATTCATATTTCTGTATATATATATATTATATTTCTTGTTTTCTAGTTAGGTTTTTCAATAACAGACTGTTTGTCTTTTTCTCTAAAGTGAATAGAAATCAGTAGAAACTCAGTTTATAGTGTTAAAAGCTTCTCTCGCTCGATGACTGTGATTGTTTTCTGGACAATAAATATGATTAATGGCCTGATAAACAGCCGGGTCATGAAATATGCATCATGCTCTTACATTTTTAATGAGGGCAACAGTTTAGTGTAATGTTCAAAGACAGGTCATGGAAGACGGATGGAGATTTAACCTCACGGGTGGATGTGAGTCCACGTTCGTGAAGTGATTTTCAAGTTTTCTATATCTGTTTGTATTTATATTTTCTAACCAAATTGTCCGTAGGTGAGAACGTGGACCCTGTGATTGGCTGGTGACCAGGATGTGCCCCGCCCCCTCGTCCAGCTGGGATTGGCTCCAGCTCCTCAAAACGATCAGTGGCACGTATGTTATGTTTTTACACGTTTGCTCTTTCTTAAATTTAACTTCCTGCAACTTCAGCTGAAATCTCGCTGTGTGTTAGTTTCATGTTCAACACAGTTTCTTTGGGTTGAGTGGGATCGACGGAATAAAAAGTAGAAGAAAGTAAATACAATTCTTATTCCATGTATAATTTAAACGTTTAAAATAATAATTAACCTGCTCCTCATTAAATATTCCATTACTCCAGGATGTTCTGGGTTTTCATCCTAAGCTACTGACTGAAGAAAACATGTAAAATACATTGTTAAAGTAAAACCTGGTTTAAAACATGTATATATCTCAGTATCTTTTGTTTCTCATCATGTCGTTGAAACAGCAGCAGGTTCACGACTAGTCAGAGTCTTTAGTTAAACATGAATCCATCAGTGTGAGTCCTTCAAACACAGAACAACACAATCCACACATGCTGTCAGAACAGCTTTCATGCAAACGCCAAACCTGCTGCCCTCAGATGCTTTGAATAGAAGCTCAACACCAAACGCCTGCAATATCTTGGCCCGGAGCACATTTGCATTCTGATGAAGAAACGTCTTGGTTCGTGGGAGGAGCTGGCAAACGTCCTGGTTTATGAACTGTCAGTCAACCGCATGTGAAGCTGCACGTACAGGAGTCGCTATGGAGGGAGGACCAGGGGGGTTATTCAGTGTTCTGCTGGAGGAGGGAACAAAGGAGGGAGCAATTAAATAAATAGTGTGTTTAAATAACGAAGAGGAGGAAGAGGAGGAGGAGGAGGAGGAGGAGGGTTTCCAGTCTTCAGCTCCCAGCAGCTTCAGCTTCGATCTGCTCAGAGCTGAAGAGGAGGAGGAGGAAGAGGAGGAAGAGGAGGAGGAGGAGGGTTTCCAGTCTTCAGCTCCCAGCAGCATCAGCTTCAATCTGCTCAGAGCTGAAGAGGAAGAGGAGGAGGAGGGTTACCAGTCTTCAGCTCCCAGCAGCTTCAGCTTCGGTCTGCACAGAGCTGAAGAGGAGGAGGAAGAGGAGGAGGAGGAGGAGGGTTACCAGTCTTCAGCTCCCAGCAGCTTCAGCTTCGGTCTGCACAGAGCTGAAGAGGAGGAGGAAGAGGAGGAGGAGGAGGAGGAGGGTTACCAGTCTTCAGTTCCCAGCAGCTTCAGCTTCGGTCTGCACAGAGCTGAAGAGGAAGAGGAGGAGGAGGGTTACCAGTCTTCAGCTCCCAGCAGCTTCAGCTTCGGTCTGCACAGAGCTGAAGAGGAGGAGGAAGAGGAGGAGGAGGAGGAGGAGGGTTACCAGTCTTCAGCTCCCAGCAGCTTCAGCTTCGATCTGCTCAGAGCTGAAGAGGAGGAGGAAGAGGAGGAGGAGGAGGAGGAGGGTTACCAGTCTTCAGTTCCCAGCAGCTTCAGCTTCGATCTGCTCAGAGCTGAAGAGGAAGAGGAGGAAGAGGAGAAGGAAGAGGAGGATGAGAGGGGGAGTCTCAGGAAACTTCACATCGAAGCTGCTGCTGCTGCTGAAGAGGAGGATTTTATTCTGACTCCCTGTGTTTCACATATTATTAAAGGAGCATCGGTGAGAAGTGAGGAGCAGCGATGAATCAAACTGCTTCTGTGTCCCATCAGATCGAGTGTCAGCCAATCAAGGACGACAAGGTAGGATCCATTTACTCTTTTCACTATCGTACAAATACTCACTTCCAAAGTTTTGATCTTACTTTGATTCCCTATGATCCAGTTTAGCTTGAATTAGATCAAGTTTTAGAGGTTTTACTGATTCAAACGTCTTAACAAACCAAGAAGTGATGTGAGAGAAGGGGAAACATCAATCTCTGAAGGTATTTGTCTTTACTCAGTGTTTGCAGAGCTGCTGGATGAAATGTGAGTTTCCTTGCTTTGCCTCCACAGCAAACACTTCGAGGGACATTGTGTTGTTACTCTGGCGTCTGTGACTCGTTGTTGTGACGCCGATAACACAACAACAACAACCTCACACTTATTTACTTCCTGTGGAGAAAACCTGAGTAGAATTTGGTGCAAGCATTTTCATATTAATGAGGTTTTTAAAGAAGCTATACTCTCGTGGTTTTTTGTGCAACAGGAATGATGAAGGTTTGTTTTCCTCACATCAGCAACCTGTTGAAATCAGAGCAGGACCCCAGGACATGAACTAAAGCTGCATATGGTTTAGTGGTCAAAGTTTTGTAGATGTTTGCTTGTTAATCTGCAGCTTCTGTGTAAAAACAACCTGTATTTATAATGTGAAAAACTAGTTTTATTCATCAAATGGAGACTAATTCAAATCCTAAATCCTTTTCCTGCACGTGTGTTAGTGGAGGATCAAAGTGAAGGAGATGTTTTCTGACACCTCCTCGTGTTTCATGGCTGATGAAACGAGGCAGAGACACAGTGACAGCAGCTCCAACATTAAAGAACCTCATTATCACTAAAGTGGCTCTCACCTGCGAGCATGTTCCTCAGGCGTCGAGAGGAAGAGCAACAAGAGGAAGAGGATAATCCACACAGCGGCAACAGAAAGAAGGAGCTCGGCTGCATTGTTGCTTTGCATCTGCATTATTTAGCCTGAGTGCTTTTAATTGTGTCATCAATCATCGCTCAGTAATCCAGCCTCGTGTGCCACCGGGTTTTAGCTGCTTCATAAATAAGATGCAACGTGGAAGTTCTGCTGATGCCCTCGGGGAGATAAAGATCTTTTTTACGAGTTTAGATTTGAGCCTTGACCCTGAAACGGAGGAGATACAGGGAAGGTTTGACCATATCTGAAGAAGGAGGGATTCAAACCCTGACTGGGAGCTTGAGGACACTTCACGCCCACCTGCCGCCTGCACCCAGTGGACCAGGGACGGACCCCGACCGGCCCCAGCACTGGGAGAAACAAAGCACTGGATTGGGATTGGACGTGCTGGGCTTTCCTCCCACTCAGGATGAACCCACAGGGACGAGAGAGACACGGAGGCTCGTTCACCGGCTGCAACCCCGAGGTCCGACCGGATTCAGGGACGGGTCAGGTGACCTCACGCTCCAATCAGAGCTGCTGTGGAGGCGTCGGAATCTAAACATATCTGTTTCCATAAGCAGAAATCCCACATATAACATATTCACCCAGGGACATTAAATATGCATATATGCACTGCAAACACATTCCTCTCACTGTCAAGGTCTCGTTAATAAAGCAGTGGTGTGTTCATGCTCAGAATTCAACTCAGCTGAACACCACCTGTATGTGTTGTGTGTCTGTGTTGAACGTTTCCTGTGTTTTGTGAAACATTTCTGAAGAGGTTTGGCTGGTTGTGTGAAGCAGCTGCTTCTAAACGCTGTGTGTGCGTGTGTGTGGGCCTTTGTGGTGTGTGTATTCACTAAGTGCCACTTGTTTACTGCTGATTTTGTTTTCAAGAGCTTCGATCAAGTCCAGCCGGTTCCACAAATCCACTTATCTGCTGAGATGTTAGATGAGACGACTGATGCTCTTTACTTATCTGTCTACAGATTTTCCTGGTGGCAAGAGTCCGTGTGTTAACCTGTGAAATCATGATAACACAATTCAAATTCTCTAATCTCCAAACCTCTAAATATGAATATGAGCCCTGTGTCGTCACTGCCATCTGTTGCTGTGGAGATGGACATGGAGGACAAACGCTCATTAGCATGTGAGCGGAGGAGGAAGGTGACGAATCCGTCCTGTCCTCGTTATCAACTGTCTTCACTGCGCTGGAGATAAACATGTCATTATCACGTCGACCTTTCAGCGCTGATCAGCTTCAGAGGCTAATTTTAACACTTCCCACTCAGTCACTGACGCTGCTGCTGCTCCACAGTCTCATGGTGTACACGTCGCTGAGAGGAAGCAGAACTACCAGTCGCTGCTGCCTCCACAAGTTTAGATTCAAAGACACATTATTCTCTGCTCAGCTGCTCAGCCTACACTGTGATCCTGTGAAAACCAGGCGGAGTGTGAGGAGCGAGCTCGAGAACACGATCGTCTCAAACCGAGGCCGAGAGTCGCAGCCTGAATGTAACATTCACTGTCACTGCAGAACCGTCACAGTCACACAAGTACTGATACTGCATCAGGTACTGCATCAGGTACTGCATCAGGTACTGCATCAGGTACTCCAACAGGTACTCCAACAGGTACTGAAACATCAGCAACACTCACCCACACCTCTTCATGTATTTATCACATCTCTAATGTCTCCTCAGTCTGTTTGTTTTACACCTTCTGTATCGGTACAGGGAGGAAATTAATCTGATTCATCTTTTATATCAACAATATTATTATGTCCATAATTTTAAATGTTGTATATATTCGGGACTAGGGGACATTTATGGTATTACAGCAGCAAAGAGGACAGCAGAGTGGAAGCATCTTTAAAAAAGTAATAAATAAGTGAACGTGCAATACACACATCAGGAAAGATAAAGAGAAATAAGGGCAATATAGATATTAAATATCTAAGGAATTATAAAATTATAAAATAAACATTATAACAGGATAAATACTGTATAAGCCTCATGGGTATGAGAAACAGCTCAGGTTCAGATGAGCTGAATCTATCTGGTCTATAAATGTATGCAAGTCTAGTTTCTGCCACTAGAGGGCAGCTTTACACAAGTGATTAAAAATAAGCACTCCAATGCTTCTTTATACCAAATTATATTTACACGTCCTATTTGATATATAAATCGCTTTATGTTTATTCCAGGTCAGTGTGAGTTCCTGCTGACGTCACCTGTGATCCCTGCAGCATGGAACAGAAACCTAAAGAGGCAAATAGAAAATCACAGTGTTTGTCATCATTGTGTGTTTGTCAGTGAGCTTCGCTACAGACGGGAACAGACGCAGCAGATGTTGAGTTGATTGCTGCTGCTGGTCAGTTGCTGAATCCAAACCACTGAGAGACGATGGCTGAGCTATTTAAAGCTTTTCTGTTATTCAGTGATGAACTCTGATCCACGGCTTCTCTCCGGGTGGAAACACGGGAGGTGAGATTCAGGGGAACGTGTAATAAGCTTTTTAAAAAGCTTCAACGCACTGAACTCATCAAGACCTGGGTGTTAGAAATTCTGAGAAGATGGATTCCCATGTTTTACCTCCATCCACCATGAGTCAGTGAAAAACACCAGTTACAGTTAGGCTTAATGTTTCCTGTTCTTAATTATTAAGAAGTGATCAACTGTAGGTTTGTTTGTCCCAGATACATAAATGGATATTCTTCCTCTTTTTTCCTTTGAGGCGTCTTTGAAACGTTCGCCTCTTTGTCCCTTTGACCCAGAAACCGAATCAGCTCATCAGGCCTCAGTGTCACCACCAGACCAAGTCCCCCCGACACAGAATGAGATCATCAGCCTAACGATGCCCAAGGGAAACTGGGCTGACTGGTTTTCATTTATGAATGACACCATTTTGTAACGTAGTAAAATCAGAACAGAGTTTTATTTTTGGTGCGTGTGTGCACGAGCGCGTCTGTTTACTCTGAAGAGAGAAGCCAGACGGACGCCAGTGGCAAAGAGACGGAGAGAGAAGTGCTGTTGTTCGGACATCGGCCATTTCTGAGTTTGGACTTTTGACCGGAGACGTCACCATGATTGACCCGGAGCTCAGGTTCATCGAGGTGAGGGGACAACACGCTCTTCAATATGAGAATCAATATGTCTGCTGATCGATGATGGCCTCAGACTCTACGTAGAGTTGGATGTGAGGTTGTTTGTGAAGAGGTGACAGACTCGTGGTTTATCACCTTCTTATCATAGAGTCCCAGGAGTGTCAGCTGCCTCCAGGGAGAGCGGCGGCCCGGAGGAACAGCCCCTCTGGGAGGCGCAGTGTGTCAGGATGGAGATTGTTCCTGTAGGTGCGAGTGATGGAGGAGCTGCAGAGTGGGTTCTCTGTGAGATCTGAAAACAGGATGTTGGGGCAGGACTTTGGTGGAGTGGAGAAGTAGAGTAGACTAAACTAAACAAGAGCAACATGCTGTTCAGTAGAAATGTTCACTTCTGGTTTGACTGTAAAAGTTTTGAATCTCACGAAATCTGTGTCTGAACATGAATCCTCTGTTTCCCCGTCGCTCTGGATTCAACAGGGCGTCAGGTTGATAGATGGCATCGCACACTCGGTCGCTCGCTAAACCTGACCTACTTTCTTTTCTAGGTCAAAGAAGCAGATTCAGTTTTTCCTCCACAGCTCGGTTGGTTTTTCCATCTCAGCTCCTGACATGTAAGATTTGGATTTGTCTTCCAACTGCGACCGTTTGTCTTTAATATCTAAATTTAAATATTCGATGAAGTAATATTACTGAGGATATGAAGCTCTGATCTAAGAGGCTTATACACTTAATTAATTCCCTCTTAAATCCCTGTTTATAGATTCAAGTATGTGTGTATCATCAGCTCTGCAGGTACATGTGACTTTCATATGCAGCAGCGTTAACCTCCCACCCACTGCTCTCTGTCTTTATGGTAATTTTGCATTTCTATAAATGGATGTTTAAGCCTTGAGGAGATTTACAGCGTTGCCACGGTTCAGAGTTGAAAGGCTCCTTCTGCTGCAGAACACACAGAGGTGTGAATTCATATTCCAGCAGGGGACGTATTACAGTTATTTACAGTTTGCTTCTTCCTTTATTTAACTCTATACAGAGAGAGGATGGAAGAAAGATAAAAACGTGACAAGCAGCAGGTCAAGTTTGTTTATTTGCTGCTTTCTGCTTTGTTTTTGGAAATAATCTTAAATACAAATACTTAAAAATCCACGTTTGATTGAAGTAGCACTTGCACCAGCACATAATGAAACCACGATTCTTCTGATTGTTGTGTGAGTCCCAGAGAGGACGAGAAGTGAAACACCTGTCCTCGGTATTTTGTGACTCTACCTCTTATCAGGACTCGACCTCCTGGGTCAATCAACCCACTCAGGAGACGTCCTTATCACTCCACGGTCCCTCCAAACCTCAGTGGTGCCGACTCAGAGCCCTGTGGGTTTCCATCCCGGCAGCGGGTTAATTACATTCACCTGGCGTCCCGGGCGTGAATCCCTCTCTGATAAGATGGAGGAGTGAAGCCCGGGAGGGTTTGGAGATCAGGAGAGAGGAGGAATCTCAGGTTCTGGGCTTGTGACTCATTAAAGACCGTGCTGTCCTCTTAGTGCACTGGACACAAGCTGTTAAGTGTTTAGCTGAAACAATCTGGATGCTAATGATTACAAAGTTTGGTCGAGTTGAAGTAGAATTCTCATCTTTGGACGACAGGAAGAGGAGTGAAGACTTAAAACCCGATAAAAACACAAGTAGCTTCTGTGGACTGTTCTGGACAGAAAGTGCCACAAAAGGCTGGTGCACGTAAAGAAAGTGCAAACACGCACGGCTGCTGGAGCAGATAATGGATTTACACACAAACATAGCTGCACAAAGAAGCCTGTGGTCTGAACAGGCCCGTGGAGGAGGTTTCTGCCTCGGGGACATTAGAGAACATCCCAAACATCAGCAGAGGTCAGTGAGGAGCCAGATCGTTTCCACGTGCTCTCTGATTCCACCTGTTTAATATTTAATGCCTAAGAGAAAACAGCTTTGAGGATCCGTTCGTCCCTTTTTCCTCTTTCCCTTTCAATCCCTTTGTTTCCTCCCCCTCCTCCACATCTTCTATCATCCTCATCCTGACCTCCTGACCTCCTGCTCCTGTCTTCATCACCCAACGCTGCTCGATCAGTCATAATACTGCACGGGGTTTCTCAACTCCTGATGCTGAAATCCGAAGATGCTAACTCTGAAGGCGGTTGGAGCTCTCACGTTTCGTTCGTCATCACATGGAAGTGAGACGTTTCTCCAGCACTTTGTGTTTAGGTCTAGAAACACAAACACTAACACAAACACACACTCGGTCTGATTGTCTCTTAGCGTCCACTGCTCCGTCTCCATCTGCGTGTGCTTTTATTTTTTCTCATCCCCTCCCTCCTCCTGTTTTGACAAGTATTTTCAGATGGGAGCGTGTGCACAGTGTGTGTGTGTCGGTGTGTGTCGGTGTGTGTGTGTCGGTGCGGTTTGCGTCCTCAGGGCTTTTCACAGTGACACCTATCAGTTTGCATCCAGTCACTTGGCAGCTTGAGAGGCCGGCTGGTTTCTGATCCGCCCGATTGTCTGGCTTGGTTCTGCTCTGAAGGGATTTCAGACCAAGACTCGCTCTCAGCTATAATCCTATCATTTATTTCAGAGGAATATTCCAACGCCCGATATTACAGAAGGGCTCAAAGTCCCTGAAGTGATAGGGAGGGAGTAGTGGAGTGACATCATCGGAGGTAAAAATACCACAGAGTGCTACACACAGTCGTACTGTAAACCCCTCTGGGAATATTACACTGCTTCACTGTAATTCACAAGAAAACTATGAAAACTGCAGCCTTTGGTTTTGTGTTTCTCAATAAATATGAATATTATAAAGTCTTAATTCGATTTTAGGGACACGTGCAAACTGCTGCAGCTTAATGAGATGATGTAATACTCTTTGATTAAATTAAAGCATGTGTTGCGTAATCTGTCAGCAGAGCAGATTGCTAATTAAACCCCACGCAGGGTTCTTAGTTAAGTTAAAACAATCTCATGACTGAGTTGCTTTAATATCGTGCCACAGCTTTAATTAACTGAGTGGAGGACTGGATTATACTGTGACTTTAAAACTCATAAAGTTGTTAATAACACAACCGGGTTTAGAATCTGATTTCTCCATAAGATGAGTGAAATACTTCAGATCAGCACCACGGACAGAGATACGTCCACCGGGCTTGTGACTCATTCAGGACCCTGGACAGAGGCGTCAGTATAGATTTAGGTATAATAGATTAAATCGGTCTCTTATCAAAATAAAAGCCAATTACAAAAAACTGTCAAAATAAAATCCTGATAACCATGAAATTGATCTAAAATATTAGTCATACTGTATTCCCATTAAAACCAGTTGTAATATTGGTAAAAATGTTTTAACACACGTGTATACACAGAAAGTAATAATCATTTTAATGATTTCCCAGTTGAATATGAGGCCACACGTTCAAATTCAATGGTCCCAGTCTTTTCTAGAGACTGACTAATGATTAATCTGTATGTAATAATATTATCTGTATAGAAATAATTGTAGGTTGCAGCTTTATATATATATACATATTTCCGTTTAGTCACTACCTTTGTGTGGTTGTTCTACGGAAGTAAAAGCTCAATAGAAGAAGTATGTTGAGGGGGCTTTTATTTTGAAGGGCTCAGCGGGGATGTGTGCTTCCGCTGTTCCGGCAGCTTGACGCTCGTGATGTTGTTAAATTGAGGCGCCGACGGGTCTGGATGTTATTACCGGAGCAAGCCGCTGGATCCAGGCTGAGCATCGACCCCGAGCCGCGGCCACAATGACGGCGTCCAAAGACCCGACCAAGAAGAAGCCCAAGGAGCCTCAGCAGGACGAGGTAGAGCACCACACGTGTGACTGGACAGGGGACAGGGGACAGACATGATGGAGGGACGAGGGGGACAAACTGTGGAGACTCCCGCTGCTGCTGCTGCTCCGTCAATTACTGCAGGATTTAATGAGAATAACAGGGAGACGGTGGAAGGAGCTCAGCGCGGGGACGTTCTCCCAGGTTCTGTCTCCTCCTCGGGTTCTGTCTCCTCCTCGGGTTCTGTCTCCACCTCGGGTTCTGTCTCCTCCTCGGGTTCTGTCTCCTCCTCGGGTTCTGTCTCCTCCTCAGGACACTTGTCTCAGTGCTAAAGGACAGTTTGCATGCGAAGTGAAGGAGACAGGATGAATTCAGACTGGGAGTGATTCCAGCTGTGTGGGGATTCACGTTTAAACTCTAAAGTTGTGGTTGTGGGTTTTTTCCAGGTGGCTGGATTTGTGTTTGTGGGATTGTTGACTTGTGTGTGTTTGTTGTTGTGGGTGTGTTTGTGTGTGAGCAGCTGTGAGATGTGTAATCTGTCATTGTGTTGAGTTGACTCAGAGACCAGCATCCTCAGCTCTAATGCACATAATCACACACAAACAGGCTAATTCCAAAACACACGTGTGTTATAACAGATGAGATCCATGTTGTGTTGTGTTGTGTTGATGTTTCCGTGAGAATCTCATTTTCTCTGTAAATTCAGATTCTTTCTCAATTTGTCGTCTTCTTACAGTTTCATCTTTGTGCTGCACATTTATAAACCAGCCTGTTATCCTTTATAGTTTTCCTATTTCTATCTTATTTATTCTAGATGGTGTTTCCAATCTTTATATTCAAAATAATTTATTTATAGTTTTAGTTTTTTACAGCCTCTTGCAGAAGAAACAGTTTTTATCCAGTCACAGGTTCACGTCTGCAGATTCCTCAATATTTTATAACACAAAGATCTAAATCCATCGTCCTGTGTCTTTGTATCACTGAAGAACAAGTTTATATTTGATGTCCTATATGAGTGGGTTTGTTATTACTGTAACTGCCCCTCCTACACACACACACACACACACACACACACACACACAGCAGTGGGTGGGGCAGTCATTGCACACCAATGGGCAATTGACTTCACTCCGAGTTCTAGTTCAGCATCTCGGAGATAATTATTTTCATGCTGTGTGTGTGTGAGTGTGAGTGTGTTTGTGTGTGTGTGTGTGTGTGTGTGTGTCACTGTGTGTGTGTGTGTGTGTGTGTGTAAGGCGAGCTTCAGTTCCCTGTCTGTGGCTCAGACTCGCTTCAGTGGAAAGTAAAGCGAAGCAAGTGACAAGTTGAAGTGTGCGTGTGTGTTTTGTGTGTATTTGTGTGTGTGTGTGTGTGTGTGTGTCCCTGCTTCATTAATTACACAGTTGTTCTGGGCTCGTTTGTTCCTCTTATCTTTTTCCGTTTCCGACACGTTCATTCATTTATACAATGGTTTTAATCACAATTATCCTTTAGTCACACTCGGGTGTTCGATGCTGAGATAGCCCCCAAATCCCCCCCCAAATCCCCCCCCCCCACCCCACAACCCAGAAAATCCCATCATTCGACTGAGATTCGTTTCGAGCTGAAAACGAAACCGTCCACATTGGAAACATCACTTGAAAGATAAGATTATTTTGAGCTCATCTCTCTCTCAGTTTCGTCTGATTCGATGATTCGATGTGTGAGGAAGACGTGTCTCTATCTTCGTCTGTAGCTGTTCTCAGATCTGCACTGAACTCCAGACATGTCCCTCCTGGCGTAATGTTCCTCAGGTAACTTTCACCAACCGAGGCTGAAGCCGGAGACCAAAGATCAGTGGGAGGAGAAATGATCCAGAGGCTCCAGGAGCTCTGGGTCAGCGAGTCAACACATTAAAAGTCTTTTCTGCCCCAGATTCTAAAAGAAAACTGATTTTCTGTCTGCGAGTCAGAAAATATAGAATCAGAAGCTTTTCATTTCGTGGAGAAAAAAGCGTTTTTTCACTCTAATGGCCGTTGTTGGTGGATAATCCCTGATCTGTCTAGACAGGATGAGTCCAAGCTGCATAAGAGTCTGTCTGCTTTCCAATGTCCAAGAGATTCAGAACTCAATCTGTTTGGTGTTTAGACGTGACAGACGAGTGCAGCTTCTGTTTCAAATGCTCCGTCCCAGTGTGGCCTGTTGATCCTGAAAACCCAGTTTACCTCTGAGCTGGGACCAGAGGAGGCTCAGGAGATGAAGCTACTTCCTGGACCTCCAGGTTTCGAGTCTGACACCCGACGTTTGTTTTTCTTGTCTGCAGGAGTTTGTGGACGTGAGCGTGCCGCAGAGGAACTGGAAGGGCATCGCCATCTCCCTGCTGGTCATCGTGGTGGTGTGCTCGCTCATCACCATGTCCGTGGTCGTCCTCACACCCGGTAACAAGCTCCCCTGCACACAGGGGCTTTTTAATCCAGACGTGAATATGAAAGAAGCCACCTGATATTGATGGAGCGTAGAAATCAAAACTGTATCCGGCCACTTGAAGCAGAAACAAGTTTCCTCTGCTCGTATTGAAACGTAAAGATGCATTGGAATGAAAGATTCTCAGCAGCTTCACATTTAGATGTTTCATTATACTCTGTATATTATTAATGGCTCATATGTCATACATTTCTATTCCTACGTGTATATATACATTTATATTATATCATTTAAAGCCGCTCGGTGTCGTATTTAAACATTTCTGACAGCTTTGCATAATGCAGAGAAATCTCTTGAATGAGAATAAGGCTTATTCTCCTGTGTGTGTGTGTGTGTGTGTGTGTGTAATATGTGCATTCATGAATAGATGAATATATGTAATCACTGCATCTCTCCGTCAGTGAGTCGTCCCCCCCCCCCCCTGTCGTTTGTCTTTCAGACACCATTTTGATGAAGTGTTTGCTTTTCATTGTCTCTTTGCTTTGTCCTTTCGGTCTTCACAGATAGACCTGTGAAAATACACTGGATTTCACAATGTGTCTGTGTGTGTCTGTGTGTGTCTGTGTGTGTGTGTGTTTCTCCCCAGTGGAGGTTCCCGGCAGCAGCAGGTCCAGGCTGACGGTGGCAGATCTGTACAAGCCCGAGTTCAGCGTCCACGACCCCGAGGCCACGTGGATCAGTGGTAAGTCACATCCAGAACAAAACCACTCAGGGAAGCAAAGGGAGGAACAGAGCAGCGTTTCTCTTCTTCTTTGTAAATTATTGATAAATTATCTTCCTTTACACTTTTCCCACCGACGTGGTTGTGACGTGGAGGAGACGCCGTGCACCCACACACTGTAGATCACTCTGTGGTCGGGTTTGGACTGTTTGAGTGAGTGAGTCCATGTGAGAACACCTCAAACAGAGGCCCCCCCCCCCCCGCCTACAGGTTCACCGTACAGCCGGAATCCAGCGGTCACACTCGGTGTTTGTCTCTGAGCCTCCTGCTCTGCAGTGAGGAGGACGAGCTGTGGAGGAGAAGCTGGGGCAGCTGAGGAAGACGAGGACAGCGTGACATTGAGGGAAGAGCCGTGATGATGTAACAGAGGAGAATGACACAGTGCGACTTTGAGAAGAAAGTAGGGAGGTGACGTCTGAGCAGCGTTTGTAATTTGAATCCTCTGCGTTTAATTAGTTTGGTCAGAGGTTTTATTTTGGAAGGAGCGGCTGGTCGGGGGATGTTTCCTGATTGGATCCTTGATTCTATCGACCAATCAGAGACATGAACACTCGGACATATCATCAGTTTATATTAGTTTTTAACCAGGATCACAGTCTCTCCCTGGGCTGTGATATTAAAGGAAACTAATTAAATATAGACGGATTCAACATCAGTCATTTTGTGCGTTTCCTCGTTGTGTTGATAAAATCATAATTGTTCTTTGTTTCATATTGCCTGTGAATTAGAAGCATGTGAACTCCAGATTTATAATGAGGATCGATAACCTTGTTCACGGAGCGAGTTCCAACGTGGCAGCAAATTAAATTCAGAAAATGATCATTAATGTGAGATTAAAATATATTAATTTAAATGAAATAACTAGATAATGAAAAGATTTTCAGGTTAATTGTCTCCGTCGTGTCGAACGTGAACATATGAGCTGAATAACAAACCTGTGGCTCAGACGCTGGAGAGGGACTCGACCTTTCTGTCAGCGCAGGTGAAACGGGCTCGGAGCTCGAAAATGAGAATCTGTCCACCTGAGGTTTCATCACAGACTCCAAACATTCGTCAGTGAGCAGAGGGAGGCGGTGATAATTCCACAGTTATTAGAACCATCTATTCAGAGAGATTACATTCTGTGGAAGGAGCCAGCTGCAGAGATCCTGGGGAGAACTCTGATGAGGTAAAGAGGGCAAAGTGGTTCGTGGGACAACGTTTGATTTTCACTTTGTCCTTCGAACGCTTCCAACTCACTTCAGTTTCATTCAGCTTTATTTAATGCAACCCGTATTCTTCTCTCTTTGTGTGTTTGTGCATGAACCCATGAGCTAATCAGAGCGCCCCCTGCTGACGTGCTGATCCAAACACAGATGGCCTCACAGTGTCGTGTCTTTACTGACTCTGGGTCAAATCCTCCCACCAGGAAGAACCAGATCTAAATGATATAATAATAAGAACTGTTGGTAAATCCTTTTTCAACACTCTGCTGCCTCACGCCCTCCCAGTTGCCTCACGCCCTCCCAGTTCCCCGGCACCGGTACCGTAAAGGGAGAGAAGTTTAAAATACGTTGACGCTGCAGTTGCTAAAAATGTCGTTTCCTAAATCCTTTGTGCACATCCCCAGCTGAATTGAACTCGAGCAGCTCTGGTGAAGCCTGAAGGTGACACGCCCACCTCCACTGGGGATCAGAGGTCGATGTAAACAGTGGTCGGCCATTAACTGCAGGGTTTTGTCCCCGTGCCCTTGAGCAGGACACAGACTCTGCGTCTAAGTGACTGAGGTCTGAAAGCAGCAGATCCAACTCTGTGTCACGACAAGCGTCAGTTCCTCGCTGACCTTTCTCCCCCCCGACACCTCCTCCCGCCCCCTTGTTACATAAGGAGCACTCTGCTGGAGGTGTTGGTTCTCTGCCCGACGTGTGACAGAGCGCACCCCCCCCCCCCACATCAAACCACATGTTCTCGCTCCCACTCGAGTCTGAATATGGATAATCGGAGGATCCAGTTTTTCTTATCTGCCTCCACAACAGATTGTCTCCATCCGGGGGAAGAAAGAAAGTAAATATCAGCTCCAGCTGTTTGACGACATGACAGTTGAGTTATTGCCTCGGTGGTTAAATCAGGAAGATGGAGACAGAACGTATGAGACGAGGGACGAGAGACACGAGGGCAGAAGCAGAGAGAGAGAGAGAGAGGGGAGAGTGTGAGAGATGGTTTCCCACCGCCTGCTCAGAATCAGAATCAGAATCAGAATTCTTTTTATTGCCTTGTATATTTTCACATACAGGAAATTGCCTTGGTGTGGTTGGTGCACTTTACAAACAACAATATAAAAACAACAATGCTGCGTCCTGTCCTTCCACAGGGAGATAATACTAATCACTAGTCCCGCGGCCTGTGGCTTCTCATTATGGGCTCTGGTTTGGGATGCCTCCTAACACACACACACACACAGACACACACACACACACACACACACACACACACACACACACACACACACACACACACGCTTGTGAGAACCTTATTTCAATCCCTTAAATCAGGCACATTTGATCTGATAGGACTCAGACGTCTCTGACTGACTTTGTATCAGCTCCACCAGCTGCTGTTGACAATCAGCTCAGTCTGATGTGTTTGCAGCTGCTATAACCGATATTTGATGTAAACATAGATTTTTATTTGTATATGAAACAAGTCAATTTGAGGTATGAATTAGAGGATTATCAGATTATTGAGTGTAAATGCTGGAAAACCCCCTAAAAACTAAAGACAACTTAGATTAAAGACAGATTTGATCTCCAGAAGTCCATCATCCACTCTTATACTTTCTTTTAAATCTGAAACCACCTCTGTCCAGATGAGGTTTCTATTTGCCTCCTACGTGTGTGACTCCTCCCTCTCGTTCTGAAAGCAGCTTCAGAAAACCCTGCAGGCGTCGGTGCACCCGTACTTGACTGCAGAGCCGTGCACGTTGTTGTGTGTTTGTGTGTGTGTGTGTGTGTGTGTGTGGAAGCCGTCAGCTTGTGTTTGACAGCAGCTGAATTACATCATCTCAGACTGAGAAGGGGATTTTTTTTTCCATCAGAACCACAATATTGAATTTTCCAGCCCAGCAGGGTCAGACGTCCCATTAGCACTTTTGTTGAGATTGATGATAAAGTTGGGAAATTACCGTCTGACACGTTGTTGTGGTGTAAATCTGAAGTTGGGGCCGGGTGTGATGAGGAGCTGGGAGCCCGGCTCTGGATTTACTGCTGCGCCTCCTGGAGGAGTCGTCCAGGCAACTCCAACAAGTCGCTTCCTCCACAGAGAGACATTTAGAAAATAGAGAGAAACCCAGCATCTCCCTCGAGCAGCGACAGGAAGGAGTCGATGGATCGTTCTGGGTAATTCTCCTTTTATCATTTAAATCATCTTTTCCAGCTCGGTTCTGTTGACACTGGCAATTTGCAGCTTTTCAAGTCGATGCTTAAAAGAAACATCAGAAGCCGCCTCACAGGACACGAGGTGTCAGAGACGTGTCGCTGACTGACTGAGAGACGTGAGCTCTTCGAAACATGTTGAGGGAGAACACCGATAGAAACTCTATGTCTCACTGCCCCCCCCCATCAGTAATCCAAACCGCGCTCGCTGCTTATTGATGATTTCCTTCATCATCGTGGGCATCATGGACGCTACACTGATTCCTGATGTCACCAGGAGAACCGTGTCATCTCCTCTTCAGCGGCGTGCGTCTCATTCGCCGGTCCTGTGTGATGTGAGGTCACTGCTGAGATGAATTATGTATGGAGCCTCTGTTTACATCGGGTGCTCTCGATGTGCGGTTGATGTCCAGGGTGTTTATGTCCAACTCCTCGGAGGATGAGGGAACTTCCCGATACTTGAGTTCTCCAAGCTCCTCGCTACTTGCTAATGAGGATCTGCGTGTGAATCCAAGAGAATAAAGGATTCCATTATTTATGAGGATGTTCTGTCAAATATGTGCATCGTAGTGAGACACAAAATGTCCCCGGAAAGGCAGAGTCCTCCCTTCAAAGACATATCCCCAGCAGGTCCCTCCGTGAAGCTCATGTTACTGAGATGGAGAGATAGATGAAGGTAAACACAGGAACATGGACGCTCCCATTCAGCCACAGTGAAGCCAGTGCAGAAGAGCCTGTCTTCTCTCGAATGACTCCACTGGTCTCAAAAAGAAGATCTCACCACGGAGATGATAAATAATAAATAGCGTCAGACCGCAGAATGTCCTGTGATGTCACGATGGTGCAGAAGAAACAAGACGTGGGGTTCTCTGTGAAGAGGAGGAGCTTCCTTCACCTCAGAGAGATCTTTGACCTTCTGGAGTAGAAAACAAACATCTCCTCCTCAGGTCTCCACACGGTAACGTGACCTTTATTTTGACGAGGTGAGGTCACGTTGCTCTTTGCTGACGGTGAAGTGACCTTTCCAGGAGCCGCCGGCTGTTCCATCCTCTGTTCTTCTCCCCTCAGATTCCGAGGTGGTTTACAGGAACCGTGACGGCCACGTCATCAAGTTCAACTTCGCCCTGAACCAGACGGAGGTCATTCTGAGCAACAGCACGTTTGTACGCTGGGTTTTTTCTTTTGCTGTTTTTCTAAAGATGAAGTCTTTTCTGTTATCATCCAATAACTGTGTACATTTTGTGCTTCCTGTTCGTCAGGTGGCTTTCAAGGTGGCCAAGTACTCGCTCTCTGCAGATCTGAAGTACGCGCTGTTCGCCTACGACGTCAAGCGGGTGAGTTTCTCTTTTGAAAAGACGTGCCTCCTCCAAACGGCACGATAGATCAGAATCACAGGGAAACAGCCACAGAGCTGCCGGAGCCTCCTTCTGATTTGCTTCCCTCTCACGCAGCCGTAGATCATCGTCAACATCACCAGCTGCTCCTCTCTGTTCGCTCTTGTTTACTTCCTGGCCGCCTGTCATTTACTTTGTTCTCCTGTGCAATACCCACGGGTGCTGTCAGTCTCTCATCACAAACACACACACACACACACACAGACACACACACACGAATGCTGTTTTCCTGTTGGACGTGTGGATGAAGTTTCCAACACGTGACCTGAGGAGCGTTCTCCAACGTGCTCCTGTTGATTTACAGTAGAAACATGAAGCAGCTCAGGAACCAGAAGAAGATCCAGCCTCTGGTGTCAGGGCCTTTCTGTCCGATGGATTTCTGTCTGATAGAAGACGGCTTCAACGGCTCATCCATCTTTATATATAGAAACATTCATGCTCGAGCATCACTTTCACTCCATTTCTTTTTCAGCACATTAAATTAACTGCGTTCCCTTTTTTTTTATTTGTTGCCAGAGCAACGTGGAATCCCCTTGAGGAGCTGGTATCGGATTGAACTGTGGTTTTCTTTTTTTTTTTTACTCAATTGAATTTCTCTCAGGCAGTGCACGGCCATGCGTGAAGAGATCTCAGCTGAGCAGGAAGCAGCTCAGCTCACCTGGAGGAGCTGAGGAGCTGAGGAGCTGAGGCTCATTTCTGGGAGAGAAATAGATTTTAACTTCAAGTGAGGAGCCGGAAGTTTCTGCAGAGACTGAAGATGTCAGAGGAGAGAGAAGCAGAATCAATATCTCACATAGGATGAAATCATGACCAGTTTAGGATCAATGCCCTGAAATACACGACTTGAAATATGATTTAGCTTAAATTTATGCAGCCTCTGTTTAATAAAAACACACAATGGTCTATTTTTATAACACAGCACCACACACACACACAGATGTGGTTTGTGTAAAACTAGAGGCTTTTGAATCTGTAATTTCCTGAGCTTTTTGTTTTCGCTTTTCATTTCTCTTTTATCCTTCTTCTGTTTGTTATTTTCCTGCGGCTGTTATTTTACGAGTTGCCCCAGTGACTCCTCTTAGACTTATCAGACCCAGATCAATATTTGCATTATGTGATGGTCTGAACTCTGATTGCAGATGTACAGATATTCCTACACGGCGTCTTACATCGTCTACAACATCTACACAAGGTGAGTTTTACTCTGCTGGTTTTATTTCTATGTTTTTAAATGTGATGACGCTCTGTGATGTTGTGTGTGTGTTTGTGTTTGTGTATCAGGGAGGTGTGGGAGCTGAATCCTCCTGAGGTCCAGAACGCTGTGCTCCAACACGCAGCCTGGGGCAAACAAGGACAACAGCTGGTACGTCTAAAGGCCCCCGCTCACACCATTATGAGTGTTATCATATACCATGTGTGGACAGTGGGAGGAGAGTGTGTTCCCAGTCTCTGCATCATGAGGCTTTCAACGAGAATGTGAAAGTTCATTCTGATTAAAACCCTTGAAACCATTCGTGACCTTTTGAACAAAAGAGCGTTTTTACATTTTACCCTAAATGTTTTTTTTTGCCCCGGGAGCTCCGACTGTTAAAAGAGGAACGTTTTATTTGCATGTGTGTGTTGACCCCGACAAAATGTGACAGAAATTCAAAGTGGCCGCTGGAATCCGAGCCGGGGGAAAGTGAATAAAGAAGAATCCAGGTGGAGGCAGGATGTTTGTTAACATGCAGGGAACGTCCGAGTGTCGCTGTGAAAAGATACAGATGTTAAAACCTGGTGGAGGAGAGAGACTCACACGGGTTCACTGCACCGGAGATGAACAAGAGGCTTTAACAGGAAAAAGAAGAAGCACAAATCAAATCCAGGATTTCTGTGTTTCTCTCCAGATCTACATCTTTGAGAACAACATCTACTACCAGTCGGATGTGAAGAGCGTCTCCCTGAGGATCACTTCCTCCGGGAAGGAGGGCGTCATCTTCAACGGCCTCGCTGATTGGCTGTACGAAGGTGAGCCCCCCCGAATGTTCTGTGAAGTGGAAACACAGAGAATTAGAAAGCTTCTGGACTTGTCTGACGCATCTTTAATCTGTTTGTCTATAAATTCTGTGTGAAATGTTCAAACTCAGCCGAGCTGCAGGTGGTCAATGATATTTTTTAGATGTTTCTTCTGTGAGAAAAGTCCCGTGATCTTTGGAGGAGGAAACAGTTTCAGGGCAAACTGTGTTGGGCCGTTTTAAAACGAGTCAAAGATTTGTCTCTGACATTAAAACAGCCGCGGAGCAGACGAGACAAACTCGATGAAAAATCAACAACAAGTCAACGATCCATTAAGTCGCTGTGTCAACACATTCAGCACCGAGCTGCAGTTTGCACAGAGAGCAGCACAGAGGGGAAACCAACAGGAATCATTCCAGCTCGTGGATTCAGTTTTACAGTGAAGGAAAGAGCAGCTTGTGTTTTACTCTCTGAATCAAAGCTGTAGTTTGGCTGTTTCTGACCAGCGCTCACCAGATTAGACCCAATCATCACATTCTGCTGTAGAAGCTCATGTGTAAACAACTCACTAAGAAGTGGAATAACACCAACAAATAAGATGATAAGGTTACTTCACATCCCATCCTCTCGAGAGAGACTGGAGCTCTGGTTCCTGCTCATCTTCGTCTTCTCCTCTGAGCGTCAGGAACCTTCTCAGAGCTGGATGTGTGGTCTGTCTCCTCAGAGGAGATCCTGCACTCACACCTGGCTCACTGGTGGTCGCCGGACGGGGAGCGACTGGCCTTCCTCACCATCGACGACACCCGGGTGCCCAACATGGCTCTGCCCCAGTTCACCGGCAGCACCTACCCCAAAGGGCTCCAGTACCCCTACCCCATGGTAAGCCCCCCCTCCTCAAGCTCTACTTCAAATCAGGCGTAGTGTCAGGTGGTGTCTTGAGTCCATCAGTGTGTGTTCTGATCTGACGTCCTCAGGCCGGTCAGACGAACCCTGCGGTCAAGCTGTCTCTGGTCAACCTGTTCGGAGCGACTCACACTCAGGAGCTGCTGCCTCCAGATCAGCTGCGGCACCGAGACTTCTACGTCACGATGGTGAAGTGGATCAGCCCCACCCACCTCGTGGTGCGCTGGGTCAACCGGGCGCAGAACCTGTCGCTGCTGACGGAGTGCGACGCCACGCTGGGAGTCTGTCTTCAGGTGGGTGCTACTGGTCCATGGAAAGAGATGCAGCTGACCAGTGAGTGTTCACCATTGATTCTTATCGCCCCCTGGTGGCTGGCTGCAGAACTCTTACATACAGTGTTAAAAACAGGTTGAAACGTCTTGATGACAACTGAGAACCTTTTAATTGCCTCTTGGTTATTTAGCACCATCGCCTGGTCGGTTGAGTTGAAGCCTGACACTTGAGCATCGGATGTCTGGTTGCCTGCCGGCGCCGTGACCTCTTTCAGAAATGGTGACATGCAATGAATCCTGGGACATGTTGTCCTGAGACCTGTCCAAATGGTGACAGTCTGGTTTGCGGTGCTGGGACGCAATCTGTCTTCAAATTGAGACACAACTTTCATCTATGAATTATTCGTAGAACCTTAAATTCAAGTGGACGTGAAGTAATCACCTCTTACTCAACATATGTCTGGATGAATCCCGGAGAAGTGATGTCTGGATGAATCAACCTTTACTGTGTGGAGAAGTGAATCTTTGTTTGTCTCCTCCTTTCATTCAGAGACACAGGGACACCTCGGAGACGTGGCTGTCCAGACAGGTAAACCTGGACACACACGTTTCTCTTCAGTCTCTGATTCCTGCTCACTAAATGTCCTCAAGTGCAGGACATGAAATAATGACCTTACCATTGTGTGGGTGCATCTCCATCTGAATCTCCCAGTGATGAACCATTAAGGAGTGTGTCCCCTCTGAAGTGTGTGTCTCTGAAGTGTGTGTGTCTCTGAAGTGTGTGTCTCTGAAGTGTGTGTGTCTCTGCAGGGCCAGGAGCCGCTGTTCTCCAAGGACAGGAGCAGGTTCTTCCTCACGCTGCCTGTGAAACAAGGAGGTCAGGGAGACTTCCACCACATCACCATGTTCACAAAGAAGGTGACTCTCCCCTTAGTCTCCCTTCACTCTCTTTCAACCCCCCCCCCCCGCTGTTTCTCCTTTTAACCCTTGAAACTGATTGTCCTCCAGCTGCGGAGCGACCAGGACGAGGTTCGCCATCTGACGTCAGGAGACTGGGAGGTGACGGACATCGTGGCTTACGACGAGAACAACCAGCTCGTGTAAGTTCCAGTTTAGTTTCTGACATTAGATGCAGAGAAAAACCAGTAAAACTCCAACTCCCAGCACTGTGGCCTTTTAGCTGCGTGAAGACACAACCCGCTGCAGAACAACACTTATTAGAAAATGAATTATTTAACATCCGGTGCTTTGTGGCTTGTGGTTTTTCCGATGTGATCGTAATGTTCTCGGTTCTCTGACGTCTTCTCCAGCAGAATCTGAATTCTCCAGTCCTTCTTCGCCCGGTGGATTCTTCTGTTGTGTGTCGCAGCAGTGAAATGTGTGTGTTTGTGATCGTGCTCTGTGAGCCGCAGGGTGTGTGGTCGGGCAGAGGCTGCTGAATGCACATGTATAATAGATCCATGACCTTGTCCTACTTCAGCTGCTCTGCTTCTCCTACACAGATACTTCCTGAGCACAGAGGAGTCGGCGCAGCAGAGACACTTATTCTGGTAACGCACCACCACCACCACCCTGTCCTCCTCTCAGGGGATTCATTCCTTCTATGACCAGTAGGATAAACACATTTCACCTCTCACAGGGTCTCCACCCTCGGCCTCTTTCCACGGAGATGTCTCACCTGTGGACTGAAGGAGGAGTGTACCTTTTTCGAGGCGAACGTCCACCCCGACGCTCAGCACGCCGTCCTGAGCTGCAAAGGTCAGAGAGTCAGGAGCAGCTTCTCTCTTCTCTCTGGATTAGTCTTCTCCAGAATAACATTCAGAGATTATAATCTGTTTACACACAAACTGAACCATCCGTCAGTAAAAGTGGAAACTCTCCTTCCCTGTCAGGCCCTGGAGTTCCAGCTGTGCTGCTCCTGAATCTGGACGACGTGGACTGTGAGTCGTCCTCATTGCGTTTCATGTGAACCCAGTTTGTGTGTCCAGATGTTGTGTGTCTCAGATTAAGAGTCATCATCTCGTGTGTGTGGAAGCAGCTGCAGGATTCCAGGCCGGATGTTTTGATTCCAACGCCCACGATTCCTCTCGTTTCCATAAGATAACAGTCAGCGCTCCGAGAAGCACAATACATGTGTAAAAAGTGCTGAGTCATTAGACCGAATCATGACTCAGATTACCTTCAGTTCTGATCAGAGTCTGAAGCTTCACGTGTTTCCTTTGATCTCTGAGTTCTGGTTTCACATTGAGCTTCAGGGACTAAAGACTTTTGTCTGACAGACGTCCTGTCGTCATCACAGAGTGGGCGGCGTCCACCGATACTTGACCCTGATTGGCCGTCTGACGTGTTGCCAGCTGGGGGGGGGGGGGGGGGGGGGGGGGTAGTAGTCTTTCTGTTTCTGGTTAATTTGGTTGCCATGGTAACATCATGATGGTTTTACTACTCTCTACAGTACTACAGTACGACACAGTCTCCGCAGTACTAGAGTACAACACAGTACTACAGTACTACACAGTACTCATTACTAGTTCAAATGCATCAAATGAACCTCCTCGTGGTCCACAAATTGTTTCCTCCTGCAGCTTCTTCTTCTTCTTCTTCTTCTTCTTCTTCTTCTTCTTCTTCTTCTTCTTCTTCTTCTGCTGTCTCCGCTTCCTGTGATTGGTCCAAAAGTCCAAGCTACCCACAAAGTTATTTCCCTCTAATTACCTCTGGTGCTTTGGTCCGAGGCCCTTCTCCCTCCGAGTCGTGTCTGTTGAACTCTGTGACTCAGTTTTTCATTGGACAGAAACTTTATTAATCTCTTTCTTCTCAGCGTATTTCATCCTGGAGAACAACCTGCCCCTCCGCACGGCGCTCGGGACCAAGAGGACGGTTCAGACCGACATCCGCGTCATCACACACGGCAACTTCGGTACAGATGAAGAGCAGTAGAAAGCTGTTTGTGTGTCTGTGTGCGATGCTCCTGAGATCTCACACACACTCTGTCTGCGTCTCACAGAGCTGCCGCTGAAGCTCAACTACCCCCCCGACTTCTCCGAGTCCTTCCTCTACGGCCTCCTCCTCGTCGTGTAAGCCCGTTTCTCTGCTTTGATTGCATTTACATTTTCTCCCGTTCCCGCTGAGAGCTGCAGCCCCGGCCTTCAAAGGCCACGTTCACCTGGACCACTGGTCTGGTGGGTTTGAGGCTGTTTCCACGAAATCTGGTGCTTCAGCAGAAAACTGAATTTCAGCCTGAAACCAGGAGGCTTTTCAAACTGTGATGTCGTCCTTTTATTACAAGCAGGATAAAAACTTGTTGTTTTAAAGACAAGCAGATTAATAATGTCCTTGAGGAACCATTCACCTCTCGGTTGCTTCCCGACAGCGGCAGTTCTCCCGGGACCCAGACGGTGACGCAGGAGTTCAGGCCGGACTGGGACTGGGTGCTGGTGGGATCTGAGCAGGTCATCGTGGCTCGACTGGACGGCAGAGGTTCTGGGTTCAGAGGTCAAAGGTGAAGTTTACTCTCCTCAAAGCGACGCACATAGAAGCTGTGTGTGTCTGTGCGTTAGACTCTGAACTGATGGTTTCTTCTCCGCAGGGTTTCACAGGACGTTCATCTGAAGCTCGGCTCCGTGGACGCTGAAGACCAGATGGCTGCTCTCGAGTACGTCACACGCTCCAGCTCCTTTTACCTTGGAATTGTCTGTGAAGGAGATTTTTGAAGCTCAGCGTTGGCGGCCCCTAGTGGCCGGAAGGCAGAATGTTTTTAGGTTGTCAGTCCGTTAGTCTCACTCTTCGATCTATCGCAGGAACAGCTTGAGGGAATCTCTTTGAATGTGTTCAGTCACGCTCCTGAAACATGTTGTCGGCCTCTGGAACCTGATATTCAAAGTTTGGCGTCCTGGTGATTTTAATTTAAATGAATAAATCTGAACGTTTAATGAAACCGGACGTTTTAAGAAAGATTATCTCACGCGTGATGGAGCTAATGATGAGTTCAGTTAATCCATGTCTTCAGGAGGTCTCTCAGAGTATCGGCTGTTTGTGTTTGGGATCAGAATAAAGAATAAAAACAGATTTAGGTTTGAGGCTTCGACTCATGAATGTTAACGACCTGCGAGCGTCAGGGTGAAAAACAACTTCTATTATCGTGCTGCCCTTTTTCTTTATCTGCTTTAAAATGCTCCGTGTTGTTTTTTTCATGAATATCTTTATGCGTTGAGATTCTATCAGTGCGACTCAGGTTCTGAAGAAAAGATTAAAAACAGATAGAAACCAACAGGCGATTCTTCTTCTTCTTCTTCTGTCTGGTTCTCTTGTTTCTCTCATGCGCTCGTCTCAGGATTGACCTTCGACCTCCTGCTGGTCACCTGTTTATCTGTCGGTCTCCTCGCAGAGCTGCAGCTGAGGCCTCTTTACTTGCAAGCTCATTTCAAATGTGTTTGTGTTCTGCAGGTACCTGGTGAAGCTGCCGTTCATCGACCGCACTCGGGTCGGAGTCTTCGGGGAGGTTCGTCCGTCAGACTCTGAATTCATCAGATCTGACGCTTGAATTCTCTTATTTTGATCAATAATAACACAAGTGTGCGTGTGTGTTTAACATGAGAGACGACCCACAGCTCGTTGTGTCTCCATCAGGATTACGGCGGCTTCCTGGCGCTGACGATGCTGAAGTCGCCGGAGCGGCTGGTGCGATGCGCTGCGGCTCAGACCCCCGTCATCGACTGGTCCATGTACGGTGAGGAGGGTTTATTACCTCTGCTGCTGCGCTCGTGACGTCTTTGTCCTTCACAAGTTGGGCCGGCGGCTGAGACTTTAATTATCTGTAGGTTCTGCGTACGGGAATTCAGGCTTATTGGGTTTAAGGATGAAAAGCTTTCATTACTGGGACCAGTGTCAGAGCAGCGCTGGTGTGTGATTAGAATCTAATAAACACAAGTGAGGGAGAATCCTCTGGAACAGAAAACAACAAGGATTCAAAGCCTTTGTTCGAGGCTGGAAAAATATGCTTTAAAAACATCATGAACTCTGTTAAACATGTAAAATCATTTTGTTAAAGCAAAAAAGAAGCTTCTGCATTTGTTGTTGTGCCACTTAATTCTAATTCTACTTCTAATTCTTTCTCCTTCAGCCTCGGCCTTTTCTGAGAGATACCTGGGCTCGCCCTCCACCGAGGAGAGCAAGTACCAAGTGAGCTGCTTCTCCTCCTCATCCTTCTGTGGCTGGGCCTGGGTTCATGTTCATTTATGCACCAAATCTCAGTTTTTACACTGAAGTTCAGGTTAGATTATTGATGGAAACAGGAGTTAAACTGTTCACAGAGCCAAAAAAAAACCAAATGTTGATACTTATTAATATTATTGAGATATTTACATGGAAAACCCCCCAGTTGAGTGTCATGGTTTGTTTCTGTGTGCACGTGGACTCCAGCTCTGTTTCCTGGTCGTGTGGAGGTCGCAGCTCTTTCTAAAGCAGTCACCGAGGTCTAAATGAAAATATGCTCCACTCTTCCTCGCTTCACAAACAAACCTGATGGAGGCAGGAAACCAAAATACTCAGTTGTCCTCCACGTGAAGGTTGAAGCCAGCGTGTGTTTTTCCTCCTAAGTGGGCTGAAGCATAACTGGGCCAGAGGACGCTATTTCTGACTCTCACAGCCGGTGGCAGCTTGTGTGTGTTGAGTTCTGCTACAAGTGACGTCTAGAGACATGAGATGTGAGATGTGGAAGCATCTGATCAGACTGAACCACCAGCAGGACGTCATCCCTCATCTCGTCCAGAAAGAGACGGGTTTAAAAACGTGTGTTTGACCGGAAAAAATATTTGAATCCTCATAACTTAGATGTGAATTCAAAACCTAAGATCCTCTGAACCTGTAGCAGCGTCTTCCTACTTTTAAAATCCTTCCTCCCGCTGCTCTTCAGTCGTCATCCTCGTCTGCTCTTGAAATCCTCCTCTGATGT
The DNA here is from genome assembly GCF_949316205.1 of Platichthys flesus. Classification (NCBI taxonomy): domain Eukaryota; kingdom Metazoa; phylum Chordata; class Actinopteri; order Pleuronectiformes; family Pleuronectidae; genus Platichthys; species Platichthys flesus. The sequence goes on along the minus strand of NC_084966.1, from coordinate 1,904,050 downwards.
TTCTGAGTTGGACTAACGTCTCTTTATCTGTGCGTCCAGGCGTCCAGAGTCCTGAGCAACATGAAGGGTCTGCAGGGAGGAACTCTGTTCCTGGCTCACGGGACGGCCGACGGTACGTCCTCGCTCCTCACGTGTGTCCTCACCGGCAGGAGTGAGTCCTCGGTCTCACACGTCTCCTTTGTCTCCACAGCCAACGTCCACTTCACGCACTCCGCAGAGCTCATCAAGCACTTGATAAAGATCGGAGCCAACTACACCATGCAGGTAGATAACACGTCTCATTCTGAAACCAGCTGTCAATCAGGATGTTTCACTCTGTGGTATGAAGGAATGTCCCATCAGCTAACATGGAGGATGGGGTTTATGACGTGTACTGTATCCAGCCACCAGGGGGCGATCATGATGCTCTGAACTGTCATCTATCTTTATACAAAGCTGCAGACAGATGAAAATACAGCTTCTGTGTTGTGTTGTGTTGTTGTGATGTTTTCTCACTCACCTGATTCTCACTTCACCTCGGGGCTGAAATTCCTCTTTAATTCAAAATCAATGTTATCGTCCCTGCGCTCATGAAAACCTCATTTCACACCTCGATGAAAAACCAGGAAGAAAAAAAACACTTAACTCACTGAAAATGAGGCTTATAAAAAAGTGTATATCTGGAAACTTGGCTCCAACAGAAACTAAGAGTTTTTAATGGATAAAAGAGTTTGAGGAAGATTTCCACTCTGACCATTAGAGATCAGTTCTGAATATTTTGATTTATGATATTCAGTCTCACATGAATCTGCGTTATCTCATGACTCAGTTTCCCCCCGTCCTCTTCATGTTTTCAGATCTACCCGGACGAGGGACACTTCCTGTCCCAGCGCAGCCGCATCCAGCTGACTCACTCCCTGATTGGTTATTTCCGCGGCTGTCTCCTCGACGCGTCGTCGTTACTCGAGCAGCAGCGGGACGACGAGTGAGAGGAACAGCCTTCCACCACTGTGTGTCTCGGTTTGTGTGTCAGTGAGCGTTCGTGTCCCCCTGGTAGACTCAAGTGTGTGTCTGTGTGGGCGTGAGTGTGTGTTTTTTATACCTGTCGTACACTATATGACAAAACAAGCTTCTTCTCGACATTTCAGACTAGTTTCCATCGCTCGTCTCCTCAAGTAGAATAAAGTTCCCACCGTCCGCTGTAATGTCGAGGATCACGATCACCAGTAGGGGGCGCTAGCTCGCAAGCATCGGAGAAGCTATCACAGAATATTTAATTAAAAATGTATTTAACTACGTAGCTTGTTGATAACGTGTGTAACTTCGGCCACTAGGGGTCGCCCAATCAAAACAATAACGAAAGAGTTCATGTATAAAAGTTTTACTGACGTTACACAGAAACATAAATCTAGTTTTTAGACCTTTTAATGAAGAATTGTTGCATATTTTATCTTGAAAGATTCTGCAACTGGCAAAAATCTAAAGTTCAAAAGTATGATCAACCAAGGGAAATAACTGCATTTAAATTTAAACGTTTTTTGGATAAAGCCAGTAAAATAGAAAATGTCACAGTTGATCATAGTTAGAAAATGTTCAGCCTGTGTGTGTTTGTGTGTGTGTGTGTGTGTGTGTGTGTGTGTCTGCCTCTGTTCACTGTATTTTCTTATCGTGCCACAGAAAACACTCTGAGCCTTTATGAAGATTCTCTGTTGACGGGTTGAAAACGTTTATTTTTTTTTCATTTAGGATTAAATGGATTTTTTAGCAGCCAATAACATCGATCACAAACTCTCTCTCTAGATATTGTAAAAAAAATAGTTTTCATGCAACTCGGCCGTCTTCTAAAAAACAGATTTGATTTAAAAACAAACAAGAAGGATGTTTTGGTGTCGTGTTGTTAATCCTCTCATTTAATTTCTACATTTATCACGAGAGTCAGTGGAGTCGTCCGACCTCTGGACCTCGATAGATGGACAAAACTTTACTTTACAGTCCCTGGTTCTGTTTCAACTGGGATTTTTTTATTTATTTTTGTATTTATTTATTTCTAAAGTCGATATTTATTGTTTCACAACATGTATTTTCTCTTTTAAAGAGATTTAAAGGGTCAGTAGGTGACTTCCCACGTCCTCTGTGTCTTTCTATTTGTTTACGACACAGTTGCATTAACTAAATGAGATTATTGCTTTGACGTGACTTGACACTAGACTCATCTGTTAAAAACAGAAGACTACAGCTTATGATTTATAACAGACAGTTTATTATTACTATTACTTGGGAAAATATAAGTTTTTCTATGTTTTTATTAAATTTGACTGCTCTTAAAAGTGGTTTAAAATCACTACGTCCCCTTTGACAACAGCTGAAACAAATATCTGGAGACAGAAACATGTTTTGACTTTGACTGTCGGCCACACACGAGCGTCATTAATGGCCTCTGCGCTGTTGTGGCTTTTAGACGATTTTCCTCTAATTTCCAAATCTGCTATTATCAACTAAATAAAAGCTGAAGTGACAAGTGTCCCTGGGATCTGTGGAGATGATTCTCCAGGGCCAGGCGAGAGGAGGGTTCACCTGGCTGACGTCTTTCTCTCTCCTCGGGCACAGCCTCTCTCCGATCCTCCAGATAGAGGTGACGCGTGGAGCTGCTGCCGTCCACTGTAGAGTAACTGTGTGTGACGTCCTTCTTGTCTCTGTTGGGATTTGTAATGTAAGTCTGTTTTGTTCTCGGGGACGGGGAGTTCTGTGAATGTCCGTGTGAATCTAGAGGAGCTTACTGTATTTTTTGGCTGTTTTAATATTAAAGAACAATGAAGGAGACGTGTTCGGGTCTTGTTTTGTGGTTGAGGAGTCAAAAGCATCTCTATTTTGTCTCTAAAGTTTCCAAGCTGTTGGCTTTGTGTCTCTTTGTGGTCAATTTGCATCAGTATGTGTTTGGTTTGCATCATGGTGTGGTCATTTTGTGTTTGCTTTGCGTCCCTGTGTTCAGTATGCATCGGTTTGTGGTCTCTTTGCATGGTTTTGTTGACATTTTGCATCAGCATGGTCCTTTTGTGTGGTTTGTGTCTCTTTGTGGTCGCTCTGCCTCGTTTTGTTGTCGTTTTGCATCATGCTGTGGACATTTTTTTTCTTGTGTATTTCTGCAGATCTAACTCAAACATTTTTATCTTGTGTATTTCTTCAACCATCCATTGAACCACGTCAATCCGTCCTGGTTCCACACTGGCTGCAGCAGCTTCTTGTCTCTGTCCTGCTGAGGACATGTGACTGTGTTAACGTGCCTCACTCACTCACACATGACGGAGGAGCTTTCTGTTCTTATGAAGAACCGGAGAAAAGAACATTTATCTTTGTCTCTGACCTTTGTGACCTTTACAAATCCCCTGCCCACACTGTTCAATCTCAGCTTTAATTACATCAACGCAATTACAGAGCGAGCGCGAAGGCCTCGTCCACCGAGGAAGGTGAGGACGAAGAGTCACACAGCAACTTCACAAACTGTGAGTTAAGACCTGACCCGGGAAGTAAGTCTGTCTCTGGTGGCTCTGCTTAGAAAATCCACAAAGAACAAAATCTACTGTAACAAAAGAGAAGAAGCTCCTTTTGAAACCAGCTCTACTTTAAAGAGCGAGGCCGAGGTCACGTCTCGTCCCCACCAGAGGGAGCCGTGGAGCTCGCTGAGGTTGAGGAGAAACTGCCACTTACTGCTGCTAAGATGGAGGCTGTTGACAGACCTCGTCCTCTCCAAGTTATCTGGTGACTTCTGCTCATTCTGCAGCTCTCTGACGATGCTTTATCATTTTTCTCTGTAGTTATTTAGCATCATATCGTGGACACTTCAAATTTATTCGATTTGAATCATTCTGTGATCAGTATTTGGTCATTTTGAATCTTTGGGTTGGTTCACATCTTAAGATTTCTCTTTCGAAGTAAAAAAAAAAAAAAATTCACCAAAAGAGGAACAGCAGGGACCTGTACGAAAGTAAAAAAGATTTAAAGTCAGATATTTAAACACTGGTGAAAATCTGCTGTTCTGATTTATTCGGAGGCCTCTCACTGCCACCTGGTGTTGGAAGATGTGCAGTTCACCCACAGTGGGAACACTGGTTGTGTTCAGTATTTGAAGTAAAACAGAAGAAAAGTAAATCTTTAGTGCCAACTCTCAACTTGAGTTCAGTTTCTGACTTTTACTGAAAGAATTTAGCAATTATTTTGGATAAAACATAGTAAATATGTAGATTAACCACCACAGCCCGAGAAACAGATTCTCAGACCGATGATTAAATCAAAACATAATTTCAGCTTCTAAAGGCAAATGAATTCCCAATAACTGATCAATGATCAGTTATCATTTTCAAAGAGCATGTTAAACTGAATAATGTCGTCAGAACAAGGAGTCGATGTAAACAGCTTTATTTAGAAAAAAGCCACAGATGAATTCTTCTCCTTCACTGGAGATGTGAATAAAACCAAACACCATTGGATTGAGCTCAGACAAACTGCTGCAGCGGCAGGAACGTTTTGTTTATTAGTGGTCGACACACCAGCTGTCAATCTGCACATGAACACTCTGTTGAACATTAAAATAAACTCTGGACATTATAATCTGAGAAAATTTGAACATTTCATCAACCCAGCCCTGTCCTCGTGTTTAATACTCTTCGCCCTCTTCGTCTTCCTCGAACGAGTCGACGCCGACCTCCTCGTAATCCTTCTCCAGAGCGGCCATGTCCTCTCTGGCCTCAGAGAACTCGCCCTCCTCCATGCCCTCTCCCACATACCAGTGCACGAAGGCCCTCTTGGCGTACATCAGGTCGAACTTGTGGTCGAGCCGCGCCCAGGCCTCGGCGATGGCGGTGGTGTTGCTCAGCATGCACACGGCCCTCTGGACCTTGGCCAGGTCTCCACCGGGAACGGCGGTGGGCGGCTGGTAGTTGATGCCGACCTTGAAGCCGGTGGGACACCAGTCCACAAACTGGATGGAGCGCTTGGTTTTGATGTTGGCGATGGCCACGTTCACCTCCTTGGGCACCACGTCTCCGCGGTACAGCAGACAGCACGCCATGTACTTGCCGTGGCGGGGGTCGCACTTCACCATCTGGTTGGCGGGCTCGAAGCAGGAGTTGGTGATTTCAGCCACGGTGAGCTGCTCGTGGTAGGCCTTCTCTGCGGAGATGACGGGGGCGTAGGTGGCCAGAGGGAAGTGGATACGAGGGTAAGGCACCAGATTGGTCTGGAACTCGGTCAGGTCCACGTTCAGGGCGCCGTCGAAGCGCAGGGAGGCGGTGATGGAGGAGACAATCTGGCTGATAAGGCGATTGAGGTTTGTGTAGGACGGACGCTCGATGTCCAGGTTCCTGCGGCAGATATCGTAGATGGCTTCGTTGTCAACCATGAAGGCGCAGTCGGAGTGCTCCAGGGTGGTGTGGGTGGTGAGGATGGAGTTGTAGGGTTCCACCACGGCTGTGGACACCTGAGGAGCCGGGTAGATGGCGAACTCCAGCTTGGACTTCTTGCCGAAGTCTACTGAGAGGCGCTCCATCAGGAGAGAGGTGAAGCCGGAGCCGGTTCCTCCGCCGAAGGAGTGGAAGACCAGGAAGCCCTGGAGCCCAGTGCACTGGTCAGACTGGAGGAGAGAAGAAGAGAAGGTTCAAACACACATCTGGTCTCAGGGTTTAGAAGAGAAGGAATTTAGTTTGATGTGGTGGTTTTCATTCAGCTCACAAAATCAATAAATCTCCCTGAGCTCTAAACCACCAGCTGATGGAGTTTCCTCCACTTCAGACACTGATTAAAGACGTCTGCTGGATGAGTTGTAATGACTTCAACGTGTTTGGATCTCAACTCTAAGCAGCCAGCGTCTCCTCAGCTCCTCTTACCAGTTTGCGGATCCTGTCGAGGACGGAGTCGATGTGCTCCTTTCCGACTGTGTAGTGACCGCGGGCGTAGTTGTTGGCGGCGTCTTCCTTCCCAGAGATCAGCTGCTCGGGGTGGAAGAGCTGGCGGTATGTTCCTGTACGAACCTCATCTAGAGAGAGAGAGAGAGAGAGAAGAGGGCGAGCTTTAATACTGATGATTGATTTGTCTAAAGTATAAATCTGTTGAATTCAGATTTTAAAACTTACTGAAACAAACTGCAAATATTCAGTGTATAAAGAGTAAAACCTAAATCTACAAACACTTAGTTTTGAAGGAATTTATAACTTTAATTGCGTAAAATGAACTTTGGCCAGACTCTAAATGTTGCATCACATCTTGAAACAGTTTATTGGTTTAGCTAATGATCAGCACGAGTCATCTTTATAGATCACGTCTCAAACAGAAGCTCGTTGAACTCCTCGTCTGTCGCTCCGGGGCAGGAGCGTTCTCTAGCTAAAGGAACCGGTTCTCCTCCTCACCGATGACAGTGGGCTCCAGGTCCACGAAGATGGCCCTGGGGACGTATTTCCCGTTGCCGGTCTCGCTGAAGAAGGTTGTGAAGGAGTCGTCTCCGCGCCCGTCGGACTTGACGGTTGGCATCTGTCCGTCCGGCTGGATGCCGTGTTCCAGACAGTACAGCTCCCAGCAGGTGTTGCCCATCTGGACACCGGCCTGGCCAACGTGGATAGAGATACACTCGCGCTGTGGATGGAAGAAGAGAACCATTTAGTCTTTGATTTAAACAACGGCTGACTGCAGATCAGTTTCCAGCTGCTGAAAGTCAAAAAAAACTGCATTTACAAAACATAAAACCGGTCAAACCATTTTTCTGGAAAGCTGAAGCTGTCATATCTGTTTTTAACTGGTCTTGACTTGCTGAGAATGACAGTTAACTGGGTGGAGTCCACGTGTCACTGGGACTTTTCTTTTTTTATTTGCATGAGGTCGTCCTCTGCAAACAGCCGAGTGCTCAAACATCCTTGTCAGTGGGATGTGAAATCAGCCGTCAGATCTAAATACGCCAGTGGGGGGGGGGGGGGGGGGTGATTAGCACCGTTGTGTCGGGGCCAAAGTGCTCCCACACCCTGCTGAGGCATTTCTCCTTCCCAGTAAATAAACTGGGTGTTGGGAGGAAGGAGCTGGTTCCTACCAAGTGGAAACCAGTTTGTTCTCATTACTTGAGCATTTGACCCGAGGGACATTAGTAAACTGCTCTTTTCAAAAGAGAGAAATAACTTGAGGATGAAATCAGCTTCATTCATCGACTTCCTGCTGATGTGTTAAAGCTTTGTTCCACCGCTGTGGTCACATGACCACTGCAGATCTGTCAACAGAAGTCCAACTGCCACTGGTTACATGAGGACACAACTGGTTTCAAAGTGTTGCTGCGTCAAAGTGAAGTTAAATCCACGTCTGACTAATAGTTCCTCATTTACTGGTGATGCAAGTGGAGGGGGGGGCGGGTTCAGACTGTGCCTCTGACCTAATTCTTAGAGGAGACGTGTGACTCGCGCCTGTAAAATATTTGTGTTGTTAAATTCCAGTGCGTAAGTCGCTCTGTGAGCCGGAGCTAGAGAACATCCTGACAGAGCGGCTCGGGCTTTTCCAGTGAGACGTCGCCAGCAACACAATCGCACTCCAGAAATGTGCTACACAACTTCTGATCACTAAGTACACAAGAGTTTCTCTCCTGGCTTCACTGAACTGAGACACAACTTTATATATAATGGGTTTATTTACCACTTCTCAAAACTAACGATTCATAAATAAAATACATGTTTAATTACTATAAAATAATTAATTTAAGTGAGACCAACTATTACAATAATAAAAACTATAGCAGGAAGTGCATTTAGAGATATGAAACTTTAATTCTTTCTTCCAGCCTTGTTGTGAATGACGACCATTTGACCTCTGACCTGCACTAAGAACCTAGAGGTGGACGTGACGTGGGAGTGGCTAATTTGGAGGCCAGCTCAGCACAAGGGCTATTCTGAGTGAGCCACCCCCTCCCCCACACACATACGCAGCAGCTCTAACCCACAAACCCTTGTGCTTATTAAATAAATAATGTTATGCTCCTACAAATAAAAGCACCCGACCAGCTGATCTCAGTGCAGATTATAAAAAGCTCCAGACACGTCACAGCTGCTGCCTGAGCGGCACAGATCTGACATCTGCTGGGGGAGTGCGACAGGAGGAGGGAGCGGCCATGTTCAGCAGCTCCGACACACTGGTTCGTGTTTATAGGACAAACCCCGCCGCAGAGATTTTTTTTAACACTTCCGGGCACAGACACCATCTACTTCCGGTTTCTCTTCCGGCCTGAAAGTGCGTCACGCTCGACGTCGGGGAGGCCCTGCGCGCGCGATCGAACACAAGGAGCATTGTGCGGTAAAAGAAGCGGGTTCGAACCCGGAAAGGAGCATTTGAACGGGTTTTATTAATGAAATTAAAATGGCCGGATGTGTTGTTAACGGTGCTTTAGCTCGGAGTTGGTTCGATCCCGCAGATCTTAAATGTGACGCGTGGAATGAAGACAAGATGTTCCAAAGGATTCCCCCCCCCCGTTCCGCCAGGTTGCGACCCGAAGCGGGAACAGCCACCAGATGTCAAGCGTCTGTTTCTCAACGATTTCAAAACGATCCGCAAACATTACGACATCCGTCCTCTACGCAGGAGCTAAGGTCTACCGCACAGAAAGGGAGGGAATCGAACTCTGCGCGCTGACAACGTTGGATCGACAATGGCCCCCGCGCCTCGTGTCAGATTTAAAATCTCCTTTCCCTCGGTTTTCAAAAAAAAAAAAAAAGGGTGTTTTTCAAAATGGATGAAGCCGGCAGGGGCTGGTCGGTGGCGAGCTGCCGGCGCACCGACGTGAAATGAGCCACATCAGCATTCCTCAGCCCGGCGGGCGAGCGAGCCGCCTCCCGGCTGACAGGCCCCCGCAGCCCGGGTGGGAACACCGCGCCTTCCCCGGGCCCGGAGCCTCGCGGCTGCGACACGTCTCCCCCACCCACCGGCCGGACCTCCATGTTGTTTCTCCCATTTTAATAAAACACTTTGAAAACACTTGTGAGCGCGAGCTTCACGTGCCACAAAGCACCCCCCCCCCTCTCTCGGAGGCCATTCAGGAGGAGGCGAGGAGAAAAGCTCCAGATCAACAGGATTTAAATCAAATTAAATCAAATCCACTCAAACAGAAGCAAACACGGATTAATACGAGATGATTCAAGTTAAATGTCGGATTCGATACGCAGCAGATAAAGAAATCTCTGAATGGAGCCGGATTTAAATCTGATTTAATATCTGACACCACACGTTAGTTATTAACAACGATGAGAATAATGTGAAACTCACCATTTTGTTGCTTTAAGTTCTCTTGCTTGTGAAGACGAAGTAGAAACGTGTGTTCTCACAGTTCACCTATAATGAGATCTCTGTGAGGGAAGTCCAACCAGAGGGGAGCGCTGCTCTTTATATAGCTACTACAGGGGGCGGACCGGGGAGGAGGAGCCAAGGCCCGCGGCCACGCCCCCCACTGCTAGTTCTAAATATGAAATCACACGTCAGAATAAAACCTGGAGCATGAAAGTGCGTTTACTGAAGAGTTGGACTTCTGTTTGAGAGGATTCAGGAGTGAAGAGTGTGATCGTGTGAAGAAGAACTAGAAGAAAGAGAACAAGAGGACAAACGAGACAAAGGCTGAGGAACAAGAGGAGGAGAAGAACAGGAAGAGGAAGAGAGAGAATAACATGAAGAAAGTGGAAGAACAACAACAACAACAAATAGATTAACGATAAGAAGAACAAGGAGAACAAGAAAAAGAGCAGTAAGAATAAGATCAAGTAGGGAGAGAATAACAAGAGGAAGGAACAACAAGATAAAGAAGAACAAGAAGAACAACAAAATACGAGCAAGAATAATAAAAGCAAGAAAAGAGAGAGAATAAAAAGGATAGGAAGAAGACATAGAGGAAGAACTAGAAAAAGAAGAGTGAGAAGACATTGAAAGAAGGACAAGACTTGGATAACAAGAAGAGGAACAACAAGAGAAAGAGGAAGTGGAGGAAGAAAGACAAGAAGACAGAGGATTTTTACAAATGGGAAAGACAACAAGAGAAAGTAGAGCAGGAAAGAAATGAGAAATATAATATGAGAAAGATAAGAAAAGAGGAGGAAGCACAGGAAACACAAATATTATCATTTGTGTTTATGACTCAGACATCAACATATAGTTTATGTAAAAAACTAAAATGTATTTCACTTGAGTTTATTCTGTTTTTTCAAGTGTCTAATCTTTACAGCACCCTGATCCCCTGACGGTGTGCTGCAGGTTCCAGCCACTGGATGGCGCCCTTTCCTCGGTGTTTCCTGTATTGACCCCCCCCCCTCACAGTGACAGCTCTGGAGCCTCAGGGGCACTGAAGCCACCCACCTCAACCACGTCAGTGTCTTCTTATTACCTGCAGATGTGATCATGCACCAAAGTATCAAATGAGGCGATAACTATAATCATGATGTCACCTTCACAAGTATGTCACATTTTAGTCTTAATAATAGTTTAAAGTGATTTTCTTCCACCTTCCCTTTGTAGTGAAAAGCTCATTGAGATTTGTCTGACATCTCTGAAACACTGAGTTTCATGTGTTGGGTCCAAACGTGTTAAAAGTACTTCCCCCCCGCTCGAGCCCTGTGAGCCTCACCTGTCCATCACTCTTTGCAGGAATGCAGAGCCGACCCAGGATCAGTCAGAAGCCTGAGCTCCTCTCACCAGGACCTCAGCTCTGAATGTGAACGTCGTCCTAATCCTCAGACGCAGCCTCGAGTCTGCAGGAGCCCAGAGCTCCATCCCCTCCACTGCTCCATCCTCTTCAAACACACCTGCTAACATCTCAGGGAGCTTTTTTCAGACCAGACGAGAGATAGTTTGCGATAGAGGGATGATGGAGATCTTTTTCATGTGCTGTGTTCTCCCCCCCCCCCCCCCCCCCGTAGCACCACAGATTACTTTTCTTTTATAGCCTGAAAACTATTTCAGTGTTGTGCTACTTTTTCTCTGCAGCAGCTTGAGGCAGAACGTGCGTCTACGTGAAATGTGATTTAAATGAAATAATACAAAATTCAGTCTATTATCACACAGATTATTAATTTTGTTAAGTTGTTATTAAAGTTGTTTGTTTTGTTTTATTGTTTACCATCTGTATATTCTGCCTTTATCACAGCTTTTATAGTTGACCTGTCGACAGGGAACTGGGTCGATGGATCGCAGCAGGTGGAGCTGTTGTTACTGTGATGAGTGACAAACCAGTCAGAACCAAAACCAGTAAGAAAGTTCATCTTAAATCACAGTTTGCACGACACATTTAAAGTTGTGGTTTTAAAACTAAGCTGTCTGCAACACGTCCACACAGAGACGACTTCTCCTGCAGAGTTTCTGACACGCTGGATGTGGTTGGACTGGATTGTTATGACGGAGCAGGTATGTAAACAGCGTGTGAAAGAGAACTTCTTCCTTCTGCACGTTCTCCCCCTGGAGGAACTTTAAATGCATGTAAATCTCTTCCCATTGGCTGAAGTGGGACATTTCAGGTGCTTGACGAACCACAGGGGATCCCGTGTATTTATTCTGTCCTTTGTCTCCGGGCTGAAATAATCCAGCGCTCGCATTCAAGTGTTCAGACGACTGTTGGTTTCATTTCCTCCAGACTCCCTGTGTGACTTCCCCTCACACACAGCTCACTCTAATCCCCCCCAATTATTTTCATGACAAGAAGATTTAGAGCAAGTGTTTCATCCACCTGACAAAACACTTGTCTGTCCTCGAGCTGCTGCTGTTCCTCATCCAGTGGAGAAGAACCAGTTTGTCTTGTACAGAGGGAAGTGGAACAGGTTTTACTCTTTATCTCACAGCTGGACTTGTTGCACTGCTCTTGGCCTTTTGTCTAATTTAGTGTAATTTTTCATCTCTTATTGGTAATTTTATCTCCTTTTTGTCATTTTGAAGCATCTTTTGTGGCATTTAACTTCTCTTTCTGGACATGTTGTGTCTCCTTTTGCTCATATTTGGTTTATATTTGGTCCTGTTGTGTCTGGTTTTGGCAGTTTGGTCTATTTTAATAGTCTTTTTGGTCATTTTCTCATCATTCCATCGTATTGTGCTCGTTTTGTGTCTTCTCCTGGTGGTAGTGTGTCTCTTTGGTATCTTCCTGTCAGATTTGTGTTCGGTATATTTCAGTAGTACTGTTGCATTTGACATTTTAAAGCATCTTTTCAGACATAGCATAGAAGCTTTATCTCAGACCGGACCTCTCGGACCCCTGCTCCTGTTGAGTTATCAGTGTGTTGAGGAAAATCGCACAATTCTGAAGAGTCAGTTCAGTCTTAATGAATAAAATATCTGCAGCATTGTGTGTGTTCTAAAAGAATCAAGCAAATTAAACAAGACACAAATCCAGATCCTTCATGAGTCACAGAGATCAGACATTGACAAGAAGCAATAATATCTGATTTCCTATCAAATAGATTTTTCCGTTTATAATTGCAGCTGCATGTTGATCTATAATAATGACCAGTAATGGATTACATGTTGAGAGTAACTGGTGGGGGGGGGGTCCCAGGCTGTAAATCACAGTGGATGCTCAGTGTGTCTGTGCTGCTGGTGATAAGAGTTGAGCTGTATTGAAGCCGGATGGATGCAGAGATCAAAGTGGGAAGTCAGGGCCTCGAAAAAAAAATCCCACAAATCGTGCTCTCCAGATAAAAACCTGATGCTGCTGTGTGACCGCAGCCGGAGGGCCCCCCCCACACACACACACCCCCGAATAACAACCGGTCAGTGGTGCAGGAGTTTTACAATCAGAGAAATCAGAGGGGAGGTGGTGGTTGGGAGGGGGGGGGGGGGGGGTCGTATTTGGGGAAATAGCTGAAGTTTCTTTGAATATTTCTGTAGCTATTTCCTGTTGGTGATGATATTTGGACACTAAATAATCCCCTCCCTCCTAAATACCTATATTTCTGCTTATTTAGGGGACAGATATTTATGAGTGTTTGTGATTTGGTGCAGATCCAAACTAGTTTCATAAGGAGACTGAGGTAGGTTAGAGCTCAACTGAGTGATTATCTTCTTCCATCATGTTCCTGCTGAGTCCTGGTTGACCACACTGCTCAGTATCAGACCTACGCTAGCAGCTCAGTCTGTAGTCCTGCTGTGGACTGTCAGTAATATTCTCTCACGACCTGCCAATCACCATCAGCATCAGAATGAGTTGGACCTTCCTCAGATAGCGTCATTGATTTGCTTCTATCTCCCTCGGCCACGCCGCAGCATCGAGCCGCCTCCACTATGGATCTGCAGCTGGAATAATAACGGGAACGTCGCCTCATCTGGGTGTGACTTTTATTCAAAAACTCAATTCTCCTCGGCCACGGAGAAAAGAAAACGTGTCACATCTCAGCAGATAAAGCTGTGAATGAATCAAACAACTCAACAGGGCGGATTTCTAATGAGTTACCCCCCCCCCCCCCCCGATTTAACATTGAGTCTGTTGTCGTATGAATCTGCAGCCGCTCTATTTATTTCCCCAATTTGACTTTTCCCGGTGCAGGTGCTTGAATTCACAGCCTTTATCTGCTCCTCTTAATGTCACATGTAACCAAAGGGCTGCAGAAATGTCAGGCGCCCACACACAGAGACACAGACACACACACACCCACAGACACACAGACACACACACACCTTCCCCTTTTCTTTGACAAAATAATGCATGAAATCTTTGGCTTTGCGGCAAAACAATTTCCTCTCTATTGAGCATTGCTGTGAACTTTGACCTTTAACACAAACATGCAAATATGCACATGATCACTGTGGTTGTAGTCGACTCTATTTACTCTGCATACTTTGTCTGTCTCGTGGCATTTAAACATAAAAATAAGAAAATATCAAATAAAATGACCATATATTCCATCTGGGAACAACACGTTCTGTATCTTTAATTATTAATCTTATTCGGATTCAAAGTTTTATTTTATGTTTAGAAATGTGGATTTGTAAAAAATACATTACTCAAATAAAATGATGGATTACGAGTAATAAGAGTTAAACCTCAGTAAAATTATAAGCAGATAAATAGAAATAAAACTCTCTAAATCTGTTTCTGGATTTAAAATGTTAAAAAACTAATTTATGAGGTTTTATATGATAAAGAAACTAATATTACATTTGACTGTAAAATAATAATTTTTCTCAAAACATGTTTTATGTCAAGAAATAAAAGTACAAATTTTTATTTCAAATTTCTCAGTAAAAATAGAAAAACTTAGAAATGAAATGAAAAAATGGAATAATTTAAAATAGAATAAAAACATTCATATCAAACATTTAGTAGCAGTAACTTAATTTATTTATAAAATCAGACAACGACAGTTTACTGTGAGAACACAAGACCATTGTAGAGTAATTCTACTGAATACTGTGATAAATCACTATGACTAATAACCAGGGTTTGTGTTAAACAACACAAAAGGATGAGACGCACAAATCTGAGAGGCACAAAAACGTAGAAAAACACACTGTATCTGCCAAACATGTTTTTATACATTTGCAGTTTATAGTTTTGTCTTTACTTAACAATACAAGGCAAATAATTAAATACTAATTATAATTTGAATTAATGAAACAATAAAATCAGTCCTTTCCTGGTCCACAGGATTTAAAAAGGAACCGTTGCCATGCGTCACTTGGATATGATGAAAATTACAGATAAGATACGACTCTTCAAATAAAAGGTTTGCGTCCAAAATCCTTCTGAAGTGTTTTTTAAGCAGCGCACAGAGTTCAAACTGACCGGATGGACTCCAGGGATTCAACTGGAAATATCTAACAGTGCCATCGCCGAGGAAGACAACCCTCCCCGTGTGTCTCCTCGTTCTCCCACGTCTCTAAAATGGCAATGTGTCGAGGAATAACTTATCTATGACGGCGGGCGGCGGCACCAGATCCTCCAGCTTCAGGTAGAAAATCCTCTGCAGGCCCTGGATGCACAGAGTGCGCAGCTCAGGCAGCTTCTGTAAAAGTCTGGACAAATGGTTGGACCAGGAGTCTGAAGCTCCGTCTGCACACAAGCCTCCATCCTTCAGGCACTTGACCACGTTGCTCTGCAGCTCCTCCACTCTCTTCGGCTCCTTTAGTCCATGTCTCTCTGCAGGTCCATAAATCACAAAGAACCTATTAGATTGTTTATCGATCGATCAACTGTGCCCAATTCCAAATCTCTAAATCCTATAAAGTACCAGGCTGAACCTGAACGCAACATGAGGGGACGACTTTGAGTCCTGGACACTTGAAAACAACAAAGTGTGTGAGCATGAATTGAGTGTTTCTGAGTCTCACCGGTGACCAGCGCCAGGCTGCATATGCAGGAGAAGGTGGAGACGTCCAGGTTCATCCTCTGCAGGTTGGAGGAGAATTCCACGATGCTGTCGATCCACTCCCCGAAGCCCCGGAGGCACTGGAGCCGGTGCCACACCGAGCCATCGCAGAAGATCAGCTTTCCCTCCTCGGGGCTGGATCTGAAACGTGGGTGAAATTGAAAGCTAAAACGGGGCAGAACATAAATCACACTTACATGCACAAGACGGGGGAAACGAAACCTGTGGGATCATATCAAAAGAAGTGCACAGGCTCAAATTTAAGGCCCTATGATTTAAAAGTCCTCTTAATAAATCTAATGCTGCAGCTAAGAAGAGAAGTGATAAAAGTCAGGACCTGGGTGTGATTTCAGCTTCTCTACCTGTATGAGAGGCGTAACACAAAGAGCTCCAGGAAAGCCGAGTAGAAGAGCAGGTCCTGGTCGTGTTTGGGCAGAGCGGTAAAGCCAGGCACCTTCTGGGCCCACCCCCGGATCACCTCCATGGACGTGGTCAGGAGGTCGTAGAACTGCCGGACGTGCTGCGCCTCATCTCCCACAGGACTCCCGGGACTTTCCCTGAACTGCATCATGGGAGACGTCACCAATCAGAGCTGTGTTCTGTGTTTCAGTTTACAAGTGGAGCAGTTATCGTCACCTCTTACTTTGGAGTAGTCGAGATGAGAGGGTGGAGGGTTCGACTCCACATGTGCCCTGGTGAGGGCGCTCAGGAGGCTGCTGACGGGGGAGTCTGTGAGGCCTTTGGGTTTGGAGGGCAAGCGACCTCTCCGGCCTTTCAGACCGTCTGTCCTCACCACTGCAGAGCACGTGGAGAACCACACGTGATAAATAGGGTTTCGATAATAGACTGAATATAAAGAGGTTTGAAGGTATGTCTCTTTACCTTCTTTGACCATCCCCACCGTAAGGCACTTCTGGAAGCGACAGTACTGGCACCGGTTCCTCCTGCGTTTGTCCACCGGGCAGCTTTTGGCAGCCAGACACACGTACTTGGCCTTTTTCTGCACTGTGCGCTTCAGGAAGACAGGAGGAGAATCAGTCAGATGACAAAACCTGCTCTTGACCTCAATGTGATCATGTGTGAACGCATCTGAGAACCGTCGCCGACATCTCAAAGGGGTTCTACGGCACCAAAGTGAGCCTGGGTGAGATGTTCTGATCTGTGGAACCCTCTCTGAAGGGTTCTCCAGACAAGAACCTACCCTGGTTCCACACATGGATCCTTAAACGGTCCTTTTAAAACCGACAGCAGCGCTCTGGCCCCTGTGGGCCGTGCGAGGCAGGATAAGGCATTCAGCTGGCGGACAGGGCAGTCTGGGTAAATACAGGGTCGTGGACATTCATAATTTGGAGAATCGCAGGGGGAATCTCCTCAGAGACAAGGGAGGGGGGGGGGGGTATTATGTTTTTATTCAGGGCACGTCAGAGGCCGTTTTCACACAAGACATTTGACCCTAAAACGTTTGTGTCAAGGGATCAGAACGTGCGTTTGAAGTGTAATCACCAATTTAGCAGGTCTCAGAGGGATTTTTATATCACAGCCTATTACTAGAAATTAGGGTTTTATTAGGCGACAGTGAGGCCATGTGGAAAAAATATTACATCAGTGCTTTTGTAAAAGAATGATCTGATCTTTAAAAGAACCAAATTAAATCCAATATAAGCTTAAATTCTGACAACTGCATTAATCTGTTTATAATTTTAATGCAATTTTAAAGGTTCCTGTTTTATTTGTGTGTGACTCTCGCGTAGTTTTTAATGCAACTTTCAGTAGAACACAAACCTTGAAGAATCCCTTGCAGCCCTCACAGGTGCGCACTCCGTAGTGCTGGCACGCTGCGTTGTCCCCGCACACCGCGCACAGCCCCTCCGCGCTCAGGGGTCCGCGGCCGGGCGCACACGACCCCTGGTAGTCCATGAAGGGGTGCGTGTGGGCGAGCTGCAGCGGGTGAGGAAACCCCACCGCGGGCTGCTTCCCCGGGCCGGCGGAGCCCAAACCCCCGGGACTGTCCAGCGGCTGGTGCGCGTCCAGGTTCATGGACACGTGGAGGGATCCGTCGAACTTCATCTGGCAGGCGGACACACTCTGCCCGCTGTGCTGCGCGTGTTTCAGAGAGAACAACGAGAACCGGCACAGCGCGTTCTTCCTGTGCGCCGCCGCCGCCAAATAGTCCTGACGAAAAGTGTACAGAGAAGCGGAGTCGTCCCAGATGTGGCCCGCTGGAGTCTGGAAGCCGGGCGTGACGGGGGTGTGCGGGGAGGGAGACCGGTAGTAGTAAACCGAGCCCGGGGAGGAGAGCAGCTCGTCCGTCTGGTGCGAGGGATGCGGAGTCGGCTGATACCGCGGACACCCGTGCGCATCCTCCACCTTTACGCACGGCAGCTCCGCCTGAACCGGCATCTGGAAGAGGCACGGGGGCTTCACGTCGTACCCGGAGCTGTACGAGTCCGCCAGGGGGCCGAAGCTGGGGCCCGAGGAAGCAGCGGAGATCTCGCTGTTGGTGAGGTCCATGCTGAACTTGACAAACTCCGGGGTGAGGAAGTCGCAGCTGCGCTCCGCGGCTCCGCTCTGGGAAGCCGGGCTGGCTCCGGGTGGAGAGGAGCCGCACTGGGTCTGCACGCACGGCATGGTGGTCTCTGCACACCAGGAGGTACAAGTGGGTGAAGGAACTGGTTTCACTGCAGAATACGACCTGTTGCATTCAGGAGTCTGTTATTTTACTTAAAACCTGATTAAAATCTAACAATATGTCGAAAAACACTTTTGTCTTTGTCACACAAATTATTTTAACACATTTAATTTAAAACTACTTTCAAGAGTGTTCTTTTCCGCAGTTTTAAAGATCAACATGCATAAAGAATTTAATATAATTATTTATTAACTGAAGACCTGAATCGTCTTGTGTTTCAGGGGAGCTTGTTTCCTGCAGGATTTGATTTCTGGAAACAAAAGTAAAAACCACACCAGAGCGTCACTTTTAGGATTTTAAACTGAACTGAAGCTGTTATTATGATAAATGAATAATCAGAAAGTACCTTAAAGCTCCGTCCAGTGCAGCAGAGCGGTGATGAATAATCCCATCTCTCCTCTGGAGCTGGACGCGTTAAACTCCCTCTTCCCTGCTCTCTGCTGCAGACTCACATCCACAATGTGCTTTTGTTTACGCGCACCGTGTGCCAAACCCCGTTACGCACAAGCCACAGAGGGGTGGAGTGTGCGCCATTGACTGGTACAGAAAGGCGTTCATGTAATTAGGAAATAACGCTTGTGACCCACTTCCCTGCAGTTTGCGTCATAGTTATGGTATTTTATTGCCGTTTAATAACGTGTAAATCTATTAAATCATGTTGTGTAAAGATGTGTGTTGTGTGTTGAATCTTAAGTTATTCACTGATAAGAATCTGATTCATCTTTTCTTTTATCTTTGGTAGAAATCAGCGTCATTCTGCAGCATTTGAAAATGTCAGATTGTTTCACGCTGCTCGGCCTCTGGGCTCAGACGAGTGAAAGGTCTCAGTGTCTGTGAGTCGAGAGACATGTGTGTACATTTTGGTGTCTCTGGCTGCTCGTTTTAAAGTGTCATTACAGTTGTGTGTTTTTATGTTTTTGTGGTTGTGTCTTTTAATCATCTTCTTCATCTCTTCGTGGTATTTCTTTTTCTTTGAGGTCGTTTAATCTCCATATTTTGTGTCTTTGTAGTTGATTCATGTGACCTTGGAGTTATTACTGATCTCTTTGTGGTTCTGGTTTTTTGTCGCTGTTTATCTATTTGTTGTGTTTCTGGTTGTTTTGTGTCTCCAGGGTCATCGAGCATTGGTCACATTGTTGCATCTCTTCTGCTGTTGACGTACCTGTTGATTTTTTTTTGGTCTTTTTCTGTGTCTTCAGCATCATTTTGCATTGTTTGTGTTCATTTTGTGTCTCTTTGGGTTGATTTGTTTCATTGTACATCTTGTTTTGGGGTCATTTTGCATCTTTGTAGTTGTTTTGTGTAACTCAATAGTTTTAATATTTTTTGTACTGTGTGTGTGATTTTACAGGTCAGACTCTGAGTAAAATCCTTTTGGCTTGTGTCCATCAGATCCGCTCATTAATCCAACCATGACCGACAAGCAAACGACAGCTGGTGGCCCCTCAACCTTTATGATTGTCCTGGAGGAGGAGGAGGAGGATTGAGATGGAGGAAGGAAGAGGAGCAGGATTGAGGTGGAGGAGGATGGGGAGGGGGGTGGAGATGGGGATCGAGATCGAGGAGGAGGAGTAGGGAAGAGAATGGAGGAGGACAGGAAGGGGGAGAGGAGATGGAGGGAGGAAGACGTGAAGATGTAGGATGGAGGTGGGGGAGGAAGAGGATGAAGGAAAGGTAAGGAGGAGGAAGATGGAGGGAGGAGGAGTAGGGAAGAGAATGGAGGAGGACAGGAAGGAGGAGAGGGGATGGAGGGAGGAAGAGGTGAAGAGGTAGGATGGAGGTGGGGGAGGAAGAGGATGAAGGAAAGGTAAGGAGGGAGGAGAAGATGTATGGAGGAGGATAGGGGATGGAGGCAGGAGCAAAGGGAGGATGGAGGAGAACAGGGAGGAGGAGAGGGGATGGAGGGAGGAAGACGTGGAGAGCTAGGATGGACGTGGGGAGGAAGAGGATTAAGAAAGGAGAAGATGGAGGAGGAAGAAGGAGGAAGATGGAGGAAGGAGGAGGAGGAAGAAGGAGGAAGATGGAGGAAGGAGGAGGAGGAAGAAGGAGGAAGATGGAGGAAGGAGGAGGAGGAATAGTGAGGGAGGAGGAGGAAGGAGACTGAAGAAGGAGGAGGAAGAAGAAGGAGAAAGATGGAGGAAGGAGAAGGAAGAAGAAGGAGGAAGATGAATGGAGGAGGAGGAAGTAGAAGGAACAAAAAGGAGGAGGAATATGGAGGAGGAAGGAGGAAGGAAGAAGGTGAAGAAGATGGAGGAGGGGGAAGAAGGAGAAAGGACGAAGGAGGAGGAGGAGGAAGATGGAGGAAGGAAGAAGGAGGAGGAGGAGGAAGATGGAGGAAGGAAGAAAGAGGAGGAAGAAGGAAGAACACCCCCATTGTGCAACCCTGCCCTCCCATTACGTCGCCTCGAACACGATTGGACGAGCTCGCCCCTGCGCTGCCCCCTGATTGGCTGCGGGCGGCGCCACGCCCCTGGGTGTGCACTTCCTGGTTGTGGCTGTCAGACGCAGAGAACGTTAGATCAACAGCTGATGTCGCGAGTCCTGCTCAGCTTCACCTCCACAAACCTGTAAGTGACGCTACCCGAGCGACTTCCGCCCGTTTCCCGTCGCAGTGTGACCGTGTGTCTGTTCCGAGGTTTAACCGGAGAGAAGCCGGAAGTGTGAGAGTTGATGTTTGTGACGTAGCGACCATTCCTTGTCAGGGAAGGACACGAGAGGTGACCGAGAACTCTCACGTCCTCCATCGCTTCCTGTCCGGGGGGTGTTTCCTCTCGTGAAGCGCGTATTCCTGTTAGCACGCAGCTAATCCACTGTAACAACACGGTGCTAACACACAACACGGTGCTGACACACAACACGTCCACACAGGTCGCGTGCAAGCTGCTGGGAACACTGGTCTCACGCTAATCTGCTCCTACAGAGGAGAACACAGTAGAAACACTGTACATGTGGAGTTTGGTGTTCGAGCAGCTTCCTCTGTGAGGGAGGAAGAGGAGGGTGAAGGAGGGGCACCCCAGCTTCCTCATGAGGAAGAGGAGGGTGAAGGAGGGGCACCCCAGCTTCATCATGAGGAAGAGGAGTGGTCAACCATTAGAGACAGCCCCAGTAGTTGATCCTCCTGAACTGCAGCCGTCAGCAGATTCCTGTCACCAGGTTGCTCGGGGCTAATTATTGTCATATTTGGCCTTTGCAGGGTTTGGTAATGAGCAGCCGGTGGAAGGGTGTGAGCACGTGAGGCCTGTGGCTGAGTGGGTTTGTGTTGTGTTGTGTTGTGTTCAGGAGGACAATGCACAGGCTCCAGAGTCCAGAGGTTTCCAGATGTAGACGAGAAACAGGAATAACAGGCTTAGATGTGACTCGTCTTTATGATAGGAAACATCCCTGAGGCCACACTGAGGAGACTCAGGACGTTATGACGTTAAATTATGAAAAGGACGTCGAAAAACTCTAATACAATGAGAAATACAGCCAGAAAATACTGAGGGTATGTACATAATACACACCTTTCATATTATCTGTAGAGAAACATGTTTGACTCAGGTAATTGTCTGGTAGTTAAAATTGTATAATTTTAAATTGGTCAGTAATGTGCAGATGTTTGGTGCAAATTCTCTGTGTAATAATTATTCAGACCAAACTGCTTGTTGACATTTGGGCCATCTGTGGCTGAGTTGAACAGTGAGTCTGCCTCATTGTGCGTCCACTCTCTGGATCCACGTGCATCACGGTGCGGATGCAGATATTTGGGGCGTGTCTCTGGGGGGGGTGGAGGGGCCCATTGCCCTCGGCCTCAACCTGGTGTCATGTTCGGCTCGTTACGCAACACAGGCTCATATAGAGACGCTTATACTAAACTGGGAATACACTTTTCCCAGTTGCAGATAATAATCGAACAAGTTGAAGCTGCAAGTTTCTCTGTTTTAAGTCATAGTCTTTATATTTGATTAACTGTATTTTACTCTATAGCAAGTGAATCTGGGTTTTAAACAATCAGTGGATTGTTCAATCAAGTCATTTTTAAGATTAAATCGGTTTAGAATAAAAGGTCAGAACAGTTTATAAAGTCAGAAATGAAGTCTTTTTACTGTAAATGAACTCTCATACTGATGAGCTGCAACAAGAGAAAGTTTGTTTGTCCAAATAACCAATTAAATGAGTTGTTAATTGATCACGTCTCAATCGGCTAATTGATTAATCAGCTCTAACTATGATACTTCCTGCGGGGACTCTGCAGGAATATTTCAAAGTGTCCTTATGTGAAAACTAAATGTCATCTGTGTAATTAGTCATTTATCACCGACTCTTAATGCGTCGCACACAACAGTTAATTATCAGAGCGTAAACAATCCTTCTCATTATCGAGTCATCTGTCATTTAGTGATTTCCACCAATCGAAGTGTCTGATCATGTAGTGTTTTTAATGTCACAACTGAAAACAAGCGAGCGTGGTGAGTTTCCAGAGGGACGGAGGTGTCCTCTTCTTTATTTACTACTTTAAAAACTTAATAAGGGGGACAGGGACACCGGGGGAAGTTGCAGCTGTGTAATGAAGTTGTGGTGTAACAGGTTAGAAGTTGGTCTCTAAGTTCTGAGAGTTGACAGGTGATATAATCTGACACCAGCTTCCTGTCGGCGTCGTCCCCATGTGAATCTTTGTTATGGTGTTGCAGCGTCTTAGATCCTCCCCCCCCTCCGCTCACACTCGACTCCCTCTCTTTAACTCGCCTGCTTCCTCTGTTAAGTCAGAGCTTTCTAACCCGAGTGTCCCCGCTCTGTCTCCTCTCTGCACTTCACTCCTGCAGCGCCGACCATGGCGTTCAGGAAAACTCTGAAGCGGACCGCGATCATCGGCGGGGGGGCGGCCGCCACCTTCTTTGGCCTCTCGCAGTTAATCGAGTACAGGAAGATGAAGGTAAGCTGGAGGAAGCCGCCCTGGAGCTTGTGTGATCATTCCACCACATCTTTGCTTCTTGTATTTCTCGCATGAATTCAGTTTGCAAGAGTTGAGTTGAGGGTTCATGAATCCTGGCTGTGCCCTTCCTGATTCCACGAGGGAGGAGCTGCCTCTCACCACAAGTCCGCTCTAGTTTTTGGAATGTGTTTGCTTTTGCCCTGAAGGTTTCTGTTCTTTTCTTTATTTGTATTATTCTTTACAGAATGCCGTGCACGAGGCCACGTGCACTGGGTCCTGATCTGCTGAGAAACAATGAATAACATCAAACTCAATGTATTTTCTCATCAGGTTTTTATTTTTCTTCTACTTTCAAGTCCGACGAGTTTGTCTTGATCATCAAACTTTGAATTGGATGTTGGGGGGGGGGTTGAACAAGCAGTCAAAAGTTGAGTCACTGTGGATAACACTGTGGCTACCATAGCTTAGCATAAAGACCAGAAAAGATCCAACGTAGCTCTAGCTGAAAGTCACCGGCGTCTCTAAATGACATCCTCCGGAACGTGTGTTCTTCTTCATCAACTCCGGTGATGAAGAACAACAGGTCAGGTGCTTGTCGAGGGGTTGAAGTCGAGGTCCAACATTAGAAACCCAGCGTTTGTCTTCTGGTCGAGTCTCCAAACCGAGCCACGGATCTTCTTCATTATAAATAACCGCCCAGCAGCTGTTCTTCCCTTGACCTCTGACCTCACGCAGGCCTGCTTTTAGAACAGGCCTCTCCACTACATGCCAGACTCTATTTGACTGTACAACCTAATGTGAACTCTGTTTTGTGTCCCGGCGCGATAATGTCTTCTCTTGTCCACCGTCGTCCCCTCCACCAAAGCATGGATTGGTAAGCAAAGAAGTCGACCCTGATGAAATCTAATTATTTCACAATAGTTGATAATCATGCATGCGCCTGATCCCAGTGATTGCACTGCTGCTGAGAGGAATGTCCGTCTTGTCTGCTGTAGCGAAGGCTTCTGGCTTGAAGAAGTTTGCAAGGCAGCGGCCGATTGGCTATTAGCAGGGGCTTTGCTGTGCCGCTCAATGTCCTAACCTGATTACGGGGGGGGGGCATGCTTGGGCTTCGTTCTGTTTGTCTGTTTGCATCATCCAAAAATTGACAATGATTATATCATCTCCTTGTTTGTGGCTGCGGAGCCTCAATTACAAACGCCTGCGGCCATTTGCAAGTCAAATCGCTGCGTTCGCCTCAAAGCGGCTCCATGCAATCAATCAATCAGCCGGAAAATGAATAAATATCTCATCACAGGTGTGATTCACGTCCTCGTAGCGGAGGAGCTGTGTGTTCCCCTCGTAGCTGTGATTATATCTGTAAAGTGAATTGTCCTGATAGTCAGACAATGGGTTTTAATGAAGTCCACGGACTGGAGTCGGATTGGTTCGGTGGGTTTGAGACGCGCTTGCTGCAGCAGCAGGTAGAAGTTAATCCTGTAGCATGATCTGCTTTGCTTCTAACCATAATTTGTTATTGTTTGTAGCAACACTTGTGAAGTAAAGGGAACAACCAGAGATCATAAGCACAGTTATTAACTCACACTCGGCGAAGAGCAGCTTCAGAAAATCAGTTTGAGATTGAATATTTATACGTAAAAGGATAAATCAGCAAAGTTATCAAACCCGTAGTAAATGTTATTGAGGTTTATGCTACAGTTTAAAAAAGAAAAAAGAAAAATATAACGGTTGAATTAGGAAATTAAACCATTAAACTTCTCTATTGTTAATTCTGTGAAAGTTTCATAGCAGCCGATTCCTGATTGATAAATTGATCGACTTCAGATACAGACGACATGATAACTTATATGTTTCCGGCTGCTCTGCACTCATCATGATACCAGTGGATGTATTTCCAGTGGTTATGGTTTTGTTCACACATCCTGTCCCATCCATTACAACCAGATGCATCCTCACACTGATGTCAGCATGATTCAGAATGATGCATCGGCCCATCTCACAGTCCAGTGCATGCTGTGTGCTTCTCATGGTTCAAACTGCAAGTGTTGCTATATCTAAGATGTTTAAATAGATCTCAACATAGAAACTAACATAGAACTCTATTAACTTTGAAGTTGTGCGAGGTTGTGTGCTCATTGTGTGTTCTCCTGTGTCACGAGCAGACTCGGATGTCCCACGTGGCGGCGGAGGCCGAGCTGAAGGCGCCCTTCGCCAACGAGCTGCCCTCGCGGCAGGCGCAGCTGGCGGCGCTGCAGACCACCGAGGAGTTTGACGTGCTGGTGATCGGAGGAGGGGCCACGGGGGCAGGATGTGCCTTAGACGCTGTCACGCGCAGTAAGCTCACCGTCGGCTGCTCTGACCGCTTTACACTGCCACACCCCCCCAGGGACCAGACAGGTTTCAAGTCTGTAATTGTCCTGGTGGAGGGAGAGGCCCGGGCGGATGGTGACGGTTTATAATGATCTCCCTCGGAAGAGCAAAGGTCGTCACTGGAAATACACCTAATGGTTTGATCGTTCCACACTTCCACAGTTTATAGAACTGGGAGTTGTGATATTCTCCCTCTCCCCTGTTTAGCTTGATGCACATTTATCTCAACACATAAAACATTTGTGTATCAGTGCAGCTTCTCTCGTTCTTCTCCTCGACTTAGACAAGTTCTGCTCGGTTGATATAAATAACTTCACTGCAGAAGAAGATTTGTAGAAACTTTATTCTGAAAGTGCTGTGACTCATCTCACACGATGCTCCTCAGACCTGAAGACCGCCCTGGTGGAGAGGAACGACTTCTCCGCTGGGACGAGCAGCCGCAGCACCAAGCTGATCCACGGAGGCGTCCGCTACCTCCAGAAGGCCATCATGCAGCTGGACTACGAGCAGGTTCCTCTTCCTCTTCTCACACCTCCTCTTCATCCTCGCCTTGTTGCCGCTGTTGCTTCATCTCATTTCTTATGTCTCATCAGTACATGATGGTGAAAGAGGCCCTTCATGAGCGAGCCAACCTCCTGGAGATCGCCCCTCACCTGTCGGCTCCACTACCCATCATGCTCCCTGTTTACAAGTGAGTGTCAGACTCTGGTAGAAGGTTCCAGTCTTATCGTCTACTCACTATTAGCTTCAGGGGGAATGTGAAGCTCTGCAACCTGCCCAAGAACATTTCATCTGTGGCCCGACTAGCTGAGGATTATACAACCCCCCCCCCCCCCCCTCTACTTAGTGGACGACTCACTTTACCTCCAGAGTCCACAGTATGAATATAAGTGAGTTCAGGACACGAGGACAGACAGCTGAAGTCTTCAAATGATGATGTAAATGCTCCTTTCCAAGGTGGTGGCAGCTGCCTTACTACTGGGCGGGGATCAAGATGTACGACCTGGTGGCCGGGATCCACTGCCTGAAGAGCAGCTACGTCCTCACCAAGACCAAGGCCCTGGAGCACTTCCCCATGCTGAAGAAGGACAAGCTGGTGGGAGCCATCGTCTACTACGACGGTGAGTCCCCGGCTCGGTGTGTGTTCACATAGACACGACTGTGTTGGGAGAGTAAATCTAACAGGAACACGTTGGCTTTATTTCCGTAAACACCGACAGGAGGTCAGAGCTGCTGCTTCTCTCCTTTCACGGTTTTTCCTTTTGACTGGAAATGAACAGGTGATTTGAAAGTAGAGCTTAATGTTCTTTATAAATAAAGTGTCCCTGTTGCCAAGTTTCTAATTGTTCAACTGTGACTCGGCTAAAAGCCAAGAAGTAAAATAAATAACACCCAAACTAAAAAGACCAGTGTTCAAGAGGATCAAATGGTTTCTTTTTGATTTGACCTTTACTTTAGAGGGAAACTCACTGGACAAGAAACACCTGACTTTAAGAGTGCCAACCTGAAAAACTAAATTCCTAAGAAGCCTGAACAACGGGTCCTGTTAGAGAAAGTGAAAGATTAGAGATCTCCCTCTGATGTGAATCCTGCCTGAGGCGTCCACATGTCCACTGGTCCAGAATCCTACATATGCTGAGTGTCCACCTGAGTGTGAGGAGATTCCCCCCCCCCCGGGCGTCGTCTCCTCGCCGCCACTCCAAAGAACAACTGTGTCTGCGGGTGATGTGTGTGTGTGTGTGTGTGTGTGTGTGTCGTCTCACAACACACACAGCTTTGTTTAGATTTGAGGATTTTACTGTTTATTGTATCTCACAGTTAAGAACAGCAGATTAGTCGAGAGCCAGGCTGATGTGGATTTGGCTGATTTCTGATATTTGGGCTGATGTATAAACAACAAATCCTCAGATGTTGTTTGTAATTGAGGTTTGAAATTGTACATATTAATCTTGAACTCAGAACTAAATGAAGAAAAACAGAAATACACCAATGCAAAGACATTTCTGCCTTTTTAAATGAAGGAAAATAGAAGTTTTATATTCCAACTGGAGGTTTTTATCTCAGTAATAAGTGGATTTGCTGCCGGCTGGACAAACGGGAAAGAGCATTTCCTTGGTGCGAAGCAGCACATGTTTGATTTCCTCCTCCAGCGCCACCTGCTCTGAGGGGGAGACAGGGCCGGGCTGGTGGAGGGCTGGTGGAGGGCTGGTGGAGGGCTGGTGGAGGGCTGGTGGAGGGCTGGGGCGTCTTTTCTCCAATTATGCCGTCTGGAACAATCACGCCCGTGACATTTGGAAATCTGACCTTCTCTCCTGGCGGTGAGCGGCGGTCGGGCCGGCGGAGCAGCAGCCACTTTCTCCTGCTGTCTTGGTTACCGCCACCAGCCGCAGCATCTTTTATTCTCAGACACGGGGGGGGGGGGGGGGGGGGGGAGGTGTGAGGGCCTCGCTCCTCCGTGCACTCTGAGTGAGCTGCTGGTTTCAGGGCTGCTGCAGCGTCGTCTTGTGGTTCAGTGTCGGTGCTGAGGTGTTTCTAATGTTCTGACCCCTGAGGTAGAAACATCTTTAATATCCTGTGGCACCGGTTTGGACTGAATCATTCTTTATGATTCAAACTAAGACTAAACTAATGTAAATCTTTGTTTATTATTCAGAAACTCAATCCTCCCTCTTGTCCGTCCCCTGCAGGGCAGCACAACGACGCCCGGATGAACCTGGCCATCGCCCTCAGCGCTGTTCGCTACGGCGGCGCCATCGCCAACTACACGGAGGTGGTTCACCTGCTGAAGACAAAAGACGAGGAGACGGGCAAGGAGCGGGTGAGCGGCGCCCGCTGCAGGGACGTCATCACCGGTGAGGCGTGGCCGAGGTTTCCCTGACGCTCCAGTTAGAGGAACATTTAGATTTACATCAGTGATCTGTACCAGCTTTCAGAAAACAATGTTTCACATGTACCCTCTTCAAAGTGCTCTGTTTAAAGACTGTAAAATAACTGAATCATATTCGTAGGAAGTTAATCTTCCTCCCGGCTTCTACTTTTTATTGTTAGATATAAAATGTTATAAAGTCATTTATGATGCCGTTTTATTTTAGAGGCAAAGGTCAACGAGAGCTTCAGTTAACCACGATATGTTTTTACAACTTATTTGAATCGTCCGTCTTCGTAGGAAATGAATTTGACGTGAAGGCGAAGTGTGTGATCAACGCCACCGGCCCGTTCACCGACTCCGTGAGGAAGATGGACAACCAGGAGACCATGAACATCTGTCAGCCCAGCGCCGGCGTCCACATCGTCATCCCCGGCTACTACAGGTGACATTCATCTTTATTTAAGTTCCCTTCTTTTCCAGCGCACATTATTCCAGTGTGTTCTCATTCCTCTGTGTAAACGCCGAGCTGGATAAACTGTTATGTGACCTATACTCACATGCACAGAGCGACGCTCTCTGGTTAAGACAGAGCGGCGCGATAGAGCGGTTCTGTTGGAAGTTGAGGTTTTTTAAAGTTCAGCGCAGCTTATTGAGTGAAACCCGAGGGAGTGCGAGCCCTTTGAGCGGCGGCAGAAATGCCAACCACCTAATTCTCTCGTCTTCCTCCTGCTGCGATCTGCCACCCCCCCCCCCCCCCCACACACCTCTTCCTCCTTCCTCCTCTCTAACTCCTCAATTTGATCATCTCCTCATTCGCTCCCTGTTTGTTTTCCCTGTCTTCAAAGCTTCACCTGACACGTTCAGTAATTAGATGTAATAACCTCAACCTGCTGCCACTTATACATTTTGTTTTCCGTGATGAATCCGACAGTCCCGACAACATGGGTCTGCTCGACCCGGCCACAAGCGACGGACGGGTCATCTTCTTCCTGCCGTGGGAGAAGGTGACCATCGCCGGCACCACGGACAGCCCCACCAGCGTGACGGCTCACCCGATCCCGGGGGAGGACGACATCAACTTCATCCTGAACGAGGTCCGCAACTACCTCAGCCCGGACGTAGAAGGTACCAGGCTTCCTCTCTCAGAGTCACTGTCCTTGTTTTTAAGAAGAAGAAGTTTCTGACTCTGTAACATTCCCTCTGGTGACTGTGTGTTTGTGTGTTTGTGTTGTTGTGTCGCAGTGCGGCGAGGTGACGTGCTGGCAGCGTGGAGCGGCATCCGTCCCCTGGTGACCGACCCCAACTCCAAAGACACTCAGTCCATCTGCAGGAACCACATCGTCAGCATCAGTGACAGCGGCCTGGTCACCATCGCCGGTCAGTTGAAGGTTTGATCATGTTTTTATTTAATTTCAAACCTTTTGATATTAACGCGTCCGTCCTCGTCCAGGTGGGAAGTGGACAACCTACAGGTCCATGGCCGAGGAGACTCTGGACGCTGCCATCAAATCTCACGGCCTCTCGGCTGAACCCTGCAAGACCGTGGGTCTGATGCTGGAGGGCGCGAAGGGCTGGACGCCGACGCTCTACATCCGCCTGGTGCAGGACTACGGCCTGGAGCAGGAGGTGAGACACCACGGACACAGACAATCCCACCAGAGGAGTTCCACCTCAGAAGCCAGATGAGTTCAGAGATGACATGAAGGTTTAATCTTCACTATAGAGTCAGAGAGTAAAGCCCCAGAGAACGACTGATTCTGTGCAGCCACAGCAACCACAACATTTCATGAGAACCCTTCAAGGTGACCTAGGTTCAGGTTCTTGTCTCTGTACAGACACAAAGATGCTCTTCACGTTTCTGCTCCTCATGAAATAGTTTTCGCCAAAATATCTTCATCAGGATTCAACCTTTAGAAAGACGGGAACTATTTCTTCAGCAGCAGCAGCGCCGCCGAGAACAGTTGTGTCTACCTAAAACATTTTCACCGCAGTGAGGTGTAGAAAGAGGAGACCTTTAACTACCTACTGTACACACACACAGACACACACACACACACAGACACACACAGGTTCATCTGCAAACAAGCCTGTAAGAGACAGTCACTGTCTTCCTCAGCAGCCGTGGATCTGACATTAAAGCCGCTGCTGTAACAACGCTGACATTTCTTCTACACAAAAGACTGGACACACACGTGGAGACGCTCTGTTCGCTGAGCAGTGTATCACTGGCATCAAGTCGGGGCGCATCGATTTACATCAGCTACACGCCACCCTTCCAATAATTGGCCTGAGCGTTTTCATTAAAGCCAGTAGGACATTGTTTCAGGAAGAAAAAGTGCCAGAGCGTCTTCAGAGCACTTACTGCTCATTAGAGGCATCCGGCTGCGGCTCTGGGATATTCCTCAAAGGTCACTGTTGATATTTGGACAACGTTTGCCCTTTGAACAGGATCGGCAAGCCCCCCCGATCTGAATAGCAAAGAGCGCTCTCTTGTTCTGTAACACATGACGCAGCATCGACGCGGTGGCGCTAACGTTTATCGCTCGGCTCCGAGGAGGTGGAATCGATCCTGTGACACGAAGGAGACGTGTTGTTTAACCTGTGACTTTAGGGTCGTGGGAAGGCAACAAATCAAAACTCAAGTAATCCAACACAGAATCAATATTGTGTCTTCATTTATTTCTCTATTTTAATTTGTGTTTCAAGCTTGTATTTTATTATTTGTCTCCTCCACTGACTGAACATGTTGTTTTCTGTCAGGACCTTGTTTATGTAATTCCTCTTCTCCTTCTTTCATCTCCTCTTCTCTGGGCTCAGGTCGCTCAGCACTTGGCCGCCACGTACGGAGGGAAAGCGTTCGACGTGGCCAAGATGGCTCAGGTCACAGGGCAGCGATGGCCGATCGTGGGCAAGCGGCTGGTGTCCGAGTTCCCGTACATCGAGAGCGAGGTGAAGTGAGACGCCACGGAGAGGCCTCAGTTGTGTGTCACAGGTCTTTATCTCACCCGTGTGTGTGTGTGTGTGTGTGTGTGTGTGTGTGTGTGTGTTCTTCCTCAGGTGCTGTACGCCATCAAGGAGTACGCCTGCACCGCCATCGACGTCATCGCCCGGCGGACGCGCCTGGGCTTCCTGAACGTGCAGGCGGCCGACGAGGCGCTGCCACGCATCGTCCAGATCATGGCCAAGGAGCTGAGCTGGAGTCAGGAGAGGACCACGGTGTGTGTCCACTGAAGGGTCATCTGTTACCATGTGAGATCCAGTGAAGAGGAAATACTCACTTCTCTCTCTCTGTGTGTGAACGTCAGGCTGAACTGGAGGCAGCCAAGAAGTTCCTGTACCAGGAGATGGGCTACAGGTCTCGATCCGAGCAGCTGACCAGGACGTCCGAGATCAACCTGGACTACCAGGAAGTCGTCAGGTCAGGAGATGCTGATTGGTTCAGACCAGGTCGACCTCTGTGACCTCTGTGCTAATAACTCGTGCTTGTTTGACAGATACAAGAAACGCTTCCACAAGTTTGACAAAGAGAGTCGAGGATTCATCACCACGGTCGACGTCCAGCAGGTCTTAGGAGTAAGCCTTCCTTCTCTCTCTCTTTTTCTGTCTCCCTCTTTCTCTCTCTCTCTTCGTGCCTTTCCTTCCTCTCACGTCTTCCTGATCTATTATTGATCCTCCTTTTTTCCCCTCTTCTCTAAAGAGCATCAACGTTCACATCGACGAAAACGCGCTTCATGAAATCCTCAACGAGGTCGACGTCAACAAGAACGGACAAATAGAGATCGACGAGTTCCTGCAGGTACGTGACAGATGTTGAGTCAATGAATGATCATCATGTTGAACACATGTTAGAAGTATGATGATTAATTGATCCTGAGGCAGATAGAAATCTGCATTTTGACTATTTCAGTGTGTTTCCAATATAAATAATGATTCCTACAGGTCTGTGTCCTCAGAGAAAGTGAAGGTCAGTTTGGATTCAGTCCCAAACATCTTCTGCTTCATCGACTGTTTCCAGGAGAAATCCACACGTGGCAGGAATGTTTTGAATTACGGAGGATTCGGCTCAAAGTGAAGAAAACGAGTTGTCACACGGGAAACGGACAAATATTTTCTCCTCTCGACTTCGTTGTAAGAGTTAAAAAATATGATAAAGATAAAGAATCTGCAGCTTGAACAGACGAGGGGAACTAGATTAAAACCAAACACCAATTCTTCTGTCCTCTGTGGCCTGGTTCAAATCCTGAGATTCTTATACACCAAATATTAGTTTTCATAAATAGTTATTAATTCTCAAGCAGCAGTAAACCCCCCACCATGTCTTCAGTCGTGAGTTTTCAGTGGTGTTCCTCGTGTTCCTCGCTGCCTCCTTCTCTCTGGTCTGGAGTTGTGGTTAAAAACAAAGTGTCCAGCAGAGACGTGAAGGTGTGAGGTGTGAGCCACAGGTTGGAGCTGATGAGACTAATGAGAGAGTGAGAGAGGAGTTATCGTCTAATGAGGCCTGAAGTGCGTCCGCTGCTAAATCACTTCCTCACAGAGTCGTCACTCTGGAACTCGGGGGGGGGGGGGTTAGTGCTCATTAGTGGGCGAGTCTTTTCCCAGAAATCAGCTGGAGTCAAAATACCTGAAGGAGCTGGATCTTTATTAAATTCACGTTGTGTGTTTTCATGTTTGTTTCTGCTTGTGTTGCTCCGACCGGCCGTGGACGACTTAGGGACAACAAGCAGGTAGTGAAGTGCCAGTGGGGGGGGGGGGGGGTCATCCTCCTGAGTCAACAACCATTAACAACAAAGATACACAACTTTCCTGAACACTTTAAAACTGACAAAACTAAAAACTGATCCAACAAGTGTTAAAGCTGCACGAGGTGACTTCACGTGTATCTGTCACCAAATCCCCTGAAAAGACCAAATCAATAAATCAGTAAATATGTATTAAGTAGAAATTATTTATCTCTGTAGCTGAAAACATCAACAATACAATTCCTTTATATTATTTAAGTCCTGAATTGTAGATTCAGTTAAAACTAAATGTATTTATTTATTTACAGATCTGATGGAGGCAAATAAATAACATAAATAAAAGATTCTAAAATCATTTTAAATAATTCCATTAAATTTGTAAGATTAAAGACAACTGTTTAAAAAAATACAGACAATTGACACGTGTTTGCTCCTTTCATGGGATTTGCTCGACAATAAGAGAAAAGCAGAAGAAGGTGAATATCACACACGAGTCACACGCCTGGTTCAGCTTTGACACGTGAAGAACACGGCTGGTGCTGGTTTCACACGTGACGGTGGTCGCACGCCTCTGGAGTCTGTGGGGATTTCACACACTGGTAATTATTTCCTGCCAGTGTGACAAGTTAACCTTCTCCCCCCCCCCCCCCCCCGCTCTGTGCTGCAGCTGATGAGCGCCGTGAAGAAGGGCCAAGTGTCGGACAGCCGGCTCGCCATCCTGATGAAGACTGCGGAGGAGACGCTGGATAAGAGGGGCCCGGTGTCGGTGGACCGCAGCGGGGGCGGAGTCTGAGCACGCCGGATTCAAGGGACGCAAAGGAGAAGGTGGTAATGACAACAACAACAACAACAACAACAACAACAGCAACAACAGCAACATGCTAATGGTGCTATTTGAATGACAATGCAGCAATCAAGCACCGGGGCGGTCGGATTCAGCGACACTCCTGATTCCTGAGGGGGAAAGAGAAGCTGATGATCCAGGGCCGATTTTCAAGAGTCGATGCTTTTTGTATGTTTTTCAACATCCGGTGCCTCAGAAATCACACAACCTGTGTTCTACTCTGTCTTTCAAACTGTTTAAATTGTCCCTGCAGCGCCTCCAGCACTCCTTCTCTGAAACTTTATTCTTTGTAAACGGCGCCGAGTGAAACCGTCCTCGACGCGACGCAGCGTTCGAGTCTTTGGTCACGTTTGATTTCACGGGTTCATTGTTTCCCTCAAAGTTTCCTGGAGAGGATTCGTGTGAAAGGACAAAAGAGAAATACACTTGAAACGTGATTAACACAAATATCTGGATTATCTGACAGAGACGAAGAAAACACACAACGTCCCTCCAGGGAACTTTAGAGGTCCTGTAAATCAAATCCTCACTGACGTGTCAGTGTGTAGTTTCTGATCTGTGCACTAGTGGTTTAATATTTGATATTTAATGGGTTTTTCAAAAGCACTATGAGACGTTTCTGAACCTTTTCTGTTGCCTGCTCTTTGTCTTTTAGGGTTTTTAAACCACTGATCAGGGTTAAATGTAAAAAACATTTAACATCTATTTGTCCGAACTACTGACGTTTACATGACGAGGTTTCAAGCTTTAGCTTCTCAATCACTGCTGTTACTGTTCTCTCCATATTTGTATATTTATTATTTTGCTCCTCATACGCAGAGATAGTAGATTTTAACTATATTTAAAAGTGCATCTCTAAATCAGGATGTTTCTATTGCTACACGTAAACTTTATTCTCTAAATAATTCAAAGCTAAATCTACATTTTTAAGAAAGAATTTTATTTTATTTAGTGTTTGCTTCTCTTTAGATTGAGCAGCTGTATTGACGCACACTCAGTGGGAGGGACGGGTCTATAACCTGCATGCTGTCAGCTGATGGTCATGAGAACCTTCAAGCAGATTAATGTGGTTGCATGTTTGGTTTTAAAGAGTTTGGTGATTTTCTTCTTTGAAAGGGTCTGAATGTAGAGATTTACCTTCACGTGCCTCAGATATGACACTTAACTATTTTCACCCTGTGTCACAAGCAAGTGCAACAAATACAGGAAGTAATGTTGAGATATTGATCATTCATAAGAGTTATTATAATAGGAAATGTGTTGTATGTTTATACGTGTGAGAACTGAGGCCTGTTGTAAGGGACGAGTGTTTTAATATAAACAGTAGTTTGGTTAATAGAGACGTGTAACTCCAAAAGGGACTTTTATTTTGAAGGGCTGGGGTTTCACTGAAATCTGGATGATTAAAAAAAATATAT
The DNA here is from genome assembly GCF_949316205.1 of Platichthys flesus. Taxonomy (NCBI): domain Eukaryota; kingdom Metazoa; phylum Chordata; class Actinopteri; order Pleuronectiformes; family Pleuronectidae; genus Platichthys; species Platichthys flesus. Next base: position 1,868,883 of record NC_084966.1, on the reverse strand, counting down.
TATGGGAATAAATATCAATATTTGAGTAAAATTTATGGATTGGAAGAATCTTATGTTCCCACCTTTAATTGTGCGCTTATTTTATTCTGAATTTTAAAAAGTGCATAACTGTGGTGGACGAAAAGCGCTTGATGAGGATTGTAGCCGGTAAATAAATAAAATAAAGATCAAATTGATTCCCAGCCCTTTTTAAATGTGTTTGATTTAGTATATTTAAGTATATGTACTCTGCCCCCCTCACCACAGGCCTGTGTTCAGTCTTTTATTTTGAAAGGCTTGTATTTGTATGTGTCTGCACTGTGCTTCCTTATTGCCTTCACGTTTATTCTCAAGAGGAAATGCAGATCTTCTGTTGGACTCTGATCATTTTTATGCAGTAAACCGAATCATTCCATTCCCTCCACGAACCAAACGCACTGTTACTGAGGTGTGTGTGTGTGTGTGTGTGTCTCTGTGTTTGTTTGTGTGAGAGTGAGACATCCCTTCAAACTTCCCGATGTTTGATTGTCTCCTGCAGGATGAAATTTCAGCCTCCTCCCGACTCAAAGAGAATCATGTTGCTGGTTCTTCTTGCTCTTCTCCTCCCGTGCAGCGGCCGAGTCGTGAGGTGTGAAACACGAGCGAAGGAAACAAAGTCATTGTGTCATTAAATGTCTCCGGTTGCTTGAACAGCTTTTGTGCCGTTTGTGTGTTTCTTGTGAGCGTGGTTGAAACCTGGCGTCAGAGCGACGGGAACCGGACACGAGCATTTGTTTTCTCTTTATTTGTTTGGGGTTTATTGTCTCATTTCTTCTGTCAAATCATTTGAAATATGTATTTGTCTTTATTTCTTTTATTTCTGAGAACCTCAAGTGTCTCACCACAAGGTCCATTTAGATCTGGAGCTTTGGATCAGATCACATGATTTTCAACTGCAGATAGTTTGTTTAATTGAATTAGTGAATGAAATATCTTAATATAATCTCCATTTCTTTTATTTATATCTTTGTATATGAAGTAGATTTGTTAGTAATTGTAATTGAGCTCTGGAGCAGCCTGTAGCTGGACGTCGTCCTGAGATGTTTCCTTTACTTTGTGCTTCATCCTGCTTCACTTCTCCTGTGTTTGTGACATGAAGTGAGAGTCGGTGTAAATAGAAACATCATCTCTGTCCTGATGGAGGCTGCGTTTGGAGGGATTCAGTTTCCTGTGAGGTGTAACCCCCCCCCCGCTCAGGTTGGCTCTCACACGGATTGAAGTACTCGAGCACACGCTGAGTGAAAACATCCTTTTCTCCTGAAAGGTCACACTGAGATTTGAATGACAGCTTTGAGTCCGGGGCTCATATTACAATCTGCAGCCGTCGTCCCTGGGAAAGTACGGTAGTGGGGGGGGGGGGGGGCAGTTAATTGTTATGTATGATGGGACAAATGTTGCACATCACCACCGATGCTCTGTTTCTGTCTCTGGAGGACGGCTGAGGTGTCCGCCTGCACGCTAATTGAAAAGTGGGGATGATTGTAATGAATTCAGATTCCTGTCTCTGTTCTGGAGACACGTGGACACTGAAAACACCTGAAAAATCATGTGTAGGAATCATGAAATACTGTATTAATTTCTGAAGCAGTACCCTGAATGCCTCCGTCCCGACTGGGAGGACTGGTGATGATGCTGAGGTGACAGAGGGAGAGAATGTCGGCTGAACCCTGAAATGTGTAAGGAGGTGAGATAAGGGCTCAGTCCCCTCTGTGACCTCCTCTGTGACCTCCTCTGTGACCTTCAGTGTGACCTTCACCTCGCTCCTTCACAGGCTTTTCAGCTTCCAGCGTCTCCACCGGAAACCCTTTGAGGCTGCGTCTCGATGGACGCCTGCCAGTCAGGAGGAGGTTCGACCTGTCGGCTGCGACTGGAGGGAAGAGGATTGTTAATGGTTTCCTGTTTAATGTCAAACCAGCGCAGAGAGGAACCAACACAAGGCGACGACTAAGCCTTAGCTGTTCAGAGACTCCCTGGATGATGTTGGTTCCATGGATTTTACATTGGTTTACATTCAGAAACCGGTTTATGGTGAAGTGTCGTGTTCAAAACATCAGTTCAATTCCCCGTTAGAGTGATGAGGTTAGTGAGAGACATAGATGTGAGTTCCAATCCGCAGTAAAACAGATATTAAATTATTTAAATCTGATAAACGTGATTGATGTTAAAAAGTCAGTGAAGCTCAGGAATCTTTTGAAATTGTTTGAATTGTGTAATTTGAGTTACAAACACAAACTCTCACTTCATTCTGAACATTCCGTCAGAATAACAAAAATGGCAAACTCACAATGTAGCAGGTGATTTCAGACACAATTACCGGATGTGATTCAAATGTTAAAATCTGGACACAAAAGGCAAATTTGCTTCATTCAAATTAAATAACCTGTTAAGTCAGCAAATATGGGAGTAAATCAAAAGTTGTGTATTTGTTTTCATGCATATTTGGCCTTGGCCACAATCTTAACTGGAGTGATTATGTGTTATATTAATAATTGTCATGATGTAAACAATATAACTAAGAAATGTGTTGACAGTGAGTTTTGATGATGTTTTCTTCTATTCTGGCAGTTTCAAAATGGCTCCCATTTCCACTTCTTTTTTGCGGGCCTTGCATAAAGAGACCATTGTGCTGGCTTGGGTCATAGTGCTGGGGGACAGACAGGGTGACTTTGTTTTGGTTTAGAGGATCCAGCCGATAGAGCAGGAACACAATATTCTTTACTCCAATGAACAACAACCTCAACCCACAAGGTGTCAGCTGTGTCAAGGCTTGTCATGAATAGAACATTTTGCCCAGCAACCATCAGAGGAGGAGCGAAACGGAGCTGCTCCTCACTTCCTGGTTCGAACGCCAAGAGGGTTGACTACCCTCTTGGCGTAGTATACTATAGTATATAGTAATCATAATATCATTTCAGAACTCAGCCACTCCCTCTGCATTTCCTCGTTCCACATATCCCTTTACCGGCCCCACCCAGAGACACACTTGCCTTCCATCAAGTCATTAGTCTCCCCAGTATATCTAACTGCCTGTTTCCTTTGTCCTCTGCCAGATATCTTAGTGAGTTTGTAAGTAGCCTTCCAGCGTTTACCCTCCTGACTTTTCTTCTGCCTGATCTCCGTTGTGACCTGCCTGCTATTTCCTGTCTCCCGTCTTGCCTGCTCCTTACTGGATTTGTTCGCCTTCTCTGACTGACTGCCTGGCTTCTGACCCCTGCTACGTTAATAAACCAAGAAGTTTGCTTATTCCAACCCTGCTTCATTGTCGTGCTTTCGGGTCCACACTTGTCATTTTTTCAGCCCTGACAATATTATTGAGAATGTAATGGTCACAGTTGTTGTTTTGTTGTTGTATTTGAGTTTACCGTAAAATATAACCTATATCATCTAAAGCTGCTTGTACACATGCACTGCACTCTGGAGACCCTCTGGACTTTCTCTCGAGGAGGTGAACGCAAATGTCCAAGTGAGAGCCTCAAGACGTGGGGGTCAATGTAAAACATGTGCTCTCTGCAGCAGAATGAATACGTTACATCTTGCCCCTGCCTGCTGCACCACCCCTGCCAAGGAGTTGTTGCTGTTGTGAATGCCTCTAAGCAGAGAATCTCCTGCTGCTTCGTGCATGTGTGACTGGAAACTGCATAGAAAGTCCATACCAATACCATGGTGATCCTCCGCGGGACATAAACAGATACAGTTAGGCAATTTTCAGTTGTCTATCAGGGAATGCATTTCTGGCTTTGTAAGGAATTGACTATTTTATTTTCAATGTTTCTACTTCATTAACAAACTGTGTTTTGTGTGTTATTTCTGGAGTAGTTAATGAGTCTTTAATGAAGCTATTTGTACCACAGTGTGTCGTCTTTACTACTGAGGAGTACATTATTTTAGAATTACTAAAAGCCTAATTTCCCCAAATAACTTTTGGTCATATTTATTGACACCATATTTTTGATGGTTGTAGATGAGGCTGAAAATTTGGCTCCTCCAGCTCAAACATTTCATAATGCAATTTAACGGAATCTAATGGTCCCTATTCTAAACCACTAATCCCCATCCCGGGTGCTTGCTTTCAAGTGCCTCATTGGAACAAATGAGTGGATTCAGAAGGTGAAACGCTAGAGTGCTTTTACTCTGAAACGGGTTCGTAACTGATGTAAATACGTTTGTGTCATACTCATAGACAGATAAACATTGTGGTTCACAGCAGAACAAACAGAGAAGTTGATTTTTTAGCTGAGTTTTAATGTTTATCTGATGAATTTATGTCACAAACAAATGGTTGCAACACTTTGCTTTTTCAATAAAGGCAATCAAGCATTTTTTGTTGATGGATTCCATTCCCTTGTTTTTTTAATATGAAGTATTTGATGGAGCGTAAGATGCACAACTTCATACTGTGTAGTACTGGTATTTATTTGAGTACACGGGACTTCTTACATACAAGGCAATGATCATATTTGTGACCACTGCTCTGCATGATTTTCTGCGTGCATTCGTGCAGGTTCATGACGTTTCTAACACGGGACATATGCAAAAAATATATAAATAAAATGGTTAAAAAGGCAGTGTCATACATGCAGAAGGTGATTTTAATCTATGCTGGTGTCAATATGCTATAAACAAAAACACCTCTAGTGCTGCATCACCCCTCACCTCAACCCAGTCTCATCAGAAAACGTTCAATGGCAACGTTGGTCCACTTGGAACGACGTTACCATCTCACAATCTCACAATGACTAATGACGGTATGTATTTTGCACTGATACACAAACTTGATGTTACACATCTTAAACAATATGATATGGGTGTCCCTAGACAACCAGACCTGTGTGCTTTGCTGTGACTATAAATGACTGGAACCTCAGATAAAGAAAGTTATTTTCTGACTTCAATAACTGAGGCATTCTCTACAGAATGTTATGTGCCCATTCTACTTCAGATCCATTGGATCATTGTGTGTTTATGTTGCTTAAAGCAGAGCATTCACTGCTTTAATGTAATCAGCATCTTATCTGACAATATCATGGTGTAGAAGTGCAAGGAAATACCAATATGTTATGAACAATGTCATTTATTGTGCAAAAAACATTACATTAAGGCATCTGCTGGAAATGTTATGATCAACAATTTTCATGCAAATAAGACTTTAAAAACGCCACAAATAGTGTTTTGGAGAGGGGGGTTTCAGAGGGAGGGAGCAGCTCTGGAGAAAGGTCTGTAACTCCAGGTCTGCTGCTTGGTGTGATGGAGACATGAGGTTAGCATCAGGAGCGGAGGCTGCAGGAGGGACCGTGGAGCTGAGGCACACCTGTACTGCTTCTCTTGAGAAGAACTGAAGGACACACAAACAAACCATAGTGTTAAATTATGAAGATGGTTCCCTCTGATTTTTTTGTTTTAAACATAAACGTCAGACAGGCCGCTAAAAACTACAAATGCTGAAGCTAACAGCTACCCAACAGCAAGCTAATGCCTTCTTAAGGCTGCCAGGGAGTAGCAAGAGTAGCCTTGTTGCAAGAGAGTGTAGCTAATCACAGCCCTCACAGTTCTTCATCAGTGGAGAAGTACCTCGCCATGTTTTCATCTTCAGAGGAGTCATCCAAAGACTGTGCTGCTGTTCCGGAATATGTCAGGCCCGCTGCAGCCTGCTGGGCTTGAACTCTGAGCACGCAGAGTAGGCCCTCACGTCCCGTCTCAGTACATGCATCAGTCCTTTCTGAGAATATATGATAAAAAACAAAACGTCTCAATAGCGCGTTTGTACGAGTGTATGTATACACACACGTACGTATGTATACACACGTACACACGTACAGGGCTTTCTTTTCTACAGAAATATTTTTCCTGAGTTGATGTCTCTGCTTATGCCATCTAGAATGTGAAACCAAATATATTTTTTGGTGTACCCATACAAGATGTCCAATGTAACACCAATCAAATCCAATCTACTACACTAATAACTGCATGTTTTCGGATTGTCTAACTGTGTATTTGTGTTAAAGTCAAAAGGTCAAGGCCACACTGACCTCATCTTATGGTTTCAGTTGTCAAGAGACACAGTGTCATTTATATGAGAGAAAATATGTAGAAATATGAAGACGGACACTGCACTGGTTAGCGGAGTCATACAACGCAGTGCGGTAATTCTTGTGTAGTTTTTTTTTAATAAATGGGTTATCTTTTTTTACAATCTACAAAAAGTTATCTATACATTTGGTCACAGAATGTTACACAAATAAATTGGCATTAAAGTTGGCATCTTGCTGTCTCGCCAGTCTGACGATGCATCTGAAGCCTCCATCAAGGGCGTTCTGCAGGTAATTTGGATTGTTTGTTTCTTGTGAAGAGGAGAATAACATGAATTCATACCAATATCAGTTTACAGTTTAAATTATATTTTTATCTGAAAAAACAAGGAATATCCGCCATGTTTTCCTCTCCGCAGACGGGAACTTGTGAGTCACGGGACGTGAGAACACGCCAATGCAAAACAATGGGCTGACAAAATGTTACCATCTCACACTCTGAGAGGCCAGAATGTGAGATGGTAACGTCGTTCCAAGTGGACCAACGTTGCCACTGAACGTTTTCTGATGAGACTGGGTTGCTCACCTGAACAAGATTTCTGTTCTGTTGAACGCGTCTTAGCGGGGACTCTCCCCCTGCGTTGCTCAAACTATTTTAACATATGACATTTCAACAATCATGCCTATGTGACCGCATCTCCAAAGAAAACATTTATCATTATCTTTATGGCTGGTACAAATCCCAGCTACAGCTCTAGCTACCATACACACTAATAAGTCATTAATTACTCAGCTTCTTGGCTACCTGTCAGGTGTTTTTCATAAATTGGCCGGGATCGGTCTGTCTATGTCACGCAAAAGCTTTGTATTGACAATATATTTACAAAATAAAGTTTAAAAAGTAGCACCAGCATGTATGATTAACTTGTGAGCAGCAGTGTGAAAGATGGACCACAATAAAAAAAAGTCTGTGTACAGGCGTCAAACATCATCAGTAGGTATTATGTGGCTGGTAGGAGAGCAGACATTCAGTATAACTGGTTTTACTTGTAGGGTTAGTAGGAAGGGAGCCCTAGCAGAACGAGGTGTATCATCTTATAACGAAAGCCTGCCAGTATCAAATCGGGCACTACGCATGAAAGGTAAGAACATGTTTTTATTCAGTTGGGAAAATCCTAATTCTTCTTAAGAATAAGAGGATTGACTTTTTCTGTAATATATCCATCTCATATACACATAAACCTCTAATCAAGTGATTATTGAGTCAGTATTTTTTACCATTTGTCTGATTATGAACAAACTCTTAGGAATGGATACTGAAAGAAAGAAGTTAATGGATCAATCCGACTGGAATTTATAATCATGAGAAATATCAACTAATATGTGGATCAGTTTTTCTTATAAAAAATTTGGGAATATTTCGTTTTTTACTTCCATTTATTTCATAAATAACCACAGTCAGTTTATGTAATCATGAGCTGTCAGCAATCCTGTTGGAAATCGAAGATCTTATGTAATTAAATTAGGGATCGTAGTAATGTGTATTTATTTAGGATAATTAACTCTCCTCGTTGTGTTTGCAGCTCTGTTTTAAAGCAAGAATGGACAAATGGAAATACATTTATTGTTCTTACTACGTGCCACTATTTTACATGTGCACAAGGGATGTTTCCTACTGAGAAGTCATAAGAGAGAGGGGGGGGGGTGTTGAGTAACTGGCCACATTATGAGAGAAATTGCTATAGATTAAAGTTTGTCGGTTTCACGTTCAAATATTTGTTCCAACAATAGAAGTGTTCCTCAAATCTAGGCTCCGACTTAGTCACTCCCCCCCCCATTTGATTACATATATATGATGGAAGTAATGAGCCATTACTATTAGAACTGAACAAATTTGGAGCCTGATGTAATGGATCAGTATCTTCTATTCGTGCGCCATCACCAGCACGGTGTTGCCATTCTCCATAGGTGCATTGGCCTGCAGGAGAATATACTACCTAGTGAAGCTAATGTATGTAATGTATTGAAGCTGCTACGTGCAGACCTTGCTTCCGTAACCATGAGGCCATTCCCCTCAAAGGCACCCTGGCTGTAGGGAATATACCTAGTGAACTTGAATTTCCTGCGAGCACATGGTAACAAATAAAACAAAATCAAAATTGAACACTTTAAACCCAGCAAACCACCTGATATACAACAATTTCATTAGGCTGCAAAGTATATACAAATTAAAGCACCTGGGGTGCAGCAAACCACCTGATATGCAACAATAGTGATAGGCAGCAAATCACATACATATTATTCAATCAAATTATGCAATCAAATTCAATGAATCCTACAGTCTAATCTATTCCTTAAGTTTTTTTAACGATAATTTGCTGGCAATATATGCTTTTTAATTCAGCACCAAGCACGCTGCTTAAATGTGAAGCTCGAAAATGTGAAGCTTATCGGGCCTGTTGTGCCTCGATACAGGTCCAAAGCTGACTGTATTGGCAAATGGTCCATTGAAGTCATGATGTTGTTATTTAAGAGGTGACAATAGTTTATTTTTTCTTCCACAGATGAGAGGACCTTCCATTAAAATGGTGTTCCTGGTAAACTTAGCTATCCTTGGCCTTATCTGCTGCGTTATTTCTTTATTGGTATATTTAGAGGCTGAATCTCCCACATGTCAGACTATGTCCACAGTAGATGATCAAAAAACTTATGAAGCCACAGGGGCAACTGAAAAGCCCATCGTTCTGCTGTGGTTCTGGCCTGCTGGTGCGAGGTTTGATTTCCAAATCTGCTCAAGCCACTTCCACATTGATGACTGCATTCTGACTGATAACAGGTCATTGTACAGCCAGGCAGAGGGAATCCTCTTCTACCAGAGAAACATAAGCTTAAATTTTGAAAACATGCCCAAGGACCCACGTCCACATTTTCAGAAGTGGATTTGGTTCAATGCGGAATCTCCCACGAACACAAAGAAAATACCAGGTCTGGAAAATCTGTTCAACTTAACACTGAGCTACAGACGAGATGCTGACATCGTAGTGAGAGATGAGGTCACAATCAAGGAAACAGAGACCAATGAGGAATTTGTTCTGCCCAAGAAAGACAAACTGGTTTGTTGGGTTGTCAGTAACAGCAACCCAGCTACTGGAACATCTGCGAGACAGAATTATTACAAAGAACTGTCCCAACACATAAAGGTTGATGTCTATGGTGTTGCTTTGAATGGGGACCGGTTGAAACATGAAGACTATTACCCAACCATTGCGAGTTGTAAGTTCTATCTCTCATTTGAGAACTCGCTCCATGTGGACTACATGACGGAGAAGGTCAATGGGCCCCTCGCAGCAGGGACCGTCCCTGTAGTTCTGGGTCCACCAAGGGAAAACTACGAGCAGTTCCTTCCCAATGGTTCCTTCATTCACGTTAATGATTTCCCTGATGCCAAAGGTATGGCAGAGTATCTGCAACGCCTGGACAAGGACCATGAAGCATACATGAGTTACTTTGAGTGGAGAAAGTACTATGAAGTCACTCCTCATCTTTTGACCTTGAGCAAAGAATTCATTCATCCCGTCTGCCTCGCCTGTGACCACATCTCAAAGTACAAAGAATACAATGTTATCAATGATCTTTATGAGTGGTACTTTCCATGAAAACTACAGTGAGAACCTAATTTGACAGACTATAAACTAGAACATATACTTTGAATTTGTGTGATTGCTTTGACATTTCCAGAGTACTGCTTTAATTAATCAATATAATTCACATGGTAACCGTTGATGTTATTGATGAAAATAGTGTTGCAAATGTTCTCTGGTTTAAGTCACCTTAAGTTGTTTTGAATACATAAATATTCCATCTAAAAATAGGTTTCATACATTTTAAAGGGGTCATTTGGATAATTATGTCACGTTTATTTTTGCTTTGTTTACAGGTATCTTATTTGATAATTTTTTAAAGACAACTTAACTTCCAGTTTCTATCCTGACTTCCTTAGGTTTTCTATTGATTGGGGTTGTGCTAATGAGTATACAACTTGCCTGTAATTTTACAATGTGTACAAAAATTTTGTCAACTACTGTAATTATATTTCGCCCATGATGCATTGCGATATACAGATAAACTTACAACTTACAACTCTAAGGGACAAGCATGTGCTTTACACTTGCTTTACACTGTTTTGATTCAAAATTAACTCGCCAACACCATTTGGTGGGGAGACATTTGTAGAGCAGAAATTATGCCATTGGATCTAAATAAAAATTGTATGACCATCCATTTGGCTTTTCATGCTATGTAGCAGTAATCACAGACTTACATGTACTTTCAATAAAGCACCCACATACAGCTTGAAGGTAGAACAATAAAGGGGCCTGGCTTGTGTTACCTAGATGGGCACCAACTAACTCCCAGTGTAAGCCTGAAGGCAATCTGTTTCTCTGGAGAAGAGGTTCCCAAAGTGGGGGTCCCGACCCCCCGGGTGTCTCGAGACACAGAGGGGGGTCGCGAGATGCTGTCCAATCAAAATGCGCTGGAACATTTATCCAGAGTCTATACTATTGTGTCTGTGACATTAAGTGTAGTTGTCTTTTCCTGTTTTTGTACTTGTCATCAAGAAAATAATGACGGCGTGGGTCACTGTTTTGTTTTTATGAATTGAAGGTATGGCAGAATGTGTTTTATGTTAGTAAATGTTTTAAAACATGTTAATAAACTTGTTTAATAACATAACATGTTTGTTTCATGGGGCTGCCTTCAGGCAGAATATTTACAGTCACTGTTTTTTCCCACATTTAGATTTAATTAAGATAATTTGGCCTTGTTTAGATTTAGTTTCTTTATAATTAATTGGTTTGATTTCTGGTTTCTTTGTTTTTCTTTATTTTGTTCTTTGTTTTGTGGGCAATGTGCGATAATGAGTACTGGGCAATCCGGGTTTAATGGCTTGAATAGTGGTGAGTTATTGGCTCCGTAAACTAGAGGCCCTCTTCTGTTATTTCAGTGTATAATATTGCCCCGGGGAAAGGTGAGGGCAGGATTATTCAATGAAAGTTGATTGTGCTGTAGATTAATTTATAAACTACAGACATCCAAACGTTTGTCGCCTCGCCTGTGATCATTCTCTGTCACGGTTATTAGTTGCTTTTACATGATAAATAGATAATAATTAATTTACTGCTGTGAATGCCACTTCATTATATCATGGTCAAGCCTGAAGCTAAAGTGAACATGGCCTAAGCAGAAATATTATTGATATGGATATTGTTATAATTTTTAACAACATATTATGAGGAAAATTATCATATTATTTACTGATACATGATTTTCCTGATGATTTTTTTTGGGGGGGCACCATCTTCACTTTTTTTTGGAGCAATTAAATATCTCTTGTTCTGCCTGTTTTGTGATATACAGGCCTAAAAGGTGCCTAATATTTCTGTACTAAAATAATATCGGCATTATAATTGTAAGTTATTTTATTTAATGACGTTACTGTTGAGGGTTGATTTGTATTTCCTGTACTAAGCGGGTTGTTGGTAGTGAATCTTATTTTGAAAGGGGGTTTTAAAGGAAGTGGGTTCTGTGATGAAGGAAGTCCTAAAATGAACGGAGCATAAACTTCCACTGAGCTCCGAGAGAAGAGAAGCGCCTGGAGAGGAAATGTGTGTGTCACTGCTTAACATTTACCAGGAACTAGTTGTAGATGCTTTAAAGTGAAAGTACCTGACTTTACCTTCAATCATCCTGAACAAGAGTGAAGTGCAAGTTGGTCATCACCTCTGAATGACTTGTTAGAAATAGAGGTCAGTAATCAGTGTTGTAATTCAAAACGTAATGGACTTTCCCCTTAATATTGTACAGAGATTAGACATAACATACTTTATTTGTACATACTTGTTAAGGTCTTGAATGTAAAATAAATAAAATGTAATAAGTGACGTGAAACTTTCAGCGTTTGCCTTTTTGATGTTCATAGAGCAGCAGAAAGGAAACAGAGGAGATGAGCTCCGTGAGGTCACTTTCAACAGATTCATGTGAGAAATGATAAGAAGGCACTTCTCATTCACCATATGTAAATCAATGTGTTGTGTGCTGCAGAAGCAGAAGAGTGTTGGTGCGACTGTAGGTGGAGGAGGAGGATGAAGACGCCAGCATTGTCCTCAACGTGATGGAGAAAATGTCCTGAAGACGACAACAATGATCCACACCTCAAAGTTAACACACAGAAATAATGTTTAATACTGGTCCTGGGCCTGTTTGAGACCGAGGCCTGGTCGTTAGTGAGTCGTCATCATTCACGAACAGAGCTGATGGAAAAGTTTGTGTTCATCCAATCTGCTGTTTAGTCAAAGTTGTTCTTGAAACAGAATTTGCCTTTGTTAGTGATTCTAGACAAGTTAGACTGATTTACAGATGTGATGTTATTTGGTCATACATCACACAGCTGATTAATTCTGCTCAGCACAAGGACATTAAAATCAACGTGCTGTTACTTTGAAAAGAGATTTCTAAACAGGAAGTGATTCTGAGTGTTGTCATTTTGAACTTAATTGGAGCAGGTGTCCAAAGTCAACAATGAACCCTCTGTGAGCTCTGATAAAGCACATGACAGGTGTGAAGCTGGAAATATGAACAGTTGTCAGAATGAAAGCAGTTAATATCAAGAGGATGATAAGGGAAGGAAGTACTGCAGTACTTGTTACTGAAATGTATGTTTATTGTAATTTCTTTTGAATTTTCTTATAGCGAGAGACATGAGACCCAGAGCTGGACTGGATGTGAGAGAAACAAGACGTTGCGCTTCAGTACGACTTTGAGGTACATGCAACTCACAACACAACACTTCTACTGCACTGGTCTTGCAGCTGGAGTTAGTACCTGAAGATAATATACAGTAAAAATCAAGAGAAGACGAAGTGAAAGAAAGGCGTATTGTAGAGGACATACTCCGTTTACTGGTGTGTTCGAGACCAAGTATGAAGGATTTGTTATATGGCCTTTCATATACACACACACACACATACACACACACATATTGTATCTTATAATGCAACTGTCAGTGAGTCTTTATTGAGTGATGTGTTGGCTTTGTGAGCGTCCAGTAGCTGAGCTGCAGGTCAGGGTCCTGTTGAATGAGCTCCTTAGTTCCTCTGTGTCATTTGAAATGGGTTTGATTCCCACAAAGCCTGGTGGACGGATGTAGTTGATGAGTCAACGATGCATTTAGTGAAAGTAGATTCATCATGAAGAAAGGGCATTTGCAAGAAGCTGCTGTTGACAGGCAGTGAAATATGAAGATTAGCTATTTGTTTTGGTGTGGCTCCCAATCTTGAATAAATACTTTACTGTTTTGAGTGATGTATGAGATCCTGTTGGAGAACGTTAAAATCCATGTGAACAACTGAAGTGTTGTTGGATTTTGTGCGTTGTGGAAAAGTAGTTTCATTCAGACTGATGTTTCCCAGGTGACCCTGCCATCATCATCATCATCATCATCATCACCAGTTCTCACCAGTAGGTGGTGGCGTCGAGTCTCTTGTGAACCCTGAAGGAACTTGTGAGTTTGTCATTTTGAGGATCAGCTGGTGTCGATATAGGGCAGCTGCAATGAGTGTCAGTGAATTGAGAATTGCGATTATATATTGCTATAGAATGCTGACTGCAGTATTCCAAACAAATGTTCATGTAGTTGAGTGTAAAAAAGAAAAAGTCGTAACCTTAGTCTTTTTCTAATCATATTTGAATTAGTTTTCAGATGACACTGTTTTGATTATTATATCTGAGGTGCTTCATATGTCAATTAAAAGTAATAATCTGAATTCATATGACACTACTGGGGGCAGCACCAGATAGACATTGTATTGATGAAGAGTTATTAAAGTACTTACTATGATTAGAAATGAAATAAATTCAATAAAGCAAAAGAACCACGTCAGATGTTAACTAAGTTGAAGGATCTGGAGATGGTGACAGTTTAGAAATTAGAAAAATGGAAACTTATGAGACATGAATGAAGACAACATTTGTGTTTGAGAAAAGTCTTTATTTTGAAAATAGTCAAAGTAGAAACACACAAACAAACAAAGGGTGGGTACCAAGAGTGTGTGATTGAACTGTTGAGCACAGTTGCGTTGTCAGTTAATGTGTAGGGATCCTATTTGTCGTTCTGTTTGCATGTCATTGAAGGGGTCTTGCTGGTTGTGGTAACTGATCTGTGGTGTTGAAGGTCCGAAGAGGGAGAGGTGTCCCTGGCCTGGTGACCTACAACTACATTGTTCCTCCTGTTGAGGTGAGTGGAAAAGAAACCCATCTTTTGTTAGTCTGGTCACAATCAAGCAGTTGTGGTTCAAGTGTGTCAATCAGTGTGTAATTGTGTGCAGGTGGCGAAGAGAGGCCTGAACCAATCACAACCCTAGCTCCCTGCAGTTGTGGGCGGGGCCAGTGGAGCTGGCAGCGTGTGCAGGAGCCGCCTCAGTCGGTATAAAAGCCAGGTAGGCTTTGAAGCGTGAGCCTCAGTGTGAGCTTCAGCCTCGTCCGATGAAGACTTGGAGAATGAAGACGAATTATTTCGACCTAGTAGTCGGCCATGGTAGTCAGCTGGGGAAGGCACGGGGACGCGGGAAACTCTCGCCTTTAGGCCATAACCCTTGTCCTTTCTTGCTAGGTAAGTATAGGAAATATTCATTTCTCAGCCCTACTAGGTCTTGAACACTTTACTTTCAAAAGCTCTTTGGCTCAAATACAACTTGTCCCTCTTTTCCACCCTTCTAAGAAATGCTCTTTGTTGTCTAATTGTCTTTCTTCTTCAACTTCACAATTAACATGTGATCCTGTTCACCTGCTCCCAAGCATCTAACTGATCCTGTCTTTTCTCTCTCAAGCACAGGTTGCATCAGACCAAACTCCTTGACATCAACTTGACTCTTGTTGTTCTGCCAAATGAAATGAACCGTGTACCTTTGCTGAGTCCATTAAAGTCCAATTTCACTTTGACTACAGGAACTCTTTCTCCACTCCATCAGTTGCGTCAAATGTAACCAAGTTGTCTTTTCACTCTGACATTTCAGGTAGATTCCAACCCAAATAGCACCAGACTCTGAATAAGCACTGTTACAATCAGATGAAATATTCATTGACCTAACAGTCATGTTTGATTCTAGAAGCTTTACTCCAATACTGGTTACAACTTCATCCCAACACCTAACTCTACATAAAGAAATCATTAAGCTTCAACATTGATTCTGGGAATCAGATACACAGCTGCCACTAACTCATAAAGCATCTCGCTGACCAGGGGCCCAAACTACATAGGGACGTGAATCCTACATTCCCAGTTGTGTGACAAATTTTGTTCCCACAGCTCTTTCTTTCGACCCCTGATGGCAACACTAAGTCTGTGTTCAGGTCAAATCTGACTGAAGCAATACACAAGACAGCAGCTGTGTAAAAAAATACATTAGTCAATTTGTTCTTCAATGATACCGTTCAGTCCACAAAGTTGACACCAAGGCAAAAGTGACCAGGTGCGCTCGGGCACATTTTTTTGACTCTCCCCCCCCCCCCCCCCCCTTGTTTTGCCTCTGGGTCGTAGAACGTTGAGCAAATGAGGTTAAAGACCGATTTTTTTTTTTGGTCAGGTTTTACACATGCATGCAACACGCCCCTCGCATGCCCTCTTTACTTTGGACACATGGTTAGTTCAATATGACGAAACTCATGGAAACACTTCCTTTTTGGGGAGTTCTCTTCAAAGTAAGAGCATATTCATTTTGTTGCCGTCGTGGCAATCAGAATACAACAACTTTTATTTTGACAACTTGGGTCTGAGTTACTGTACATTGGAACGTTTACATCAATTCAGTAAATCTGTCAAACTTTTCTATAATCACTAACAAAGACAAATGAACATCTTTGACAAAACACCAGATTGGATGAACAGACTTTTCTTCTCCACTCTTCATCACAAACTGGTTTGTACAAATCTCTGCAGGTGAATGACGACTCGTTTTCAAAGAGCTCTAA
This sequence comes from Platichthys flesus, assembly GCF_949316205.1. Classification (NCBI taxonomy): domain Eukaryota; kingdom Metazoa; phylum Chordata; class Actinopteri; order Pleuronectiformes; family Pleuronectidae; genus Platichthys; species Platichthys flesus. Next base: position 1,852,813 of record NC_084966.1, on the reverse strand, counting down.
ACAAACAGGTTTCAAACCGGCAGAGCACAATTTCTATTAATGTGTATTAACTTCCAGGTGTAGTTTATTGTTCAATCAGCAGTTGTGTGTCCGTCTTCAGGACGTCTTCTCTGCAGCGGGGACGATGGCGTCTTCATCATCGTCCCTCACCTCCAGGGACACTCTCTACTGTGTCTGCAGAACACAACACATTGATTTTACTATGGTGAATGAAAAGCCCTGACATGTATTTACATAGTGTTTATATATCATTACATTATATTGATAAATTGATTCTAAACACTCTGATGTTCAGTTTCACATGAAGCATAAATCAAAAACAGACGTTGGAGCGTTTCACTTCCTCTACATCAGAAGTTTAATTTACAATTCTATTAAATTTGACTTGTATAACTTGAAATAATAATACACCTCATTACATTTCATTTAGCTTTTATCCAAACCAACTTATAACTTCTCTCAAGGTTCTTTACATAGAAGGTCCTCACCTTCAAAATAAGAGGACGACATCCCAGGATACGATTTTAGATCATAACTCTTTTTAAAATCAGTTTGAACAGATTGATTCCTCTGGTTTTTACCCAATGAGCAGCCCTGTGGGGGCGACAGGTGTCAATCACTGCTCGTCACAGATGATCAGTACAGCTGTGACTCTGAACCTCACCTTCTTCTATCAATGACCATTAACTGCAGCCTCAGACATTTCACCTGCTTTAGGGTTAGGGTTATCACTCATCACATTAATGAGTTGAGTTACACCACAGAGCTGATCTCCTGTTTCCTCTCCTCTGTCAGTTATTCACAATGACTCGTCTGCTCTATGAATAAACTGATCAACTGGTGTGGGACTGAAGTTTGGGTCAAAAAGGGTTAGAGGTTAACGTCACTTATTATGAACTTTGATCTGTTTTCCACTCAAGACTTTATTAACAATAACAATCAAATGAAGTAATGAGACGGCTTCTACATTACAGCACTGATTACTAACTCAAATTGGGTAGGATTTAAAAAATGAATAATGTAGAGGTGATGAAAACCTTCACTTAACTCTTGTTCAGGATCAGCTCCACTATCTGTGAGTCAGCTTTCAAGGAGTTCGACTGTAGAAAGTTAGAGAAAAACAAAACGGTCAAGCCAGGTCATTTTGCTGCGGAACCAGAACCAGCACCAGACACCACGTGTGACTCAGTGAAGATGGTTCGAGTCCCGCCTCCGACGATGGGCTGGACGGTTCTGTGGAGGAGCCGCGGGAATCCGTACACAAACATTTCAGCCCAGGAAGTGACGTAGCTTGCTCCACCTCTGCACGTCAGCACAATATACATCCGTCCTTTTATTCTGCTTTTCATACAAACATTCACTTTTTTCATAAAGTTAATTTAACAATTCTCGAATTATTTTGATGTACTATTGAAATCATATTTACTAACAAACACTTGTGTATATCGGCTACAGATAGATGATATATTGAACAATTGTATCAGAATAGTAAAACATCATACTCTTACAGTAGCAATAGAATAAAAGCAAGCAATGATGTAGTAGTAAATTCATATATATATATTTATGACTACTATAATAAAAAGGTCATACTTCAATACTACATGAAAACATATAGTATGAGGACCATATCCCAAACCTTCTTAGTATATTTCGGTTTCCCACATCAATATATAAAAATGTCACAGTTTAAATGAAATGCCTAAAATATAGAATAGCAAGACATGACACCTTTTTAATCTTGTAATTTAATGCATAACACTTTCATCAACTTGTATAAAAGCAGCAGACGCTTGACTCTCTCCTTCAGTGTCACCCTGTGGTATTTAAGGCCTCACCCCTGGGGGGGGGGGGGGGGGGTGACACTTTATTCAAATCAACCAGAGCTATAGTCATGAGATGAAAATATACTATAACTATGCTGCTCACCTGTTTTGATGGCGCCTCCGTCTGCAGACCAAACCTGGTTCTCATACTGAACCAATGAACCTGTTGATTAACATTCACAAAATAAACGTTTCATTCACGTGACACCTACGATATCTGCCTCTGGAGTCAAACTACGAGTTCACATGTAACTAACTTAATCAAATAAGAGGAGTGAGTTTGAAGTAGTGAGCCAGAGAAATGCAGTACATCCTCCCAAAGAGTAAATACTCAGAACAGAAATCTGCTCTCATCTGTCTTCTGTCCAGCGTCTCAGAGATCTGGCGCCCTCTGCTGGCCACAACACGCACTGTCACACAGCACATGTCAAAGAACAGACACACATCGACTTACAGTTGAATAAACACATCGTGTAGACACGACACTTTCAACACTGACACAGATGGAAGTATTTATAACACGTGAGTCATTATTTACTACAATCGTTACTGTAATACCATCATAACTGTCAATATACAGATGAAGAACTCCTTGATCCAATCAGACACACAGTGAAAAGGGATTTGACTGTAATGGTTCCACAAACAAAAGACAGAAATGACCCTGAATGTAAAAAACAAAACCACAGGTCGTCTTCCTCCTTCAAAAAGCTGCAACAAACTTTTATTTTGCAGGTTTTAAATGTAGTCCTTGTAATATCTACATTTAAATGTCATAAAATACCCTATTTCTGTTTAAATCTTATCACATCTCCCAGTGACATTATTGACAAATCACTCGATTTTAAATTACATTCCACCGATTCCTCTGGTGTGGAGTTTATTGCACGATGAGATCAACTCTGGTTCATTTCTAGAGTAATTATATTCAATGAATAATTGGCTATAATAACATTATAACACTGATTAAAGCTGCACTTTACGTGGCATGATTTATTAGTTTGTTCAAAAATAAAACATTCAAGTTCTGCCTTTGAATCCAACATAAACATTCTACTGTTTGTTGAACTCACTATTAAACTACTCGTATGTACAGATTCTACTTACATATAATACAGTTCTGTTGTTAGTACTAACTATTGAGCATGAATTAGAAAATAAATTTAAACCACAGAGCAGTATTTGTCCCCCACACACACAAACACAGACATACACACAGGATCTGGATGGTGACTCGGCCGACATGCTGGCAAATGTTCGGTCTTTTTACACAACAGAGAATCAGATGAACATATTTCACTGGTGAAGCCAAACTCCTGCTGTTCCTGTGATGCCGCCTTCTTCCGCCACCAGAGGGCAGCAGTCACCCACGTCCTCCACAGAGCTGCTTCTCACTTCTGGTGTTAAACGTTGAATCTGTGTCTCGTCCTGAAGGTCCAGAAGTTCTCCGTCTCTCAGGATAATCCCTGTGAGCCTCCTCGTGGCAAATGTGGCACATCACCGCCTCAGCAACCGTCCTGAGTCTCAGACTCTGATGATGCTGATGGAGGAGGAGGCTCTGTGCAGCTGCAACAACAACACAACGACAAAACATGAGTCACAAAGAGATGCAACATGAGCCTGACTCACAAACATCAGGATGTTTAAGAAGACGTCCCGTCAGACTCAGTTTATTTGCTTTGTGCTCTTCAGTTCCTGGGACGATGAAAACATGTTTTTAATAGATTAAATAAACTAATTATTACAATTTTAATTCAGTTAATCTTCGCCCACAGCTCTAAAGTTTATTCTGGATTCATCCTGTGCAGCCAAAGCTTACTAAAACTTTATTTAAATCTAGAGAAACCAACAGTTTTCAAATGTCTATAATATTTATATATTTTAAATCTACAGCTGCAGCATCAATGGATTTAGAAGAAATCTGCAGTCAGAGACTTTTCTAACTTTCTCTCTCCGTTGCTTCTCTTTCTCAGGGACCTGAAAGGAACTGAAACCTCTCTGAACTTTCACTGATCTGCTTTTTGATGTGAGTTTCCTCTGCTGCTGTGTTTGTGTTCACATGAAGTCTCAGCTCTTCTTCTTCTTCTTCTCCACCAGGTGATAACAAACATCTTCACAGAGCTCGTCTCTACTGATTCACAGGCATCAACCCAGCGAGCAGCTCCAGCTGAGATGTTTTATATTTAGCTTTGGTAACGGCGGCTCAGGTTGAGGAGGAGAAGCTGAGGAGGAGAAGCTGAGGAGGAGAAGCTGAGGAGGAGAAGCTGAGGAGGAGAAGCTGAGGAGGAGGAGGAGTGTGTCACCCTGCTGCTGCGCACGGCTCCGTTGTGGTAGACGGGCGAGCTGCCGGCCGAGGTGCTGTAGTAGGTGGTGGTGGCTCGGACCAGCGGCCGCTTGTTCTTCTCCTTGCTGCTGCTGGTGTCGTTGTCTTTGATAATGTCATACTGCCGGCAGAACAGGGCGATGACGGCTGAAACGCAAAGTCAAACAGAAACACACAAGAAGTGTAGACAACGTCAAAGAAACAAACACAACACAATGACTGAGAGACACAAAAGTGACCAAAGAAGGACACAAAACAACTAGAGAAGACTCTTTGTCCTCTTGATGGGGGGGTGCTGATGATGCTGATGATGAAGGTGATGAGAAACTCATTGTCCTCCACACACACACACACACACAGACACACACACACACACACACAGTGGCTGACCTGCCCACAGCAGCAGCACCGTGGTGATGATGAGCAGCTCTCCTGTCTGAAGGTGAGGAGTCATTCCCAGACCTTCCATCGCCGGTTCATCTGAGGACCAATCAATATCCAGCTCAGTCAAACGTCAACAACAACAACACAACAACCACACCTGTGTACTGTGTGTACTGTGTGTACTGTGTGTGTATTTACGGTGGTCCAGGACTCCGACTGGATAGTGGTCGGTTCTCTCCAGAGTCCTGAAGTGGACGGGACGGCTCGGTTGGCTGTCAGCGTTCAGCCCGACGGACTGGACCTGAATGAAGAAGAACAAAGCACAGCTCACGTTCTGAGGGAGACACTGAGGTTTATCAGACCCCCCCCCCCCCTGCCATCATCAAAGGAGGCCGTTGTGTGATGTAATGGCGTGTGAGGGGCGTGTTTAGTCGGAGCTCGAAAGTTAAAAGGGGAGAGGAAAGTGAAAATCCATCAGAACTAAAAGTTTGATCCCCCTTGAAAACCAGAGAACTCCTCTCTCGTCTCCTTCCTCTGACTTCCCTCCCGTCCACAGGGAGGTCAGAGGTCAAACTTCAGCCCCCCCCCCCACCCCCCCGACACTGGTGACACTTCCCTGGGACGTCCGCCTGCTGACGAGCACATTCAGTCCCAGTCCTCCGCCTGAAGGACGGACTCTGTTTGAATAATTAAGCTGTGATGGATTATGAAAAGTTCATAAGCAGCTTCTGATTTCAGCCACTTTGAATTGTGATGACTAAGAAACATGAAAGACTCTGAACGTTATTTAAACACAGAGGAGGTTCATGAATCAGATCATTTGTAAAATCACATTTAATATTAATAAAGTTCTTGGACTGAAGCGGCTCGGCTCATATCTCATGTCTCTTTATAGCACATTTCACATTGTCAGTCCACTGTGTGTGTGTGTGTGTGTGTGTGTGTGTGTGTGTGTGTGTGTGTGTGTGTTCCCACCTGGACACTGTAGTGTGTGTCCTCGTCCAGGTCCCACAACACACACCAGCGGCTCGATGTGTTCACCTCTCGGATGGAGCGCTGCATCAGGCCGTCCTGCCGCTGGACACAAATGTGCACACACAAGAAAACGCACATTTGTATGCACAGTGCACACACACACACACACAAACACACACATTTAGCATGTTAATGGGGGACAATCTTTGGTATCGATTATTGTATTTGGTCTGAAAAGAGCTGTTTCTGATTTTCTCTCACGCCTTCAACACAGACACTTTGTGCAGAATCAGCTCAGATTCACTTCATTAAAGTCGCCTCACATCAATTAACCTTGTGTCTGTCATCGTTTGGGATTCATGGATCAGAACGAGGATTATTGGGAGTTTCAGATGTAGCGTCTTAAATTGGGTTGTGTGTGTGTGTGTGTGTGTGTGTGTGTGTGTGTGTGTGTGTGTGTGTGTGTGTGTGTGTGTGTGCGCTGTTGCATAATGTGTGAACCTCGGCAGCCGGCGCTCTGGGATTCGGACCAGCCTCAGATGAGTGGAGCTTCTCCTTGAGCTCATCGTCCTGTTTCTCCTCCACTAACACGCAGCTCAGCTCGTTACTGGACACGAGGAGCAATCTGCCGGAGCTCCGCCTCTGATGCTTATTCAAAAAAAAAGTAGCTGCAGATAAACTTGATTGAGCTTTTTTATATAACTGCATTTCTTCACTTCCTTTTCTCAGCGACTTCTGATGACTCACAGCACAGGAGATAAAACCTGCTCCCACCTGCTCCCACCTCCTCCCTCTATTCATATTTCTATTCTGGGGTTACGGCAGAATATGCTTTACATCCTCTTGTTTTCCAGAAGATGCCACCGGGTTGATGGATGGCAGAGACGTGAGGGAACTTCAAAGGAAAAAGGAGAAAGGGAGAGAGACAAGAGAAATGAAAAACAAGGCGTCGCCTGTAGATGTTCCTCCTGGAGGACGAGTCCCGGCCAAATCATTCCCACTAATGGAGACGCCTCCCACTCAGGGCCCAGCTAATGTCTGTTTCTGCCAAAAACTGTGGGTGGTACAGAGCGATGAGAGCCGAGCTGAGTCTGCAGCCTCGGCTTCAGGAGATGTGAGATGAGCGAGAGGAGCAGAATATGAGCAGAACTAATGTGAAGCGTCGTTTTTGCAGCGATGCATCCTGGGAAGGGAGGAGGGGGGACATCTAACTATACTTCAATTTAACCATTTGTGCTTCCCCTCACTAATTGGACACTTGGAAAGTTTCCTACCTTCCTTAGTCTGCAAACCTTTATAATAAAGAAGATTTGTTTTCTCACTTCTTCTTATTGCTCAAGGTCCCTGGAAGCTTTTCAATTCTTATGTTTACGAGCGTCTGGAGCTTTTCTTTCAGGAGCCACGTCCAACCCGTCGAGACTCAAAGTGTCTCGGAGCAAAACGCTGACTGATGACCGGACGTGAGAATGACTCAGCGCTTTTTAGAATCCCCTGCGGACGACGGCGGCGAGAAACAGAGGAAGAGAGAAAGAGATAAAAGCAGATCTGAGAAGAAACATGATTCAGCTCCGTGACGTTCTCTGACCCAAACCCGACAGCCAGCCAAGTTTCGATTCATAATTCAACTCCTGTCAATTTGAATCCCTGAAAAATGAATTGGCCTTGAACCATGAGAGCGCAGAGAGAGAAGAGGCGCGGCCGGAGGGGGAATGGGCGAGCGAGAGATTGACTCGGTTTAATGAGGAAATCCGTTTTTAGGCTTTTTGCGGATTAAAACAATTAAGGGAAAGTTCAGTTGCCTGTAAAGTAAATATTCTCTCTCACACACACACACACAAACACACACACACAAACACACACACACACACACACACACACACACACACACACACACACACAAACACACACACACACACACACACACATGAAGTGATGACACAGGCTGTTGTACTGTACCTGCTGGGAGATGGCGTATCCAATGACAGTGTCTCCCTGAGGGACGTTCCAGGTCACCATGGCTGAGTGCGCCCTCAGCTGGGTCACCGACACATTCACAGGGGCCGCTGGCACAGCTGGTAACACACACACAAACACACACACACACACAGACACGCACACAAACACACACGTTATAAGTTGTGAGGACACATTTTCACTAAAAAGAAGAAAACATTTTAAAAGTAAAATCTGTTTCTCCCTCTGAGGAAAGTTAAAGAAGATTTCAACCTTTATCTTCTTCTGGTAAATGAATCCATGAAAGATAAATAAAGCAACATGAATAATGAACGTCAGCCTCCGGCCTCTCCTCAGGACCAACGCTCTCTTCTTTGTTGTTTCCACACTCATCACTACATGTTGCTGTGGGCACTTTCAATACACCACAAATACAGTTTAGACAAAACTTCACATGAGTAGAGACAATAAGGTTCAAGAGTTTTCAGATAAAATTTCTATTAATTACTTTAACTTGTGTTTTCATCTTTGACAAAATCATTTAGACGACTGATATGTGTGTGTGTGAGTTGATCCAGTGAATTTAAATGTGATTTCATAAAATTCCACTTTGAAGTAAACTTTCTCATCTTGTATTTCCAGTAGGAAAGAACTTCCTACAAAGACTAACCACCCAGAGGACAGTATGTTCAGGACGGCTGATGTTCCCTGGATAATATACAAATGTCCCCTGGTCCGAACAGTGTCCTCCACCCGATCCTGGATGTCCATCATAGCCAGGTTCCCATCAGCATCCTGTCCACGTGTCCTTGAGCAAGACGCAGTGGTGAGGACGATCTACCCGTCTCCTCTGTCAATGTGATTCACTTCGGGATTAACGAGTCAGCGGAATATCTCAAATGTAAATCAGAGATATTGGAGCGAGCGGACATAACGCCAAGGACACTTCAGATTGGCATTGAACCCCCAGCTGTCTGGTTAGTGGACGACCCGCTCTACCTCCTGGTACCTTGTTAGGAGCAGTGACATTCAGAACTAAGATGACAGCACCACCTCTCCTCGGCTGCAGAAACACAGGAACCCTCCTTCCAGGCAGAAAAAGAACAGAGCGAGGATTCAGGCTCTGTGGAGCGTGACTGTGAATGTCTCAGGCTAACAAGCTAACCACACTCATTATGCAAGACAGCCCCCCCGCAGGACCCGCTGCCTGTCATTAAAAGAAAACAATCAACAACATCGTTTCCCAGAATGCCCTTTGACAGCTTTCACAGAGCGTTGCATCCAGCGCGTGGAGGTGGACGTGAACGAGGCCACGTAGCAACAGGAGCAAGAAGGTGGGAGGCCCAACCTGTCCTGTTGCTGCAATGCATGCTGGTCTATTTCCCCGATGGCGTGGGTGTATGAAATCAGCCGAGCTCTGTGTGAAGCAGCAGCCGTGAGGAGAAGCTGTTCCTTCCTCCTCGATTCAGAGAAGCCGACGGCAGATTTCCACCAAATATCTGAAACCAGCGCAGAGCTTGGGATGGAGACCAGTAAGAAGCCAAGAAGCCACAATGACCTTGACCTTTGACCCTTGGCCCATCAAGTTCTTCCACATCAAACTGGGGAAACCAGTTCTTTACACCTGTTGAAACTCCCGGTCACGCGGCTGCATCAACACACTCACGCTGAATAGACTTCCTCAATCACATTATACACACACCAGCACCGGGGATAAGAGGGGAAGACAGAGGAGGAGAGATGCAGATGAGAGAGAGAGAGAGAGAGAGAGAGAGAGAGAGAGAGGAGGATGAAGGATGACAGGAGTATGACAGCGGAGGGGAAGAAGAAAAAGAAAGATGAGGAGGACGAGGAGAAAGAGAGAAAGAGAGAGAGAGAGAGAGAGAGAGAGAGAGAGAGAGAGAGAGAGAGAGAGAGAGAGAGAGAGAGAGCAATTATCCCCAGAGAGATGACGAGTGGATTTTTCAATCTTTCGGTTTGGAGAGAGAAGACGGACGAAGGGCAAAGTGAGATGGATGGATGGAGAAGGGGGGGGGGGGGGGGGGTGGAGAAGATCAATGATGGAGGGGGTGGTGGAGATAAAAGCCAGCGATGGAAGAGAAGCATGTGGATATTGATTAAATTATAAAATATAGCACTTCAGATGGATGTAACAGCACAGACACACATGTCCTTGCTTCTCCTTCACGTATGTTCATCTATCTCTTTCACACATTCTGCCACTTTCCAGATATGAAGATATATATTTATTGTAAGAGAATATAACATACATATGTTTTATTCGACCACCTTCCCTCCCTCACGTTCCTGTCTCCTCTTCCTCCTCCTGATCACAAGCAGTGGTTTGATGCTCGACTCTTCTCCTGCACGAGGACACAGACAGAATCGAACCTGCTGTCGGGTCCATGAGCGCCTTCCTCCGCCGTGCCTATAGCAACGCCACAATGACGCCGCCTCCACCACAGAGAAAACAATAACAACAACAACAACAAGCTGGAGACGGCCGTTGTTTACGTGGTGGCTCCCGGAGTAGAGCAGTGGGTGACGTGCGAATCGACAGTGAATCACAGCAGAGTGAGAGTCGGCTGATGGAGCTGGACAGCCTCATCTGGCTAATGGCTCCCCCCCCCCCCCCCCCCCCTGCTGTGATGGATGTGCGTCTGTGGAGGCTCCTGAGAATGCTGATGGAGATACAGTAGCATCGCTGACACATCACCAGACAACCCCCCCCCCCCCGGGCACAGACACGTAAACGGCCCCCCCACAGACTGACGGAGACGTACAGTGACGTGTTGTTTGTGTTGTTTCACGTCTCTTTGAAGGAGTTGTGTTGTTTCTCCTGATCGCTCCTCGCCTGTTTGTCAATAATGAGCGTGTCCAGGTTTGATTGACGGTCAGTCGGCTCAAGCCCGGTCCCGTGAAGCTCCCCCCTAGCGGCATCAATCTTGTGGAATCCGCTGAGTGCATCCTGATCTGCTGTGAGCATCATTCCTCCTCCTGCAGCCACTTTGGCATCGTTTCATTTCATTTACTAGTTTAACCCCCGAAGCCTCCGGTTGCTCTTCATGAATGAGAATCCTCCTTCAAACCAGAGGCTGCAAGAAGTTGATGAGCTCCATGCAGAGATGTTTGTGCCACGAGGGGAGAAGGTGAAATATGAAATACACACTTCATCACTGAATCAATAACTCGTACATATAGATCAGCCGCCGAGGGGATGCACGTGGATTCTGTTAGCCGGGGCTGAATGAGACAGAAGCTGGTGTAAGAGGAGCACAGAGGATTTACGAGCTTCTCCACTGCAGCTAATGAAACAGAGCCGAGAGGGAGCTTCTGAAATTTCGAATCCTCTGATAGACACATATTTCCACTTTGGACAGTTTAACATCAGCTGCTTGTTAAACATCAACTGCCCGGTCACTGCAAACCCAACTGCACCGCTGTCATGTCCCCGGCGCTCGGGATTATGGGAGGGATAAAAGATCCCGACCTGTAGATGATGATTATTCATTTTCAAGGCAAAGCTCCTCTTTAATTTGATGTTTACAATCGAGACTCCATGTTTGTCACGGCTTCAGTCAATCAATCAATCAATCAATCAATCAATCAATCAATGGACAGATTCCCTCAAAATTCAGCCCCACATGAAACTTTTGCATGCAGTTTCCCATTTGAGCTTCAAAATAATGTCTGAATATGGGGATTATCTCATATTTATGTTGAGGGAATAGTGGAAATTTAAATATAGAAGACAAAAGAAATAGGCTGAGCATCTTAAAAATACAAAATAAGGATAATTACCTATTTTTTTCTTTCCGAAATAAGAAGATATACTTTTTATAAATGCACATATAAGTAAAATAAAAAACTTCGAGCTCCTGGACGAGATCACCTCAGAAACACCAGATCCTTCTTTCACAGATTTCCTTATTCCTGATTTGAGTCAGTCAGTTTGAGTTTGTTCTGTTTTTAATATCATTGCAGGTTTAACAGAGATTTCATGCACTGTAGTTAATGTGACAAATGTAAGTAAATAAGATAATTATTGTATTTTTCTCTCTTTATTGACTTTGAAGCTCTTGGATGAGTTAAATGAACATTTGGAACAAAACCTTATTAACACAACTTGTTAGCATCTATTTCTAATTCCTGTTGGAACTTGGATCCATAATAAAAACTTGAAGGAATGTAGAGAAGCTACTGGTCAGACTCACTCGCTTCGACCATCCCTGGTGTTTCCCAGCAGGCCATCATCACCACCAGCAGCAGCATCAGCAGCAGCAGCCCGGGCTCCAGCTGCAGAGACCCGGACATAACCCCCTCCGTCTCTGGCTCTTCACCCTCCTCCTCTTCCTCAACTCTCCTCCGGTCTCAGTGCAAGTTTCCCGGCCGGGTGACCGCTGGCTGCTCGGCCCCCTTCACCTTCATCCTGCACGGTCCCGGGTTTTATGTCCAATTTGCGCACGGTGGGTCAGTGGGAGTCTGTGCGGGCTGTGGATTCAAGGAGCCTCCGCTGCGTAAACCCGAGGCGACCCCCCTCAGCCCCGCGGCCCCGGGGAGCAAACAGGTAGCTCGGGCATCGCCGGCACTTCTCCCCGGCTCCTCTTCGTGCGTGACGGCGGGTTCTGCGTCAAATGTCCCCGGGACGCGGTGCTCGTGCGCCGGAGGCTGAGCTCAGGCGGCTCCGCTGCGTCCGCCTGGAGGAGAGAGGAGCAATGAATAAGAGAAGGTGTGTTTGTCAAGGAGCGCAGAGGAGGTGCGTCTCTAATCCCACAGATTATATGAGGAGAAAATGTGTGTGTCTGCAGGAGACACACACCCACAGACACACACACGTCACCACACTGAGGATGAAGAGGAGGAGGAGGAGGCTCCTGTCTTCACTGGATCACCTTCATCATCTCTCTGAAGAGGCAACTGTTGATTATGTTTATCAGTTCAACCAGGCTCCACTTTCTGATGCAGCGCCACCTACAGGTCTTATATTCATGGGTTCATTACGTCGCTTAACAAGCAATTATTTTATTTAAATTATTGTATACATTTTTAGGAAAATTCTTTCTCTTTACTAAGGACTGATGCTCTTTGCTTCATCAACCTCTCTTCAGAGCTGTGGGAGCACTTCATTAACTCATTAATTAACTTATTAATGAACTAATTAAAATGTACCTTCTGGAAAAGTAAAGCTCCAGGACATCTGAGCCCATGGAAATGTGGAACACAATAAACTATAAATCTCTGTCATATTATATTATCTGTGAAGTGTCACAGGCCTTAAACAGTAATTGAAGATAGAGCAGCAGATAAACCAGAACAATAATTCCCCATTTATTAGAGAAACCTTCAAATAGATATGGATTTTTCAATAGAAAGCAAACAAGAGCAATTAATTTTCTTTTCTAATCTTCAGTTGAAGCTTTCCATTGTGCCTCTGATTCATTTATTCTCCAGTTCATTCTCTGCAAAAGACTCAGTTTGACGTCTGTGACATTAAATATTGATTCAAGATCCATTCAGAATTTCTTGGGTCAGATCTTCGGGTAGCGATCAATGGGTGGAAGTAGAAAACAAGAATCTTTCAAATACCATTAGTTTGAAATGTAAAAGGTTATTTTCTCTCATCTCTGCAGATTGTCATTTGACATTTGTCTAGACTGCTGCTTAAATATATTTGTGTGTTTACGATTTACTCTTTCACATTTTATTCTGCACAGTGTGAACTGTACTTTCTCTCTTAACCATCTTACAATATCAAATTCCCTGTGTTGATATTAAGGTTTATTTCTCTCTTGATCAGTCACATTGAATGTGTTTACCTCTACCCACTTCTCTAAATTCTAATCTCAGAGGTAGAGAAGTTTTGCAGCTTTGTTTGAGAATCTTTGGGGGTCACAGATCTGTGAAATTAAATAAATCATCCAGACGTGGAAGCAGAGCTGTCTCTGTGTGGAGATGGTTCACACATCTGCTCTGGATGCCTGCAGGGCGCCTCCCTGTGGCGCTTGTTGAGAACAACAGGGGGAGAGTACAGAAGCAAGAAGAAGAACATGCTGGAGGGTTTGAATATTCCATCTGGTGTGGGCACGCCTCAGGATACAAGGCTGCAGAGAGAAGGACTTTCTGTAGATTAATAAACTGTCATGACGTCAGTTAAACCTTTAGAGGGAGTTTCTTTGAGGTAAAACTGCAGGAATCCATATAAAATAATCATTTGACCTTTAACCTCTGACCTGACCCTTAAGATTCTCCAGTTTATTCGTTGCTTTGTTGTTGAGCTTCCTCTCAGCTCCCAGGAGGACGTGTCTACTTCCTTGTTTACTGCTGTATGCTAATGAGATTCTGCTGCTTACAGAAGGCGCCCTGAAGTCACGAGGCAGAGGAATAACTCTCTGACTGCTTTGAATAACTGTGGATTCATTTTACACTGACGTTTCTTTTTTTTAATCATTTTTGGGGGATTCATTTTCACTCAAAATATCAATTAAACCTAATTGGCACTCTTTTTTAATTGAAATCGGTGACTGGACACTTTAATGATCTGTTAACGGCAAACTGTCTTTAACGCTGCTGATGGTTTGTAATCATATTTTTTATCACTCCCGTTAACTTGTATATGATTTCAGTGTACTGACTCCGTCCACCGGGGGGCGCTAGCAGCCTGCAGAACATCATGTGTCCTTTTGGCGAGGCCGAGATTATGAGTCAACCAACTTCAGAACACGTCTTCCTCCAGCTGAGCAGAAACACACCCACACACCACATCACTACAACAAATCAAAAAACACACAACTGCAGATAAGAAAACACACAAAAGCAAATCATACGTCCAATCAGCGACGATCCTTGTAGACGGCAATTAAAGCAAGCTACAGTTGTGTTGTCCCAGTTGTGTTGATGTGCACTTCAGCACCACACAATCCTCCTGATGTGACCTTTTGTCTCCTCCTCTTCTTGAATTAGGTCACTTGTTCAGATGTTTCACACTTTAATGCAACCAGCACAGATTAGAACCAGCCCTCGCTGCATCTTGTTTTTTGCTTCGGGGGAACTTGTAATTATGAGGCCTAATTTAATTTATTTTTTATTCTGCACTAATGATGGAAGGCAGCCACGCGTGGTCTGAGCGAGCGGCTCCACATATGGCGCCGCAGCCACGAGGAATGTCAGTTCCTGTCAGCTGAGAATCCAGCGTGCGCCCACGTCCATCCTGCAGAGAGAGACCGACGAGGCCGAGTCTTTATCAATGAGGGGAGGAAATATAATATCCATGTTTTTAATCTGCTGGAACCAGGAGTCAGAATCCAGAATATCAGGCTGTCAGATAGAAAACTCAGGATTTAGTCTCAAGGTATTAAAATCAAGGAGCAGCTCATTATTATTAAATGGCTCAGTCTGATTTATTTCAGTTTTTTCTACAGTTTTCTTCGCTTTACCAAAACCACTTCAATCATTTACCTCTTTCTGTATGAACACACACACACTAACACACACACACACACACACACACTGACACTCCCAGTGCATTCAGGGCATCAAGTCTCCAGTCCCACTGACACCCAGGGGAAGTTGTGTCCTTTGTCAAAGCAACTGGTTCTGCCACACTGGCAGCTGCAGCTAGGAGGCAGCCGCAGTGTGTGTGTGATTGTGTGTCTGTGTGTGTGTGTGTGTGTGAGAGAGAAATCACTGTAAATGAACGTGTGCTGTATTCAGATGTTAAACCACTTACAGTCATACACCCACAGCTTGATTGACAGCTGATCTCTAGCAACGGCACAGCTGCGAGTTCTTAGCAACAGGGACGAAGACGAGATGGTCCTCTTCGTCCTCCTCGTCCTCTTCGTCCTCTTCGTCTTTTCTCACCAATCACAAATCATGAGTTCACCATGGAAGCGGCCACACTCATCTCTCTGGGTTCACGCTTTTCATTTTCAAACTGTCACATTTCCTCGGAGGAGATTCGAGTTAAATCTGAAAGATTAAATCAATCTTGGAATCTGGAGGGAAACAGCAGCTTCTCAGGGTCAAAGGTCACGAGAGTATTAGGGTCAGTTTGATATGAACGGAATGACTCGAGCCTGAGTGAGGGGAGGATGCTGGATTTATGGATCCCATCAAATTACGACTTTATTATAGAAATATCATAAGTAGTCGATAAGCTAGGGAACCAAAACCTGCAGCCGATTTTTGGTTTCAAGTTAAGACTAAATTGTTTTCTGCTCGCAGCTTCTTTCTATTGAATATGAATCATATGTATTCATGACTTCCTGTGTGATTCCACTGTTCTCCCCTTGTGGCTCCTCCTCTCCACTCTGCTGCTGCTCGAGGCCCCGGGGTCGTCTCCAGCTCTCCAGCGTTTCCGGGCCCTCGGACTCTGCTAGCGTCAAATAAAAACTGTCCTTCTGAGATTCAGCGATGTTTCCTCCAGTTGGGCGGCGAGTGTGTCTCATCTCCCGCCTCCGGCTCGGTCAGGTCGGATTTCTATCACGCCGCTCTGTGGAGGAACCGGGTCGCTCTGCCTCTGCAATGCACCAGCTCTCTCCTCATCTATCTGCTCATCTAGACGTGCGCCTATCGATTGGCTCGTCGTGACTCCTCTGGATTTAAATCATCTCCATCACACGTGTGTATCCTTGCTCCGCCCACCCTGCAGTTTCACTTCCCATAATCCCCTTGGCTCATATCAGCGCAGTGCCCCGCTCGTCATCATCCTCCTCATCTGGTTTCACAGCCGTGTGCGCCTCGCTTCTTAACATGTCAGATCCCATCGGACGGTGGGAGTTTAAATCCCATCGGGATTGTTCCAGGGGAGCCCACGTGTCGATGCCTTGATTAAAATAGATTTCCAGAGTATAGTGTTTGTTATGACTCAGGACCAGTGTTCTGTCCTGTAGATAATCCTCAGACTCTGCTCGGCATTACATAATGGAGCCAAGATGGCGGCGCAAGATGGCGGCTCGAGCGTCCGGGGATATTTGGCCTCATTTTTGGAGATTCGTCATCAGTAACAAAAAATGTTTATGCTTGTCTGACCTGAATAAAATTTTTAACAGAGAGAATCGCGTTTGAAAACCGACAATTAAACCAAAGTGGTGTCAAAGCCAAAGGTTTAAAATAGTCATCAATTTAAAATAATAATCAGCGTTAGAGAAATCAAAGGAAATGATTGTTTTTGGTGGAACAGGTTTTGGCTTGTGTTTGTTTTGATTTCATATTTAAGGTTAGATATGATCGACAAAAGGACGTTGAGAATAAAAACCCTCCTCTCCTCTCAGGCCTGCGTCTCCAGACTCATGAACTCAAACAGGCACAAAGTGATATGCAGCATCGAGCGTCCGGACGGGAACGTTTCAACTTCATCAATTTCTCTTATTAAATATTCTTTCACAACTTTTATTAGACCCATTTTGGTTCCTTGTTTCCGTCTCCACAGGAAATCTGGATTAATATTTCATCCGTCACCGTTCAGAAGACAGATTGTTGGACTGATCTGGGAGAAGCAGGATCCCTCTGTGACTGAAGTGTCTCCTCATCAATGTGTAATCCCCCCCCCCCCCTCCTTTGTGTGACAAACTAAACTAGAAACTGAACTTGCTGCACATTGTATCCTGCATCTTGTTTTGTGTTTTGCACGCTAACAGATAAAGAACCCGGCGTTTGAGCCCAGAGGAGCTGGACCCAGAAAGTTCCTTCACCAGACAGAAGTGTATTCATCATGGGTTTTATCCGGGGGGCGGGGGGGGAGTGTGTCCATTAACGGCTGCATTGACCACATCAGTGGAGCGGGTCAGGCCATGTTTTCCATTAGGAGCACGGAGCTGCTTTGTGTGGAGCGGCTCTCGAGTCGTGGACGGAGGCTTTCAGAGCTTTTATTGTGGCGGAGACACAGGAGTGCTGCGGTGATGGCTCCGGGGAAACTCTCAGAACACAAAGGAGACGAGAGGGACGTTATAAAACAACCTCTTTCTGAATCATGGAGTTATTTATGTTCCAGGACAGATTTCAGTCTCTGTGGTTATTACTTTTATTCCACTTTTACACTCATTTCCTGCACAAAACCAAGGATCTACGTGAATATTGATAATACTGAATATTAAGAGAACTTAAAGGTATTTTTAACCTTTAACATTATTGGCAAAGTAGTTTTTTCTATGAGTTGTTCACCTTGAACTTCACCTTGGACTGAAATATCTCTTTTGGAGGGAGAGCTGTGATATTCATGATTCCCAGAGGATGAATCCTAGAACTGTGCAATAAAACTAATAAAATTTTAAGAAAAAGCCAACACATATATTGTTGATGCCTTGTGTAAGAAGATGTGGTTTCCATTGCGAATCAAACATCAGGGCTGATACAGAAGAGCAGCTGCCAAATAAATCCCATCACTTTACAGATTTAAGCACGAACAGATTCACAGAAGATAAACATGTATTGACATTTTAAACAAAAGTCTCATCTCCTATTTGTGCGTCTGTTACTTCTTATCATTTCTGTTCGTCACTTATCTGTTGAATATGGAATAAAGAGCAGCAGCAGCAGGTCTGTGCCCAAAGTGTTGAATCTAAATGTCAGAGGAGACACTGGTGAAGGTTAATGAACAAGAATCTAATATGAGGAATTATATTGCTGAAAACATGTTAATGCTCTTTACAGGGCGCGTGGGATGCAATCCAACATCTCCTTCTCATTAGGGGATGTGTTATTCAGACTGAGCATCGAGAGGAAGAAGTAAATATAATTTTTAACAGCACAGAGGGTTAAATCCATCTTTGACATCCGGCCCCAGAGTAAGAATTTTAATTTTCTGTGGTCATAGTCAAGTGAATTTTTAATGGCTCTTAATCACACGCGCAGCCTCGGGCTTTGTTAAAGATAAAAATAGCAACGTGAGCAGAAAACAAAAAATCCAACAATAAAT
This sequence comes from Platichthys flesus, assembly GCF_949316205.1. Taxonomy (NCBI): domain Eukaryota; kingdom Metazoa; phylum Chordata; class Actinopteri; order Pleuronectiformes; family Pleuronectidae; genus Platichthys; species Platichthys flesus. The sequence goes on along the minus strand of NC_084966.1, from coordinate 1,834,437 downwards.
CGACTTCACAAGAAAAACACACAAGTTGTCAATGTAAACAGGTTTTTCCACAAGTCGCTTGAGTAAAGAGGGAATAACGGATTAAAGAACGATTCTAAATCACCAATTTCACAAAAATGTTCAGATATGTAACTGAATGAAATATGATATATGTTTTATTCCCCTGGCCTCGACTACAACCAGCAGTTTGGGCTTCGTTGGGATTCTCGATTCTACATTTGTAGCTTAACTTTGGAAGCGGATGCCTCTGGGATTAGGGAGCAGGAGCTGGAACATTCTCCAACATGATCTCCTCACGCACATCACTCAAACCAGTTCAAACCACTGGTTTTAAACTGTGTGTTGGGACTGACACCCTGTGAGCTGACTGGCTGCGCTCCAGCTTCCTGACAATCAGAGGCTGCACGCGCTCACACGTGGAAAACCGACATCGATTGCAGAGGGAGGGTGGCCAGAATAGCTCACAGCCAAAATGAACGCTCCTCTATTTGCCTGACCCGCTTTTAAATGCTTTGTTTTTATTACTTCTAATCATATAGAAATCTGACTCATCTAATATTTGATGCGTCTGCAGATCTTTCTAGATTCCAAGACTTCTGAGGATGATATGAAAACCTAGAGATCCCTTCACCCCTTCACCACCAGGGCCCCCTACATGGGTATTATTTTGAAAGGTAGATCTTCCTTGCTGCTCTGTGGGGTCGACACCCCCTCACTTTTGTTACCCCCCCCTCCCCCCCCCCTCCTCCCCTCATCAACAATCAGAGCAATTGACCCTCACTGCGAAATCCCTCACTCTCTCCTTCACGCCCTTCTGCCTCCATTAGGGCCCCGGCACCCTGATTGGAGACATGGGTGGCTATGAGGACAAACTCTGTATGAGGCGGGGCTGTAATCGGTGCTGTTGGGGGGGTGGGGGGGGGGGGGACCAGCCTGGGTTCATCACCTTGCTGGAGGGCATGAACAGGCAGGCAGGGGGAGGGGGGGGGGGGGGTTAGTCAATTTATAGGGGCCATGGGAGCTGCCCCAGCCCCTAGCGTGCCAATAATCTGCCATCTTGGTGTTAAACTCCCAGACTGCACCTCCTCTCTGATCAGGAGCCCCCCCACAACCTCACCGGTGAGAACTTTGACCTTTGACCTGAGGGAGGATGTCGTCACACAGGACTGATTCCATTTTCAGGCTTTTCCCTTCAAACGAGGGTCAAATGCCGTCAATTCATATGTCGAGCATCATCTATGATCTCAGTTCTCTATCGCCCTCCGAGCCACGACTCATAACTTGACAGATTAAATCTCAAAGCTCTGAATGCATTGAGCTCTAATGAAGATCAGACAATTACACGTTATGTAAACTTGTTTTTTTTTAATCCAGGGCTCCCACTTTGGAGGATGTCGCTCAAATATGAACCAGATTCTATTTTGACGTGACCGTCAGTTCCACACCAGACTCTGATTTCCTCTTACGGTTCAATGTGGAGCAGATTTAATGCTCTATTTGTAGTTCATCCCACGGGCCATTTAACAGTCGGGTGGGCGGGTCGAGGCATGGTCACCATTTTGTGTTGCATAGGTGCAAACATCCTGGAAGCCTCAAACACAAAGCCCATATGTACATCTTTCATTTCAGGACGAAGACTGGGTTTTGATCTGAGAGCATCTGTGCAGAATGAACACAATCGACAATGAGGTGAAACACGTCATTGTGTGCGTTGCCCCTAATCCACACAGCATCACCCCACTGTGTGCTTTCCCCTGGCAGCTCCCTCCATCACTCTACTGCTGCTGTCGAACCCTAATAATGTCAGATTAAAGCTCTGAGGGCTGGATTTGAGCTGGATTGGAAAATCTGGATGGGAAGCCTCCAAAGCTCTGTAATTCTGCACACACACACTCGCACACGGACGCACAAACACACACAGAAGCAGATTAAAAAAGCAGAGAGGATGGAGAGGATATGCATGTCACAGTGGTGTGTTTGTGCACAGCTGTGTGTGTTGTTGTGTGTTTGGTTTGACTTCTTTGAGACGCACCGAGCCCCCCGGGAAAAAAGTTCCTGAACTGACCCGAGTGCGTCCACCTGCACCTCGGTGCGGTTCTGACAGAAGTCCGTCATCACTCGCACTCCAAGCAGAGTCACTTTCCTGTTTGTTGTCATCACCACAAGGACGAGACACCCCCCCCCCCCCCCCGGGACACGAGTGCCCTGGAGGCTACAGTTCTGATCCAGGCCACCTCGTCCCCAGACATGCCCCCACGATGCCCGTGTGCCTCAGTGGGCATGCCTCCCTTTTGTTGCAGTGGCGGGGAAGTGGGGGAGGCGGCCGACGGGGGGGGGCGGTGGTGGGCGATGGTCCCCCAGATTACCCCTCATCATACGGCCTATTTACACTTGACACCAAACAGTACGGCATCGCACCACGGCAGCATCGAACCTGCGCCCACTGAGGACGCCAGAGCGTTTTCGTTTCCTCATATAACTTCAACGAGCGTCACGTGTTCCGTGGTCGCTCATGTGACCGGGCGGCTCGGACCAATAGGACGGCAGCGTTTGTCCTGGGCAGAGCAAAAGGAAGAGGGGAAAAAAAATAATTTGCTCTGTGCGATTTCTAATCCTGGTCATCGTCGGATCGTCCTGAGCTACATTAAGGTAAACTCTCTTTTTCTGGCTCTTACGAAGAATCATTTGGAAAACACGTAGAATCTCTTTCTAGAATTAAATCACTGAAATGCAGAATTTTTATGATTTTTTAAATTTAAATGACAAACTGACTGTTGTGTACTTGTGGTAAAAACGCCTCAAAACTCGTACGACCCGCAGCTCAACGCCGAGTCGGGAAACGACATCAATAATTAATTAACTCGCTAACTTCGCCGCAGTCAAGAATGACCATGGTGCTCCTAACGAGCCGTGACGCCGCTTATTGACTCGTTATCTAATTCGGTTATTCAAAGGAGATCAAGTTAACATTTTCGGAAGTTACCCTCCGCATGCCGTCACCTAATTGGGACGCGGCGAGTAAGGATTTTGGTTTCCCCCAGAGAATAGTCAATTTTGCGGTCAGTCGATTCAGCTGTTCTCGGGTCTGTTGATTGTCATTGTTTGCGTGGTCATTGTCCCCGGTGGTGATTAAGCTCCAGGACGTTTCATTGTTGCCGAATTAGCAGCGATGGGAAGTGGACGAGCTGCAGCTTGGACACGTTCAACGCTACCGAGCTGCACCGAGCGATTTCACTGTGGGAACGAAAACGTGAATTTAAAAGCAGCTCCTCCCGGTGGTCGGTCATTACTCCAATTATCATCACGCTGATTCAAGCACCGCTGATGACCTGATTCTCAAAGATGTCATTCGTCGTTAGCTCTAAAGCGTAAACGCCGTTTTTGACTTGTAGACAATGAACTCCTTTGTTTGGGTAAAACATCCAGATCATCAGTGAAAGTGTGGTTTGCATTCAAACGTTTCTATAAATAGAGCAACGAGGGGAAAACGGTTTTGACGGGAGCGATTCGCCGGAGCCGCAGAAGGAGGCGAGGACGCGCTCTCGCTTTCCGTCCCGCGTGACCGCTCCATGAGACGCTGCCACGTATGGAAGCCATGACTTTGTGACAAGCAGTGATCTCACATTACAAATTGTGGCAAATCTAAAATGGCCGACTTGACGCTGGGCTCTTAGCGCCGCGTTCACAGCACAACATGGTGTGCCTGCGCTCGCCGGAGCCCCCCCCCCCCCCCCCCCCACCCCCACAGTTTGAACGACGAGAGGGCCAACGTGCACTTCTCTGTGAACGTGCACTTCCCTGCGAGGTACTTTTAAAGCCACTTGGCGCCTCGTGTCCCCCCCCCCCCCCGCTCCTCGCCTCCTCCGGTTCGACGGCTCGTGGTGAGGATGTGGCGGCGGCCGCGGCTCTGATGGTGATCGGGGCTGAGCCATCAGGACGCTGGGCTGCTGATGTGGCCTGACAGCTCTTCAGAGCTCGGTCGTGGAGGCGCATAGGAAGGCCGATAGGGAGGACGCCCCCCCCCCCCCCCCACACACACACTCCGCCGCACCACGTACAAACAAAAGCCAGACGAGACGAGAGCTGCTCATATACCAGTGAGCTGAGGGAGGAAACTCCATTTCCTCTACGTGATCTGCCGATACTTTCTATTTCTGACAGGAGCCATTATTCATCATCACCCCCCCCCATCATTCATTCCTGTATCTTCCCCCAGTCACAAACTCGATCTACCAGAGGTGCCAATGTGTCTAAAAAGTGCCAAAAGGTCCTGGAAGCGTGCAGGACTCATCCATGCAGAAGAGATCCTGTGGAAACATATGGATCATCCAGGTCACCCTCTGTGCCCCCCCCTCCCCCCCGCTGCCCTACATGCACGCTCACAACCATGCACCGCAGGCCGGGCGAGGATTGGCTGCGTTACAACTCTTCACTATTAATATAAACCTGATAACAACAGGAGCAAGAAATCCTCCTGTGATACATTAATGGGGATTTTTTTCAATGGCTGAGAAACAGAGAGGACGATTTAAAAAATTGCCGTAATGGAAGATTTACAGGAAACAAAGTATGAATCGATTTTTCCCTTTCTTTAAATGGAGGTTGTTTGATCCTTCACCATGAACCCGACCTTGTCTTTATCTGTATTTATGGAAAACAGGACATGAACGTGCACTGAGGAAGAAATGATAGACAGAGGAAGAAATAAAAACAAATATAAGTCAACTAAAAAGTGCAAAGACCCTAAACCTCTAAAATACAGATTAATTTATTTGGGGATTTAGGAAATCCGGCAAAAACTGCAGCAGGATGGAAAACCAGGAAACTTTTAGAGGTTCAGTTTGAGAGGACTGGTAAATTCTCTGACATTCTCTGACACATGTTAAAAAAATTGTGCATTCAACTTTCTCACAGCAATAAATTAATAATTATGTCAACTCTTCACTCAAACTACTGAGATCCTTCATTTCTCTGCCACATTAAAGCTCTGGGGTGAAGCTCTGGTCACAAACCTCTGCAGCTTCCGCTCAGCTTGTCGGTGATGGAGGGTTTTATATCAAAACGTCATAATGACATATCTGTAGATATGTGGATTAGGACGAACAGATGACAGGAGCTTTGGCTCAGATTAAACGTGCAGACGTCCATTTAATGATTTTCTTTACATGATTTCACGTCTCTCTCTCTTTGCCTCTTTTCTTTTTCTACCCGGGTGATGATTGCACGACAACAGTGTGATTGTGATCAGTGATTTTCAACACATGCAACCTGCAGGAAACACTCCATTAGTCGTGTATTACATAATACCATATTCCATTCATATGACGATTTCTTTTTGGGCTTAGGTCTAGAATTGTCATGTTTTCTGCTGGATTGATGGATTCTATTAATTCTTTTAAGCTTTACATTTCTTTTTGCTTCTCAAAATCATCTAAATTTACTGATGATGAAATCACTGATCATCAGAATAAAATATCCAACATTTGTAGTTCCAGTGCAACTTGAGCAGTAAATGCTTCCCTGAATGGGATTTATTTAAATAAAATATATAAATCACACACAGGGTAAAATAGAAATTATTTTATCATTCTTTTAAAACCTGCTGTAGGAGCATCATCCTTCTCTTTTTGATATTTGCCGCTGTTTTCCTCGATTTTAAACCCTTTTCCGATCTCGAGCGACAGAGCGATGTGGACCATGTGGCGGGGGGGGGGTCAGAGTGAGTTGATTGACACTTAGCTGTGTGTCTCAACCTGGAGTTCAGGGCCGAGTCAACAGAGAGGGACGTCCACCTCTACATGCACTCTGCTGTAATGAGCCACCTCGGCCTCCTTCCTGTCAGAGTTAAGACACAGAAGAAGCTAAACAACATTCAATTCAGTTGAAATGCCTTTAGACACTGATCCGTGCTCGTGTTGGAAGTTGTGTACTTCCACGTGTCGTACAGCTGCACTCAAATCAGCTTTTCCCTCCATTTGTCCAGATGTGTTTTCCCATCATGTCCACACCGGTGCTTCTGCACAACAGCAGCATCGTCTCATTGTCAGCCGCACACAAAGAGGGACGACGGCACAAAAAGGGAAGAGACCTCGAGTTCTCCAAGAGCAATGCACGAGTCTTTTACTGTGGCGAGCGCCGAGCAGACGCAGGGAGAGATGGGAGGCGGGGGGGGGGGGGGGGGGAGCCATTTTGTGCACTGCGTTGTCCAGCCGAGCGTAAAGCGTGATTAATTCAATAGCCGCCATAGAGGAGGAGGCTAGCAGCTCTGCAACGCCGAGCGTGACCCACTTTCCCCGTCAGATGTCATGAAAAATTCCCTGCTCTCTCTCTCTCTCTGCGTTTCTCGTTCGCCCCCATCGCCAACTTCCTGCCTGATTAGCAGAGACTCAATCAGGGGGAAACCACAGAGGTCGATGTGTCTGAAACCGCCAGTACAGCTGGACACAGGGCGGGAGAATATAGATTTTAGTTTTATAAATTCAGACCCTAAAAAAACAACTGCTGGAAGGTTTTCGCCCATTGGGGCAAATGAGTCACGGGGCCTTGACCTAATTCTATTCTGCTACAGGACGTATGAGCAGGAGTTGTGTCCAGGAGGACAACTCTTCAGAACGCAGCTCTTAACTCCGACCTCCTTCGTCTCCGAGGTCCAACACGCTCGTCTCTGTTGACCTAAATCTACACAGCAGCATCCCAGAGTCCTAATCACGGCAAAGCGAGGCTCCTTAAGGATGAATATATAGATTTAAAGGGCAGTTTATTATCGTGCAGGAGCAGAGAGCGCTACATATAAATTGTAGTCCGGGTATAAAAATGAATCCTGGCTCTAACGTCACTTCTTTAAGAAGTTCCTTGCCCCCTGAAACCTCACTGGGTCGTCTTGACAGAGGATGAATCCTGTGCCATCCATCATCAGCGTCAGCTCCAATCCCATCCTCAGTCCCCCCCCCCCGCCCCTGGAGCGGACCTGCACCGCTGGCTTGGGTCTTAAACCCGGATTAAGGCTTTTTATGTAATCTGGTCTCCTCTGGGAGATTGGAGAGACAGCTGGCAGCAGAATCCCTGTCCTTATCTGTCGAACCTCCGCTGGCCCCCCACCAGCGTGCATGCAGCGTAGATTAGAGCCGGGGCGACTTCTGGGGCCAGATATGATTTGTTTTTCAACATATGTGCGGTGCGGGTCCAGTTGGAAAAACATAAACACCTGATCAGCTCAGCGTGAACTGGAGCTTAGAACTGGTTAAATGAATGAATCAGAAACTGTTTTAATAATGAGTCGAGGTTCATTTCACACCTTTTAAACTCTCCTTGCTTCATGTGCAGGTTTAAATTCTTTCAGAATTAAATCAGCTGCAAGTTAGACTCAATTTAAAAAAGTATAACGCAACAAACTTTATTTAACAAGTGAAAAAACTACGTCCTAGGATGTTGAAGTGATTTTGTCCGTCAAGTTTTTAGAGTTGAAACTGTTTCTCCTAAATCAAGTATCTTATATCAATACTCTTATCGATCATAAATAAATAAAACTACCAATTGCACTTGGGAGGAGAAAAAATATACGTATGTGTATATAAATTTAAATTTTCTCTCAGGGGCTTATTTACTTATCTTTACCAAACGTCTTACAAACTGCTGACTGCTGGTTCAAGAGAAATCTGCATTTCATCATTTATGTATAATATTTATTATATATGTTTTAAATCTGCATAATTTAAAAAGCTAATCATCATTTTTGTCATCACCAGGAACCACTGACTTAATCAGGGTAAAAAACAGGCAAAGAAATAAACATTTATTATGTATATATAATACAAAACGTACCAGATTAACGTGACTGCTCTTCATGTTAATATTCCACACCCACTGTCAGGGACACAGATTACAGACTGGAGCGCCCTCTAGTGGTGTCTACGCAGCGCTGCCTGACTCATCCCTTCACCTGTCAGTTTGAGGAGCTCCGGCTGAAACGAGCTGGATATAAATAAATATAACTCTCGACTGCAGAGACATATGCTGACCTATATTTGAATGGCATCCAGGGGAACAAAGCTTTTATCTGTATATTCCCACAACAGCAATAGATGTGTGACACCATTATTCTATTAAATGTAATATTTAATCTATTCAACAATCCTCTATGCTACCCTGCAATTTCACATCTATGTTAATTTATTTCTGTTTCAACCCGGCAGGTGACCGACTGGCTGACTCCACCTTCCCACTCGCGTTGGCCCTTGAACCTCTCTCACGTGACCACGCCCCTTATTCCTTCACATCCAATCCCAACATGGAGCCCATTAAGGTCCAATCAGAGGGTGGACTGAATGTGACCCTCACCATCCGGCTGCTGATGCACGGAAAGGTAATAAAAACACACATCTTAAATCCACATTCCTACTCTTTCACTTTCTATTCTTATCTGTCAAAAGAAAGCTGCTGGTTTCTAAAGCTCCCTGTGGCTGAAACTCACCTGACCATGTTGTGTTGTGTTTGTGTTGTGTTTGTGCAGGAGGTTGGAAGCATCATAGGAAAGGTATTTATCCCCCACACGACAAACAGACACTGTTAACCCTCATCTTCCCCTGGAGGACACACACCAAGCATCTCAATGTGGTTTCTTCTCTTTCAGAAAGGAGAAACGGTGAAGAAAATGCGTGAAGACGTGAGTTGAAAACTCCTCTAAATATTGTACTACTAATAATAATACTCATCACAGCTCTGAGTGGTTGATGGTTAATCTTTTGTGTGTTTGTTCTGCAGAGCGGAGCCCGCATCAACATCTCAGAGGGAAACTGCCCTGAGCGGATAGTCACCATCACCGGGCCCACAGACGCCATCTTCAAGGCCTTTGCCATGATCGCCTACAAGTTTGAGGAGGTAGCAACTTCTCTCACAATAGAGTGATTTGACTATGAGTATATACCAAGTAGAAATCCTGCATTTTAGTATTTTATCTTATGTGTTTTGGGCAAAAATCCGAGTACATGATCTCACCTAGATTCCACCAGAGCTGTGCTTTAGCAGGATTTCTGCCTCATACCCAAATGGAATACAAAGCAGGCTTGGCTTTGTTATGTAGGACAGAAATGTGCTGATCTAACCTTGCAGCACTTTTTGAACGAGGGCCAGTTCTGTGTTTTGATTTGTCTCAGCCCGACCGAGCCAAAGTGTTGAGACACTACACACAGACCTGAGCCGGGGGTGAGAGCGTGCGGGCCACAGAGGCACAGAGCTCAGAAGAGTGGATGCAGAAATATTCAAACAGTATTTCCATTCAGCTATTTAAAGGAAGCTTTTTGAATTCTTTATATCTGATGAAACCTGTGTCTCCCTTCAGGATATAATCAATTCCATGAGCAACAGTCCAGCCACCAGTAAACCACCAGTAACCCTGAGGCTCGTGGTCCCAGCCAGCCAGTGCGGCTCCCTCATCGGGAAGGGAGGCTCCAAAATCAAAGAAATGAGAGAGGTACAGAATAAAGAAGCTGATCTCCATGTCCCTACTGGAGCAGGATCAATAAAACGTGATCTGATATATCCGCCTTTGATTCCTTCTCACCTCCAGTCCACAGGGGCTCAGGTGCAGGTTGCAGGGGACATGCTCCCCAACTCCACCGAGAGGGCGGTGACCATCTCCGGGGCCCCCGAGGCCATCATCCAGTGTGTCAAACAGATCTGTGTGGTGATGCTGGAGGTACAGAATGGAGGGGGGTGCATGAACGTTAACAGTGATTACATTAGAAGATATATTATCTGATTTACTAACCCTCCTCATAAAGCTGGTATCTATATAGTGAGGATATCATATTGTTATCATATTACAAAGAGAAGAAATGCATTGAACAGCTGTATGAGGTAACAACAGGCTTCAGTTTATGAAAAATCTTAAAAATTATATTTAAAACAGTTTAAACTGATGTGTCCAAACTTGTCCTGTAGTAAAATGTGTTGTTATTTACTATAATTTCACTTCTGATTGATTTGTTTAATTGTATGTATTGTGCCAATCATTACTTTTGACGCATTTCTTTCATCACACACCCAAACACACACAGAGGAAGTTATTGTTTGTCAATAAGAGGAAACTTCAGCTCGTGCCTTTGATCTTTTTGGGTGAAGTGTTATTCAGAACTAGGACGACTCAGTAGAGACATTCCTCAGATCTGGTTAAAGGAGTTTGGCTCTAAAGTTTTATCTGGATCCACACGGACACTAAGCGTCTTCAGATCCATGAATCATTCTCTATTTAAATGATAAAGAAAGTGATTTAGAGATTCCTGGATATCGGCCCCGGGTTGGAACTCTTTTAAAGAATCTCTTCACGGGCTGAAAACACCCCCCCCCGGTGAACTTAATAAAACAACCTGAAGAATCTGATGATTTGCCTCAGAGCTGTGGTGGACGCGTCATGGCGGCTGCTCTCTGTGGGAGGCTTAGTGCCAGAGAACCTCGGCCGACTCTGACTCTGAATAAGACTCACCCAGCAGATCAATACAGCCGGTGCTGACTCAGCTGTTTTTAACTCTGGAGCTTTCCCTCCAAACTGAATCCACTCCCTCGCAGACACGTGTCTCCCTCAGGATAACGCTTCTGATCTCTGGGCTGCACGCTCTCTAGTTGTCTCTCTTCTTCTCGCACCATTCATTTGAACTATCTGCGCAGCCAGTTCTCCATTGGGCCGTCACGATGGCACCAACCGTGGATACTGGGAGATATGTGACCTGAGCGTAAGTCTCTAGAATGTGGAACCCCGATATCTCAGATCAGTGTGTTGACTCATCATTATCCAGTTGAAAGTGGTGCTCCAGGTGAACCTGCGTTTAGTCCTGCACTGATTTGGAGTTCTCACACGTCGGCATGCACACACACGGTGAAGAGCACTTCTGTTGGCCGTCTTCCCCGAGGCACCGTCCCTCTGGTCTCACTTAATGCAACGTCTCTCTCTCTCTCTCTGTTCCCTCCCTTCTTTCTCTCTGGCTCTAACACTCTCTCCACGTCTCACTCCTTCTCTTACCCTCCTCTGCTCTCCTCAGTCCCCACCGAAAGGTGCCACCATCCCCTACCGCCCCAAGCCTGCCTCCACCCCTGTCATTTTTTCAGGTGGCCAGGTAAGAGCAGACCCGCTGGGGGCGTCCACAGCCAACCTCAGCCTCTTACTGCAGCACCAGCCACTGCCTGTTAGTGTCACACCAGGTTTTACTCACTTCTCCCCCCTTTCCTCACTCCCCACTGCCCCCCCCCCGACGAGCATGAACCCATCACTGTGTTTACTGTGCCCCTCACTGTCGCCCCCCCCCCCCCCCCCAGCCACTCACAGCAGAGCTGAGATAAAACACACGGAGGGAGAAATGGAAACTTGGCCGGCTTACCTTTTAATTATGAGAAGATGCTCGTGATCTCCATGTTAAACCTGAACAGACAAAAACAACCTTGTGTCAGTTTTAATAAATACTGCAGGAACATTTATCACTTTTATTAGTTTGTTCAATCTTCATCACGCACACAGTTTGTAATGTAAACCCACCTGGCTTTAATAAAGTGTCTTATCTACCTGATAGATTAATAACTTCAGCTCTATATTTCAGTTGTATCTCCATTAAATCGCAGATTGTCTATTTTTTTTATTCAACTTTATTATTTCACATGTTCACTGCCACTTAAACAATTGAATTTTGTGTGATCAATGAAGTTAAAACAATTCAAACTATATTAGACTTAATGCAAAGTGTCTAAAAACACTATAAACTGATCAATTAACGTCTAATTGGCCTTTTGCATTCCTTCCTACTTATATTAATTAATTGAACACGTTAGTCTAGAGTCTAAATGTTTGAAAACAGAACAAGAACGAACTGTGTTGATGTGGAAACAGGCAGAAACACAGTGTGTATATAAAGTTATACACACTTACATGGAGTGTGGGTAGAAACAACATGTTAGCTGTGTTGTGTTAAAATCACAGAAACACTCACGGCGCGCAGAGAAACGGAAGTAAACATGAGCAGAGAGCAGGCCACTGATTGGCTGTTTGAGGACCGGTGAGTGAACCAGGTGCGCTGCAGCAATACTCAGTAGAGACATCTAGCGGCCTGGATGTTAATTACAGGCAACAGGAGAAACAGGAACAAGGCTTCTGATGTTTTTTGTAGATTATTATTCAAATGATCGCTGATTGATTAATCAATTAATGAACTAGCTGCTTCTGATCCTAATCAATCAGCTGCTTTCCTTTTATATTAACCCTCAATTAACAACTTTCCTCTTATTCTATTGTATTTATATTCTATTCTGTTTCTTACTTAAATAAAACTTTAATTTATCATATTTAGTTCAATGCTTTAAAAATATAGAAGAGCAGAAAATTTAAATAACAAATGTAATAAATCACTTGATAATAAACTAAATGATTATAACAATTGACATGAGATTTGGCTCAGTTGTGACGTCTGTGGCCTCGATGAAGCGCACCCCCAGGACAGGTCAGATCACATGACTCCCCCTCCTCCCCCTCCCCTCACTCCCCCACTGTCTGTGTGTCTTGAGTGATTTAGTTCAACTGGATCTGATTGATGAATAGAAGTTGTTGAAATTATTGTAATGTGTAAAATATAGTGTAAATAAAGTGTTGTAGAAATGTCATTAATTTAAAGATTTTCTCAAATTACATTTAGTTTTTTTGGCTTATTTCTTAACATTTTTTATATTTAACATGTTTAATTAAAAGTCAGTATTTTTAGTGCTTGTCCAGATGAGATAAGAACGTGACAGTAACTTCTTCTTCTCGTGTTTACAGGCTTATACCATTCAAGGACAGTACGCCATCCCTCATCCTGACGTGAGTGCTAACCCCACGGGGCAGTCCACTCTGCAAACTTCTCTCTCTCTGAGTTGCAGGCTCTTCCTACTCTCTCTCCACCCTTATTAATATTAATTGTTAATATTAATACCTCTTTATTTTTTCTGACATGTGAATCCTCTATCTTCTAAGCTTTCTGACTCTTGCTCTCTTCTGGTTACTGAACCTCAAAGGGCTTGGCCTGGTGGCGGCTGCTTTCCAGGGACTTTGCTTGAAATAGGAACTTTATCACAACAACACTTTTAATTGTTTATCTTTAAATGTCAGTCGACACAAAGCATTTCATTCAAGATCAGAACCAGAAGACAAACAATGAAAGAATGGAAGAAATCGATTTAACAAGCTGCTTCTGTGGCGGTCACATCTCACAGAGTTTACTAATTGGACAAAAGAGTTAAGACAACTTTAATCCAAGTGTTGTATACAAAGATACTTAGATTCCAAAAGTATATATGTTTTGTAATAATCAGGAATATGGTTCATGCACAGTCAATTTCAATAGCTAGTCATTAATCAGTTTAAATATGGATATATGTTTCTACAATGGGACGATAGATGGGAGGCTTAACAGTAACTAAGGTAGGCGGGGCTTGTGGGACACTCTTCTCCAGCATCATCCCAGCATCAGGCCAAGTCCTTCATGAGCTTCTCTTCTTCTCTCTCTCTCTCTCTGATTCTCTCTCTCCGTCCTTCACCTGTCTGTGTTGTAACTTCTCCTCAGAATCCTCTTTTTACTCTTGTAGCATTTCGGACAGAGCTGTGTGTGCGTGCGTGTGTGTGTGTGTGTGTGTCAGCGTGTGCGTGAGTGTGTTTTTAACGATGACCTCATAGCACTGCTGTCCTCCTCCTCCCCCCCTCAGCAGTTGAGCAAGCTCCACCAGTTGGCTATGCAGCAAACCCCCTTTAACCCCCTCGGACAGACCACCCCTGCCTTCCCCGGTACGTACCCACCTACACGACCACCCTTTTCTACCAAAGCTCCTTCTCTCGTTTTTACCTGTAGAGACAAACACAATCTCTTCCTCCTTTTCTTCTCTTTCTCTGTCTCTGTCCTTTCTCTTTCTTCTTCTTCTTCTTCTTGTCGTTCTCCTCCTAACGGTCTCTGTGGTGCACTGCCATTGACATGGCCTGCTGGTGGTCTGCTCGTGTTCATGTTGAGGGTTCTTCTGTTCTTTGCTTTTCCCCGGAGCATCCTTTTCTTTCAAGGACTCAATAGCCTCAGAGTGTTGTTGCTTCTTTTCATCCAGAGTAGAATTCACATTGTCAGGTGACAGTTATTTTATACAGCGTGTGAATGTAGGCTCTGCTCAGGGCTGAGGCAGAGCTGCCGGTCATTAGACAGCGAATGAGAAGCCTCCAGGAGCGAACTTCATCATTGTTATTCACTCCCTAAATGTGCCAAACTCTATTTCCTTCCCTCCTCTCTTCCCTGTCTGATTCCTGTCTGACCCCAGCAGCAGGTATGGATGCCAGTAACCAGGCCAGTACTCATGAACTCACCATTCCCAATGATGTGAGTACATTTGTCATCACGTGCACAATATCCACTTGTGACTGCGATAAGGGTTTTGTTGAGATTTACGGAGATTCTACACATTTACATGAGAATGCAAAAATGACAAGAAAGGTACAAACGTGCAGAAAGTCTAAATTAAAGATATGTCAAATAGCAGACAAGAATATTTTGAGATTGTAAGAATAGCAAACCAAAGTCCATATTTAGAAGAATCAGCAAATGTGTCCTAATACCAGAAAATGAAGAAGTTACACAATGTCAAAAAACTCCACAAACACAACGTGACAGCAGATCAGCTTCTGAGATTCCTTCTCCACAGCGGAGATGTAGCACAGCCAAGGGCAGTGGCCTGTGTAAAGTGAATGTCCTTAATAGAAAAGGACTTGTTGGACCCGAGTAAAGTTAAAACCAGAGAAGCTGAGGATGACTGGCGATAGCTCACATGTTAGCATCTATGTCCGCCTCGTGCTCTGGCCATCCTAAGTCCAACCCCCGTTTTCTTCCCAGCTAATAGGCTGCATAATCGGACGCCAGGGAACCAAAATCAACGAGATCCGTCAGATGTCTGGGGCGCAGATCAAAATTGCTAATGCCATGGAGGGGTCATCGGAGCGCCAGATCACCATCACAGGGTCCCCCGCCAACATCAGCCTGGCCCAGTACCTCATCAACGCAAGGTCAGCACCCAGGGCACCGGGGGTTAGAGTCTGGTCCTGTAGAGACGAGGACTATAGCTCGAACTCTCCAGTTTGAGGTTCTGAGTCTGTTCTTGCTGTGGCTCGATTCCTGCAGGTCACGTTGGTTTAAAGTTGAATCTTCTCCTGCTTCATTGTCCTCCTGTAGGTTCAGAGACGTGGCGGCCATGTGGAACGACCCATCTTCCATGACCACATCCTGAGACCCCTGACTGGCTCCTCCGTTTGGCCCCTTCCAACGACTGACCACCGCAGACAACCCTGATGCTGCCCTCCGGACTCTGGCTCTGGCTCCCCGAAAAAAAAGACCCGACCACCTTCCCCGCCCTGGTTCAAAGCTGTTTATACATCGGGGAGGGTTCGGTGCTCACTTATATTTCAGAGAGCCACATATTAAATCATAAAAAAACTAAAAAAAGAATTACAAAAAAGGAAATCTCTGTTGATTAGTATTTTGTTTTATTTTTTAGAGAACTGTTGAAGCATGTTGAATGTTTATTAGGAACAACTTGTGTTCATCTTTCTTTTTCTATCTATTGCTTTACTTCTTTCTCTCTGTCAGTGCTGCGTCATAGAACATTTTAAAGTATCAGACGTGCTCGTAAAAAGATTGAACTTTTTTTTGTAGAAACGTAGATATTTGCATATTACAGCTGCTCAGTGATGCTATCGGCAGAGTGTGTGGTGGGATGTAGCCAAATTATCAAATTCTGATAATATATTTTGGAAAAAAAGCAACAATTGGATTTATCTGCGTTTGTCCTAATTTGCATCTTTGTCTACTCACGATTCCAATCTCTACCCATGACTCTTTGCTGCATCACATGACCCTTTTAAGCCAATGGTATCACTCCTAGAGCCTCCCTTCTCGTGTTCATCTCCTATATTTACATTATTGCTTATATTGCATGTGTTCAGTGTCGTATCATTGTGTATTTGAGGAAGCCTGTTCAGTGTACACGTTCCTTCAGACGTTATTATTATATCTTTGTGCTCCCGTTCTTTTCCCCGAACTTTTTCAGCTTTTCTGTCCACTCACGTCGAGTCCTACTTTCTGCCCAGACGAGAAACTTTCCGCCATAGCCTCCTTCTATCAACACCGATTATTAGTGTATAGATGCATGAATGGGAATTAGTGACTAATCAGTGGCGTAAACACTGACTGAAAATTTAAAATGATTGTTTACTAACGTATAATAATACTGTATTTGTTTTGTACAAGGACTCTTGTGACTTAGCACATTAGTCGACTACGCGGCGCTCATGCAATAGACTATTCAACACTTTACTCTGGACTGCCTCTGATGTGGGAGGAACTAGTTGGACCTAAAAACCAAGTGTTGCGTCCAAACCTTTTCAGCTTCCTTCCCTTGTGCCGGCAGCTGTTCTCTAGGTTGCCTCAGGATCTGGGTCCTCGTGGAAGCTTTGGAGGGAAAAGCCAAAAACAAGGGAGCGAAGCCGAATCTCACGGCGAAGCAGCCCGAGCGTTTGGACGAAGCCGAGTGGTATTTTTTGGGCCAAAGGAATGTTCAGGGGTTCATTGGGGGGGAACCCACAGGGTCTGGGCGGACGTGACCACTCAGTCTCTTTTTCACGATTGTTCATCTTGTCATGTTCTTTTCGTTGTCATGCGGTTGATTTGACGCTTTACGTTTGAATGTCTTTTTATTGTTGCAACTGTGTCAGCAGCTTAATTGTTTTTCTTTAAAAAAAGGACAGGTTGGATGACAATTTCCTGCTTCACTGGGTCTCAGTAGAACCAGCATGTATTTATTTATGGTGTGGTGATGCACATTTGACTTTTTGTTGATCATGAAACTTAAGCTAAGTTAGTTTTGTCGTAGTGTGGTTCATTTGAGAGGGAGGGGGGGGGGTGGAGTTCTACTCATGACAATGCTCTAAATAATATTGGACGGCTTGACTCATCTCATTCACGAGCTTCAGCTGAGCTCAATTCAGCGTTGACGCGTACAAACAGCTGTTGAATGTTATTGTCGAATCACATTATCTACTGTCCCACAATGCAACATTCTTTCTTCACACACAACACTTCTTTTGTTTTAGTTCCAGGAGCCGACACTGAGCCTGAAGGAGAACTTTGACATTTTGGGAGATTCAGATTTGGATAGAGCTCTGACTTGACTTCGCATTAAAAAAACTGGAATCGAAATTTGTCCAAAATGTCTAATTTGTCTTTTACGGCGCTGATGGCACAAACGTGATCATGTAAATGGACCAAATGCTGTATCAGTATACTGAACGGTGCATAGTCAGCGATTATTCTGCAATAATTCTTACATTTCGATGTGAACTCAAATAGTAGTGCTAGCATTCATCATATTATGGATTTGTGTTTCTTTTTATGTTTGACTCGTCATAGCTTGTACTTCGATGGGAATGTTAGTCGAATCCAAAATCTTAAAATTTGGGTTTTTTCTGGCAAACTTTTTAGCTTTGAAACCGTTAGCTGGAACCTGAGAGATAGAAGTAAAGAACTTCCTTGTGAACTGGATATATGAACTGGATTGCTAACAGGAATATTGTAAGTGATGGCAATGTGATTTCAATAACATCAATATTCATGTGTTACTCAGTGTTTGAAAAACTGTATTTGCATTTGTGTATACAAACCAACTGCAACTAATGCAATAATAGGGTGCAATGTGCAATTATTTATTCAGTTATTTAGTTATTAGCATAGATACATGGGAGCTGTGTAGCTTGCTGGACTTTTATTTGATTTTTTGTTTTATAACTTTCCATGTGGCAGCAACAGCAGGAAAAAAAGGAACGACTAGACATGTTTTGTTTTCTCAGCTTTTTTTGTGTGTTTTGCAGTTTTGGGGAAAACAAGTGATAGAACTTTGTAACTATTTTCAATTGATTTATTTGCTATGTGCAGATCTATATTAGTTGTGAGTAATTACATAGGTATTAATTTCAAAGTGTTGGTAAGTATAAAAACAAATAAAGTTTCATTTTTTCTTTCTGTGACTTGTTTTGCTCTGGTTTCTCTTTGCTTTGTCTCTCTCTCTCTGCTCGTGAGACTTGAACTGAGAAAGTTGTGAGAATCGAGGAGGTGAAAAGTTCAGAGACAATACAAGATTGTTAGTGTTGTGTGGTAGAATGTGTTGTTCTGCTCCCAGGTTGGTTCTAAAGCTGAAAACATCCTCAAGGGGAAAAGCTGGTGTATTTGAACACCGGTTTATCTGAACAGAACAGTGACGGCTTAAAACAAAAGGCACAAGATGATGCCTGTAAATCTATTGGTCTCTGGGTTCAGGGAAAGACTCGAGGGGAGTTCTTCCTAGAGAGACAATAAGCTGATAAACGGTTAGATGACTAGAATTCCTGGCAGTGCTTTGCAGAGTGTGTCAAAGTTTATTGGGCAGATGACTGACGGAGCAGGAAGTGAAGTTAAAGTTGTGTAAACAAACTAAATGTTCCTCAACGTGGAAACAAGTCTCCTCAATCTTTAACATAAAGAACCTATAACCCTAAACGATCATGGATCATGTTTCCATTCTAAATGACAAGCCAGACGGCTCTGAGGCTCGACCTTAACAAAGAGGACGCCCACGCCGTGCACCGGTCTGTTCTCACCTCCATCAATTTACCCTCAATAACGGCTCAATGAGGATTTGTCCGACTGGGCTCACACACAACATGAAGGCAGGGCTCTGCCCTTGTGCTGGCTTGGACTGAGAGTTGGAGCGGGTCCATGCTCTCACTCAGCATGGCCGTGAGCTGCAAACAGACAACCTTCTGTATAATGCAAAGGGCTGATGATGACCACGAGGGAGACGACGTGCAAATCCCCAAACGTTGCTGGACATGTCTCCAAAGCAGTGAGTCACAGATGTTCTGACCTTCTTCCTTTTCCACTCAGAGCTTGTGAGTGAAAGTGTTCGTTAGCCTCTGGCTTCAGAGAGGTCAGTTTGAACTGTGGAGCGACTTTCAGAGGAGGACTTCACAAAGTCGTCTGAGGTGAGAACCAGCGCGAGGACGCCGAGGGGACAGACACTTTGAAAAGGTTTAATCTGGTGCATCGCTGAGTGTGACTTTTGAAAACTAATCACAATAAAGCAAATGGAAAAGATCGACTGGTCAATTTAAATCAATTTAAACGTTTAATATACAACTTCGGCCACTAGGGGTCTCTCAATCAAACAATAACAAAAGACCTAGTTGATGACTAGAGTGGGATCATGGGAGTTTAATGGATATTTAACATTCTTTAACTTAAGTGCTTTTTTGATGAAAAGTTTTTTAGTCATAGTTTAATTTCCTTTCATCTGCATCAAATGAACAGACACAATAATAAAGAGATGATTTAAATTAAATGTGCAAAGGTGGAGGAGTCGTCCTCAAACCTTCACGAGACGCTCAGATGTCATTTGAAGACGCAAGTGAGCATGAAATTTAAATTTGATACATCAGTGGGTGCAGTTATATGAGCAGATGATAAGTGAACCACACAAAAGATCACAGAAATTAATTCAAATACAATTTGAGTTTAAAAACGACGATTAAAGTTTGTGCTGAATAAGAGTTTGAGTCTGAGGTGAAGCATCTCACAGGACTGGAGAGAGAGTGAGCAATGGGACTGTCTACACACACACACACTCACACACTCTCACACTCACACACTCACACACTCACACACTCACACACTCACACACTCACACACTCACACTCTGCTGCAGAGCTGCACTGACAGGACCTTGTGAGCTGACGTTAAAGTGTTGGACGCCGGCTCCTGAACCGGCTGCTTTCTCTCCGTTTCACCGGAGACGTGTTTTTATTTATTTGCAGAAGAATGAAGGATGAATTTCTTCTTCTTCTTCTTCTTGTCTCTGCTCATTTATTCCTGGATGTCAAGAGGAACAGAAGAATCTCCCCTGAGACTGTGGAAGCTTATCTGAAGCAGACAGAGTGAAGCTCGGAGGTAGGTGCCGACTCTAATCACAATATACTCTCACTTCTCTTACTCTTATTTCTTCCAGGAGGGGGTTGAACCGCATGTGCATGTTGATGATATGAATATATAAGACTACAAATAATATTCCTCAGCATCTTTAGCTTGTTTATAGTTTTTCCTCAGTTAATCTGTTGATTGTTGCTGAGAATAATTAATCATAACATTTGGATTTTAGTCCAAAATCCTAGCAAAATGTCACAGAACAATAAGAAATTGTAATATAATGATTTTTGGTTTAAACACCAATGATTTTATCTCATTTATTATAAATTTAGTAGATTTACAATTAAATTATCCTGTTTTCTTTATCGTGACCCTATAATATTCTCAGTAGGACTCATATTGTCTTTGGTTCTGGGTCTTTTGCACCTCCTGCACTTTCATCATCTTACCGCACTGATGAAGTTTTTATCTGATGAATATTAAAATAATTCTCGGACTCTGACTTAAGGAAAGTGATTCAGAGCAACTCCTCTGACATTAATTGTCTTTATCAAAAGTTACCGATCAGCTGTTCTGTGTTTTATTATCTCGCAGGAAAACGCATTGTGTCCTGGACTCGTTAAAACGTTCATCGTGACCTTCACTGCTCGCACACACATCACCGCTCGTCTGACTTTTCACTCTATTTAATCACAAATCGCTGTTTTCAAAGTTCATCTGCTGCATATTGATGAGCCCGCACCTGGTTTAACGCTCCGTCTTTCTCTCTCAGGGCTGGATCTTCAGTGAAAGGAGCCAAACCACAGAAACACTCCATTGTTATGATAATGCTGAACTTTACTACCTTCCTCCCAGAGGAGGACGGAGTCCGAGGAGGAACTGGTCTCAAAAGGTGTTTTGTCCACGATGGCACCGGAAAACTGACCAACTGAAAACGAGGAGGTGAGAAGAATTATTCTTCAAAAACAAAGAAATTGCTGAATATGAGAAACCTTTCGTGAAGACTTGACGTTTTCTCTTTGCATCTGATTATCCACCACAGGTTTCTATGAATCAACCAGGACGAGTTCCACGTCCCTGAAGACTTTATTATCACCGGGTCTTTCTCCTTCGACCTTTCATTTAGCGAGAATGCAAACCTGCAGCCGCCTGATGGTGTTGTGTTGGACCTGGTACGACCCGGTGACACCGGTTGGGTTCCAGCGCAGAGGAGACAAGTGTCACCAAACAGGAGGGTTGGATCTGGATCAGGTTTTGCCGTAACGCAGAGAAACACAACGTCATGCGGCAAAGCACTGCATCGGCCAATCAGCTACATTAGAATATCTTCAACCCTCTGATAAGCTCACGTTCACCTGACTTCCTGGATCATTGGTCAGTGATATCTGAAGGGACGCAGCCACAGCCCCTTGCCTTGTTCCGATGCAGGGCTGACCTCGGTGTGACCGCCCTCTAATGGGGGCCTCTCGATGGTGCAGCTCATCGCCTCCTTCCTGTGCTTCTCTCGTGGGAACACTGTGCCTCCTGTCCTCCGTCATGCCTGCGTCCACCTGCCCTCAGACCTGTCACTGCACGGACAGGAACGGCGTGGTGGTGCAGTGCACCTCCCGCAACCTGGAGAGCATCCCGCCCAACCTCCCCCCCGACACTGTGGTTCTCCTGCTCTCCTCAAACCGCATCAAACACGTCACGAAGGAGGCGTTCACAGACCTCCGCCGCCTCCGGGAGCTGGACTTATCTCAAAACGCCATCGAGAGCGTGGAGGCCGGCGCCTTCCAGGGGATTTCAGAAGGCCTGCGGAGCCTGGATCTTTCAAACAACCAGCTCAGCAGCCTCCCGAAGGACACGTTCGCCAAGCTCCACGCCCGTATCCGCCTCTCCCACAACCCCTGGCACTGCGAGTGCTCCCTGCAGGAGGTGCTGAGGGAGCTGAGGCTCGACCCGGAGACCATCAACGAGGTCAGCTGCTTCACGTCGGTGCAGGAGGAGTACGTGGGACAACCGGTGATCCAGGTCCTGGACTCGGGCATCAACTTTTGCAACTTCCACCACAAGACGACCGACGTGGCCATGTTTGTGGCCATGTTCTGCTGGTTCTCCATGGTGACGGCGTACATCATCTACTACATCAGACACAACCAGGAGGACGCCCGGAGGCACATGGAGTATTTGAAGTCTCTGCCCAGCACCTCGCACGTCAGCAAGGACTACGACACGGCCAGCAGCGTGCTCTAGAGCGGGTTAGAAAGGACCAGCTCAACCCATGAACACAGATGAACGTGCACCAGTGAATATGATAACAGAATATAAGGAACAGTGATAACAGCTTTGAAGCAGGTGATGAAACTCTGCTGTGATAGAAGCAGCTCACGCTCCAGAGACGCTTCATCATCAAGCTGTGGATTAGAAGCAGCAGAATCTTTGAAAGCTTCTAAATGAAACTTCTAACTCGATAAAAAGTTACTGAACAAGTGACGAGCAGGAAAACAGCCTCAGCATCTCGATTTCTCCTTCACAGATTTTATTGATAATGCAAAGACGCATCTGTGAGGTGAACGTTATCTCCAGGCTGAATCCTTCAGGTCTGGATTCATGCACAGAGTCTCTTCAGTGTCTGTTAGAGATCAGATAAGATTCAGTTAATCAGTCTCACAGGAAGAAGACGAGGGTCAGTGCATTAATCATGGACTGTAAATAAAGATGGACGAAAAACAGTACAAAATATCCTGATCGCCCCCTGGTGGCTGGCTGCGGTATAGCTGATAAAGCGCTCCTCCTCAGTACACGTTAAAGAAATAGTTCTCAAAGGTTTCTGTCAGTTTAGGTCGTTCATATTTCTGATAAGTTTAGTTTCATTAGTTATTTGATGGTATAAAAACGCAGTGTAACGTCATGATTGACAGGATGTGATGTCATACACATCAACTTCCTCCCTCCCACCAGAAACGAGCTACAGGAAAACTCACAGAGTCGCAGCCGGAGCAGGAGCTGGAGCCTGGCTGCTGTCAGGGCGCCAAGCGGGGGGGCGTGAGGCGTTCCCCCCCCCAGTAAGGATAAAAGCCTGGCCAGTGTCCAGGCATCATCTCAGGACAGGGTCTGCCCTCTAGACCGGTTTATTTAGTCTCTCACTGCTGCATCAACTGACAGAGGGACCTGGGGAATGAGCAGCACAGCTTCGGGGGGGGGCTGAGACAGAAATATCACTTTTAAATATTAAGTAGATTTATTAGCATAAAGCTTTATGATGTATTTGAAAATAGTAATTTCTCGCTAGGGAGATTTTGTGGTGAGTAGCAGAGAACGGGAAAGTAAATTTGAGATCTGTTAAATTCCCTGTGCCCTCCTGAATGTAAAGACTTTGTAAGTTTTCTAATCGAGGATGAGGAGCAGCAGTGCAGATGCTCCACGACGCTTCTCCTACATCTCACATTTAAGGTGGAATTGCCGCCAGGAATCAAACTCTTGACACGAAAACAATCGATTCCCGTCTGAGAGAAATTCAAAAATCACATTTCTCAAGTTTGAGGGAGGAGAGAGAAGTTCCACGCTCCTTTAGATGCAGTTTGATTTAGCAATGTTAGATAGTACAGGATGTTAAATAAACTAAAAGTCCTTTCTAGTCATGTTAAACTCATAGGAGCTAACACACAATGGAATATATGTTTGTTTCATGTATTTAATTCAGGAACATTAAAGCTCATCAGTCCAACACTCTGATGTCACTGCTGCTCTTCTCTGTCACTTCATTGTTTCTGGAGCGATGTTTATGTCACATGCTTTTTCACCTTCACAATAAAACATCTGCATCAAGTCATCTGATCCAGTTCTTCCAGCAGATTATTATAAATAACACCCACAGCTGCAGATATGGAAGTCATACATCTTCAGCTGCATAGATCTGGATGAGGCAGAATATTAATACGTGTCCTGCAGCCCAGAAATAACTCCATCCTGCTTATACATAAATCTAAAGAGGCTCGTTCTCCAGAGGGTCCATAGCGTTCACCATAACGAGCAGAGTGACATTAATTAGTCGGATTCAGTTGAGGTCAGTGTGTCCCCCCCCAGTCCAGGGAGAATAGATTCTGAATCACCTACATCTCTCCACCAGGGCGGCGCACCAGCACGTCACTGTCATCGTTCTCCTCCTCAAATGTGTTGTTTTATTAATGTTGTGTTATTGAGTGTTCGTGCTCGTCAGCATGTCAGTGATTTATGATCTGAACGAAAAGGTGGGATGAAACCTTGTTTGAGGAGATTTATCATTTCTCCAGCGATGAGCCTGAAGGTCGGCGTCACTCAGGAACAACGACCTTCAGTGGAATGGAATGTGTTTGTTTTATTTCCTCTCTAATCACGTCGGTCAGGTTGAGGCTCTTTCACAGCGAATTATGTAAATTTAAAAGTGATGTGATCTGATACGGAGTCTGAACTTCCATAACATCACAGATCACAAAGGTTCAATCCACTGCTCATTGTGTGGCCGTGTGGGCGAATGAACATTAACCAGAAGGTTGAGGGTTCAAGTCCCTTCATGGTTGGAAAATGAGATTATAAATCCTACTTCCTGTAACCAGAGAATCCATTCTTTGGAAATGACACTGGAGCTTGACCCAAGAAACGACAACTTAACACCACTGATTAAATAACACACTTGGTCTTAAAATGCTCACACACACACACAAGCACACACGCACACACTCTCACACACTGCAGAATGCCACCTGCTCAGGAAACATGCAAAATGAATAAAAACAACAAAAATGAGAGAATCAAAGAGGTGAAATAAAAGATGCGAACTCACCTGTTGTGTGATTAGCTAAACACACACACACACACACACCTGTCAGTGGGATAATCAGGCTTCCCATGATGCTTCAGGGTCGAGATCTACGATGGCTGAGAGAGCTCAACTCACTGCAAAAGAAGAAAACACATGCAAATAGAAATAAAGAAGTTGCTTCCTTAGTTTCCACGTGTTTATTTCTATTTGTGTCTTCTTCATTTGCAGTGAGTTGAACTCTCTTATCCTCCGTACAGGTCTTTACCCAGGATGAACTCTCTCTGTGCACATTTCACAGTTTGACTTCATTGCAACAGAATGTGCAGAGATTCCTGCTGAGTTTAGGAGACGAGGAGAATAACACGCTGAGAGAGGGTCGCCGAGTTCAGGACGAATCCTTGGAAGATACGACGCAAAGGAAATGTGTTTTTGAGAGAGAGAGAGATGAGGCATAGTCAGATAAAAGAAAACGGAATATATGAATTCCACAGCTCTTGTGATGCAGGAGGCGTCCTGTGAGATGCAGGTTTTAAATCTGTGTGTGACAGTGAAGTGCACGACTGTCAAAGGTGCTGTTTTACAATAAAAGTGTTATAAACTCCGAGTCGTCCCTCTGCTCTGATGCATGAGGCTCCTCAGCCACACGTTGTGGGTTTGAGACTCATCCATAGTCGTTTCCTGCAGGAGCTGAGTGCGACCATGTCCCAGAAGTCCAGGGATCAAAACCCTCCTCTGAGGAAACTCGACTTCTCCTTCTCTTCTCTGGGTTCCTCAGGATTTGCAGGCTGCAGTGTTTCGGCCTCAAACATCCAGAACATCCACGATCATTTAAAGGAAATAGTTGTTGCAGCACTTGTGTTTTAATGAAATCCCATTCAACAGGATATCACCTGGGTTCTAATCCCAGTGACGTAGGAGCTAAAAGCTAATTTCCCAATTCCTTTCTCACATCTGAGAAAGTTTCTATTTTGTGACCGAGACTCATTTCTCCAATTTCTGATGCTGATAAATCTCTTCACTTGTGATTAATCTCAACACAAAGTGAAACCGATTCTTTCTGGTTAACTATAGAATCCACGGATGAGATCATGTGATTAATCCGCTCCATTAATTCTTCTCTGACACGGCTCGAAATACACGTGAGAGAAAATCTGATGTGCACTTCGTCTTCTTCGTCTCTAAATTTAACACAAGAACTTGAAACACAACTTTCCTCTGTTCAACCTTTGTGTTCTTCACAACCTGAGACAAACACTCACCGACAAAGTTTCATCCAGAGAGACAAGGTGTCGCTTTACTTTGACATATGTTGTATAAGTGCATTCTGAAAGCAGTAACTTAGGATCTGTGGGACGACATTTGTTTACATGTGAAGTCTAACTCGAGTCATACCTGTCATCAGATATGAAAACTGCTTCAGAGGTCAGAGTCTGTCAGTTTGAGTTTCAGAAGAAAAATCTGAGATTCTCCAATTCGAAATGTGAATAAGAGCCAAAATAAAAAAGCACTTTTAAAGCATCCTTGTCTCTTTTTACATAAATACATAGAAATACTAAATCCACTGCTTTTGTAAACATGAGAACGAGACGGCCTCAGTCCTTCTTCCCTTTTCTCCTGACTACAGAATCCGGTCCTCCGCGGTGTCGTGGTCCAGCAGCGAGTAGCGGTCCTGCTGATCCTGGACGGGTTTGATGCTCACTCCCTGGCTGGAGAAGCTGGGGGTCACCGCGTCTCCTTGATTCAGATGTTCCCGAGCTGCGGGGGGGAGCTTGGGGCTCCTCCGGCGGCCGTCCCGTCCCAGGTGCGTGCTGATCTGAGACGAGCGGAGACTCTTCATGTGACCCCTCGCACGCGTCTCGTACAGCTCCACAGGGGTCTTCTTAAACCTGGAGGACACAGAGGCTCGTTATTCTCTTCTGAAGCCGTGTTCAGACTTTGCACGGTGAATTCATCAGGACTCACATTCTCAGAAGCAAAGACGACAGAACCACGGACACGGAGGAGGCCGCCATCGCAGCCGAGCCCATCCAGGGTTGAAGCACGAGGCCCAGAGGCATGAAGACACCTAGGACCAATGGAGGAGGAGAGTTTATCTGCAACCGCCCCTCAATGATCCTGTTCTTTCCTGATCCAGTATCTTGTAGCTCATGTAGTTTTTATTCCCTAACAGTTGAGCAGTGTTTAATCCGTCCTTACCGGCAGCGATTGGAATTCCCACGAGGTTGTAGATGAGAGCGAAGACAAAGTTGATCCTGATCCTCTGCACCGTCTTCCTGGACAGCTCGATGCTCGCCACCACGTCCAGCAGGTCGTTCTGAGCACAGTGGAGAAAGAGGTTCAACTTGGGAACGTGACGTGTCCTCTAAACGTGCTTCTGTCAGACGCACTCTGATCAGGACGATGTCCGCCGCCTCGATGGCCACGTCCGTCCCGGTGCCGATGGCGATGCCCACGTCAGCGCGGGCGAGGGCGGGGGAGTCGTTAACGCCGTCTCCCACCATGGCGACTCTCAGGCCTTGCTCCTGCAGCTCCTGCACTTTGGCCACTTTGTGTGACGGCAGCACCTCGGCAAACACCTTCCTGATGCCAACCTGAGGACAAACCAACACCTTTGAACTCAAGATCCTTTTCCATCAGTTTGTTAATGAATCCTTCGTCATCGTGTGTGTCACCTGGGCAGCGATGGCTTTGGCCGTGCGTCTGTTGTCTCCTGTGATCATCACCACCTCGATGCCCCGGCTGTTGAGTGTGTGCACCGCCAACGCCGACTCTGCTTTCACTGTGTCTGCAATCGCCAACATGGCACACAACACGCCTGCAGGGAACACACAACATGAGACCAGGCACCACCAGGCTCTGCAGCAGCACAGTCTGATGGTTGGCAGGTCCTCACCGTCTATGGCCACCAGGATGGCGGTCTGTCCTTTCGTCTCATGGCTGCACATGGCGGCATCAACGTCTGCTCCGATGTGGTGACCGTTCCTCCTCATCCACTCCCTGTTCCCGATCAGGACGGAGAAGAACAATCCTTGACCTGTAAGCACGGAAACTCTACTTTAACAATATCCTGTAACTTGCTGGACGCCTCGGAGGGATGAGGTGTGAATCGATCCGACCTGCAGGCGGGGCCTCGGGCTCCGGCAGCAGGCTGCTCTCGTCTGTGGTGGCGCCTGGAACCAGGAAACACTCCTCACTCTGCTGCAGGAGCAGATGCTCAACGTTGGACACTCGGCAGCTGATCCCACAGCCGGGCACCGCCTGGAAGTCCTGGCAGTAGCCGAGCCCGTCACAGCCCAGCTCCTGTGGAGTGCACATAGAGAGAGAGCCGGGACATTTACCTGGAGACACGTTAAACACACGACTCTACGTCCTGATCTAGGTGACCTCCTCTCTCACCTCTTTGCAGTGTTTAGCGACCGCCATGCCCAGCGGGTGCTCGCTGCTGGCCTCCGCTGTGCCGACCACTGCCAGGATCTTCCTCAGGGGCATGCGAGCCATCTCCCACAGCACCAGCACCCGGGTCACCCGGGGGACGCCGTTTGTGATGGTACCGGTCTTATCGAACATCACCACTTGGATCTGAGGGAGCAGAGAAACACAGAGTCACAGCTCCACCTCCATCCTTTGTTTTACTCTTTGTGTCATGATGGGATTTAGTCCACAGGTTTTTATTCAGACTGGAAGCAAGAGAAGGTTTCATGTTTGTGACCTCAAGAGTGATACAGGAGAGTTTGAGTGGTGACGCAGTACCGTCTGCTGCCACAAGGTGGACACAGTTCATAAGGATACATAGATCAGATATTAAAATACATTGACAGCATTTATGTTCTTTATCACCATTATCTTTATATATGTGCTTATTATGTAAATCTTCAAACTGTTGCATCTTGTTCTCTTTGTAGTAAACTAACACAAAGTTAAACATCACAGGAATCAGATGTAAGGATCAGGGAGTGGGGGGGGGGGGCATTGCCTTGTGGGCCATCTCCAGCGGCTCGCCTCCTTTGATGAGGATCCCGTTCTGAGCTCCCACCCCCGTGCCCACCATGACAGCCGTCGGGGTTGCCAGGCCCAGGGAGCAGGGGCAGGCGATGGACAGAACCGTGATGGAGGCCTGGAAGGCGAAGCGCACGATGACCTCGGCGTTGGAGATGTTCTGGTTGTAGCCCTGTGAGGACCAGATACAAACGTGGGTTTAAACCAATGATCCAAGCATCTCAGCATGAAAACATGTGTGTGTGTGTGTGTGTGTGTGTGTGTGTGTGTGCACTGTGCACCCACCGGGAAGTTTTCTTTCACTATTTCAAAATTGACAAACCCGATGGCCATCCAGGCCACGAGGGTCAGAAGAGACACGAGGACGATGAAGGGGACGAAGTATCCACTGAGTCTGTCTGCAAACTGCTGGATGGGAGCCTGAGGAGGACACACCAGAGGGACACCTGCTCAGGGGACGTTCTCCTCACCAGGGTCAATGTGATGAGATTAAAGTTGACCGTGCGTCTCACCTTGGACGTTTGTGCTTCTTCCACCAGTTTGACTATTTGACACAGAGTGGTGTCGTTGCCCACATGAGTGGCCTCCACCAGCAGAGCACCGTGAGCGTTGATGGAGCCGGCGATCACCGAACTGCCGACCTTCTTGCTGACAGGCATCGGCTCACCTGACAGAGCAGAAAGATCAGGTTCAGAACAGAAGTCTTTTTAATCCCTGCAGCTGTTCCACCCTCTCACCTGTGATCAAGGACTCGTCTGCCATGGAGCTTCCCTCGATCACTTTCCCATCGACCGGGAACTTCCCCCCCGGTGTGACCTTCACCACATCTCCACGCTGGACCAGCTCCACCAGCACCTGCTCCTCACTGAGGTCACACAGCTGTTTATCTCTCAGAGTCAGACACTGTAAGTCTTATCTTCACTTCCTGCATCGTGAGTCTGACCTGATGATGGAGAGGTTGGGACCGAGCGTGACCACAGTGGCGTCGGTGGCTTGAAGTGACATCAGCTTGGCCAAAGCCGCCGAGGTCTTACTCTGCAGAAATGGCCACGAATCAAGTATTATTTTAACATCTTTGTGCATTTTAAAATCAAAAGTCTATTTCCCACCTTTGCGACGTGCTCCAGCCAGCGACCCAGAGCGATGAACACGAAGAGCATGGGCGGCGTGTCGAAGAAGGTGACGGGGCTCTGGCTGGCTCGCTCGGCCATGGCTACGACCAGGACCACGCAGGAGTAGACGTAGGCGATGGAGGTGGCCAACACGATCAGCACGTCCATGTTGGCCGTGCGGTGCTTTAACGAACGATACGCCTGGACGTAGAAGTACCGGCCTCCGAAGATCTGGAGGGAAGGGAGGACGGAAAGAGCGGCACTCTAACATTTCTGTTTCTTCTAAACCAAATGAGCGTCTAACCCAAAATAAGACAGTCTGGACTAAATGTCCCTGATGGTGAAAGCTGACTCAGATGAACCTGGTTTGTGAGGCAGGTGCCAGGAACTATCCAGTGTCGACTCACTCAGTTTGACAGTCACAGGAAACAAAAGGCCCCTTCATGCAGAAGCTCCCGACCCCAGTTACACTCGTACAGAAGGGAAATCGAACCGTTTCTGAGCAAGTGATCTGGATTTAAAAGAGAAAGGTCAGCTGGTCTCTTACCTGCACAGGTGTACAGAGCAGGAAGAAGGCCAGGTTGAGGAGGGAGAGCCCCGGCAGCAGGTTCTGCTCCTGGGGCATGGAGCCTCCGTGCTGGCTGTGCTGACTGTCCATCACCATCATGTAGATCATCAGGCCCATGACGGGGACGCCGAAGACCAGGCTGAGCAGGAAGGAGCCTCTCCACCTGCAGACGTTCCACCAATAAGACCCCACAGAAACCAGCCACCTGCAGCCTGAACACTATTCAAAGAATATTCCCTTCATCTATAACGTTTAAGTAGTTACAGATACTTGCTGTCTAATTTCTTCTGAGTGGTCGAGGTTGTCTTTGTATCCCGGCTTCTCCAGGCTGGGCTCAAACCCAAGACTCTACAGGGAGAAACAACAACGCTGCTGTCACAGAGCTACACAAAGATCAGGTGTGTATGTAACACAACAGGTGAGAGTTACCTGGATGAGCTTGATGATATCTCGAGCTCCGAGCACTTCAGGGTCAAACTGGATCTTTGCCTTTTTGGTGGCGAGGGCGACGGAGGCCCCGAGGATCCCTTTGGTCGTGGTGAGCTTGGACTCGATGTTGTGGACACACGATGCACAGGTCATACCCGCTATCTGAAAGTGAACCGTGGTCAATGAGCCTCAGGCTGGTTTGGGCTGGATCACATTGAGTTGGAGGACTTACTGAGAGGTCCAGCTTCCCGTGGGAAACTGCGTTGTCTTCCATCAGTTTGGCCCCGAAGCCCAAGTCCTCGATGAGCTGCGTGACACCGACGGCGTCTGTGACGTACGAGTCGTACTTCACCTCAGCCTTCCCCGCCATCAGAGACACCAACACTGAGATGATCCCTGGAAGACGGATTCCTGTTAGATCTGCTTCTCTCCTGCACAGTGGGAGGAGTCAGTGGAGGCTGTGTGATCCCACCTACCCTTGTGTTTGAGCAGGTTCTTCTCGATGTTGGAGACGCAGGAGGCGCAGGTCATCCCCGTCACACAGATGAAGCACTTCTGCACGTTCTCGTCGGGGGAGCACGGCAGGTTGTTCCTCTGTGATCCGCTGCCGTTGCTGGCTCTCGCCTTGTGGAGCGTCTGTGAGTCGGGAGGGTGAGAAGGTCCCGAGGTCACGGGTCTGGACTTTTCATGACCCTGGATCCTCTTTACAGGTTCTGACGAGAACAGAGGATAGATGATTGAAGGTGGACGCACAGAGATGAAACGTATCCTGCACCATTCATGACAGTTAAATATAGTTTTTCCTCAGTAAGATGCAATAAAGTGAAATTTTAACCTCGTTATCAAGTGAAATGTGAACCTGTGAGTAAAGAAACCACAGACTGAGCAGCGGCAGAGAGTTAATTAGCCTGAATCCTTCACAACACTTTGACAGAAAGATAATTAACCTCTGAGACTTAAATAAAATCCAATTCCTCCTTTCAAATCCAAAACCTCCCACTCGACCTTCAAAGCTGGAGATTAAATCATGAAAGTTGAGTTAATTCCACGTCTTGGCGAGAGCAGTGTGCGTCATTAGGCCCGGCCGCTGATTGGAAGTCCTCCCACTCCGAGTGGAGGGCATACTTGACTGGTTTCCATAAGAACCAGTAGAAACAGTGGTGGCCTGTTGCCCCAGTGACTGGCCGCTTTCTGCAGACTGTACATGAAAGAGCTTCGGTGCTGCCACGGGGGTTTTTGGTTCACAGATTGGTTCTTTGTCTGTAGCAATAAGTCCATGAAGAGTAAAGCTCTCCTGGATGTAAATGAATCATGTATTTAGAGGAATTCGTTTGAGGGCATCTAACGAGGAGCTGAAAAACCAGTTCAACGCCTCCTCTGTTCCACACGGCACGGTTAGACATTTTAGAAATGTTACTAAACCGTTCTGATTGGTCGATACCTTGAAGCCATGCGTCGAACCCCATGTCCTCGACCGCTGCCCTGAGCTGCTCTGGCGCTGTCAGACAGGGGTCAAAGGTTATCGTCCCCTTCTCCTCCTCCAGCGACACAGATATGGACAGTGTCCCGCTCATCTGAGAGATCCTCCCTTCTATGGACTGCACACAGGAGCCGCAGGTCATCCCTCCGATCCACACGCTCACGAGCTCCGTGGACGGCGTTGAGACGTCCGTCTGCCAGCAGCTGATGTCCTCTGTGGACAAGCCCCCGGTTAACAGAGTGGCATCGAACCCCATGTCCTCGATCTCGTCTCTCAGCTCCTCTTGTGTGACCAGAAGAGGCTGAAACACGACCAGAGCTGCCTTGTCCTGAAGGGACACCTGGATGTATGAGACTCCTGGCAGCTCAGAGACGTGTCCCTCGATGGACTGAACACAGGAGCGGCAGTGCATCCCGTCCACCCGGATCTGCACCGCCGCCTCCACGCTGTGTCCCAGGCCCCCGAGCGCCAGGGCCAGCTCCTTGGCTGTGATGGCCGAGGTGTCATAGTCCACTTTGGCTAACTTCCTGGGTAGAGACAAGCTGATAGCGAGCACCCCCTTCAGCGCGGAGGTTCTGGACTCGAGGGCGCGGGCCTGGTGCTCGGAGCTGAGTCCTCGGAGGTGCAGCGTCACCCTGGAGGCAGATGGGGGAGGAAGGTGGAGCTCAGTCTGGCTCTCGTACTCGTAGGCCAGGTTGTCAAGGCCTTGTTTCCCAACATCAGAGCAATTCCCCTGAAACAAATCAAAGGAAAGTGAAGCAATCACACGTCAGGTCCATGATTCATGCATTCACAGCTTATCTGTGTCCTAAACAGACTCTTGAACTTTGACCTGAGGAAGCGTCACAAAACCAAACGCAGATGTTGTAAAGGTCGTCAACTTTCCCACAGTAAACGCACATAGTTGTGTATCTATAATCCAGGTAGTGAGTCTGTTGGGTCAGGAACAAACACAATAAAGACTTTTAATTTCCTGTTCACTAAGTCTGCTTTGTTTACTCTCGCTCGCTTCATCCCGAGGACGAAGAGAACATCTGGAACTGATGTAAAGAAACCTCACATAAAAAAGACATCGGTCTATATTTTAACTTCTAATACACGTCAATCGATTCCCTTGCTTTCTTCTCGTCTACACTTGAATCTTACATGAAAAAGAATGTTTCTGGATACTTCCCACACACATACACACACACACACACACACACACACTCACACCACATGACTGAGCCTCCACATAAGCTGGACAACGTGACTCTGCTTAAGGTCAAGATCACTGGTACCTCACAGAGCGGAGGAGAAGAGATGGACTCTTACTTTCACTTTTCTTCACACGTTCATAAAACACATTTACACATCGTGGAAAGTGGATTCATAAACATCTGTTGTCAGATGAGATTTTGGTCAAAAGCTGTAAATCGATCCAGATGGGACTCGAACCCACAACCCCAATCAGCTTCATATTCATAAGGACACTGACAGAACCAGACCTGTGCACCTGGATCTCCGTGTCTCCATGTGAGCCTTCGTGCTACCGAACAACAAACACTAACATGTTGAAGTCGAGTTCACGATCGCTGTTCAACTGTTCAAAGTGCAACACGTCTCCAAACAAAAGGATTTTAGAGATAAGATTAAATAAAAAAAGAAACACTGGAAAACCTGACTTTTGAAACTAGATAATTCAAGTTTATATAATGCTCCTGAAGCGACACTCTCTTCTCCTCGTGTTGTTGGACACTGACTGTCCCACTAACCTCACCTGTGTGATCACAGGACACGTATGTGGCTTTGATCCAGACGAGCTCAAACAATAAGTTCATTCAGCCTCTGGAGTAACTGGAGGACAGATGTTACACATGATTCACCATCAGATCCAAAAACGTTCTGTCCATTGACAATAAAACTCACTGAACGGCAGAAATTATCAGTTTCCGACTCTTTAAAGATTCAAAATCACCTTCGTCTTCCTGTTGCATCCAATATTTTCATTTAGAGAACGAGCCAATGATTCATCAGAAGAGACAATGTTTACATGTGTGTCCTCTGACCTTGAGCATGATGTCACAGAAAACATTTATCATTATATGTGTAATAAATATGGTTTACAACACACCATAATGTAGCTGGGAGCAGTCTGATGGTTTTAAGTGTGTATGTGCAGTAATAATAATAAATCACTTCTTTAAACAGATTTAACAGACTTATCTTTGTGTGACGTCGTCTCTTTATCTTTTTGTTTTATTGCTTTATATTTGCTTTGAGTTAATGTCGTCTCCTTCCTACTGTTTTTATATTTACAGATTTTACATGATTTATTGTTTTTATCAGATTAAATCCATTATATACAATTGCCACTGCATTTTCTGTATTTGTCTGTCTTCCTTTTACAACGTTAAAACCTATTATGAAGCATTAATGAATAGCCTGGGGACTTAAGGTGTGAAAAGAAAACAAGTGGCTCAACAGGTTCCCATCACAGTCGCTGCTGTGCCAAACTAAAGCAGACAAAGTACAAGAGGTGGACACGAGTCCTTCAGAATAAGAGTATGGAGGACTCTGTCTGCTGGGACACGCGCTGCAGGCTGTCCCCTGGAAGGCCCCTGTGTACCTGAAGGTCCGGAGCGCATCGTCCCGTCGCGCAGGCCGCCGTGTGGAGTCCCCTGCAGTCCGGCCCGCAGCCACATTCAACCATACGGATCTGCTCCCCTGCACCGTGCGTCGACGCGGACTCGAACCGGGCCCCGCTGTTTTTGGGCGACTTCGGTGAAAACATGTTGGAGCCGCAGCTGCTGCGACGCTCGGTTTGTCTTCACCTGTCAAACGTCGCAGGGACAAAGTCCGCAGCGCGCGGGACACACGAGGGGAGCGCGGAGCCGTGCGCAATGGCACAATGCGCAATGGCACGGTGCGCAACGGTGAGGCGCAGAGCGAGTGAGCGCGCTCCGGTGTCTAAAGTGTGGGGTGTGAGGTGTTGGATGAGGAGGGGGTCACCATGACAGACGGAACAGCTTTTAATCACATGATTCAAGTTTCACTGGATTGTCATTAAGACCATAAACAGGTGAAGTGCACAGGAGACGGAAGTGAAACTGGATCCAGCTCTGAATCAAGAAGGTTGTGGCGTCCTGCATTATAGTCTTTAGAAACTTTTGACTTGAGGACGATTCACAGGAGAGCGTCACGAAAATCATATTTAACTTGAGAAATTTCACACCAGTTTCAAAAAACTGAAATTTAGTTTTGCTTATGATGGAAAACTCCTGTGTCTCCGTCCATGAAAATTAAATTAGACTCAACCTTGAGGGGAAAAGAATTCAAACGTAATATGTGTAGAAAAATAAGTTTTATTTAAGGTAAATTCAAATACACAATCTCCAGAGATAAAAAAAACTTGTCCTTCCTTCAGTGTGGGCTTTTATTTTTGTGGAACTTTCCAAACTAAAAGCCTGGCTGCTACTGTAATAAAAAGCTTAGCCCCTCCCCCCACCCCCCTTCAACTAAAGTGGAATTTCTCCATACAAAGTGACTCTGGAGTGAATATTTACAAAAATCACTTTTATTGACTGAACCTAATAAAGCTTCAAATGTCACTATAATACAAACACTGTAAATGATGCAACAACAGTCAGTGTGTGTGTGTTATTGTTTGTTTGTGTGTGTGAGTTCAAAAAAGACAAAGAAACACAGGAAACATCAGAATAAGGATAAAAAAAACAGGATAAAAAGTCTTCATTTTGTTTTGTACTATTGATGGTAAATGTGGTACACTGCAAAAAACAAACACAGCTTTTCAGCCCAACAGGGGAGAAACTCAGTTGGATTCCCGGTGAAGGTGTTATTGATTAATTATTGATAATAGAAATAAGAAGGCACACAGAGGAGGGGAAGCTCTGCTGTTATAATCACTGTTCCTATAAAGTCAATATATGAAATCATAACATGTATTCATGGCAGGGAACCGACTTCACACGTCTCGGGGGTTTGGTTCCTCGTTCTCAGGTCAGACCTGGTCCTGAAAACTTCCTAGAAATCTGGAAACTCGACCGATCTCTCTTCGGGAAAAGCAGGTTCTTTTTTATAAGAAGAAGGAAAAAAAAACGCAGAAAACACCCGAGACCAAACGTTCATTTCCTGTGTTTTGCGGCGTCGACCTGTACAACATGTCGGGGGAAGTTAAAAGCAACAGGAACCATGATTTCTCTTTCTCTCTCTTTCTGATGCGCGAGTCTCAGCGCTGTCGATCCCAGCGCCAGATCGAAGCGTCGTCGCACACCGCGATCAAAATGCTGCTGTCGCGGCTGAAGCTGGTTTGCCGGATGGCCGACATGCATTTGGGGAGAGTCAGCGTGATGCACCTGGAGACCAGAAAGAAGACGCTGTCACGTTGGGGTTTTATTCTAGCTAGTCTGAATATTGAGCTCTAAACCGGATCATCGTGATGGATTATTGTAACGCTCTCTTCTCCTCCCTGTCAAGTACAGGATTGAGTATCAGGTTTGTTTATTGCTCTGGACTCCAGACACTCTTAGTCGAGGCCGAGGGCTAAAAGCGTTCGTCTGCTTGCTGTCGCAGCTTCAAAGCTTTGGAACAGTTTATATAAAGTTTCCTTAAATTGTTTTATTCACGTCTAAGACTTAATCTACCTCCGCCAAAGGGTCGTGGGCCAAAGAGAACTCGTTCAGTGTTGAAGGGAGATCATTACCTTTCTTTAATTGCTTTCTATAACATAGTGAGTTTAGGGATTTCTCAGAATAATTGATAGGAGACAGATATTTATGAGCGTGTGTTTCTTGGTGCTAATAAAAATCTGGATCTAGCAGATTTAAGTGTGGTTCCATAAGGAGACTGTTTCATTCCTGAACTTCTTTATGTTTTTATGGTTCTAAGTAAAGTGGATCTGACTTTACAGTTTTTTTTTTTGCACCACTGATCACTTTGAGTGTCCTTGATTAAAACAGAGAAGCTGTGAACTTACTTGGCTTTGTGCGGATCTTCCACTTCAAGGTCCCACACGTACAGTTTCCCCACCTGGTTTCCCAAAGCCAGCATCTGTCAATCAGCATCAAAGCAACATCAGTAAACATTCAAGGTTCCTCACGGGGTCAGAGAGAAAGTGACATGATCATAAATGTAAAGACAAATAAGACTGAGCTGTGTGACCTTCTGCCAGAAGTCCATGGAGAAGCGCATGTACCAGATGTCACACTGGCTGTAATCGAAGCGTCCCAGAACCGTCACGTTGGACTCGTTGGGTTTGATGTGATCGATGTCGTCCTCCATCTTCCCTGGCTTCCAGCACACAATGGCGTTTTCACAGGACTGGACACACAAAGTGACAACGATAAACAAGAAGGACATGATAGACTTTCAGGATCATAACTAGATACACAACCGGATTTTGTTTAGTGTCATTGTCATCTGTCTCTTTATTAAATCTGCTTGCCTTTGAAAGAATAAGGTCGCCCAGCCACCGCACACAGTCCACGTAGTTCCTGTGGATGTCTCGTGTTGAGAAGTCGGGGAAGTGGATTTTCTGAGACACAAACGGCCTGAAGAAAATACAAATTTAATTTGAAATCATGAAAACATGATAAACGATGTAAAAAAGGACAAGAAACCACTAAAAGAATGATTGTTTACCTGTTGGTCTTCGATGGGTTGTACTCATAAGATCCTCTAATGGCTTTCTGCATCCTCTCTGAATTGATCCTCCACAGTTTGAGGGAGTGGTCCATCCCACACGACATGATCTTCTCACCGAGGAGATCGAAATCCTAAAGTGGAACGAATGCAGAGTTTAAAAACCATTTTAATAAAACTGTAAACCATCTTTCAGTTACGTTGGTTCTGTAAAGTAAAGAATTACATATCAGCAAACACATGTTGATGCACAACACTCACGGCGCTCAGGACTTCGTCTCGATGACCTTCCACGCCGCCGAATATTGCCACTAAGGTGTCGGTCTGAATGTTCCACAGACGAAGGGCGTGGTCTGAGGAAAGAGGAAAGAATCTAGTTGATCTACTCTTTAGCTGAGGAAACTTCAATGTGCCCAATCTAGAGTCACATCACAAAATGAAAGATTAAACTTTGTGACCTTATCACAGAAGTGACCCACGATTAAAGAACCACCTGAGAATCACATGGTGATAAAACCATTACCCTCCCTCTCACAAGACTGAGAGTGACTCTCCTGCTCCACAATGCAGGAGACAGAGGATTTATAGTTTTCAGATGAGGTCCATAAAGCCTCTAAAATGTAATTTCACTTAGAAAACATGTTGTTTATGATTGTTATGGTCAAGTGTTTACCTTTGCTGACAGACAGGAGGAGATTTGGATCCCTCGGGTGAAACTTGAGCTCGTTGATGGCGTTTCCGTGACCTACATAATGCTGGATGTGACCGAGAGGTGTAATTAAAGATATGATATGTAGATTATAGTTCTGATGATAAAATCCATGTTAAATAAGTCACAGGTACAGAAACTGAGCACACAGACCCTGAGAGCGAGTTCCAGGTGAAGTTACCTTGATGCACTGCATAGTGATGTGGTTGATGACCCGGATGATACCACGGGAGCCGGCCACAGCCAGCAGGGGATGACTGGTGCTGGTGTCGTAGGTCCAGGCACATGTGTAGAAGTTCTCCTCTGCCTTGACACACATGAATCAAGGAAATCCACCAGACACTGTGAAACTAGCATGCAAACATTCCAAGTATGTCTCCCCATCTTTGTTTTACAGATGACAGCTGTGGAAAATGAAAACCAGGACTCATGTGGACAGAAAACTGGGATGAATCAGAAGAAGAGGAGTAGAAAGGATACGTCTGCGTCCACGTACGACTGCAGGAGGCGGACTTCTCCCTGAGAGTGACATTCATACAAAGTTACCTAGAGAAGAAAAGAAAACACTGGTCAGTTATGAACAACAAACAAAACGTATTGGAGAAACTTCACAGGAATAAGGTTGTCACTGACCCTGTTGCTCCCCACGGTGGCGAACACCAGGGGGTCTCCCTCCTTGCTGTGCCAGTTGAACTGGACTCCAAACAGCGGCTGGCCGTGGTCCTCCTGTGGAAACCAGTAAGAGAGGATCAGCAGGGTCACAGTGTAAAGAGATGATGGAACCTGGGCTCAGTGTGGTGTGTGTGTACGTACCCTCAGGCTGTTGACACATTTGAAAGAGTATCTGCAGTTCTTGGACTTCCACTTGCCCTTCCTCCAGCTCTTCCTGCCCGGGGCGTTGGCGGTGTTGGTGGGCGTACCCGGGCGCTCTGCGGTGGTGCCGCTCTCCACGCTGGCAGCATCATCCTGCAAAGACCGAGACCAGTTCAGACTCCAGCACCTTGATACCAGTTTGAAATGCTTCACACATGATAGTGATACCAGCACATTAACACTAGAGGCAGGTTGTCTGTGTTACAGCTTTAAGTACAACACACGTGTGCAGTAACTACAAACACACACAGTGTTAGTCGTTACTTCATATGCAACTATTGTCACTCTGCTTCTTTGAGTGTGTAGTTTTATATTGGACTTTCCTACAGTGAGATCTCTCCACCTTGTTTTTACTTTAGTTCTGTTTCTTCCTGTTTAACTTCTGTCCTCGTGCTCTCGACCCTGTGTTTACTTGCATGTGACACATTAACTACACGTGTTAAACTGTGTGAACACAAACATTGAGGCACTTCTGTGTGTCACACAGCTCGTGAGCCTTTAACAGCTCGTCTGTTTGAACTCAAACTGTAACAACAGATTCATTAATATATATATTAATAAAGTAAACACGTGCTTCTGCTTCCTCCTCCCTGAACCCAGCTGCTACCTGTGTCCCAGCTGCAGCAGGAAACACACTGCACCTAGCTACTAGCTGCTAGCACCAACTTCCCTCTGCACGTGAACATCTGCACACAAAGTTCTGGTGTCTGTTTAAACAACTCGATCCGTGCGCGTGAAGATGCTCGAGCGGATTTAAAAGTCGTGACACGTCAGAGCAGCTGTGTGGAACCAGGGGAGAGGAACAAAGCTGCTAGCTAGCTGCCTTAGCACCCCGGCTGCTTTAGCACAATGCTAACCGGCTCACGGCTAACAGCGGCCCGTCAGTCGTGTAAGAAACACCACAGGTTCGATTCCTCACGTTCTCGTCTCCGGACACGTCCGGGTTACTGTTCTCGTCGCTGCTCAGCTTCTGTTTTTTCGCCGGTGTTTCTTTTCCCGCTTGAGAAGGAGACTCGGACATGTTCCTATTTTCCCTCATTTTGCCCCAAAGCTCCGCCTCTTCCGCTCCGGTGCCGCAAGGGCAGCCGGGTAACGTAGTTGACTCGCTCTGGGGGAATTCAGCTAAATTTCATTCAAATTGATTGAAAACTACAAAATTGAAATGTTTAAATCTGCTTATCCTCTTTAAATATTACTTTCATTTTAAATTTATATTTAACGACTTGCAAACACCGAACACAGCAATAATCAGGAGATAACCACCATTTGCAAAAGCATTAGATGCATTCAAAGTGCTAAATATTGCGAAAATTCGATTTTTAGGATTAAAACTCCCTCTGATAAATTACACTTTAACATGAAGCATCAACCAGGTGCAACAAAGCAGTCAGGAAACATCTAATATGAGTGTTTCCGGCTTTATCAAATGTGAACAACAAGCGATGACGATAATGATGAATGTGCTAGAAACTCCACACAGACAGGTGTCACTACAGAGACCTTGATTACCTGTGTAAGCCAAATGAAAACATGAACAATTTACATTTACATATGAATTTATTAAAAAACTGTTTACAATTACAATGTTTTTTCACAATCCAACAATATTCTTCTCTCGCTGCCTAAAGAATCATCTCTGCCTCCTCAAACGAGGCTTCGCTCATCCCCTCTGACAGCCCTTCATCATCCTCCTCCTCCTCCTCCTCCTCCTCCTCCGATGCCGCTGCTCTCTTCACACCCCTCTGCTTCGACAGGGCCTCAGCGTAGCGGATGTTGTACATGTTGAAGTCACACCTGTACAGAGACAATACACAATAACAGTTACTGAGGGATAAGTGTGTGTGTGAATAACATGTTATTGGTGTTGTGCGTTTCTGTTCAGTGCGTGAGGGAAGAAGTGCCACTCTGTTATGAAACTCTGCAACCACAAGATTGTGTTTTCATCTCTGTGTTTATTAATTCTTCTGCTTGTGTTTGTTCGGTTCAAAATGAGGCAGAAGAGGTTTAAGTAGCTGGAATGTTGAGACTCACAGTTTCGACAGGTTGTCAAAGTGGATCTGGATGCTCTTCTGCAGCGCCTGGAGAGTTGGCAGTAATGCTCCTGACCTGCAAACCCAAGAAAACCAGTCAGAATGGAGTCGAAACAGAACTAAAGCAACCACTTCATCGCTTGTACAGCAGAATAAATACTTGTGTGTGGCTGCAGAGGGCGCTGTTGCTCAGTTAATCATACATAGAGTTGCATTTAAATCTTTCACAACATTCTTCAGACCTGTTCTTGAGTTTCTGTCCGTGCAGCATGAGCAGGTTCTGGGCCCAGGCCATGTAGAACTGCAGGTGACCCGACTTCTCCAAACACGTTGCCACGAACCCGAGGAGCTTCTCCACGTAAATGTCTGGAAGTGAACTGCAAACCACCGCGACTGAAGGACACAGACAAACACGAGCGATCAGGCATTTTCAGCTTTAGGATGAAGTGAAGTGTTTGAAGAAGGGTTCACTCACTCTGCTCGTGTGGCACCGTCTCCAACACCTCCAGCTTCAGAGCCTTCTCATTGAGTCTGAACGCCAGGACGATGGCCGACGTCCACTCCTGGAGCCGCAGCTGCTTGCGTATGCTGGCCGGGGTCACGTCCAGGTCCAGGTCGTAGGGGTCAAACACTATAGAACCATCCAGGGAGTAGACGAGTAGGCCCTCGGTGGTGGTGGCCGCCCAGCTGCGACCTGAGAGAAGATGGAGCCACTTTAGTAAAACACATGACAGCGGCGCCTGGATCTGCTGCAGGGGAAGTTGCAATTCCGCCACCTACCAGTAGGAGAGAAGCGCAGCGAGCTGACTTTGATCTCTGGCTTGAAGTGGCGAGAACTCATGTCGCCTTAAAAAACAGAGAGAGCAGAGATATACAAGTTTAACAGAGATCCCTCCACATCGGATTGGAGTGATTAATGATTCTTTTCCTTGCTGGAGGAGGCGTCACACCTTTCCTGACTCCCGGGAGGCTGATGTTGACGCCGTCTCCGTCCCCTGCTCCCTCGTCCACCAGAGCCAGGCTGCCGAACTCTGTCATCTTCCGCCTGTCCAGGAACTCCTGCAGGTAAATCAGGAAAAGTTTTTGCTAGAGCATCAACATCACAGACTCTTTTCAAATGACCAAACCACATTTTAATAACCCGACAGCATTGTGTGTGGTCACTTTATCTCTGGATGTTGGATTTTTTACCTCCATGGCATCGAAGGACAAGTTGCAGGAGATTTCAAACTTCTTCATGAGCATCGTCTCCTTCACGTTGTAGATGCAGACAAACTTGGACTGACCTCCGGCTAACACCGACTCCCCGTCCGCAGAGTAGCACACACACGTGAAGGACCTTTGGGCAATATGAGAATTGAGCACACAACCCGAATCAAAGACTAATCCAACAAAACAACCAAACCGGAACGCAGCTGGAGGCAGATGTTGAGACTCACTTGCCCTTGGCGGACTGCTTGGCTGTGATTTTGTCCGTCTCTTTGCGGCCCATCTCCAGGTCGTGGCGTCCGGCGATGGAGCCGGTCTGCGTGGCGTTTTGAGAGTTCCAGAAAGAGATCTCCCCGTTCAGAGAGGTCACGGCCAACTCCTGACCGTCAGGGCGATACGTCACCGACAAGCCTGAGGGGGAACATCGAAAACATACTTACTTCTAACATGTTAAAGAACTGAAAATTAATAAAATAAAATAAGTTACAGATGTTTGGTCCCTTAAAGCAGAGATATCACAACACTTTGTTTAATTAACTCTCCCAGGAGCCAAGACGCAGTACTAAAAAACTTTGCAGACTTTGGTGCCCTCTTGTGGCTAAATGGTAAAAGCACAGTTCAGTCCAGTGAAACATCTAAACAGGTTTGTCCTCCAGTGGATTGTTTACCGTCAGACGTGAGGTGAAGCGTCTCCTTGACCTGCCAGCTGTCCAGCATGTCCCACAGCCGCACGGTGCGATCCCACGAGGCACTGGCCAGGATGGACTGCACGGGACTGAAGCACAAGCAGCTGACTGGACCCTCGTGACCCCCGAGCACCTGAGCAGCCACAGGCAGGAAGGCGATGAGGCAGATGATACACACACATTATCTAAAGGTTATGTGTGTTTGTGAGTGTGTGAATACCTCCAGCAGTCGGCCGGTCTGCATGGACCACAGGAAGATCTCAAACGAGTCCTGGGCTCCGGCGCACACCAGCTCTCCGCTGCTGTCGACCGCCAGGGTGGAGAACTGCGCCGGCCGGGGCGAGGTGAACGTCCGGAAGTTTCTGTACCTGTAGATCACACACGAGCGAAGCGCAGACGTCACACAAACACATTGTCCTTCCCCCGGTGTCCCTCTCTGTCAAACCCTGGACGCAGCGGTAGCTCACCTGTGCAGGTCGAAGGCTCGCACCGTCCCGTCCAGGGAAGCGCTGACGATGACGAAGCCGCTGGAGGTGAAGGTGACGTTGGTGACGCTGCTGCTGTGCTCGGTGAAGGTGACGAAGCAGAGGCCGCTGTTGGTGTTCCACACTTTGACCTGAGGAAAGGAAATTGAGGCTGATGTCAGAAACAAAGACTCTTCACTGCTTTACTGGGGGTCAGACTGGAGGACGTGTTGAACTCACTTTTCCGTCGTCGCCTCCGGTCGCGACGTACTGCCCGTCCGGAGAGTAGGCCAGGGACGCCATGTTGTTGAAGTGTCCCTGCTGCTTGAAGACGTACGACTCGCTCTGCCACTCCCACACCAGCAGCTGACCCATCCCTGAAACAATCAGACCATCAGTCAGTTGCTGCAGCAGGAAACCACGAGTCCCTGCAGCACAGACCCAGAGACACAGACCGACTTCTCACCTGAGCATCCAAAGCCGATCCAGTCTCCAGAGCTGTTTATGGCCACTGAAGCAATTCTCTGATCTGAAATACTGAAGAGAAATAAACATTCAAAA
The DNA here is from genome assembly GCF_949316205.1 of Platichthys flesus. Taxonomy (NCBI): domain Eukaryota; kingdom Metazoa; phylum Chordata; class Actinopteri; order Pleuronectiformes; family Pleuronectidae; genus Platichthys; species Platichthys flesus. The sequence continues at coordinate 1,789,906 of NC_084966.1, read as the reverse complement.
AGTCAAACTCGCTGCAGGAGATTGATCACATGATCCTGTTTAAATCTCAAATAAAAACTATAATAGTAAAAAGATTCATTCTTTTTGCAGCTGAAAACCAAGATCTCGGTTTTCAGCCGAGCCGACGTTTCTCTCACCTGAGGGAGTGAATCAGGTTGAATTCTGGGAGTTCGTGCAGGTGGAAGATACCGGAGGCGAAACCAGTGACCAGGATGTGAGTGGGCTTGTGGTACGCGGCCGCGGTCAAGTTGTTAAAATCTCCCTCCTTGTTGAAGAAGTGTCTGCAGATGGAGAATAACATACATTAAAGGAAGGAGGCGTATTCAATTCTTCCTCTAAACTCTTTTCAATTCTTCCTCTAAACTCTCCAGCCAAAATCAATCTGTGGCTTCTTACTTGCTCCTCTGCTTGTATCGAACGTTCTTGGTATTCTCTATGGGGGGTCCAGCTTTCCCTCTGATGACCTCTCCCTCTTCTCCTTCCAGCCTCTCCTCCTCCTCCTCTTCTCCCTCCTCTCGTTGCCTCAGGGGCTCGGGTTTGTCCCGGCTCTTCTTCAGGACCAGGCCATCCAGCTCGGTGTCGCTCTCCCACACACACAGCGTCCCGTCCTGGCTCACCGTGTACAACTGGAAACACAGATTTAAGTTTATCCGTGTTTTCTTATCTACTATTTTATGTAAAGTAATGGAAGGAAGAAAGAAGACTCACATCCAGACTGTCCTTCTCGAAGAAGCAGCCCACGATCATGTCCTTGTGTCCTCCCAGCGAGTAGTAGATGAGGTTGGCCCAGCGCTCGGCACCGAACACCCACGTGGACATGTCTTTGCTGCCCACCACGAAACACCTGAGGGGAAACAAACCATTTCCACATTTTAACTCAGCTCGTTGCTTGAATGTCCGTCAACCTGCTTGACCCCGTCCTCACTTGGAGTCGTCCGTCCAGTCGATGCAGGTGGTTTCATCGTACGGGCCGTAGTAGCTCTTGTCCAACACGAAGGCGTTGAACTTGCGCTGCTTCCCGGGAGCGTGGTACATCAGAGCTACGTTGTCCTTCGTCACAACAAACTTCCTGAGACAGAAAAAGACAAAGTTCAGCATCGTTCTGTTGATGAATGTCTCAGAAAACTGTATTAAATTAATTAGGAGAAGCCAAAAGGAAAAGTTCCTCCTCACCTGCCGTCGGGTGAGAACCGGATGCTGTTCACCGGCTTGTGAAAGTGGAAATGATGGAGGACGGCTCGGGTGACCAGACTGACCAACAGGGCTGCTCCATCTGGACACAAACACATTTACATTCATGTAGGAATCAAACTCCTGCTCTAAGTTCTCTTCATTAGACATCACACAACAGGTGGGATTCTGCTCTCTCACCTTCGTCCACCACTATGGCCACGCTTCCATCAGGAGAGACGCCCACACACGTGATGTTCTTAGAGGTGGAGATGGGCAACGTCTCAGACGTGTTGCTGGAAGACAAACAGAACATTTCATGTTATTTTGGTTTTCTGACGTCTTAAAGCACATATTCACACATGACAGCGTTGACCTTCCTCCATGTTTTGTGTTATTCTGTGACTTACTTCTTCAGGTCGAAGACTGAGACTCTGTTTCCGACCGGACTGATCACAGCGTTTCCATCTTTGGAGAAGCTCAAGTTTCCCTGACGATAAACTGCACCGAGCAGATTCGAAAACTACAAAAAACACACACACACACAGGATCATTGATTAGATCACGCAGAACTTCCTGTTTGGGAAGGAAAAATAAACCAGGAACACATTGAAACATTAATGAAATCATGTAAACAAGCAGCCGAACTTTAGTTTGAAAGCTAACAACTCAGAGTTTAACTTTAAAATGTGACGAGCGGTTTATTTACAGTAGCGATAAACAAGAACATCTGGATTTTAGCTAATTCTGAAAGTAGCCTCCCATACGTTCGATGCTGTGGAGTTAGCTCCCAGTGGCTAACAGCAGCTAACAGACAGCTACTCACCCTGTACGCGAACTTCATTTTGATAAATGTTCCTTAAACTCGCAGCGTTTCTCTTCTGTTTATCTTTGAATCATTGAATCATTGAATCGTCAGAATAAAAGTCCTGCTGTGACACATGCTTCTTCTTCTTCTGCCTCCACACGTGTTTCGGTTGTGTTGACACTTTACACTTCCGGCTGGAGCGGGGCGGAAACACACGAGACAGCGCCCTCAGGCGGCGGGGAGGAGAAACGAGTCAAAGATGAAGCACCATTCTTTTCTCATAAGAAAAGCTACTTTCTTAAATATATTTAAATACTAAATAACAATACAATTAAAGTAATATATAAACACAACATAGAACTTTAAAAAAATATTTATACCTTTTAAAAATAGTATAAATACCCTTAAAAACACACAGAATATCATAATACAACTTTGTTGTTATTTGTTTTAATTTTCACATTTTCAATCACATGGATAAAGAAGAATAACTTCCATCTTAAATGAATGCTCATTCATTATAGACCTAAACTGTGAGGTCTATTCAGATTATCAAGGTTCATAAACCAGCCTAAATCAAAACCAGGTCATTCTTTCTTCACACGATCCCTCGGGTCCATTTTTAAAACTCTTACTGAATAATTAATCATCCGGCACACGTGAGAAACTGGGCCGGGGGCAGAGGTCAAATGGAAAATCGACACTGGATAAAAGTGAGAGACCAAATGGAGTTCAGATCTTTTACTGATGTTGGTTCACGGATGTTTCAATGTCCAGTTTTCATGGTTTTTATTCAAACATCTGAAAAAACAGCACGGTAAACAGTGACGCTTGTAGAATCTGAATCAAGCTGCTCCCACTTGTCAGAACTCCTCTTCTTCACCGAAGCGTTTTGTGCCAAAGGTCAAAGCAGGGCACCACGTGCAGGCGGACGTACTTCTGGCCTCCGGTCGAGCACTCCAAGCAGCCGTACACGGTTTCCCGCCGCTGGTTCCCCATGCCGCACAGCGCGCAGGGGCCCTTCGGGATGTTGTGCTTGAGGAGGTTGACCCGTGGGTGGGTGCTTTCCCTCAGGTAGGTGGTGGACACGTCCGTCATGCTGGCGGCTTTCTCGTAGTAGTCCGTCACCATGTCGTCCATGTAGGTGTCGGAGTGGGTGAGCTCCTCAAACGTCTGGTCGTCTGCAGATGAGATAGGTTAGGAGAAAGCCTTGCAACAGTACTTCATCGTGCAGCAGAGGTTTTTCATCGTACCTGCTCTGAAGGGGTTCCCGTAGATGATCCCGGACAGGAAGCGGCGCAGTCGACCCATAGAGAAGTGACCGATGTAGCCTCCGAGCTGCTCCCGGATCTGCTCCCGCTCAAATCCGCCCTGAGACTCAGGAGCAACACAAATATCTGACAGGAGAAGAAACATTAGAAAACAGCTTTTGGTTCTGACTCAGATGCTACTAAATATTATATATACTATTAAACCTGCTCTGTTTCCTGTGAGACACAGTTTAACGATTGTGTATTTGTGTGTGTGTTGTTGTACCGAGCCGGCCGTCCAGGCGAACAAACAGCTGGCAGATGCTGTAGGCGATGGTGGTGTGAGCCGGGATGACGATGGCCTTGTCTCGACCTCTGGGGTTCCTCCCGTCGTCGATCTGAAACTGTGACGACACAAATTAAACCCATCAACCTGAACCCGAGCAGAGTGAGTCTCTTCTTGGAGCTGAGGACTCTACCCTCATGGTGGTCCCTCTCATCCCGGCGTGGACGGTGAGGGAGCACTGCCGCGTGGTGCGGATGCTCTCCACGACCACGCAGAGGACGCAGCGCCGGCTCTCCTTGGACTGACGGACCAGGCAGTGATCCAGGTCCACTTTCCTGAGAGGAAACAAACTGTTAAACTCTGATCTCTGCTCTTTGGACGCATCTGACACCAATCATGTAAAACACCTTCAGACTATGAGTGTGTCAGTGTCGGGTAACACAATCATTTATTCATCCACACAGAGAAAACCCCCCCTCTCATGTTCCCTCTGTCATGCAGAGGTCAGAGGTCACAAATAACGTCACAGGAGTAAACATCAAAATCTGAAAAAATCGAATCTACATGCAGGAAAATACGTTTTGTAAGATTGTTAAGATGCAGATGAATCCATATCTGAGGTGATATCGTGATGGTTTGACAGCTGCAGTGCATGCTGGGATACCTGGAGTTGAGCTCCCGCAGCAGCGTGGGCACCTCCAGCTCGTGTTTGGTCACGATGCCGAACGAGGCCTTGACGGCCACCGAGTCCGAGCCGCTGATGTTGAAGCCCACGTCGTTGATGATGTGGTTCCCCAGGCGGCCGTTGAGGGCCACGTCCGATTTGTCCTCGTAGTTCAGGAGCTGATAGGACGAGACGCCTGTGAAGTTATAAAAAAGATATGTTGGGAATGGAACCAAGTAGATTTACTAAAATTCTAATTTACACTACGGACTGTGGTGCCTGGAGAGATGCCTTTTAAATCCACCTCATCAAATTTATTTTAAATACTAAACAACAATGAATCAGGAAATAGAAAGGAGCAGTTTGACAATATCAGAAACACTTTTAGTAAAAGATAAAGAAACTCTTTGTCTTTTTATACAGATTTAATGTGAAAATATTACTGCCAATATTATTTAAAATTAGCCTGAATTCAACCCTTCACACTATTTCACATCTAATCGAGTTTCTCCCACAAATAAAACTCCAAACCATGAAATAGTATTGGAATATTTGAATTTGATGGAGTCTTTCTTCCATACTTTTTTTTTTAAAAAGCCTAAATTAATATGTGAGGCTAAACTTTGATCCTGATCCTCTCACAGACCCTGATCCCTGTGTCTTCTTCACATACCTGCTGTGATCTCCTTCTCTCCCACCAGGATGTCCTTCAGGGAGAAGGCCGTGGACGCGAACTTGTTCTTCTTCCACAGGTGCCTCTTCCTCTTCCTCGTGACCAGGCTGAGCGGCTGGTACCGGTCGGCCTCGCTCAGGCTCGGGACGGGGATCAACCTCCCGGTGTCTCCCACCTGCTTCACAAAGTTCTTAGTGGCTGCGGCAAACATTTCAGTGTTAGAGCAGAAAAACAGAGAAACCAACACTGGAGCTTGTGTTTGTCGTCTCAGTGAGGAGCTTCAGGAGTTTGCTTTCACACTCGTGTTGAATAATGCAGGTGGTGGGTAAGAGAATATGGCATGTGGTGTTTGTGTGTCTGTGTGTGCGTGTGTTCACCTGGTCATTGTGGGCCTGCTGCTTCCTGTCACGTGATAAATCAGCTAGAAAAACAAATGACCCCTTTCAGCAGCTATCTTCAAGGGGGGTTTAATATGTGTTGCTTTAGAAAACACACAAGTGACACATACGCACAATCACATTGAATTTCATGACTTTACCAATGAGGACCTGGATGGACAGCTGCTCCCCTCGAGAAACATGAAACATCTGGTTTCTGCTGAAGAAAATGTCCACCTCTCTAAGTGTGTGTGTGTGTGTGTCCTGTGGTCACGCTGCTGTCTCGTCCACATGTCCACAAATAGCCTGTATGTTTTAAATCCCACATGTGAGACAGGTCAGTATTAGTTTCTGTACTACACTCTCTCCCTGTAATTTCACATCTTGGACAAAAAAAGTTCACGAACACTTCAAAGTTTGACTCAAGGATGAAAACAGAAAGAATATTCTGTCATTGACACTCGAGTCACGAAGCCGGAAATTTTAATTCATCATTTTGAGATACGTCTTGTGCAATAGCAGAATATTGAATTTAATTTTATAGTGTTGTCACTTGGATGAAGTTACTTTGTCTGTATTAAAAACCTTAGGGTGCTAGACACACCACCAGGGGGCGCCATGTGGAGCCCAATGATGTAATAGAATCTTCCGTCTTCACAAAGATCCTCAACACGCCAGGATGTCTCACTCTCTCGTTCTTTCAATCGACTTTCACCGACTATCAATCTATAAATAGGAAAAATGCTTCAGTCAATACAATGTGATGAAAATGATAGAAATCAAAACAAACACAAGAATAACTTTAAATCAAAACACAAACTAAATAAGAAACAACACAATTCAATTACTCGATATTCTGTTTAAGGCCGTGTTGATGAGCATCGTGTTTCTCCACCGAGTGACTCATCTGTGCTGGTAGACGATCTGACTCACGCCCAGCATCAGCACCAGCGCATCTTCTGACCGCGGGAGTCCGCACAGCCACCGACGCTGAGGGGGGATGAGGCCGTAGCGATCACCGGACCCGGTTCTCCTCCGTGGTCCGTAATGTCTGTGAGCCTGCTCCCCCTCTCGCCATGCCCGCTAGTGAACGCTGCCTGCCGCCGCTGCTGCTCCTCCTGCCGTCGCTGCTCCTCGTCTGCTGCCTGGACGAGACGGCGAGGGCGGCGGAGGAGGGCGGCGGCCTGCCCTCCTCCTCGCCCGGGGACAATGGAGACCACGCCGCGGTCATAGACCCGACCTCCCCGGGAGCCACCCGCGGCCCCTCGGCCCCCTCGGCCCGGACACAAGGTGATTCTCACACAAAGGCCTCCAGCTCATTGTTAGAAGAGATGCTAATTACCTGTGACTCACGACGGAGCAGCGCTGCACGCATCTCACATTTATTGTTTTTGTGTTGACGCTGTGTTTTTTTCCATCACAGCTAATTTGCAGATATAAAATAACAGAATAAACAGTTTGCCTAATACTTCTCTGAACAGACTTTTATGTTTAAAACCTTATTTTCCTGCAGCCGAGACTATAATACGTGTTTTTAAAGGTAATGAACAATCAAAGTAAAAGATGCAAAGTGAAAAGCCTCATCAGATTAATTAATCCTGGATTTCTAAACCCTAAACTGACTATTTAATCTGGTCTATAGGTTATTGAATATAATTTGCAGGATTAAGTACAAAGTGAAGGTGTGGAGGGTTTTATCTCCAGCCGGGGGTAATCCTCTGCTGATACACCGATGACCTCACTGCTGCAAAGTCTGTGTTTACATCTGGTGTGTGAGCAGTGTCGTGTGAACTACACATTGAAAACACACACTGATTCTTCCCTGGGTGAACTGCAGCAGTCAACTCCAGGATAAAGATGAATTTACATGTTTTACTGTGACGATAAGAAGAGGTGAACCGTCTTACATGGCGAGCGTGGCTCTTCCTCCTCAGCCCTGCTGGCCTCATCACTTTTTCATGGCGAGGGAAATGTCTGCATGCTGATGGAGCTCATGCAGAGACTCATTGAAGATTTAACTCTCTGTCATCCTCTCTCCAGAGCCCCGGTTCGCCCTCAGAGTGCTGGTGAGGGACGCGGTGACCCGTCAGCCGCTGCCGGGGGCCTCGGTGGACGTTTACCTGAACCACACGCTGAGCAGCTCTGTGGCCACCGGGCCGCGAGGCGAGGTTCTGCTCTGGGTGGCCTACAGCCCGGGCCTCAGTCTGACCCTGCTGGGCCAGAAGGAAGGCTACGTCCCCAGCCCACTGCCATGGAGCACCACGAAGAGACCCAGTGAGTTATCACGGCTTCCGGGAGGAGCACAAAACAAACCATTAGGCTCTGACAACACACGAAACCAGTGCAGTGATATAGAGATAGAAGTGGAATGACTGGTTGATAATCACTGGTTGACCAGGTCCTGGGTCACAGCTCCATCTTGAAGGGTAAAGAGGATTTTCCAACGGGGCCCAAACCGTCAGCAGAACAAACACAATCAAGGCCTTAAGTGGAAGTGCTTTGCTCAAGGGCACATGGCTCCATAGAGACACATGAATAGAATAATGAAGACGAGGATGATGGTTAAAAAACACCACACACACACGTTTTCTGTACAATTAGCCACGCAGCCATAATTCACACAGGCCCCTATGCATTATTCAGAGTCATTAGATATTAACGACACTGTCTGCAAACACACAACTTGTCACTGAGGCTCGTTCGTGATGAATCACGCTCTCATGTAACTGGACACCGTGTGCTACAGTCATTTTATTGATTGTGTGGAGCGGAGGTTCAACGTATCCCTGCCTCAGCAAACTGTCTTTGTCCTGCACAAGGAAGGGGGTGGGGGGGTTGGGGGGGCCTGGGCCTGACTCCATTGTCCCCGATCCCACGTCCTCCTCCTGCTCCTCGGCATTAAACAGGGCAGGAGCAGGGAGGTGGTGTTCCCAGCCGAGAGGGAGCAGGTGTTGTGAGGGACGAATCCAATAAATGTGTCATCTGTGCTTCGCTCTGCAGCGTCAGAGGCGCCTCCCTTTTGTGCTGCTGAACCCTAAAAACAGGCTGCATGAGGTGGTGCCATCTGCTGGTGCCACTGCAGACCTGCAAGGGACTCAACAGCTTCTATATCATAATAACACAATTAAAGACACAAAAGCTTGTGTGAATGTCGTGTTTGTTTCAAACTAAAATAATAAAATATCTCCAACTAAACACAACCCATAGGTTTTAAATACAAACGATATGTTTATTTTCCAAAATGACTGAAGTGGTTGCACCAGAGACTCTTTGACATGTACAAGTTGTGATGAAAACAGCTGTGTGTTCCTCTCTGTGTGTGATTCCTGACCTGGAGGTTTGTGTGTCCCTCAGTCTTCTCTGCGGTGACGCTGCTGCTGCTGCCTCACAGTCAGGGCAACGTGTGGCTGTTTGAAGACTCCGTGCTCATCACCAGGAAGTTACCTGGTACGTGCAGAAGACTTCTCACTGTTTACTTTCACAACACAGAATCAAAGTGCTTCACAATAAGCAAGACGAACAAATCACGTTACAAGGACGTTAATAAAATGAAAACAGGGCTTCTGATAGAGGGAAGTATTGAGAAATGAAGTAATTATAAAATAAACAGGAAGGGAAACTTTTATTAAACTTCCTGACAACTTCCTGATCTTCTGATGTTCTACCTCAAAGGTTCAAGTTCAAACTGTTGGTGTCATATGTACAGTCACAGTTTTTTTTAGCATATAAAAGTAAGAAAAATATAAATATGTACAATAAAGCATCAGTACAATCTATTACAACAGCCAGTAAACAGATTCCTGGTCTCATTGAGTCCGTGTGGAGTCAGGAAGTTGATGATCAGCAGCTCTCCTCTCCTTCTCGTGTCCACGGTCATTTCCCTGGTCATGTGACATCATGTCACCAGACCAACCACCTCACAGGGCTGAGAACACGTCCTCGCTGGGAACCAGTGCTCATCACTGGGCTGTTTGATGTTGTATAAAATGACACATGGCTTAAAATACGACTTTATTCCCATAGCATTCTGTCTTTATTCTTTAAATGTGTAAAGTGAACCCTGTCATAAAGAACACAACCTTCACTATCCATCATTCCTTTTATATTTGGGTTTTACATTTTCAGATTTGAGTTTGTCCCTGATTTAATTTAACTTCGGTGGTTTAAAGTTTGAGATTTCAAATGTGAATAAAACAAAGACACTATTACTGTTTTAGAGCAAAATCAAATCTGCTGTTTTCTGCCTGATAAAAGTCACACTGAATCAAAGCTACATTATTTAAATACACCTCAGGTGAGTCCAGAATTATTCTTCTAATTACCCACCTTGTTACCCACAGACAGTTCATCCCAGCCGAAGGTTCAATTCCCCAAGAGTCTTCTCACCGTCTCCAATAAGAGCAACATCTCCACAGTGAAGGCCTACCTGACTGTACCACAGCACCATCTAGCGAAAGGCTGTGGCAACTGCACTCCTGGCATCATCGGCAACAAATCAGGTGAGGCCTCATAAATGTTCAAACCAGTTTACTCCCAGTCTGGACTATTTGAACCCAGTTTTAAACGCTTCCTTGTGATCTCCTCTGCAGTGTTCAGGAGCATAGAGCTGAAGGCGGTGGCGGCCATAAGTGTTCTGCTGTACTCGGGGGACGAGGAGCTCCAGGTTCGAGGTCCCATTCAAATCAGCCTCCCCCTGGGGCACAGCAGCCACCTGCGGGTGTCGGACACTGTGCCGGCCTGGGCCTTCAACCTGAAGACAGGTATGAATACAGATCGGGGGGGGGGGGGGGGGGGGGGGGGGGGTAGCTTTGATTCATTTGTTTATTCCACTATGCACAACTAACAAACACACTGTCTGTTTGAAGGTGCTTGGGAGAATCAGGGTCTTGGAATAGTGAAGAAAGTTGGTTTGGAACTGGTTTGGACGTACACCGCTTCCCATTTGGGATTCTGGATCGCGGCCCCCCTGCCCTCCTCAAACGGTTCGATTACAAACCTCAAACGTCACACATGTATAAACATATATAGATAGTTTGATTTGTCTATTCATATATATGTTTGAATTCGACCATTCAGATTTTGGAAGCACGCTGGAGTTCCTCTCCCACCACACCTACCTGCTGATCGGAGTACTGGGAGGAACGCTGGCTGTGGTCATCGCATGTCTGTCCTTGCTGCTTTGTCACTGCGGGTAAGAAATCTCAGAAATGTGAAATGTAAAGTCAGACGTGTAGAACTTCACCATCTTGATTCTGTTTCAGAGGTTCGCAGCGGGAGCCCAGAAGGAGGAGGGCTCGCTTCTCCAAACTCACGGTTGTGAAGAAAGACCAGACCACCTCCACCCACATGGAGGAGGGTTTGTTGTTCCGCCCCGGGGACAACAGCCTCGCCACCTGCAGCGTCCAGTGTGAACCTTCGTCCACGCCGCGGCACAAGGCCAACTTCAACATCTACGTGGAGGATCCAGGGAGTTCTCTTTACCACAACATCAACTCAGATCGGATGAAAGGTCTGCAGCCATCGCCCAACTACATCAACAGTGAGGAGGTGGCTCGGCTTCGGGAGAAGTCGGAGCAGAACCGGGCCAACATGAACTCTGACAACTTCTTTCCAGATAAGCTGCTTCACATCTATAACCAGGCGGTGGCCATTATCCAGGCCCCGGAGCTGTTCAGCGGTCAGGAGCTGTCGGGCTGCAAGTCGGCCACTTTCCCCCGGAACGGAGGCGAGTACGATGCTCACTCTGAGCCTGCAAGTAAAGACAGCTACACCCAGACACTCCCCAAAGCCCCTCACCACCACTCCCAGGGGGGAGGCAGCCCACAGCAGAGCAGCCAAGATGAGCCGCAGCCTCTGGAGACCCCTCCTCCAGGCCAGGGCCCGAACGCCGGTGTGTGGGGGCGCTACAGTAACCTCCTGGAGTCCTCCGTCTCCGTGCCTGGGACGCTGAACGAGGCCGCTGGTATGGAGGCGTTCAGCGGGGGGCACGGTGTGCCCAGCGACCTGCAGGGGCTCTCTGAGCGCACTCTGCTGGAGCTGACCCGGGGCAAGTCGTCCTCGTCCCACGCCCGAGCCTGGTTCGTCTCGTTGGATGGGAAGCCGGCCGCATCGGTTCGCCACTCCATCATCGAGCTGCACAGCCGCCACCGCCCGGCGAGCAGCAACGACACCAGCCTGGACTCGGGGGTGGACATGAACGAGCCTCTGCACAGCATCCGCGAGACGGAGCGCGAGCGGCCTTCGTTCAGGGCCTCGTCCCTGCCGCACCACGGCCGAGCCGGGCGCTACGGCGAAGACCAGGACCTGAGCAGCAGCGAGAGTGGCACCACTGCTACCTGCACCCCCGAGGACCCCTACCTGAGGAACATTTTAGACGGGAGCAGCGGGGCTATTCCCAACATTCCCGAGGAGAGGGACGGGATGGACACGTCCAGCGCGCAGGAGGACAGCGAGTCCAGAGGGACGCCTCCTCCGCGGCGCCTGAGGAAGGTGAGGGAGAGGGTGAAGGCGGAGAAGAGGAGTGCCAAGCACGTCCGCGAGGGGAGACCTGCCACCAAGCGAAGTTAGAGCCCGGCTCACGATCTCACTCATCCAGACTAGCATTGTGATTTTCTTTTAAATGTCCCGTTAGCTATTTAACCCCGCGTGAGCTACAAATGAGTTTCTGCATCGTTGTTGTTCCGTTATCGTTGTGCAACTTTGCCAAAGAAACACATAAGCTAGCTACAGAAATGAAGCAGGTTCCACGTCACGTCGACACATGAAAGTTCGCGCACCGCGTTCCCCTCGTCCTCCCGAATCTGAAGATCACCAGCGAGATTCTTCACAGCACGTTACCCAGAGTCCTCAGTGCTGGCGTTGAAGAGGGTGCCTTCTTACCGCCCGTGGTCCAGAGGCACCACGTGTGTCCGGCCGGTTGGACACGGGTACCGGTCGATGTGTAGTGCACTTATCCTCACCATAACTGCCTGCTGTCAACTCAACACCACACGGAAGCTTTCCCGGTTCGTAGCGCCGACATCTTGATTTCACATCTCATCTGGTCACATCAAAAGGCTTTGTCTCGTCAGGTTTCCTCTGTGTGTGAGTGAGACGCTTCAGCTTTAACTCCCCGACTCCCTCCGAGCACTGATGTACATTGTAAAAGCTAAGCTGCCGTTTTTAAGTCACGTCTCAAACTCAAGGTTTTTACGCCTTCAGTTGTGTAAGAATGCATGAATATGAATGTTTCTCTTCTGTGTGTTAAATCATTTTGAACATTTTACTTGAGAGGGGAAATTAATATCATTATAGATTAGATTACTCAGTCTTCTGCTGCCGATTATAACTCAACCCAGGACTACTTTTAAATATCTAAATTATATTTTTCACCACATCCATGGGCACTGACAAGAACAGGCACAAAATGATTATTATTATTGTTATGATAATTAGTGTGACTGGATTCTGTCTTTTCCCCTGAAACTGAAAAATATTCACCTGCTGATCAATTTGACTTCTGTTGCTTGGAGAGATGTGATGGAAGAGAGAATGGTGTTTTTTTTAATGTATTTTTTAAAATGAAGTTTTAAAGATAGTGACACTGAACATGTAATTACAACTATTAAATGGATCGTGATCAGATTTTAACTGCTCGTCTCTGCAAAATCACCACGAAAGTTAGTTCACAGATACTTCTGTCCTTTTTTTTAGGGTTTCTACAGATTTCAGTACGTAAATTGTAACGTTAAAAAAGAACGACAACACAGAGACATTACAAACCTGCATGTCTCCAACACAAGTCCTTTTAAAGTGCGATGAAAGTATCGTTAAATAAACATTAACATAATTAAGACCCACCGAGATGTATATTGACTTTTTACGTCCTAAAATTCAGATTATTAAACTTCCTTTTCTTACCCCAGCCACGCCCTGTTTTTGATGATCCTTACTTTTCATGTAGCGCCACCATCAGGTCAATATTTCATTGTTGTTCACTATTACACCTGCTTAGCATTAGGTCTCATATTGGCTGATGCGGCCGTAGACTCTTACTCTTGCTTGGTTTGAATACATTTTTAATATAACTTTTTTTAACCTGAACCTATTTGTAACAAACAACAATTCCAGAAACTTTAAGAAAACAAAAATCTTCACAGTGTAAATATTACAATTACAACAAATAAAAGTGATGTCATCGCCCATTTGTTACAAAGTTTAGGATAAAAATATGAATACGAGAAAAAAAGGTTCCACTAGCAATATTTATCATGAATTAAAAATAAAGTGCAGCAACAATTTTGCCATATTTAGTCTTCCTCCATGATGCGACAGTAAAACCTTTTAATGCTGAGTTCATTTTCTATGTTCACGCCTCGATTCTGTAGCCACGTTTCATATGATGTGTTTTTTTTCTACGTTAATAGTAAAACAAACATCTTGTGTATCTTGGACTGTGACTGAGGTGTGTTTCTCTTTTTATTGTGTTATCAACGTGGATTATTTATTTGAATCTGAGCCTGGTCTTTTTAGGAGAGTGTAAAAAACAAACCCTGAGCTTTGTATTTTTTAACTTTAGCAACAAGTCGAGCACTTAAATCATTTCAGATAACGAACAAATCACCAGTGACTCCTCCCAGTGTGTCTCCAGCGAGGACACCAGCAGTTTGTGAACACTTTGTTTTTACCACCCGACTGCCACTCCCATTTCAAAGTGCCCTCGCTGAGTGTGTTTGTGTTGATTTGTTCGATCCTGAGCTCCTCGTGTGTCGAGCCTTTCAACATTAGTTTCTTTCTCCCCCCTCTTGTGTTTAGTAATGGTAGTGTTATTAGTCTTTTTGTGCACTATAATTAATAAAACTACTTGATACCAACTGTTGTTCAGGAGCTTTTGTTTTTATAAACAATCTACGAAGCTAAACTTTAAATGTCTGTCTTCCTGTGATATGAGCTCATTAAGACCCCGGTCATTTTGAGCTCTGAGGTGAGTTTCTCCGTCTTGTCCTGAGCAGTGAGGCCGGATCTTTTGGGCTGAGCTGAAGTTCTCCGCACAGGAAACGCTGCAGCAGCTGTGTGAACTGGTTCTGCTCGGTGAGAACCTACAAACAGGTTCATCTGCTGCTGCTCTCTGAGTTTTGAGGAGACGGCGTCAGGGAACACTTGAGTTTGTTGTTTCTGCAAAACTCCTTTTCCTCTCTGAACAGACAAGTCAACAAACTGGTCACTTAGCTCGTGAGGGAGGTGGATAGTTTCTGAGGGATCACGTGAAGGAGCAGATGAAGCGTTCCTGTGCAGCAGAGCCACCCCGGGGATGAACAGGTCCTTTAAACCATCGTCTGGTTTGGTTAAGCTTCTGGAGGAGCTGGAGGTCTTCTTCTCACTGGCTCTCCAGGTCAAAGGGTTATAAATGATAAATCCATCCAGAGGGCAGGAGTTCGACTTCCGCAGGATCTCGTCCACACAGTCCGCGTGGAACTGAGGAGTGAGTGAACATGTGAGGGTGAAAGGAAGAGACAGAGGGGGGGGGGGGCTATATAACAAACTTAAATTATAACAGACTTTAGAATAAGGACTATAATGAAGCATGGCCCTTCCAGTCTCACCTTGTGCTGACAGGGCAGAGTTCGGACACGCTGGCCGAGGGTAAAACTCTGCAGACAGATCCGACACTGCTGCCCCTCGTCCAGGAGCCGAGACCCGGATCTCACCTGGACAGTCGGGAGACTTCCCAACACGTTTTCTGGAAGACGGTCTGAAGCCACAGGCAGGAAGCTGGAGATAGAGATGGAAGACAATAAATAGTTGAATATTCATTTTAATCTAAACAGAAACGATATTGATTTCTGGCTAAAGTGAACCACTCACCTGTCATTTGTGGACTGAGAGGCGTCTCCCTTTGCTTCCTCTCTCTGGTCCACAAGGTGCCACTCATCTCTTCTTGTCTGTTTCAAGTATATTCAGTTAGTTTGAACGTTTCCTCAAAGCCTTGAAGTGAGTGACTGGCTGATAGTGAATACACACACAGAGCAGCTTACTGCTCGTGAAGCTAGCGGATGCTGTGGGTGGCAGCCTCTCTTTGAACAGTCCTCACACAGGTACAGGTAACTGCAGACTGTGCATCTGGAAAGAATTAACATTTTTCACAAGACATGTGAAAACAGCATCACAGGGAAATACATAGTTATAATGAATTATTCATTTTATCACAAAATCCAGCAGAGTTCCCGTCCTGTGGCTGCATGTCCACTCAAACCACTGCTTTCTCTGTTTCTGCTTGGACCAAATCTGAAGAAAAGACTCCAAGACTTCATTTCTCACGTGCCGGTGGTTACAGGCCCCTTCTAACATGATCCAAAATATGGAGAAAGAAAACCACACAAGCAAAATAAACACCTAAAATATAATATAAGAACTAAAACAAAATATATTAATGAGTAGAATGTAAGTAATACTGATGAGTGCAAACATTACAAGGTTTAGCGTTCTTATGGTCTGGGGGAAGAAGCCGGATATATAAAATCTCAGGCAAATATATCCATATATCTATATTTGACCTCCCAGGTATGACTTCCATAACCTTACTTGAAACATTTGCCAGTGATCGGGCAGATCTGGCAGACGTGACAGGAAACTCCCAGGTGTCTGTTCGGCTTCTCTCTCTCTGCAGCCGTGAAGAGCTTCTCTGCGTTCTTCACCTGCTCCTGGAGAAACGTCCCCGAGCTGAAGTCCTCCCGGCACAAAGGACACTTCACCGTCTCCTCGTGGCCCAGCAGCCTCTGGTGATCCGCCCACACCTTCATGCAAGACATGTGGACGTTGTTGCCACAACTGGACCTGAGAGAGAAGAGGAAGAGAAAATCCAGCTGAAATCCAGATTTTCCCACATCATTGTGTTGTGATTGCAAGATGCATCCTGTTCTGTGAATATCAAGAGACTTGAGCCTGGTTTTATTACATCCGAAAATCTGTGCTGTTGATTTCCGCCCAACGTGTCAACAGCTGCACGTGCTGCAGTGGAAGTGACGGTTCTGAACCGGGTCATGTTCTGGTCACAAGTGGAATAAAAAGCTGACCAGAGCTTCTTACATCACACTGAAACATGACTGGACTGAAACACTGACCCCAGCCCGACCCCCGCCCACCCAACACACACCTGCAGTAAGACACCGGCAGTTTTCTCTCCAGCAGCTCCTCCTGACAGATGGGACACACATCCTGGGCCTGGATCGGCTTCCGGCAGACACTTCCAGGCTCCGGGCCCGGGGCGGCTCGGCTCCAGGCCCCGGGAGCGGCGGCGTGATCGGTTTCCATCCGGTGGGCTTTGGGCTGGTGTAAACCGTCGAGCACCTCAGAGATCTGTCTCTCAACAAGTCCGTGTTGAAATGAATCTGGGGGAGAGACGTGTTTTAATATGAGGTCAGGAGGAGGACAGGAGGCAAGAGCGGGTCAATCCTTCTCAAACTTCCAGTGAACTTGTTCAAAATGTTCCAGAGTTGAACCTGAATGCATGAAACAGTCATTTTTAAAGAGTCTAAATATAAAACCCAAATCTAAATGTTTATAGCATATAGCACAACTTACATTCATGTTCTCTGGGTATTCTGAATTTCCGCAACAAAACCCTTTAATGAAAAAGTTTAGAGGTTTATTCCAGAGCTATTGAAAAAGAAAAACTCTTACAAGAAGTTTATGGTTAAACTGTGAAATATCAAACCTCAATTACATCAGTTTTCATGTTTCTAAATGAAGTGACAGTGTTTACCAGCAGATGTGTGTGCACGGCTCCTGCTTCTTGGTGAACACAACGCACGTGCACGTGTGTGGGTCACCCAGGCAGACCTGAACATGAGCAGGAGAACACGCCGGAGTCTGGATGTGAATCGTTAACAGGAGCTGGAACAACACGTGTCCTGAGGCACAGAGGTCTTTACCTTGTAGGTTCTGATGTCTCCCTCCGCTCGGAGCAGGAACCCTGTGGGGCCGGAGGACTTCAGGAGGAAGATGGTTGTGTTGAGCGCTTGGTCCTGATGGAGACTCACCGCATCACTGACCGTGTTCCTCCAGGAGGTTTTCTTGAACATCCTGTCACTGCAGAAATCAAGATGTGAGCTTCCACCTCCTCCAGGGACAAGGGGGGTCTCAGGTCTCTGATGGCTTGGTGGAGCAGGCTTCAGGTGACATCCATTCAAATCTGACACGGCAGAGAAAAACCACGGAAAAGAAAGTTTTAGCTGATGATGATGATAAAGATGTCAGATTATTAATTCTTTGAAGTTTTAAACTCTTCATTATGAGCAGAGAATGACAAACACTTGATAAACAGCAGCAACATTTGACATATTTTTATGTATTGGACTTATTGATGAAAACTATATTGCATTAATGACTGTTACGGTTTCATCATCCGGCCCCAGTTGGACCAGTGACACCAGCAAAGCTAAATGTGTCTTTTATTATTTTATTACTGTTATAAACCTTGAAGAATGAAATAGGCTCAACTCTTATTTAAAGGATATTTGTTTGTGTCTTTATGAGGATAAATATCTTTCTACGTCACTAAATCACCATTACTATTAAGACATACGTCAGCCCCTGTGTGTTGACTCGAGTGTGACGTGTCGTCGCTAGCTTAGCTTTCACCAGGTGCACTTCCGCTTCACCTGGGGACCGCTTCCTCCTTCTTCCTCCGCTGCTTCCGGTTAATCCAAACGTGTGAAAACAGAAACGACCTGATGGGAATCGAACATAAACACGCGGTGACGTCTTCAGTCTCGTTAAAAACAACGTCCAGAGCTTTAAAATCTACAAAACACTCGAGAACTCGCGCGTTTTCCTTCAGTGAACTTCCGCTGCTGCAGCCACTTCCGGTCACTGGGGAAAGATACACGCCGTGGCCATGGTAATCAGACTGCTGCCTTGGATAATCTCAACCAGCAGGGGGTGCTGTGGCTACAGAATTTTATAAGGAAAATACATATTTGTCACTTCTTTAAATTGTTCATGATAAAAATACAAAATGAAAAGAAGGAAAGGATAAATAATAATTTGGATAAATCTGAAACAATTAAAAGTGCAGATATTAAATACATGGATGCTCAGATAAGTTTCTTCCCTTAATTAAAGATCTAAAGTACTAATTTAAGAGAATAAAGGAGCAATAAAGTAGTAGTAAAGTCAGCACAATATTTTAAAAGATGAAGTTTATTTTATATTGTATGTATTATGCATGGTAAAATATGATCATATAAAGGCATAGAGTATTTTCTTTGTTGCAATTACACAGATATATTATCTTATCTCATATATTATATCTTATCTTTCATCTCATCTCATCTTCTCTTATCTTAAAAGCGATCTAATCTAATAAACTCTTCATGATGTGCACTGCATTGTGGGAAGTTCCCTGTGTGGCTCCACAAAAGACAACACGTGATGTCATCCTCAGCTCCAGTCGGTTTTTATCAGGCTCATTGTTGCTTCTGACTCTGTTGTGAACACACACACACAGACACAGACACACACTGAAGGACTAACTCCAACACAGGATTATACTCTTCAAGAACTGGAAACACCGTGTTTTACTTTATTGTTCTGTGTCTGAGAAGGTGAGTTTCTTTAATATTTACTCTATGATTCATGGTTATGATGCTGAAAACAGGTCAATTGTGTATTTTTTTAATCAAAGATTTTATACTGGAAGCCAAATGTTCCTAGGGAATGTTTAATTTATAAAATATTACATATTACTGCTAGAAAAACAAAAAGAGACACTTAATTCCTCATGCGTACTTACCTTGGTAAATGTATATTTAATAGTGATCAGATTTTAATGAATGAACTTATTAAGGTCTGTAGCTGCTGAGAAATTATTGTCATTATATCGAGTTAATCTTTAACCAATAATAATCAAAAGAGAGTTTCCGGATTGTTGAATATTCTCATCCCTCTCTCGCGTTTGTCAAACCTAGCAACTGAAAACTTCCCACATGGATGATAAAAGGAGGTGAAGAGGGATTTCCTCCACCAATGTGTTTCCAATAAAGAGCTCATCTCAGGGAAAAGTGTGTGAAGCTCAGAGTTCTGCCACAGATGGCCCACACAACAAGGGAGTATCTTCTCCATGAGTTATGTGTGTCTGCGAGGAGCCGTAATGTGCGTCTCTGGGTGTGTTCGAGAAGATGTTAATCTTATAAGCTGACAAAGATTTCCTGCATTTACAGCCAGCGGAGCAGGAAATGAATGAAAGTGTTGTTGTGTGTCACTGGATCACAAAATGTTTTTTATTTGAGATGAGAAGAGCAGAGTTTGAGGGAAGAGCTGAGAAATGACTCCAAGCAATAAGATGGTAAGACTTAAGGGAACTAATGGACTAAGAACAAATTCTTAGATTCACTTCCACAGAAATGAGACTGAAGATCTGATCGTGTGTGATTGTACAATTTTATAAATTTGCAGATTGACCCATCGCCTCATTCTTAAGAAATCCACCATGATGATGAATTTGTAAAACTCCAATTCAACAGTAGAATCAGTCATGTGAGGGTTTAGTGTATTTCATTATTTATTTCCTATTTGTATAAAAGCCCATTTAAGTGCTGCTGGTGTTGCAGACTGGTTTTTATAGGTTATAAATGTCGTCATATATGAAACACGTGCATGATAAATACTGACACCCTGAATGTGACAGGGTGAGAAATGCCACTCATGTGTACGTTTCATCAACATGTTTGATTTAAATGATGTTTTCATTCCACTGTGCATGTTTTAAGAGTGCTGTGATTTTACTCCACAGTTCAATATGTCTGAAAGTCGCAGGTTTACAAAGCACACGTCAGAAAATATATTAAAAGCTCTTAAAAAGAAAGGATTATAATATAGAACAAGATAAATATTGACAGAAACTTCTTTCTCTGGCTAAAAACATTCAATATAATCAAATTCAGCCAATGCCACTGATACATATATATATTTATCACCTTCGTCACCACATGTGTGGCTGCTGTGGCTCCCACTCCTCTTCAACCACAGCAGCCACACATCTGGAGACACATCTGTGGAAAGATGAGCTCAGGACTGGAGACTCACACTTTCACACACCAAGTGATTCTCATCTCATCCGCATGGTTCTTATCAATATGATAGATATTAGATACCGTCTGAAAGGGGGTGCGCAGCTGCATTTGTTTTATTGGCGTCTTGTGGCTACACCTTAAACTTGCTCAACATGCATAATAAGCATGCAGGAAGGAAGCTGTGGAGGACAGAGGAAGCAAGAGGCCACATGTTTAACCTCCGTGTACAAAGAGGAGACAGCGGCCGCTGCAAATCAAAAACACGGGTCTGCAGCACAGAGAGCAAGTAGAAAGAGATTTAACATATTGATTTTAATGTGTGATGCTTAATCTTCTGTTTGACTGTCCTGTTTATGATATGAGGGAAGTTTCTTTCTAGTTAAATGTCCTCAGTTTGTGCTGATTTCTGTTGGTTGGATGATTCGGAAAGATCTGAGTCATGCTTCAAGGAATCAGGGAAGTTCTGTCTTAGCAGGTTTTATGTGCAAGGTTTTGGAAAGACCTTCTGGAAAGTGTTTTATAAACTCATCAGGGTTTTGTGCTTCTGTGTGCATTACACTAATCAATCAATAAATCAATCAATAATTTACAAATCACTTCCAGCCTCTCATTCATGCAACAAACCAGCATCTCAAAAGTTTGAATTTTAATCATTTCAAATAAGAAATACATATTTAAACGTGAAATCTAAAAAGCTTCCCTGAATACTGGATGCGTTTCCCATTTGGGAGTGTGGGGGTGTGACTGCATGTGAACCAGAGGAGGTAGAATCCAGCTGCTGTCAACACACGAGCACTGGATCACGTTAGCAGCTGCTGCGAGTCAGGAAGCGTTATTCTTATCGAGCTCTGGGGGGAGAACTATTTGGGTCGGAGATGGAGCTTTTTTTTTTACCTGTTCCTCCAAATTGTGTCAAAATAACCTCCAGAGAAAACGTTAAAAATAACGTGTTGGTCTGACGCAGACTCACAGTTTGGTGTGTGTGTGTTTTTCCTGCAGAGACACAAAGTATTGACGAGTGATTCCACTTTTTTGTTTTGCACAGATGGACGTGAACTGGGTCACGTTGCTGCTTCTGCTGTTCGGCTTCGATCAGGTAACTGCTGCATGTGCTGGAGACTCAGATTCACAGATATCAGAAAGGTCGGATGTTTCTGTAGCTCGGCCATAATTTGAAGGCACCAGATTTCTATTTAGATTCATTAATCAGTTTATTTATCAGGCGAAACCAGGTAGTTTTATTTATGAAGCTCATTTCATACAGAGATATATAGATTCCAGAAGAAGTAGAGCTTTAAATACTTTTTTAAGCAAAATAAAAGACTAATAAGAGAAGAAAAGGAAATAAAAATGACAAATCTGTAAAGGAATGTAAAAGTAAGTTGATGGAAAAGTTAAATAATACAAATAAATGTTAATATAAATGATGGTTTGACCTTGTGAACTAGTTGCTGGTGGTGTCGAGCGCTGAGCCTAACCACTTTAACCAAATCATCATCGGCCAGTACAGATGTTTCCAGAGGATCATTAGAGAGTCGCACCGCTTGTCTAAAGCCCCAGGTGAGGAGCGGGGCGAGGGTCAAAGGTCGTGGAGGGGCTTCCTTCTTGGCCAGTGTCCTTCATGTAGCCGCGTGTTCCCCTGGTTGTCTGCAGGGCCCGTGTGCAACACAACGTGGGACGGCTGGTTGTGTTGGGATGAAACCGAAGCCGGAGTCACGACGGAGCAGGGCTGTCCCGAGTTCTTCGACGACTTCGACTCTAGTTGTGAGTTCTTAATGTGTGACATCACAACTTCTTAAAGTTCAGGTTGTGGGAGTTTAAATTCAAATTCAAAAATTGTCTGTGGAGGATTTTTAAACAAAATTAGTTTTTCTCATGGTCAAAAAAAGCATTTTTCCACTTTTCCTGTCATTTGGAGCCAAAATCTTTGCAGCACGTTTTACTTTTGGTGTTTTTACAGTGATGGCGTCCAAAGTGTGCACTGAGACGGGCGAGTGGGGACGTCACCCGGAAAGCAACCGCACGTGGTCGAACTACACAAACTGCAAAGGCAACATGACGCACCACAATGCGGTGAGAGCGAGGGAATCGAACCCTCGGAGCAGCTCTGTGTCCTGTGTGTTTGCAGAAGACGTTTGAAGCCGTGTTGGTTTTGTTCCAGGTGGCGATGTCCCACTTCTACCTGGTGATGATCGGTCATGGACTGTCTCTGGTGTCTCTGCTCATATCGTTGGGAATATTCTGCTATTTTAAGTAAGTGGGACTTTGTTTTACCGTGAATTAAAGTTTGTGTTTGGTGCCACTTTCTAACGAAGCCTCTGTTCTGCGGCCGTCAGGAGTCTGAGCTGCCAGAGGATCACGCTCCACAAAAACCTCTTCCTCTCGTTCGTGCTGAACTCCGTCACCACCCTGGTTCTGCTGAACATGTTGAAGGAGAATCAGGGACAAAACAGCAAAGACTCGGTGAGCGACCCGCTTCTTTACCTCCTCTCCTTCTCGTCCTCACCGCGCTGACTCGGCTGTTTCCCTGCAGACGAGCTGCAAGCTGGCCTGGTTCGTGCACATGTACCTGCTGATCTGTAACTACTTCTGGATGCTGTGTGAGGGCATCTACCTGCACACGCTCATCGTGGTGGCCGTGTTCGCAGAGAAACAACACCTCATATGGTATTACATGCTGGGCTGGGGTGAGTCAGCGCCTTTATTTGCACCGTGCACGTGCAGGTGTCTTAAAAGTCAACTGTCCTCAATGCTGTGGTTTTGTTTTGCAGGATTTCCACTGGTGCCGGCTGTGCTTTACTCCCTAGCGCGTCACTTCTACTCCAACGACAAGTGAGTCTCCTCAGATACTTGTGGAGAACTTGTATATTTCCACTTATTACTGAGCTGATGTGATTCATGCATTCACAGCTGTTGGGTCAGTCCGACGTCCCTGCTGTATATTATCCACAGCCCCATGTGTGCTGCACTAGTGGTAAGATCTGACCTCTGACCCCTGCACCATCGTACACTTTTCAAACTTTATCAGCTTTTAGATTAAATTAAGCCTCCTTCCTGTTCATCTCGATTTCAAATTCAACTTATAAGAATCCTTGTTTTCCAGGTGAATCTGTTCTTCCTGCTGAACATCGTGCGGGTTCTCATCACCAAGCTAAGGGTGACGCACCAGGCCGAGTCCAGCCTGTACATGAGGGCGGTGAGGGCCACGCTCATCCTCGTCCCTCTGCTCGGCATCCAGCTCGTCCTGTTCCCCTACAAGCCCCAGGAGCACTGGGCCAAGGAGATCCACATGTACATCATGGAGATCCTCATGCACTACCAGGTCAGGAGGAGGGAGAGTTGAGATATAATCGTCAGAGTTATCCTGCTGGAGATCCAGCTGGAGATTTTCCTTCTTATGTGTTTTCTTAATGATTTAATCACCCCCCCCCCCACATGCAGGGTCTCCTGGTTTCTACAATATTCTGCTTCTTCAACGGGGAGGTGAGTAATCAGAGAGAAATGTGTGTTTTCCATCTCAAAGTTCTTTTATTTAAACTTCCTCACGAGTCAAACAAGATGAGAAACGTCCTCCTCACATCCTCTGTGTTGTCTTTGTCTTCCAGGTCCAGAGCGTCCTGCGGAGACACTGGAACCAGCAGCGGATGCAGTTCGCCGGCACGTTCGCCAACGCCGACTTCTTCCGCTCGGCCTCGTACGTGGCGTCGTCCCTGACGGAGGTGCACCGCTGCTACAGCATCGAGAGCCACACCGAGCACATGAACAGCAAGAGCTACTCGGACATCTTCAGATCCGACAGCCCCTTCGTGTGAGGCCACGGCTCCACAGGCGTTGTGCTACTGTTCACGACAAATGATCACACCGGACATTATTCAATCTCTCAGCAGAAAAAACAAATCCACTCGAACACTTATCTATTTTTCCTCATGAGTATCGGACAGAAGACGTGTGGGACCAAAGATCCAGAGAATATTTAAAGTTATCAAACGTGAGGAAGACTCAACGAATCAAACGAGGATCTAACGCTCTTCTGCTCCGTGTGGAGTCAACTTGAAGAAGAGAGAAGTTGTGACGCTCCGGACGTTTCACAGCAGAAGTCGATTCTTTGGGTTCATGCAGACGATGAAGAGTTGGAGTCATCGAGCTCCGACAGCGGAGATGAAGCTCCTCAGACGGTTACACATCAGAGGCCATTTCTGTTTCGGCCACTTTTGACTTAAGTTTCTATTTATGTGCAACTTCCTCTTTAACCAGTAACGGGAGCAGGTAGAAGAAGTTCAATCTGAATCACTGCTTTATATTTAGATCGGTTTGATTGAAATGTGTGAAGAGTTGAATCAGCAGGAACTGACTCACTGGGCGATGTGGATCGGCCATCGCCTCTGGACCCTGACCAGTGGAGAGCTGCTGGTTCCAGTCTCCAGCTGCAGGAGTCTGCACATCTGGTAACTTATTGTTACGTCAATCAAAAGTCCCTTAAAGGAACCGTTTCTTCTCATAATCACAGGTGTATTAAATATTAAAGGATTTCAAATTCAAGTTCCACTCTGTATATCCCCCCCGAGCTTTCCACCTTATTCTTCTGCCGCCATCGGCTCGTGAAATCTTATCACAGTTTTGTTAGGAATGAACAGTGTGTATATAAAACACATCACTTTGTATTATAGTTTGTGATGTCGCTTGTTTAAACTGAAGTAAAATAATGCTGTAAATAAAAGTAGTGTTTTTAAATGAGATGCGACACAGAGAGTCAGTTTTTATAAATCCCAAATGCTATTGTTTCTTTCCCCTCGAAGACAAAAGGAAGACAATATCTTTTCCCCCTCCACCATATTTAATTTAGGGTGGGATTTCCTCGTCCGACCTTAGAAAACGTTTCCCACTGAAATGAATATTGTTTCCAGACAAAGAAGGGCGTGCTGGTGTCTGTTCCTCGTCCAAGACGTCTATGTGAACAGGTTCAGCGAGGAAGTCCCAGAGGAAAAGTGCTGATCTGTCCTGCGTCCAGCTCCAGACCGAGAAGCTGCTCCAGGAGCGAGCAGACGATGATGAGAAGCATGTGCGCTCGGCCGTTCATCATCGCTAACTTTACTACTCATGTCGTAGCCGTGACCTCAATCCGCTGCGATCCCCTCCCAACACGTTGACATCGTTACGGCACCGAGAGAAACCACAACTTCTAACATCGTGCATCCTGTCCCGTGCACACGAGAGATGGTGGAGCTTCCTGTGTGCGTCGGGATGCCACACGCCTCCTTTCACTCCAGAGAGCTCGGTGTGCAGCAGGGCCCTCGCCTCAGATGTTTGTGTTGTTTACCTATCACAACAGCACGCCTCCCTCTATTTACCTCAGTGGAAATCAGAGCTGTGGATGCATGGCAGGCTTCCTGTTTCTAAGAATACATCGCCATTGAACTCTTGATCCGTCGGCTCTTGTGTGCTGGTAGCAAACACTTCCTCAGCATCGTGACTAACACTTGTTTACGGCCTCCGCTTCCGCATGCCTTCACCGAAACCTAAAACATTTCAGCCGATGTGTCCAGACGCGACGGTAGAGCGGCTCAAGGACGTTTCCACAGGACGCTATTTGAGAATAGAGAGACGGGGCTGGTGCCACGTGTGCTCTGCTGCAGGGTGGCACGACCCTGAAGAATCTGCTTCACACCAACATCACATTTAGTTTTAATCCAGGGTTTCTGGACCTTTGCAGCTTGTTCTCCTGCAGAAACCATCTTGTCTCATGTGGATAGGTTTGGATCTTCAATTCAGAATCGCACATATCGGGGTGTCACTGATTTGCACACTTTGCATAAGTATTTAAAAGTAGTTTGACACTAGAATTAAAGATAAATGCACCAGAATGAAGTGTGAGTTGATTCCGATCAGCAGGTTGAACAAACTGGAGTTGAGACGCTCTCGGAGTCTCTCCGTCGCTCACATGGATTTTTCCTTCCCTGAAAAAAGGACGATTCCCATTTGTATCGAGCCACAATCTGAAAAACCCTCCTCACACATGAGATGATGCACGTCGGCCTCCCAGCAGCAGCACGGCTGGAATGTAAGGAATGCAGTAGGGGTCAAATTTAGTCGTGGCTGGCCAGAAACTAATACAACAGAAATTGGCAGGAAGACGGCGTCATGCTCCGAGCTCCAACACATCAGAAAACAAAGAGCATCTTCGTGGTTCCTTTGATTAGAAGCAGACAAAAGCTGAAAAGCAAATGTAAAATAACGCTGCCTCCACTTCCAGTAACTCCACTGGCTGTTCACAGAACTCTCTGGTTACAGTGGGCTCTCCAAACAATGCTTTGATGCACATACCAGACGCACATCTGGCCAATAGCGTGATCTGGCCACTTGTGCGTGGGGATGTCTCACTCTGGAGAACAATGGAATGAGTTCTTGGCCGCGCTGGAGGGTGTGGAGGGCGCACAGTGGAGGGCTAGGGGGTGAGCGATGTGGCCCGGGCGTATGGACGTGACCCGGGCTGGGC
Organism: Platichthys flesus; assembly: GCF_949316205.1. NCBI lineage: Eukaryota > Metazoa > Chordata > Actinopteri > Pleuronectiformes > Pleuronectidae > Platichthys > Platichthys flesus. The sequence continues at coordinate 1,763,135 of NC_084966.1, read as the reverse complement.
GGGACCGCAGGAAGTCTGCCTGCTCGCTGCACGGCCCCGTCAGCCCGCCGCAGGGTCGTGAATTATCTGAGCAGCGGTGATGTCAACGTGTGGTCGTCTCTCTTTGGTGTCTCATGGACGGACGTCACGATCATCAGGAGGAGAGGTCATCTCTAGAGAGCTGGGCAGGGGCGTGACGAGGGAGACCCCCGAAAGAAACTGGATCTGGGACCAGGTGGTTTCAAATAAAAAAATGAATCCTCTTTTGTCGTCTGCAGATATGAAGCTTTATCACCTTTCTACACATCATCTAAATGGACAGAACTATTCTCACACTTTATTCTCACACTGTTCTAATAAGACAGAACAAACAGTACATCAAATAGTGTCTATTGAATTCCTATGAGGTTTCTAAATAGAGTTTAATTCATATTCTAGGTCTAATGTGTCAGTTTCTTATAACAGCAGAGTCAAAGCATCTTATTCCTGTTTGGTATCATTTGATAAAAAGCTATTTGAAACTTTAATAAACCAGAATCATCCTTTAAAGGTGCATCTATAGCCTGTAAATAAAGATGGACACCTTGACGGCTCTCCTAAAGTGAAGCCCCCCTGGTGGCTGCCTGCAGTACAGGTCATACACCCCCTCCTCCATGTCAGCAGATGGGACATGGGCCAAACTAACAAGCATGAAACATTGAGTGTGTGACCTCATTACTTATCAGTTCAACTGAGCTACGTGTCTTTGGACTGTGGGAGGAGGACGGACAACCTGGACAAAACCCTCACAGCTACATGAGGAGAACATTCAAACCCAGAGACGACCCGCTGCGCCCCCTGTGCCGCCCGCCCCTGTGATGTCAGGCCCTTCATAAACATCTGAAACAATGAGCTTATTGCGGTTTTAAAGAGCCCAGTTCCTAGGGCCCGGGGCGGCGGGCCAGTGTCCACTTGTGAGAGGCGCGTCGCTGCTCTTGTCTTCGGCATCATCCTGCCAACAGGAACTCCCTCGCTCCTCTCCCAGCTTCCTGCCATTGTCCTCCTCGCTGCCACCAGGCGCAGGCTCCGCCCAGGATCTGGGAAAAGGTGGGATGTTAAATCGGCCCATTTCCTCTTCGATCAGCTCCGACCTCCACTCCGTGTGTGTGTGTGTGTGTGTGTGTGTGTGTGTAGAGAGAGAGGCAGCACCATGAAGAGCTCCACTGTCATGTTCTTTTTGTGTGATTGACATTAGAGACACTTTCCCTCCATTGAACATTTCACTATAAACATTTTAAAATGTATATTAACTGCAAAGATCTACTGTAAAAAACACTCAGTAGTCTGTTAACTTTCCTGTGGGGAAGTCAGTCTGTGCAAGTTGTTCTTGTCAAGCTCGGTGACCTTTGACCCTGGATTTCAGGGTCCACACCAGGAGTCAGTCTGGAAAATGGAGATCCAGAGATTTCAAACCCACGTGGATAAGAAGCCAGCTACGTTGCACCATGAACTTTTATTTAACCCTCGCCTGGAAGTTTAAATTACTCCATCGACGGCTCCTGGTCAAAACCAACACGTTCCCACTATAAACAACTTGATGACTTTCCCTCGATTGTCAGGTTAGTTTTTTTCTCAGCCGTGCGTTTTCATGCCGGTGAGAATAACTCAGGTTCATACAGCCGGATCCTTTCTCATGATCTTTCCCAGTGTTCTTTAAGTGTTGAGGAGGGCGTCGGTGAGGTGGGGTTGGAGGGGGCACAGGAAGGAAAAGGAGTAGCTGGGAAATCTCATCGAGGCTCCTCGGCGAACAAGAGACACCCAGTCAGGATCTGGGCGTCGCTGCCAAGGCATCTCAGGGTCGTGCACTGCAGCGCTCCCCGTTCGGCTGAAGCTCAAACACGCAGAGAGGAACAGAACCGCTCTGAGGAGTGGACTGGTTCGCAGAGAGAGGGAGAGAAAGAGAAAGAGGAGATGAAAGATAGAGAGGGAGGAGATGAAAGATAGAGAAAGAGGAGATGAAAGATAGAGAAAGAGGAGATGAAAGATAGAGAAAGAGGAGATGAAAGATAGAGAGAGAGGAGATGAAAGATAGAGAAAGAGGAGATGAAAGATAGAGAAAGAAGAGGATTTGGTTCATTTCCTCAGGAAATGAGCGAAGACTTCTGGTTCTGTGACACGAGGCCGATTAAAGCCTGAGCAGCTGGATGTCACTGATTCTGTGAACCAGCGCCCCCACATGTCATTTTGTAATAATAACAATATGATTAGAGCATGTTTTAATCTTCTAGTGTCGGTTAAACACTTTGCTCCAAACTGAATAATTATCAGATGGAAGATATTTCAGATCTTCATGGTTCCCAGTCAGAACTTTGATTTCAAATCTCCCATCAGCCCCATCTTCTTGTTCCTATCATTAACATTTCAAGATTAGAAGTTTAATTTGACATTTTCACCAGTTTTCCAGAGAATAATTCATGAATCCAGATAAAGAAAGAAACCAAAAGGCCTTTTATTCCATCTTAAGTCATTTTGTCTTTTTCTTGTTGCTACAAACTGAGCAGCTCGTACACTATAATAAAAAAAAAAACTTGGTTCAGCTCGTTTCCCTTTTACCTCTGATCATTTTTTTTCCATGTGCTGTAATGAAAATAGCAGCCCCGGCTAAAAATGACCACCTCGACAGATGTGGAGCGAGGCCCGGGCGGCAGGAAACGGTGAGAGTGTCACGTCTTTCACCGAGCGGCGAGTGGAGGGCTCGACCCAGAAACATGTGCGGCCTGAACTCTGGCTCTCTCTCTTCCTGTCAGGGCGCCTTCTCGCTCCCTCTCTCTCTGCCTCTTTATTTTCTTTCTCCTCTTTCTCATGGGCTGAGCTCAAACGCCCATGAGCAGCAGACACATGACAGTGGAGCCGTGAAGTCGACGTTTCACTTGGTTTGGTAAATCAGAAAACCAGTTTGTGGTTACATTCCTATTAATACATTTAATGGTGAATCACAGACTCACCTGCAGGTTCCTGTCGTCTGCTGAAGCTCAGGTAGAAGCTCTTAACTCTGATTTACTCTTTTAACAGAAGTGTTGTCTCCCTCCAGTGGTTCACTTGGAGTAACGTGATCATGTGGCTGCTCACGAGTGTTTATTCATCTTTTCTCACTTCAGCCATTCCAGAGAAAGACGTTTATTCCACATCCACATCAACAATGAACAAATCATTAGCAATTTACAGTCATATGTTGCATTTACACGTTGAAAAGGAAATAAAATAAAAAGGTTTTCTGTTGAAAGAAAATAAATGAGTTCCTGCAGAGAACTGAATAATTTAGGTTCAAGCTTGATTTTCACTTTTTATTCCATTAAAATTACAGTTGTTGCCTTTTAAACTCTTCTCTCCACACATCTGGATGTGTATCTACTGGAAGGAAACATCACAAGTAAACAATAAGCACATTTTTTCCATTTCCGTCCTCCTGATAGAGACATTAAAGATTTAATATTGCCTGTTTTTCCAGTTTATACAAGTTTACAGTCAATCTTGACCCCACCTCCTTTCTTCCTTCTTTCATTTCACACCTCAGACATTTCTCTCTCTCCGCCCTCATGTGTTTCCCTGCAGAGCACCAGATTGTAAATTTACCGACGAGGTGAATAAATTATGTCAGAGTCAGTTGCACAGCTCTCGTCCGCTCACACAGTAAACACACTGGACTCCAGGGAAATGCCGCCATGTGTTAAGAAGCACTGCGCTCACAGGGAGAGGAGTCCGTGTATGGTGGCACGTTGTGCTGTGGATTTATGAGAAGCACACGGGGCCAATGTCCAGGCCGAACTCCTGATCCGGCTTCCCGACGTCCATGGGGGCCAAGTCCATGATGGGCAGCCTGGCTGAGGTTTGAGTCCTGTACTCGATCACTGTCTTGCCCCAGTTTCCATTTGATTCCTGAAGGGAAACAGAAAGTTAAAGCATATAATTTCTCTCCTAATCGCTCTTCATGAAATCTGAGCATTCAGGAGAAGACGTACCGAGCAGCCGTCCTCGATGACGGTGTAGCGGAGGCGGTTGTTGCCCTGCGCTCTCAGCTCCTGGCCGTTGGCACCTTTGAGGACCAGAGCTTTCTTCAGGTTGCTGCTCAGGGCGTCTTTGTAGGCCACGCTGTTCCTGCAGTGGTAGGTGACGTTCTGGTGCGACCCCGTGGACAGCAGCTGCAGCAGCTTCATCTGAACGGCCACTGCATTGGGCAGCTCCTCCTTGTTTCCGTAGGCAAACTGAAAACAGATGTGAGAACAAGTCAGACTCAGGATTTTAAAGTCTTTGCCTGGTGCACGTGTACAAACAAATGTTTCGGGATCTTACTCTGACTCCACCGTTCATGGTGGCTTCGAACCAAACAGGTTTGTTGGCGCTGGGACTGGATTTCGTCCACCAGGCTTTGCGGGGAACGTTTGCCGGATTTGCGGAGATGCAGGTTTCACCGTTCTCCATATTACAGAAGACCCTGATGGCGTCTTTGGTGCTGCCCTGGTTTGGATCAATCCAGTACTCACCTGAATCAGAGGGACGGAGTTAGATCACCTGGTCATATCTGTACACATGTGAGGTCTGAATCAGAGAAACAGGTCCCTCACCGCTCTTCTTCTGGGGGTAGCACAGCTTGATGTCCTGGCAGGTTTTCGCTGGGTTCATCTTGCTGCCGTCAGGAATGCGCAGGTTCTGCAGATGTCCGCTGAGGGTCTTCAGGGAAGCATGGACTCCGGTGTCTGCGCGTAGGGCGGCCGCGTCCTTATTGGGAAGGGCTTCATCTCTCAACTCCGGGGGGGGATCATCCGCCTCGAAGAATTCCATAGCATGTGGAGCGTCGCCATTCCCATCGTAATCCATCGGGGCGACCATGAGGTCTTCCATCAGCGCAGAGGGAGGTCCTGGGGGGCCAGGGGGGCCAGAAGGTCCGGCGTCACCAGGTGGACCCTGACAGAGAAATGATGCTTGAGGCTCTACATGATGAACAAGGATCTAATTCATTTAAATCTTCTCTCTGGGATAAAAACGTAATCTCTTGTCACCTGAGCTCCAATGTCTCCACCCGATCCTCGGCTCCCGGGAGCTCCCATTGGTCCCGGCTGACCGATGTGCCCTTCGTTTCCTGCGGGACCCAACACTCCTGGAGGGCCCTGTAGGGTTGTTAGACAGTGAGGCATTTACAATGAGAAACAATGCCGATTTTTAACTGGTCTAACTTTTCCCAGCATGCTCCATTCACACACTCACCCTATGTCCAGCTGGTCCAACAATACCTGTAAGTCCTAAATCTCCTGTGGCCCCCTGACGAAGAAGAAGATCATTTCATTTAGTTTGTTTAATCTGAAGTTTGGAACATCTGTCTCAGCAGGAAGTTGGAAAATATTTTGCTCACAGTTATTCCGGGGAGACCGTGGAGGCCGGTGAAACCTCTGTGTCCCTTCTCTCCCCTCTCTCCCTGCTCTCCAGTGGCCCCGTTCTCTCCTTGTGGTCCTTGAGGGCCCTAAGAGCAGACAAAGGATAAGAGATCAGAACATCATGGGAAATAAGTAACAATTAGTTTTATTGTACATTTTAATATAGTTGCAATAAGGTGGGAATATCTGTGTTTACCACTTTCCCCCGTATTCCAGGTTGTCCTTGGGGTCCTGCGGCGCCTTTGGCGCCCTAAAACCAGAACAAGAAGAAAGACATGATGGAGCTGAGCTTGTGTTTGTGAAAGTATAGACAGAGAATATGTGGTTGACGGATGCAGTTTGTTTTATTTCTATTTACTCACAGTTTCACCAACTTCTCCTGGACCACCGGTAAATCCCACCGGACCCTCTTCTCCAGGAGACCCGGTGACACCAGCCAGACCTTCTGGACCTGGATTTCCTCTGTCTCCCTGGAAACACACATGCACATCAGTCCTGAACCAGTCCACAATCCACTACTGGTTTAAAAACCCACCAACTCCATGTATTCAATCTCACCCTGTCTCCTAGAGGACCGTCTTTACCAGGTGACCCCTCTGCTCCGGCAACACCCTGAAGAAACACATGACAGCATTAGAAGCAGAGGAAGAATAAACATGTACAATTGTGAATCGTCCACAAAGAATAAAACTAATATTATGTCGGATCAAGAACAAACCTCAGGGCCGGCGTCTCCTCTCGGTCCGGTGGCTCCTGGTAAACCAACTCCACCAGCGGGCCCTTTGCCGCCCTGTGTTCCAGGGGTTCCAGGTTTTCCTGGTGGACCCTGAGAAACGAACGAGGAACTTAAGCAGTAGTTCACATCATCATTTCATCCTTGTTAGAGAGAGTAGTCTGGCTTTGTGAGCAGGATTACTCACAGCAGGACCTGGAAGTCCCAGCATGCCTCCCTCTCCTCGGAGTCCAGGCTGACCCACGATGCCTCGCTGTCCTGAGGCCCCTGCAGGTCCTGGAGGTCCGTCAGGCCCCTGACAGACAAACACAAGAGCATACATCAAGTTGAATCATCTATGGACTTATTTATCAACAGCTGCTTCAAGACAAGCACAGTCTGAACTCGTTCTAACCGAAGGACCGTCCTCTCCAGAGTCTCCCTTCTCTCCAGGGCCACCCGAGGGGCCCGGGGGTCCCGACTCCCCCTGACGTCCTGGGGCTCCGTTCTCTCCATGAACACCAGCAGGGCCTTGCTTTCCTGGAGCTCCCATGGCTCCATCCGCCCCAACAGCTCCCTGAAACATGCAAACAGGTTCTGGGTCAGTGCGAATGTCTCTTTATGTGATATTTTCATTTAACGGAATGAATGAACTCACAAGAGAACCAGTTGGTCCAACTCCTCCGGCCAAACCAGGAAAACCAGCAGAGCCCTGTGGGAATTAAACATTTAGAACATTTATAAAAACTATTGAGACACCGAATTAAAGTTATAACGTTAAAATAGACTTTAAAGATCTTACTGTTTGACCCTGTGTTCCTCTTCCTCCTTTCAGTCCAGTTACACCAACAGGTCCCTAAAATAAAGACACCAATAACCACCTGAAATCAACTCCATGTTTCTTCCTTCTACAAAATCTTTGTCTTTGTTCTCCGGTGTGTACCTGTGTTCCTGGTTTCCCGGCCGTCCCCGGTGGTCCGAATGGTCCCACTTCTCCCTTCAGGCCTTGCTCACCGGTTTCACCTTTGGCCCCGGGCTGTCCATCAACCCCCTGGGAGAGAAGCCAGACATTAGTCCAATGTTTATTCCTGAAACCTGAAACTTTGTCGGTCTTATTTCGTGGCCACTTACAGAAGTTCCAGGGAATCCAACAGCACCAGTGGGACCAGGCTCACCAGTAGAACCCTGTTAACATCATCATACACACAAATACACACGTCATTAAGAAGAAGATCAAACTTCCAGTTAATTAAACATCAGATGTAAAAGGAAGATGTTGCACTGACAGCGATTCCCCTGGTTCCTCTGCGTCCTGTCGGTCCTGCAGAGCCCGGTTCACCCTGAAATCAAGGAAACACAGCAAAGATGTTCCTGTTGTAAGTGTGTATTTAAAACCAAGTTTGTCTGATTACATGATCACAACGAGCCATATTTTCAGATTTAAAAAAAGCTAATGCTAAAAGTTGTGTTTTTTAACTCACCTTGTCTCCGTTGGGTCCAACGGAGCCGACGGGTCCAACAGAACCAGGAAGTCCCTTTAAATCAAATAAATAAATATATGATGATGGTGTGAAAGTGGAAATGTTTTTAGCTTCAGTACATTTTTGTCACGTCCTGAACATCATGATGACACAACTCACCCGTGCACCATCAGATCCGGCTTTACCCTCCAGACCTTTGTCTCCAACAGAACCCTGTGAGAAGAAATCACTGGTTCAGGTCGTGTTTTCCTTCAGGAGCAGATATCTTGCTCCAGTGAGGATCTCTGAAGTTTCTTTGCAGACAATCTAATTCTATTCTTTAACTTACACCATCTCCTTTCGGGCCTGAAGGTCCGGGTATGCCTCTCTCTCCTGGCATCCCCTGAAGTCCTGGACCCCCTGGTTCACCAACACCACCCGCTGGACCAGAGCTTCCCTAAAACATCCAGGAACATATCACAGATGTAAATGCAGCAAGTCAAAATTATGCAGGATTTTAACCTTCATGTTTTTAGTTGGTTACGATACCTTTGGCCCATCATGTCCTGGTCCACCTGGACTCCCTTTGGGTCCCAGCCCCCCATTGGGGCCGATTTCACCTCTTTCTCCCGGGGCGCCTCTTTCTCCCTACAGGGACAAACAGCAGATGTACACATGCACATGTCTTACTGCTCCTGGGATTGAATTTCACTATAGGAACTGAATCTGAGCCACAGGTGAACTTACCCGTGAACCAGTACCTCCACCAGTCCCAGCCTCTCCAGCAAGGCCCTGGAAAAACATGATGACTCATGATTTGAAGTCTGAATTAAACTGAATTTTACTTCTCATGCAAAACAAAAGTAGTTTCCTCATCGTACCTCAGCACCGGGTTTTCCTGACTCTCCAGGTGCGCCTGGCGGTCCAGGCAAACCCTAAAAAACACCAAACCACTTGTATTAACGCTGAAGAGAACAACAGAGAATATCAACTGATAGTGTGTCATTAAATGTCTGATTTCATGATGACAGGAAGCAGTTTACCTGGAAACCGTGGAGTCCCTGAGGTCCCCCCTCTCCTCGTTTTCCTGCAGAACCCTGGAAAACAGCAAAAAACATTTAATCTCCACGTTGTTGATCCTCTGTGGTTTTGTCCACATGGTGGGTTGCTTACAGCTGGTCCTGCTGGTCCAGCAGCGCCCTCTTCTCCGTCTTTCCCATTCGGTCCCTAGAAGACAGTGAGAGTTAATCAGCATCTGTACGTTGATGAGGAGAGTGGAGTAGTAAGAAGTTCACATTGTGTTATATGAATAGAGATAACGTTTACCCTTTGACCCGGAGATCCTGCACTTCCTGCCTCTCCGACCTTTCCAGCATCACCCTGAAACAACACAGGAAACACAGAAGTGGTCATCAGTTGTTATGAAGCATCTGATAAATCATGGATTTAAATCAAAATCTCTCATTTTAGTTGTGAATCCAATAAATAATTGAATGAATGTTAGTCTGAGGTTGTTTAGATTTTCTGCAAAACAGACATTTGCTGCCTTCTCCTCCTCATACGTGCATCATAACAACATCGTTCTATCTGCTTGTTTCCCACGATGCCGAGCAACACTCATACTGACAGCGAAGCCCTTCGGGCCCGGCAGCCCCATCGCTCCTGCAGCTCCTCTGTTTCCATTGGAACCAGCTGGGCCTTGTTTGCCGTCGTCTCCTGCTGAGCCCTGGAATCAAAGAGAGAAAATTGAATTCATGCCGTTGTGCAGCACACATTGTGCTCGAGGCCCGGAGGAGGAACGGATTCTTATTTATCTGGTGAGAAGTGAGATGTTGACGAGCTGTGTGCGCACCATGGGTCCTTGTTTCCCCTCAGCTCCCTGAGCTCCGATGAGTCCGGTCAGACCCTGTGGAACAAACACGTCAGCAAACAGATGTCCACTTAGGAATACTGCGGTTGGGTTTGAATCACTTCTCAATGATAAAAGACGATATTCCATGTTTACCCGAGCTCCTGTTAGACCCGGCTCTCCAGCGCGTCCCAGGTCTCCTTCTAACCCTTTGGGACCACCTGATCCAAGCACCCCTCTCTCACCCACAGCTCCCTGTGGACACAAAGATATTTAAATTTAAAACTCACAGTGAACTAGAAGAATCATGACTGAGAACAGAAGTTAAATTAAATGTGTTTTAATGTCAACTCGCCTTTGGGCCTGGTAAACCATCACTACCGGGGAAACCTCTGTTTCCTGGAGCTCCCTAAAACAAATGAAGGAAAGTTCTGATGAGATTTGAGTTTCTAATAAATGTTGCTCTCTGCTCATAAGATCCTGACTCACCGTCTCTCCTTGAGGTCCTGGAAGTCCGATGGACCCAGCGTCTCCTCGGGGGCCGCGCTTGCCGTCCTCTCCCATCGGGCCCAGTGGCCCCTGAGCCCCGTGGTCGCCCTGACATCACGTAGGAAACAGAAACCAGAGAATCACCGGAGTTGTTTTCCAACAAAGACGTCAAACAGTGTAATTTATATGTGACTCACTCTTTCTCCCTTGAATCCAGCTTCTCCTTTAAATCCAGCCAGTCCGACGTCACCCTGAAAATAAAACAAGTAAATCTCCAAGAGTAAAGTTACAAAAACATATTTAAAAACTGGGAGATCATATTCGTGCTCCTACCAATTGGCCCTTGGGTCCATCTCCTCCAGTCGTCCCCTGGGGGCCAGGGGGGCCGGATGGCCCAGTCAAACCCGTCGGACCCTGAACGCCTCCCAGACCCTGAGGAAGAGGAGGAGGATATTTGAGCAAATCTTCAACAGGGAAGGATTCTTTAAATCTTCATAATTCACGTAGTTTCACTTACAGTTTGACCTCGAGGACCTGGAGCTCCATCAGCTCCTTCTGCTCCCTGTGATCAAACGAGATATTAACTGATAACTCCCAAACTCTAAAAGAAACACCTGACAGAGTTATTTGATTGAATTCTAACCCACCTGTTGTCCTGTTTGTCCCTGGGGTCCGACATGTCCAGCGTCCCCTCTGGTTCCCTGCTGTCCTGGACCTCCTCTCACTCCGGTTGGTCCCGCTTCACCCTGGAGCACACAACCCATTTTAAGTTTTATGTCACAAGAAACCGTCCAACAACCATAGACATATAATGATGCTTCCTGAAATGAACACTGGAGTCTCCAGGGGCCAAAACTAAATATTTTATGAACTAAAGATTTTAGATTATAAAAGTTCTAACCTTCATTCCTGGGCTTCCGGGAAATCCTGGTACACCAGGGATTCCCAGTGGACCCTGTAAGAAACATTAATAACATAATATAACAAATACCTGCAGAACCTAAATCACATTTCTACTGGGCTAACTGGTTCTTACCAGAGGACCTGGTTTGCCGACATGTCCGGGAGCTCCTCGTTTCCCCTTAAAGAAGAAGAGCAAGAAAAGTTCTCATCCCTGCAACATGGTTTTATCTTTTCTATAACACATGTAGAGCAGATGATTTTGTTTACCAGAGGTCCGGTTGGGCCGGCTCGGCCTCGCTCTCCCTGCAGACCCGCTGGCCCCTGAAACAGACGAGTGGCGCACATGAGGCTGTGAATCACAAACACTGAGCTGAGGTTCTTACTGTGTGGTTCCTACCGGTGGTCCAGGAGCACCCATCGCACCGGAAGAACCAGACGAACCCTAAAAACACAAAGACACACACACGATGAGACGTCGACCCATCAGGCTCTTTGGGTTTCTATGATCACAACCTCCTGTGACATGTTCGTACCTTCGCTCCAGCTGTTCCGGTCTCACCCTTCGACCCAAAAAGACCAGAGTTTCCCTGAAGAAGATATTTAAACTCATGAGAAACTGTCTGAAGTGAGAGAAGTGTAACGTGCGATGTGAAAGACGGGTGACTGACCTTGGGACCTTTCAGTCCTGGGAGTCCTGGGAGTCCTGGGAACCCTCGTGCACCCTGAAGAAAACAACCCATCGAATTAACTTGAATAACAAACTTATTTATAAAACTAATATCCATAGAATTAATTTAACGACTTGAACATTGGGAGACAACGTTACCCCAGATCCTGGATGTCCTGGTTCTCCTGGAGCTCCGTTCGCTCCAGGTTCTCCCTGAGCAGAACATTTGAAGATAGTCAGGATGATACCAGCCAGAAGCATACGATTAAAGAGTTGACAAAATTGTGGAAACTGGCGAGAAAGAAGGAGATGTGATGAGGATTTGTGTGTTTGACTCACGTCAGGTCCGGCTTTCCCTGCAGGCCCGTCTGGTCCTCGATGACCCGGCTCACCCTGCGGACAAACACGTTTATATTCAAACTCAACATCTCAGATTTAGAGGGAGGTTTTATAAAGATGGAGAAGTTCTTCTCACCATGGGTCCTGGATCTCCAGCGTCTCCTGGCATTCCCTGACCGCCAGTCGGCCCCTGAGAGCAGGAGATCATAACATTAAGTCATAAATATTATTCAAAGACCCGATTTAATCAGTAAAAGAAAATGACTAAATAAATTAAGCTGATTAATCCTCAGAACTTACTTGTGCTCCGTTGGATCCTGGAGGTCCTCTTGGTCCAGCTTCACCCTGAAATCACAACTCACTCTTTAGATCTTTGCTTCATGTAAATGTAAATATATGTAATTTATTATATTTCCTATAGAGCTAAGCAGCACCCACCCTTGTTCCTGTCACCATCCCAGCCACACTAGACTTCTCACCGAACCCTAAGGCCATCTGAGACGCCAGGGCTCCCTGTTGAGAAGAAGTCGTTCATTATCAAATGCTCAGAGATATCACACATCAGGGAAACAGGTCACCTGGCCCCGACTCAGAGGAACACTCACCCCAGGGGGAGCCATTTGGCCGGGGGGTCCTGATTGTCCTGGATTTCCTGGCACGCCGGGCTCTCCGTCAAAGCCTGGGGGCCCCGCAAAGCCCTGCAGGTTGAATGGAAATGTATCAGCACCCAGTTCATGTCTGTTGATGGTTGTAATGGTTGTGATGGTCGCCCACTGGGGACGTCACAGGCATCGAGGGAAACTCACCCGTCTGCCTTTAAAGCCTCTTGGTCCAGTTCTGCCCTGACCTCCGGGAGGACCCTGACATCCAAACACAAACAATACCTGATATTTACATTTTATATTTCATACGATATTTCAAAGGTCTCTTAGTTAAAAATCATGATCCCACATTGACGAGCAAAATTTGTTTATCAACCAAAATGTATAATTAATATCCTGTAGCTTGTGGATTCATTAATATTCATCAACATGTGCAGACAGATGTTTTCTAATCGTCTTAATCAATAAAGAAAACTGTGACTCTAATAAAGGCAAAGACAGTTAATTTGGGGACTTTAGTGCCCCCTAGTGTCCAAACTAGTGAACTCTAGATATTAAATATTATCCAGTTATACACCCTGTACATTTCAGAATAAAGTAGTGAGAGTAGAAGCAGTGAAAACCCACCGCAGGTCCCACATGTCCAGGCAGACCGACCACCTACAGGACAAATGATACAGATATAATAATTAAAGAAGGAAGCTGTGAAGTATGGAGTAATAAAAACGAGCCAGAAATAGAGATTGATTACTTACATATGGAATATCACCAGGTTCACCTTTCTCTCCCTGGAACGGAAACAAAATCACATTTACTTGTAAATGACAGCAAAATTAATAGTTTTTAAATTTGTTTTAATTGAAATTATTGTTGAAACGAGTTGTGATTTACCTTGAAGCCCATGATTTCTAAAGAGAAGACAGGAAAAAAGTGTAGTTACAAATACTGCACTCATTGTTTTCACATGAATTAAAATTCACAATATGAAACACCAATAAGCGATTCAAGGTGTGTAAGTACATGGTGACATCACAGGTGGGTGTGGTTACAGACACAGGAAGTGACTATGAACTTGTGGAGGAACGTGATTGGATGATGGGTCTCACCGATCCTCCTGCTGGCGCTGGCGAAGTTGTCGCACACGGGGCAGCACTCTCCCTCCGGGGTCACGACCTTCTGACAGTTGGACACAGTCTCACACTTCACGTCATCGCACACGGCAACGCCGGCGTCACAGACACACACACGACACGGCTCTGGTTTCCAGATGTCGTTGTGTTGGTGGACTTCTCCCTCCACGGTGCAGTTTTCTCCTTGAGACTCAACTGGACACGAACACATGGAGCGTTTTAGAAAACAAACAACAAAAGGCCCAGACGTTGACATTAACTTAACTTTTACCTGCTGAGGGTTCGGTGCTGGGAGTCGACGTGGAGGCCACAGACAAGCACACGGGGCAGCACTCGCCGGCCGGGGTCACCGCCTCCTGGCAGGGCCCGAGGTCCTCGCACACCACGGCCTCGCACACGGAGGTCCCCATGTCGCACACGCAGATCCGGCACGGCTCCGGGTTCCACATGTCGTTGTTGGCGTAGACGATTCCATTTTCTGTGCAGGTGTCTGCAGGAAACAGAAAATTCATTAGTAACTGTGAGGCCTAAAGGAAAAGTTCAAAAGACTGGAACGAGACTGGTGTTAAAGCCTGATTTCACCTAATGTTAAACTTTTCTTTCAAATACTTAATCTTAAACTTTATACACAACAAGAGAAGTAGTCCTGTTTTTCCAAACTTCCTATATGTAGAAATTTTCAACATGGCCACCGGAGGTCGCCAAAGTCACACAGTCTGAACATCCTACACATGGGGGTTTTAAAACAGGGAACTTAAAAAGAAAAGAAACTGGTAATTTAAGACCAATAAAATTAAAACCATCATATTTAAAAGTGTAGATAAAGTGCAATGAACAGTACGACACAGAACAAGCCTGCAGCCAGGCACGCGGGGCAGCACTCGCCCTGTGGGACCCCCTGAGGTGGGACACACCCCCACGTCCTCACACACCACGTCCCCATACACCACGTCTTCACACACCATGTCCTCACACACCATGTCCTCACACACCACGTCCTCATACACCACGTCCTCACCCACCATGTCCCCATACACCACGTCTTTACACAACCATGTCCTCACACACCATGTCCTCACACACCACGTCCTCATACACCAGGTCCTCATATACCCCCGTCCCTGTGGCGCACACGCACACCCGACACGGCTCGGGGCTCAAGATCTGCTTGTGGGGGAGCAGGTGGGGCCACTTTCTGTGCAGGTATCGTCACGAGACGGACCTGCAGTCAGTGCCCGGTTCTGGTTCCCTGAAGTCTGAGCATCATGATGGGGTTTTCAGTCTGAAGCGTCTCAGCTTAACTACCTGACAACAATCTGGGATCTGTTCAGGTCACAAACAGAAACTCTTGTTTCGCTTCGGATCGAATAAATCTCTCATCTGTGCGACATCAGAGGGATCTGTGACACCCCCCCCCCCACACACACACACACACACGCGCACACTGTGACATCTCACAGTTTCCACCTCATGTTTTGATGGATTTAATCAAACACCAACTAGTTTGAATCTCCACGTTGTTGAGATGACGTAATTTAAAGTTGATATGATCGAACATTTAACGTCAAAAATTGGCGATTTCCGGTTGCGTTATTCCTTTATACCAGTTCCACAAAAAAGTTGTTATGTCGGAGCGTTAAGGAAAAACGCAACCGGAAGTATATACCAGTTCCACAAGTTCCACAAAAAAGTACAACTGTTCTTGTACTGTTACTAGAAAAAAATAAAATAAAACAAAAACATGTATTTTTTTATATTATTTATATATATATATATATATATAGACATATATTTATGTCTATATCTATATCTATAGCGATATAGAGGTGTATCGCTATATCTATAGCGATATAGATATAGATATGGATATAATAGATCTGTTCAAGTTGGGAGTCTGATGTAGAGTGACAAATTTTGTGGTTCGGCACAAAAAAGTTGAACTGTTGTTGTACTGAAGGAAAGTTTCACAAAAACCATCTTCTACCTGTGGCTGTTTTGTTTCAGGTTCATGGATACACTGATTACATATTGGTGGTCAGAGGTCAAAGGTCAAAGTCACATACATTTTTTCTTCTACACTAAAAAATACATGAATTTAATGGAACTGGTTTGTGGAGGCAAACAACAGCAGATCAGTATTTGTGAAGAATATTCAAAGTCTGGACATGTATCATCAGTTTCAGCTCAGAGGTCTAAACCCCACGTCTGCTGGATCTGATCCTCGCTCGTCTCCACAAGCTCAAAACGTTCCTGATTCCTGTGGCCCTGCACACAGAGCTGGTTTCCTCAGCTTTCACGAGAGAGATCAACAGCTTCCTGTTCACAGAGTCAATGTGCAGGTTGAAGAGCAGACAGGATCTTTGTGGGTCCCTGAAATTAAACTATGAACATAAACATGTACTTTGTGCAACTTCAAGACCAAAACAGCAGGAATCAGTGGAACTCTCTGCTTCTGGAGGAACTGAACTAACCAGTGAACAACAGGATTCACTCAAAACTCCAGGACAACACTGAGTGAAGCCACTCGGCCTCGCAATCTGAATTAAACTGATGAATCAGTGTGAAACTATTTCATTAATCCTGCTTCAAACTGTCTCAGATTAGAGATTAGAGGTATGCGATCAATCCCAGTGTATTTTCAGCTTCTACCACTAGGCTACAGCATTTATCACTAATAAGTACAATAAATATCAGCGGGTAGAAGCCTGAGATCCAGTAAACATGGTTCTGTATGGAACTCATGTCCTCATGGCTGAGCCACATGTCCTATCTGACCCATGAGCCATGTAAACACCAGCACCTGATTTAAATCTGGCCTTGAGGAGTCTCAACAAGTTCCCTTCTGCCTCTTATATAATAAAACAACACGTACACATCCACATTTACAAATACCAGACTGAAAAACAATGGATTCAGATTCTGAGATATGTTTTAATTGTACAGTCCTTACCCTCTTGACTTGTGGAGAATTTAAAAGTATGAAGAAAAGCCTCCTGAAAGCTGCGTGTGTTAAAAGGAGCGAAAGTCAACATGTCTAAATTCTTTTATCGACTCATTTCAGGTTATTTAAAAAGTGAATTCTGTGGATTTGAACCCTCAGCCTCTGGAGAATGAAAATGAGTCATATTCATAAAAGAGGAACTCTGGTGAACTGTGGGTTCAGAGCTTTGAAAATGAAAAAGGGAATCGACCACACAGGCTGAGTCTGTACAGACAGAGATGCATCATGGGAAGTGTAGTATCCAGCAAGAGGGATTTAAAATCTGTTCTCTCAACTATATCTATCATACGTGATATTTATTTTTAACCACACATATACATTTAAACATAGAAGATTATAGATGCAGCATTTCAGTTTATAGTTTAGAATACAATTAAAATATATGAGGTGAATTCCCCTCAGGACATAAGTGATTTATACATAAAGGCTCAGATGTGGTTTCAAACTGAGACACTTTAAGAATTAGATGTTCAGACGCTGTCAGGTAAATTACCTCTAACCTGCACTCGAGCAAGGCAGCGACTAGACTGTGGTTGAACTCTAGAGCCTCTGGCTGTGAACGTGAGAGAAGATCAGACTATAGTTTCCACCACATGAATAAATCAAAGGTTTCTTGATTATTGTTGCAAATCCAGGAATTAAATAATTAAAAGAATGAAAACGTCTCGTCCATCGGGAAAGTTTTGATTAAATTAGCTGTTAATAAACTGTAAAAGGAGCAAATTATGTTTCATAAGAAAAATCATCCAGTAGAATGAAAATAATAAATTTAGTTTTAAAAAGACTGAAAACTAAAAAAGAAAAGAAAGTAAAAGTTAAAAATGGCCACCTGCTGCAAGCCCTACGTACTCATTATGTGGTGGAGCCTCTCCCCGGGAGACAAGCTGCATTTCAGAGATGTGAGTTATTTCAGGAGGAAACCGCAGAGCCTCTATTATACGTTTGGCTCAGGCAGAAGTTTGTGGTTTGATTTTATTTGGGAGAGCTCAGAGGTGCCACACCCGGAGGAAGCCTCCCGCTCCGAGGTTTCACGGCCCTGCAGCGGCCTCCTCTCACTATCCAACCTTCACTCCCTTTAGTGGATTCCACATCAAACAGGAGCTTCTGCAGAACATTTAGAAAAGTAACAAAACTTTAAGTTTTCAGACATTTCAGTGTTTATTGGTCAGTTTTCCTTGAATAATGCTTTTTATTCGGTTAGAGGTTGATTTTGATTAAATTTCTTCTATATTCCACTTTTATAATCCTTGTTTTACTTTATTCTGAAGCTTGGTCTCTTAAAAGGAACTAAGACTTTATTTGTCTTACTTTTGTCGAACTGAAAACTTCCAGTTAGACAAAGTTTCTCTTTTTCTGTGTGAATTTCTGGATTGTTGTTTTGCTGCAAACTAAAGAAAGAAGAAGTCAGAGGAAGGAAAGTTTCCTCTCTGGTTAAAGTGATTACAACCATCAGGGCCACAGAAGTTTAACTAAACAGAGACCACTAGCCACTACACTAAAACTACACTAACAACTACACTGCAGCAGTTTGCAGTGATCCGGTCTGATCACGTCTGATTCAAGCTCGTGTTTCTGAATTCACTTCATTCTTTGCATTTCAGACATGAATTTACTTTTCTTCAGGAATCATGAGGTCACGTGTGAAAAGCCACATTTCTTTAACTCACACGTTGGCAGCTTATAAATCAACAATAAAAGAGTTTTTACTTTGATAAACCTGTTAAAACCAGGCTAGCTGTTCCCCTTTTATTCCACTCTTTATGCTAAGCTAAGCTAATGGGATGATGTCGCTCCAGACATTAAAAATCTAACACTGGACATGAGGGTGAATCCTCATTTGTTAATATAGGATTTGTATTTTGTATTTGTATGATCCACAGACTGTTTAATGCTCGTGTCACGACCTTGCAGAATCTTAAACAACCTTGGCTGAAGCTTCTCCTGCAGCAGGAGGTGAAGGAGGCGAGTGACGCTCTCTCCTCCTCTCACTGCAAGGGTGTGTCTCGTCTGCCTTTGGCCCAAAGTCTGACCGAAATTAGTGGCCTGCTTCTGTCCGTCCCCCCCCAAAGGCCACATCATTATAGCCGTGGCGCTCTGCACCCCGTCATTCAGCCCCGGCCTCGCACTGAAATAGCCCGTGCACGGCGTTTAGCGTGCACCCCAGCGTGCGGGGGGGGGGGGTACTTCTGATCCAGTCATACAAACACTGGGACGTTTATTTTAGAAGACGATGATCGAAAAGGAAATAACCACATCTTCCTCTTTGAGAGATTTTGCCTCAAGTTTAACACAAACGTCACTTTTTGCACCTGTAAGACTTCCTGAAGGGTTTACAGATGTTTTGCCAGATGTTTTGTGTCCACGGTGCTAATCATCTTTTCAACCTGGTTCCTCATTAAGGTGCGATCAGACGTCCTGGTGGAGGTCGTGAGTTTGACCTTCATGAAGCTGCAGCTTATAAACTAAAACCTGCAGCTGCTGGAAAATCTGGAAGAGAAACCACGTCCCATGTTTTCTCAAGAGGAAGAAAACAAATCATAAAGCAGGGATATAATGGGAAAAACAAACAGAGGCATAAAAAACATGTGTCACAGTAAATGTGTTTACAAGCCTCGTCTGCTCTGACGTGAATCATCCACACACGACACAGAAACTTTGGATTTCAAGCAAACAGGTTGATTTCATGAACGTCAACTCTACAAATCATCGTAGAGCGTCCTCATTGCAGCACTCACACAAAAATCACATTATTTATATCTGTTTTTGTTTGGTTCTGTATGAACCTGTCTCTTTTGTCAGCACAGAAAGCCAATCAGAGCCCAGAGGGCCGTCACTCACCTGTCGTGGTCTCTTCCTGGCAGGTCACAGTGAGCACCTGAGCCAAGGCGAGGGCCAGGCACACAGTAATCCCAGAGCGTAACGAGGGGCCCATGTCTGGATGCCAGACGTAGAGCGTCCTCACACACAGCCTCCGCAGACACACACAAGGAAGTCAGAGCGAGTCCCGGTCCGGTCTACAGCATCCACACTGAGAAATCCAAAAATCCCTGAGAGGAAGAGGCTCCTGGACGAGAGGTTACTGCCAACTGGGACCAGCAGGGCCCCCCCACCATGCTCCCTCCCATTTCACTCTCCTCCCTCATCACTTTTTTCGTGCTTCAGCTCAAGCCAGCCTCCTCCTCCTCCTCCTCCTCCTCTCTCAGATGCTGAAATAGATGAAGCAAATTAAAGGCTGTGTTAAAGAAGGAGGGCAGGATGAAGCTATATTTCATTTTTCCTTGAAAGATGAAGTTGTGCTTTTCTTGCATCTCAGGATTTTGCCGCTTCCTCAGTCCAAGATTTAAATGTAGGATTCAGGGAACTTTCATCTGGACTCCTTCGGGTTTCCCTGAACAACTGTTTATCAAGATTCACCAACTACAATAATTTGCCTTTCAGAAGGTCGAGGGTTCGAGTCCCTTCATGCTCTCGGTTGTTACATATACTGATAGATCTTTTAAACCAGTTTGATTGAATCTGAAGTAACCAGAGAAAATCCTCTGATAAACACGACTTCTTCAGACGCTCGTGACCTTTGGCAAAAACCCATGTTCTCAAACCTCCAGTTCATAAAGAGGCTTGAATGAGCAGAAGCTGACGGAGGAAGTGTCTTCTTCATCTGCTTCAGCCTCCGTCCCCAGAGGCTCGGCTGCGTCCTCCACTCCTTAATGACAAACCAGTCTGTTCCTGCAGCACCTTCTCCTCTTCCTGGTCTGTTCTGCAGAGGAAACACCTGAGATCCACTTCACTCTGCAGAGCCGCCACTGTACCAAGGCTCTGAGGAGCTGAGACCACGTGAACTGATGAGATTCTGTGAAGGGATCAGCAGCGGAGACAGAACTCATGTTGTGTTTGGTTCTCCACCTCCGGGACGTCGCCTCAGGGACGAGCTCTGTCCTGGAAAACACATCAGATGAGTCTGCACGGTGAAAACAGATGAGGATGAAGGATGTAGGTCAGTGAGGAGAGTTTCAGGTGGAGACACAAACAGAAACATGTTTAGTTAGAATGCAGTCATCAAGAATTCTGCTTTTAAACAAGACGTATCTCAAAACGATGAATTTAAACATCCGGCTTCGTGACTTGAGTGTCAATGACAGAATATTCTGTTTTCATCCTCGAGTCAAACTTTGAAGTGTTCGTGAACTTTTTATGTCCAAGATGTGAAATTACAGGGAGAGTGTGTTGTACAGAAACTAATACTGACCTGTCTCACATGTGGGATTTAAAACATACAGGCTATTTGTGGACATGTGGACGAGACAGCAGCGTGACCACAGGACACACACACACACACACACACACAGAGAGAGAGAGGTGGACGTTATCCAAGCTCTAAAAAGCTTCAGAACAGAAACCCGAGATGTTAGAGAAACCACAGACATCTCTAAAAAACTTTTCTTCAGCAGGAACCAGATGTTTCATGTTCCTCAAGGGGAACACGCTCTGCATCCAGGTCCTCCTTTGTAAAGTCATGAAATTCAATTTGATTGTGTGTCTGTGTGACTTGTGTGTGGGTTTTCTAAAGCAGCACAAAGATGTTTATTATTCTCATTAATATCTATATAGGTATATATATATATATATATATATATATATATATATACTTTAGTGACATCTAGTGGTGTCATTGCACGTTGCACCCTCACCTTCGAAACATGACAGAGAACCTGTGGGAGCTTCAGTTGTCAGTTTTCATACTTTTGTTGTGTTTCAGAAGTAGTAGAAAAAAAACACACGTCTGTAGTCTGTAGTGTGTTTTATTAAAAAGTTTCACTCATTCAGTCCATTACAGTAACAAAGGTATCACAGGGTTTTAGAATGTACCACGATAATCTAAAAATAATTAATAAATCCCAAGTGAAATATCATAAACAAAAAAAAGGTGCTACATGACGCAGAGTGTAACTGAAATCTCACAAAAGTGCAAGTATTAGTGATACACAACAAAAACACATCAGTTGATTTACAAATTTATACAAAGTGCAACCAGAACCGTTTCCCAGTAGAAGGTGGTGAGACAAAACATTTCCCGACCCCATGGTGAGACAATCAGACGAAATCATTTGGTCACAACCCACATTTAAAATTAAATTATATTGCATCCATATATAGGAGTTTGTGTGTTTAAGCACAATTAATAATTAGCTTTGTACACGAATACACACTTTAATGTCTTCCTTGTAAAAATGACACAAAGTCAGACAGATTAAAATCTAGCAGCATCATTGGCTCTCTGCCGGAGGGAAAGCACCTGATTAGTCCAAACACTCCATTGTTAAAATACGTGTATAAATAAATACAGCGAGGATCATTTAATATAAACTGGCAGCCCTCTTTAGCAGGTTAGTGTTACTGGTCCCCTACAGTCAGAGGTTTATTGCACAAGAGCAACTGGGAACAACTCCCACTTGGCACAGACCAGTCGACGGGTCCAGATTAAACCCGTCTTCACCGGAGAACGTCTGCATAGAATCGAGTGGACGGGGAAACAGATCGGGTCACGTGACCTTCGGGATTGATCTCTTCTATGCAGGAGCTCAGGTTTAAGGTCATTTTATTTAAACTTTTTGGTCAAACCCAGTTGGTGTGGAAATGGATGTTGAGGTGTGGCGAGTTACCCCAGCCAGCAGGGGGCGCCACCGCACCGGCTCATCCATCAGTAGCAGCCGTCTCTCCAGGTGCCGTCACGAAGAGCACTGAAGGTGGACAAGCTCTTTGGAGGCGTCAGTAAACTGAGGGCGAAACAACAAGGGTCACAATCACAAACTGTTTATAAAACCTTTAAAGTCAAAGACATACAGAACAAACTGTTTACCTTCGTGCTGGTAGCGCCACCTTGCTGCGGGGAGTGGAACTCGTGGCGCCCAGAAAGGAGGCGGGGCGGGGCAGGCTGCTGCGGGGAGTGCCCGGCGTGGAGGTGGGCGTCCCCCCTCCGGCGGCTGATTTGCTGAACAGAGGGATCCCGCTGTTACCCCAGCTGTTACTCCCCCCGCTGCCGCTCGGAGGCTGGAGGCCGGTGGAGGCCGAGCCCTTGATGGTGGGGCTGACGTACGCCGTGGCCTTCAGCGGCTGCCGGGACAAGGAGAGGAAGTTCCCCACGCTCTGGACCCTGTGTTGAAGTAGGCCAGGGGAGGGGACTGCAGAGAGGGGGGAGAGGGGGGGGGGGGGTTAACGAGTTAGAGAACTGCTCGATAAAGTTTAATTGAAATTTCTAAAAAAGGCAAAAAGAGAAATGGCGTCTTACTGGAGGACTGCAGGCGAGCCAGACCGCTGGACGAATCAAAGCTCAGGCTGTTACGAAGCAAACACGGGGAAGCGCTGGGATTGGTCGGAATGGGCACACTCGGCATGCTGGGAGCTCGGACAAGGTTAGGCATGCTCCTCCGCAGTTTATCTTCACAGGCACAGAAACACGGAGGTTAAAGATGGATAATAAATACTCAGTTCATGTTTAGCTGTGGGTTCACGTCCGTTTTAAAGAAGCCGTGCTGATCTTCACCGTCACTCCCACTAATCCCATCAAACCCTCCCTGGCCCTGGTCTCAGAGCGGAAACACACCAGTCTGAGCGCCTTAAGTCCAGTTGTACAACCGGCTTAGAGTTGTTAAGAGGTTAGAGCATCAGTGTGGGTCAGTCCAGGGCGGAGACGTTCCGTTAAAGAGCAGAGCGTACATTTAAATAATCAATCTATGTTTTTTTTATTGGTTAATATTTAATAATTGAATGCTTATTAAGATTAAATTGAACTTTATATTGAGCAGAAAAACTGTGTTGACTTACTCTCACATTCTCCTGGACACCACGATGAAGTGTCGCACACAACAACGCACACAAATGTACAAATACACAACGTAAACATAGAAACAGAGATGAGTCATTAGTGCTGATCACAGCCACGACCTGATTGGTCGATTTGCTTCTGGATCAGCTGGCGAGACGGAACCTACCTGATCCTGATCGGAAGCCCAGAGGCTCGGGGGTGCAGAAGCTGCCGGCTCCCAGTCCCTGGAGCTGGGACGGGACCAGTGGCTGGAAGGCGAACCCGGCGGAAGGGAGCGGCGGCGTGGAGGGCGTGGAGGGGGGGGTGGACAGGGACGTGGTGCTTCTTCGCCAGTCTCGCATGCTGGAGAAGGTGTGGGAGTGCGGCAGGCGGGTGAGGCGCGCCTGCGGGGGGGGCAGGAGGCCGTAGTCTTCGTCGTCCTCCTCGTCTTCCTCCTCCAGGTCGAGGCCGGCGCTGAGCTGGCTGAGCTGGAAGGTGAAGCTCTGGCTGCGGCGGTTGGCGAGGGTGGACGATGTGCTGGCGTAGTCCTGCCTTAGACCTGCGGGGGTGAGATGTGAGGGCCCGGCGTGCAACACAAACACACACACACACACACACACAGGACACACACAGACACACACACTTTATCACCTCCTGGGGTTAATGAAGCTGAAGTAGCGATGAGCTCTGAGATCTGGAGCCAAATGTTAAAACATTAGAAAGAAGCAGGGACACAATAAAGACACAAGGTGAGAAGAATTCAAGTGACAGACACACACCGACAGTAACAACACAACACAGAACAGAGAGATGTGTATTTCTGTTGAGACTCACTCTCCTCCTGCAGCCGGGCCATGACCTGCACGTCGGTGAGGTCGTGCAGTTTGTATCCGTGCAGAGTGAGGGACTCGTCCTCCGAGGCCCCGAGGTCACTGTCCATGGACGACTGGGGACTGAGGACCGAGCGTCTCAGGACTTCAGAGGAAAAGAGACACAAAGGAAACTGTGGGACTCATGTTCCCTGACTTCTACGTCACGATGGAGGATTCAGACTGACGGAGAACTATTAAGCTCTTTAAGCAGCAGAGATATTAACGGAGAGGTTTCTCCATCCGCTCCTCACTTCCTGATCCGCCTCAGATCTCAAATAAAATAATCCTCCCATCAGTCGTATGATTCTAATGACGTCGGCCTCACGTCTAAAGCTTCTCTTCCGTCTCAGGTCTTTTCTTTTGACCTCAACTAACACAAGAGTCACAAACGTCTTTCTACACTTAAAGTCCCCGGGTCTTAAACCTATAAACACTGACGTCTGGAGTTATTTAAATATTTAAAAACCAGTAAAAGCAATAGTTTGTTGGAGTTATGTTAAAAATGTGTTTCTAAACAATATCCTATCGGTGATTAATTTAGATACGTGAAAGTTTGCATAAAGAATCAAGCAGAGAGAATTGTGGGAATTGTGTTATGGAAATAAACCTGAGGCTAAAAATCCTCCAATGGACCCTGAGGCTCTCTCTCTCTCTCTCTCCCCCTCTCTCCCTCGCCCTCTGATGAGTCTGGCTCTGTGTCGTTGTTTCCATCACTAATAATTCACATGAATCCGTCACATGGTTTATATTAATATGTGAGGAACCCGCGTCTTACTTGAATTTGCCAGGTGGGGGAGGAAGGTGGGGGTGCGCTCGGCGAGGGGGGAGAACTCCTTCCCCACGGGACTCAGCGTCCGATGGAGAACACGGTGGAGCGGGGAGGAGAGGGAGGGAGCTGGGGAGGAGAGGGAGGAGGGAGGAGGCACTTTGGATCATAAACAACAAAGATTCTTATATTTAATTATTATAAACTTGATATTCTCTGGTGTTGGAGAAGCGTGGTTACCGTGGCGCTCAGACGACAGGGGCGTGGAGCAGGGGGGGGCTCTGATGGGAGACACGCCGGCCACCCGACTGAGGGGGGGGCCTGGGGAGGAGTGGGAGGGGCTGGACAAGCTGCTACGCCACCTAGAGACTGACGAGGGAACAAGAGGATTTCATATTAAGATACTTTAAACTAAATAAATATTAAACATAGCGACGAAGCTTCAGATGACGCTCGCAAAAAACAACAAAGACGGCCACACAGTAACACACACATCCACACAATGTGTACACACACACACAGTTACCTCACCACGATGTGTCTGTCACTAACTGCTCTATTCATCATGTTTCAGCTCCGAGGACAAAGACGTTTTCAACACAACAGAGCCGCTCACACACGGAGCTGTACACACACACAGACACACACTCATGTGCACAACTCGGTTTCTATTCATAGAAGCAGAGCAGAAACTTTGATGTGATGAAAACAAGGACGAATACAGATGTGCAGCGTTGTGTTTTTCATATTAAACTGTGTGTGTGTGTGTGTGTCTGTGTGTAGGAGGAGGGTTTCTCTTGATACCTGTCGATGTGAATAGAAGACACTAAGCTATGAGGGGGGGTGGAATTCCTTTCATGTAAACCGTTTCCCTGGCAACAGCTCTCCATCCTCTCTGTTCTGAACCTCGGGCGGAGGGGGGGGGGGGGGGGGGGGGAGATGGAGGCGGTGGGAGGCGGCCTGCCAAGCTGGTGGGAGGAGTCCTCTGCAGCTTTACGTGATGAAGCGAAGTTCCGGGCGACGAGCCGCACAGCTGGAGCCACCTCAGAGGTCAAAGGTCGACGGCTGTGACCCAGATACCAGTAGAGCCCGACCCAGTCTGCAGATCCTTCACTCTACTGGTGCAGCTTCGGACCAGTGGATCTGGAATCTCACCATTAATCACATTTCAGATCTTTGTCGAGTGCGACGGAGACGAAGGAACTTCAGAGTCACGAGTGAAGATCAGGAGAAGAAGAAACCTGGAAAACTACCAACTGTGGGTTTCACACTGATTGTGCCTACAACTCATGAGACAACAATCAGTAACACAACTCACACAGAGCCTCATTCTCTCTGAACACCTGACACACACAGACACACACACACACGTGAGTCCAGCTCATTAAAGGCTTCAGGGTGTTAAGCTGAGGCCGTGGGAGCCTTGATTCATGCAAAGGCCTCAACACACTCACACAGACAGACACACACACAGTCTACAGAGGTGTGTTGACGTCTGGATCAATAACCCTAATCGCCTCTTTTCCACGTTTTGTTGTCAATAATCTTGCGACATCCCAAGAAACCTATTTTTAGACCATCGATTCAGGCTCATGAAGAAACCGTGAAAACACTGAACTCAAGCGAGGAGACACAACATCGATTTCCACTCGTCTGGAATCTGCAGCGACTCGGAGTCTCCGCTTCCTGCTGCTCGGAGATGTTTTGTGTAATTAATGGCAGCAGCCGCAGGTCAGCTGACCTCCACCTGATCGGCTCAGAGCTCCGAGGTCAGATTAACGTCCTGCTCATCCTCGTTAGTCACATTGTTGAGAGGAAGTCGATCCGACGAGTGAAACAAATCTCTGGAGCCGTTTCCAGACATGAACTTGAGTTCCTGGAATGATCCAGAGGAGCTGAATGTGAGAACACACATGTCAGATACTCCAGATGTTCCCACAACTTTTCCTGCAGCCCCCTGGAAACATGTCGGAGTTCTAAGTTAGAGCATTCCGCAGCAGCTCTGATCTGAGACCAGGAAACAAGAACAATCTGAGGTGTCTGTTCATCTCACACTGAACTCGTACCTTGCTCCAGTCGCAGGGACAGTGATCGCCGGGCGGCCTCCACCTCGGTCTTGGGTCGGTCCAGAACGTGACGGCTCCACTGCAGAGGACTGAGCGAGTCGACTCCCAGCTCCACGGCCTTCGGCGACTCGTACAACCTGCAGGGAGGAGGTCCGACTGTTAGAATGTCTGATTCTGATGCTGCAGCAGCTTCGGGATCAGATGAACGACAGAGGAGGAGAAGTCTGTTTTAGAATTTCTCCTCGATGGAACAGGAATGTTTGCACAGAACTTCCCAGAGAAGCTGCAGAGTTTCCAGCAAACAGAACATTAAACCCAGAGGAAGACGACATGAATCTCTCTGAGGCTGGAGGGGATGAGGAAGAGGAGCGGCTCTGCTCAGATGAAGTGCATCAGATTATTCTGACAGAACTCCTCCTCATCCTCCTCTTCCTCTTCATCCTCCTCCTTGTTTTTACTCTGCAGGAACATAGAGCAGCTGAATTATAGATGAAAAGCTTCCCTGACATCAGGTGAGATGACAAACACACAACTCACACTCCTGCACTCGGGAGGAGACGTGTGACAACTGGACACAAACCTGCAAATAAAAGATGAAGACACAGAATCTGCTCGTGAGTTTATAGAGGGAATCAGTGGTTTATTAAACAGTAGACTGACGGTTGATAGATCTGGAAATGTAGAATAGTTCCAGTTGAAGAACTTCAAGACCAGGACAACAAATATGAGAGTTTGTGTTGTTTTCCTCAGAGCTGGAGAGTCGACAGTAAACAAAGGAAAGACTGTTGGACCTATAATTGGCCCCTCTGTGTAAACTGTGGCCCCTTGATGACCCCGATACATACACCCCCCCCCCCCCAAGAGTATAGTAAGATTATTTTGTGCATCAGTGAATTTTTTTTCCACCTTAACAGATAATTTGATTTATGATAATAATATGAATCTAAATCTGACAGAATAACCAGCAGCCAGATGTGTTGTAACATCTGCACAGAGAATAAAAGGCTGAGAGTATATAGAGGAAGCTGAGGCCTGTATCAGCCTGACACACACACTAACACACCCACACACAGACACACACACAGACAGAGAGACACACAGACAGACACACACTTTGGTTCAGGCCTGAAAACATCTTCCTCATTGTCCTCCAGATGTGTGTGTGTGGTGCAGATGTGCAGCAGGAGCGTGCAGCACCACCCTCCTGCAGGAACAACAGGTTGGGGTTCGAACACTCACCACGTCTCCTCCTCCTCCTCCTCCGGGCAGCACAGAACCTCCAGGTCCAGCAGCTCCAGCTCGTCCAGCACCGACGGCTCCGCTTCGTCCTCCCCCGGTTCGGAGGCTCCGTCCCCGGCTCCGTGCGGTTGGAAGTAGTCGAAAGGCTCCTCCGGGGGCGAGTGGCACCGCAGGGCGAGCAGCGGGCCGTGCAGGCGGAACGCACCGGGGCTCCCAAGCCCGAATCCCGGGGTCGGCCCGGCGGAGCAGCCGCTCGCCCGCAGCTGCTCGTTCTGCAGCTCCAGCCTCCGGACCAGCTGCTGCAGCTTCTTCACCTCCAGCTCCGGCGGCAGACAGTTGCTGTTGCAGTCCAGCTCCGGCAGCCCCGCGGCCGGCAGCACCTCCATGACGAACACCGGCAGCTCGGAGCGTTGTGTCCGGGCTGCGACCGCTTCTCTTCGGCGTGTAGCAGGTGATCAGCGGCTGAGGATTCAAGAATGATCCGCTGAGCGTGCACCGTCAGCCGGTGTAAAGCCGCAGACTCCGCCCCCCCTGCACCGCACATCACGCACACGTGTCCCAGCCCCGCACATTGATTACAGCTCCAGCTGATGGATGAGGAGATCAATGATCACATCGATGATTCAGGATCAGTCACAACAATCGATCACTGATATCGATGAGCGGAGCAGCAGGTGAGACTCACCTGGGCTGCGTGTGTGCTGCTCTAGAGACACCTAGTGGCTGAAACTGGTCATTACAACTAATAGTAAATCTGAATTCTTGCAGGTTTTTGAAAGTTTATCACAATAAAATCACTTTTCAGATCTGGTTTCATGTTTCATAGGAAAGTTGTATTCTAGTCTCAATAACCAGCAGGAAAAACAACCATCCAAGTTTCCTTCCCAGGTTTTAAAACGATATTTATTATAAAAACTCATTGGTGTTTCCAGTGTGGTTTTGGTTCCTCAGTGAAGAAATTTTTAAAAGATTAAATAAACGTCAACGTTTCAGTTCAGAATTATTGAAAACGTACTAAACTAAAACTTTCACATGTGAGAAGCTGGAAACAGAATGTATGGTGTTTTTGCTAAATTGTTTTGTGAATTATTTAAACTGATGCCAAGGGACTGAGATCAAATTTGAATAAATATGGCCTGTGCTGCATTGTGGGCAATGTAGGCAAGAGAGAGGAATACAGGGAATAACATGTCTGACCCTTTGTTAGAAAACTGAACATTAAAAGAACTGATTCCTCAGAGATTAACAAAAACATTCATGCATTAAAATACATTTCTAATTGAGCCTAAAATTCTATAATCATTAAGAAAGTTGATCTAAAATATAACATCACATTCTGAATAAATAATATTTACAAACAACACGCAAAGAAAAAACACGTTTTTATATGAAAAACTTAATTTATTGATTCATTTACTCCATCAGCTTCTTCATTCCTTGACAAATGCTGCCATCTAGTGGCTGAAGGAGCACACTGCAGCCAGTTGAGTGATGGCTGCATCTCAAACATGGCGGCAGAGTGAGGACGTGTGAGGACGTTCTGCTCGTGGTCGTTTCAGGAGGTGAAATACACGGTCCCGTTATCACCAGACATCAGAGGGAATGGTTCTTATTAGAGTTCTGGTTCAATCTTCTTCCTCCTCCTCTTCCTCAGCGTTTCTTCCAGGTGAATTTCTTTCTCGCTCCCTCCTGTCCCGGCTTCTTCCTCTCCCTCACTCTGGGGTCAGGGGTCAGCAGGCCGGCTGGAAACAGGAGGAGGGAGGGAGGGAGGAAGAGGAGAGGATTATTATTTATTAGATATAATTCAGCCTCTTGAGATCATGTCAGGAGGAAGAGGAAGGAGAAGAGTGTGAAGAAAAACAATGAGGAAAAGGGAAGAAGAATAGAAGGAGCTCCACCTTGTCTCATGGTCTCCACGTCGCCCTCGGACAGGAAGCTGAGCAGAGCCCGGGAGACGGCGAGCCGCAGCGCCCCCGCCTGGCCGGACCTGCCGCCGCCGCTCACGGTGCACTCCAGGTCGAAGCGTCCCAGCATGCCCGTGAACTGGAGCGGGAACATCAGCTGCTCCCTGGAGGCGGCGAGGTGAGGGAAGGAGAAAATGACCGGGAGATAAAGCGCCGGGTGAAAGACGGGGGTTGAGCGGGCGGAGCAGGAGTGTGTGTCATCGAACAGATATCAACAGCGGAGGCTCTCCTCACGTCTGATTGGACGAGTGCTCGGACGAGGATCCGGCAAAGCTTCTCTAACAATCTCACCTCCGCACATTACTGAGCAACGTCTGACTCAGCAGGAAGAGGATAAGGCCGTGCGTGGTTGTGTGTGTGTGTGTGTGTGTGTGTGTGTGTGTGTGTGTGTGTCTGTGTTCTGGATGGCGTCTCTGGCTGAATGGCCGTTGGCTGCTGACAAAGTCAATTGTCACCTCTCTGCTCCAATTACAGCCCGTCCTCACACTGCGTGACAACACCAGCTCCGGACACACTCACACACACACAGACTCACACTCACACTCACACACAATCACTCAACTGTGTAATTAACTTACTACAAAGAGATAAATAAGAAAAACCAGGCGATGCTGTGAAGAGTGAAAAAGCTGCTTTTTAATTTTTCGGGGGGGGGGGAGTGGAGCACAGCGCGTTGTGCATTTTTAAAGGAAACAGTGTCGGTGTTGCAGGAGGAATCGGTTTGTGTGTCTGACTCTCTCTCTCTCTCTCTCTCTCTCTCTCTCACCTGTCCTGCAGCACGGAGAAGAAGTCGAGGTAATCTCGCCCGTTGACGGTGACGCGTCCGGAGCCGCAGTCTCGGAGGACGACTGAGGAGGTGGACGTCTTCCTGCGTCCTGAGGACACACACAAAAACACACACACACACTCAAAGTTTCTCATATGTTCATGGTAAACTTCACATGCACCATTCAAACCATCCTAAAGACGTGCGTGTACCCTCTGCCGTGCTGAACGCCACGCCGCGGTCGTCCCTCTCCAGCGTGGGCACCATCTGCTTCCTGGACTGGGCCTCCAGCTGCCGGCGGTACCGCAGGACGAACTCCTCCTCCCCGGCGCAGTAAGGGATGGACAGCAGCCGCTCCATCAGCTGGATGAAGCGATTGTACTGAAGAGGAGGACGCGGTTAGATAAAGAGGATGAAGACGAGGAGTGGGGGACGGAGGGGGGGGGGGGGGGTAATGTCTCTTACATCGTGAGTGGAGATGGTTTCCACCAGCAGAACGTCCACCTCGTCCTTCGTGAGCCAGCGGCTGGTTCCTAAAGAGCTGAGCCCCACAAACACAGAGTTTAAATAAACTAAATATTGAATAAAAGATCATTTCTACTTCACGTGAAACACAGATCAAACAAAAGCTGATGATCAGAAACTTACATCCTCTTCGTGTCCTGGGAGAAAAGTCCCTTCGCTCTCAGACGATCTTGGTGTTTCTCTAAGTTCTGGATTTTTTCATACGTTTCCTGAAGAAACGAGATAAACAACAATAACTTTAATGATGACAGAGAAAAGGTTAGAGGACTCTGAGCTTTAAAGAGGCGGAGCTTCAGAGCAGAAACGTCTCCAGCTTCTCCCACGGAGACGTTTCTCTGTCTCGTATCATTTCAGGCTGATTCTCTTCTCTCTTCACATTTCATTAGATCCAAACTCACTGAAAACAATCTAACGCTGAACATTTTCTGCTTTTCTAACTGAATCAATCAGGAGGCGTCTCCAGATCTGAGCTCAGTGAACGAGCCGAGCATGCCGCTCACGTCCCTGAGGCGCACCCCCCCTCCACCCACCCCCCCACACCTCAGCCTCCCTGCGCCTGGGTGAGAACTCATTTCCCTGTCAATTATTCACCAGATGTTTGTTTAATTCCCTCTTGATAGAGTGTGGCTAATCCGCTGCCACTCCGACCAGCGACACAGGGGTACGGTGGCCTCAGGGGGTGGGGGTATGTGGGTGTGGGGTTTGGGGGGGGGGGGGAGCCGAAAAAAAGCAAACATCGAGCAAAAACCAATTTTCTCTGCAGAAAAAAAAACGATGTAATAGAAAATCTGAAAAAATAACAGAAGGGAGGAGTTGGAGGAGTCGGACGCAGCCTCGGATAAGAAGCTTCAGTTACAAACACTGGGTCCGACAAAGGCCAGAAATAATTCCCATGGATCGGCTGCGTGAGGAGGCGAGGGCCAGTATCTGGGTGTGTGTGTGTGTGTGTTTACTTCCTGTGCACAGGAAGGGAGAGTGAAGGGGGTGTCGTGTGCAGGTTCCCCCGCGGTCGTGGCCATAAAGGGCTCAGTGGAGCAGCGAGCAGGTTAATGTGCCGACGCCGGCTGAACCCGAGGGCAGCCGACCGGCGAGCCCGGCTCACACACCACTGCCCCCTGCTGGCAACGCTCCTGACGTGAGAGAGAGAGTTACAAGAAGAGAGCGACACAAGACGGGGGGGATCGAGCAGTCATGGCTGACATCCCCATTTAAACCAAAGGAGTGTGTGTCTATCTGTGTGTGTGTGTGTCTGTGTGTGTGAGATGTGTGAGCTCGGTCTAACTTTCAGATCTTTGTGCTTCAGCTCTTATATTTGACACATCTGTGAACCAGGAAGCAAAGAGCTGAGTGAGAAGAGGGAGGAAGAGGGAGGAAGAGGGAGGAAGAGGGTCGCTCAGGGGTGGCGAGCAGTGTGAAGGGAGTGGCCTCCTCCTCCTCCTCCTCCTCAGCCCCCCCACCCCTCTTCCTCCAGATCCCAGTGGAGGAGCTGCTCCCGGTGGCGGGACAAAGACGTGTCACTCCTCAAACATGTTTTTTAAAGGCTTCCCCCAGTTTTTTATTTTGCTCATTTATATTTATGAACTGATTTCTCACCTTTGTAAAGCTGATCACTTTTAATGATTTCAAGTCACAGAGAAGAAAAGAATCCAAAGAAATAAAGTTTGATCGACAGATAAAGTTATAAAGACAAATTTCTTCTGAGGTGACTTGAAAAAGAGTGAGAATTAACTTCTCCCCTCACAACCTCTGACCCCTTCATCATCTCCTCCTCCTCCTCCTCTTCCTCTAATCTTCCACCTCTCTTTCACCCCGGCTTCATCCAGCCGTGTGTAGGAAGAGGGTCGGACACTGCCCCCCCCTCTGGGGCCTTGCTACCTTCTCTCAACTCTCTCCTCTGAATCAGAAATGACCCTCGGGTGCAGGAGGCAGGAGAGAAGAGGAGGTGAGGAGCAGGATGAAGATTAACCTCCACCTCACACCTGCAGTACTCACATGCATCAGGGAGTAGTACGACTGTTTCCCGGTGTAGAAGAGGAAGTGGAAAGGCCGACCGTCTGCTCCCCACTGCATGGCTGTAAACACAGGAGCAGCTGAGTACTTCTACACAACATGTACTCACTTACTACTACGACTTATACACACGGTACTTACCTCTCTGCCTCGGAAAGATCTCATCTGGATGCTGGAAAACAAAAGAGTCAGAGTGAAGAATCAAACCTGAAGTTATTTATAATATGTGGTTTCATATCAGCAGGTAAATATGAGCGTAGACAACAAGCTGTGGTTATTTGATTAAGAACCATCGTACCTTCATGAGGGGCTGAGCTTTCTTCTCAAACAGGCCAGAGGGGAAGAGGTAGGCGATGCTCCTCTGTGGGCGAGAGAGGAAACACATTCAGAAACAGAAGAATTAGAAGAAGAAGAAGAAAAGGCCATTTGAGAGATGACACATCGAGACAACAGAGGTCACAACTACGGGCGAGAGCGACAGAAGATGACACAACAAGCTGCTGCTCGCGGGTTCAAGGAAAGGCGAGTGTGATGTGTGTGTCCGTGAGAGTGTGTGCTGGTGAGAGTGTGTGAGTGTTGCTGTGGAGTTGGAGGAGATAACAAGCAGAAAAAAAAGGCACAAGTTTCTGGCTTTGTTGACAGTGAGCAGAGGAAGCAGTGGACGTCCAACAGTTCAGAGCGAGTTCATCTCTACACCGTGTGTGTGTGTGTGTGTGTGTGTGTGTGTGTGTGTGTGTGTGTGTGTTATTAGCAGGGCTACAGATGGCACTGCAGTGTGTGTGTGTGTGTGAGAGAGGAGAGGGAGACAGGAAGTGTGCTGGCCCCGCCACACTCATCAAGACAGTCTGTTCATGTCTCTCCTTCCTCCATCCCACCATCGCTCCACTCTTCCTCCTCCTCTTCCTCAGTCATTTCTTCCTTCTCTCTGCTGGTTCAATTAGTGAGGCAGCAGGTGCTGCACAGAGCGAGCAGGTTGCTGCCTTAAGGTTGTCAAACGACAGAGAGCAGGAAGAGAAGGACTGAATAAACCTGTGTGTGTCTGAGGCAGGGGGAGGAAGACAATTGAGGAGAAGTTAAAGGGTGAAAAGAGAAAGGGAAAGACAGGCCGAGAGGAACAGATGAAGACACACCTGTGCTTCACCGAGCCTCGGGAAAAGATGGAAGTGATTCCCCGAGGGAGAGAGAGAGAGTGACGGAGGAGAGAAAGAGGGAGAGCGACACTCGTACAACCGAGCAGGAGGAAGTCCGATATTACAAATTTCATCGACACAGGGAATCCTATTAAATTCAGAACCTGCTCTTTCACTGTGTCGGCTGTCTAGGCTCAGTTTGAAGGTTTTCAAATTTCTCACCAAACCCAAAAATGTTCCGTTTGAAATGACGATAAAAAAGGAAAAAAGCTAAAAAATCCTATTGTTGTTTTAAGGGTGAAATTTAAAAAACTGGATTTATTTCATCAGTAAAATGATCAGATTCAGACCTGATTCAAAGAGAAGCTGAATATAACTCATATGAAAATATGTGTGGGTCGTTGGTGCGACTGTGGCAAACATCCAGGGTTCAAATCCCTCATCGCTTGAAAGCCTCTCTTTGATTTTCACCGGTCGTTCGTCAGCGTCACACCTGAGGAGTCTGGACTCTGAACCGCGGCGGAGGGATTCATCAGCTGCCCCGTTACGCATCTCACCAGTCCTCCCACATTTTCCTCTCTCCCTGCACACGTCCAGACTCGGGCTGTTCGCCGTCGCTTTGGCTTTCACAGCCGGGCGCTAACGGCTCTCTTCATTACACGTGAGGGACACCGGGGAACGAGCGAGGGAAATCAAGCTAAGTGGTCGGAGCAGGGACGAGTCAGTTATTGCCAAAAACCTGAAATAACGCGAGTGATGCTAATATCCCTGACGTGGCGGATTAGCCAGAGGTGCCACCGACTCCCTGCTGCTGCTGGGGGGGAGGGGGGGGATTCTTAATATCTCTATAATCTGTTCAACCTTAACTAAAAGGTTCTTTAAGTAAACAAATCATAAACGATAAAAGTGCTGAAATTATGT
The DNA here is from genome assembly GCF_949316205.1 of Platichthys flesus. Taxonomy (NCBI): domain Eukaryota; kingdom Metazoa; phylum Chordata; class Actinopteri; order Pleuronectiformes; family Pleuronectidae; genus Platichthys; species Platichthys flesus. Next base: position 1,727,535 of record NC_084966.1, on the reverse strand, counting down.
GTTTTTTAAATAATTTTTTTTGCTTAATATACCAATTTTTTTATATTTTATTGTTAATTGATTTAAACGGTATCATGTAAAAACAACCTCCTGCAGGAAATCGGTTTCCAGAGCATTAAAACAAAACACTTTTAAAGCTGATCAATATTTAAAATGCTGATTTTCTCATGAGATTTTTTTCGTCTTGTTTAAGTGGACGTGGACACACACACACACACACAAGCAAAGTGTGTCACTGTACCAGCTCCCTGTGTGTAGCTGTGTTTATCAGTGTGAAATGTTTGTCGACACGTTGAGAGGGTAAACACTGAGCTGCTGTGAAAACTAACTTTGACACTTTCTCCCGTCTGTCAACGAAAACTGCTGAGGAGCTCGAATTACGTGGAATCAGTCGGTAGAATTATGTAAATCACAAAATGCTGTTTAGACGCCGAGTCAGTTAAAACTTCTTATTGTCAAAGGACCAACGAGGTCTCAAACCTGAAGGTAGAACTCAACCCAGGTGTGAGAAGATCTCGAGCTGCTGTTTGATTTACAGGAATCTGGTAAAAACATGAAGCTACAGACGCAGCTCAAAGTGGATCGTCTTGCAACTGCCTACATCTGAGGATTTAACCGATGAATGAGACAGTGTGGAGATAAATTAACAGTTAACACAAATAAACAGACATTAAATATCTCTCCCAGCCAATCAGAGCAGCAGAGACCAGCGGGAGCATCACTATAACGCGGCTCTTACGTCCACGTCCTCCTGGCAGAAGTTCTCCGGGTCTTCTCCCATCATGTTGGCCAGGTGACGCTTCCCGATGTTGAACTCCTCCACCTGCTTCTCGATGAACTCGGCGGTGAACTTCTGAGGCCCCGCGGCCGCCAGGTTCTTTCTGAGGAGCGGGGAGCTGCAGCTGAGGGGTCGGATCGGGATCTGAAGAGGAGCAGGAGGAGGAGGAGGAGAATGGGTCGTTAGCATGAAGCACGGACAGCTTCAGTGTTGTTAGCATGAAACACACACAGTTAGTTCAGTGTTGTTAGCATAAAACACACACAGTTAGTTCAGTGTTGTTAGCATAAAACACACACAGTCAGTACAGTGTTGTTAGCATGTATCACTGACAGTTAGCTCCAGTGTTATTAGCCTGAAACACACACAGCTTCAGTGTTAACATGAAGCACTGACAGCTAACTACAGTGTTGTTAGCATGAAGCACTGACAGTTAGCTCCAGTGTTGTTAGCATGAATCACACAGTTAGCTCCAGTGTTGTTAGCATGAATCACACACAGCTTCAGTGTTAACATGAAGCACTGACAGCTAACAACAGTGTTGTTAGCATGAAGCACTGACAGTTAGCTCCAGTGTTGTTAGCATGAATCACACAGTTAGCTCCAGTGTTGTTAGCATGAATCACTGACAGTTAGTTCCAGGGTTGTTAGCATGAAGCAAGCACAGTTAGCTTCGTGTCCGGAGCAACAACAACAACACTGTAGCCGAACTGTTGTTGAGGCTTTAGTAGTTAATAATAAAATACAATTAACCATTTAACATTATAATAACACTGATTGCGACGTTGCTAGATGCTAATTCTTAATATTATCCAAGCTAGTTTCGGCTAACAGCCGGATGCTAGCTCAAGGACGTGGGTGTTTTGACTCCGTCGTCGTTTTAAATCTATTATTTTATTTTTGCTTTTCATCGATAAAACCCAGATTCACCTTCCGACTCAGCTGCAACGACACCATGGAGCCGCAGTTTCCACATTTCCCGAGAAACGCTCCCACGGTACGCGCACAGGACAGCGCCATCTTGGATCCGAGCTCTGACGTCGTAGGCGGAAGTCGTCACAGACACGTGAAATTGTGCAATTTTGTTATATGTTAAAATAAACCTTTAAATTTGATCTTAAACACATTAAAAAGCCATAGAAAGTAAATTATTAATGTTTTATTTAAAATTCATGTCCAAAATGTAAATAAATAAGTTTTAGAAGAAGTTTTTTACATTAACAAAAATGTACAATATTATAAAACATCTGTATTTTATAATAAATACATGAAAAATCCATACAATTAAAAAATTTCATAAAGTTTTAACATTTTGTAATTATCTGATTAAAATTTGTATTCATGCCCAAAAGTTAAATACATTTGCTTGAGTGGACGTTACTGGCTTTAACCATGTTTATTGGCTTGATTTTTAAAACCTATAATGAAAACTTTCTGTATAATTGTTTTTATGGAACATTTGACAGTTTTTATTCTGAAATAAATTGCTTGGCAGCTCAGCAGAAGCTGTTTCGTTCGAGTGCTCCTCGAATCCTGAGCCATCGCGAAGAAACAACCGTATTTACTTTTAATTAATTACAAACCGTCCACAGCAACTTCCTGTTTGTGACTATACTGTAAAAACAGACACAGCAGAAAAGTTTGGATTTCAATTATAGAGCCTTTACGTTGAAACTGTCAAATATTAAGATGAAAATCAGCAGAAATTACGCCATCAGCACAAGATGGCAGCGCTCGTATATTTGGCTTCATTTCTGATATAAGATTATTTCATTATACTGAACGAGGCTGGATATTAGTACCTTCATATATGAAATTTGACATGTCACTTTCCACTCTTAAAAGGTGTTTGCTGATTTGAGCTCATGCAACAAACTGTGGTCTCTCTTCCTGTGTGTGTGTGTGTGTGTGTGTGTGTGTGTGCAGGACTCTGCTGTGTTTACAGATCAATGCAGTGTGTCTTCACTTAGATTACTTTGATAGAGTTGGAGCAGGAACACGGGCAGATTAATCAAAGTGAAGGGGCACTGACTCCCGGCCCGTGCCAGTCGATACGGTCGCGTGGGTAATTTGCCCCGAGGACGGCTGTCGTCAGGCAGATGATAAACAGTGTTTGCCCCGGTTTTTAGCCACAAGCGTGCTCCTGCTCACCAAGAAAAATAGTTTCGACCCACGTTCTCTAATTCGCAGTGGGGGGTGAGAGGTGGGACATTAATCATGGCTCTGCTGTGGTCTGGCCCTGACAGGCGAGGAGGCCCGGGTGGAGACGTTCACTGTGGTCGGAGGTAAACCCTGCAACGCGCCACTGGGACGACTGGAGGATTCACAGAAGCTGCACCTTGTTGTCAGGAGGTGTGAAGGTTGTGAGTCTGCACTGACACCAGAGCTGTGACGTGCACGTAGAAGGGATTTAACTTAGGGAACCTTGTGTCGCTCAGGCGTTAGAGAGCTGGCCCTCGTCCAACTGCTCCAGCAGATCTCCACCAGGATTCCCCTGAAAGGAAAACGCCACAATAGACGACATCGACCTCCTCTCAATTTGCCCCGTCCCCTGATTGAGCGACATCCTTCTAATTGTGCGGCTAAAGCGGCGATGGAGCGGGAAATAATGGAGGGTATCACAGTGTGGAGCAGGGCCAAGTCTGCTCCATCCCCCTCTTCCCCAGCCGTGGAGTGCTGCTGGAGGATCCAGGGCTTATGGTGCCAGCGAGCGGAGGCTTTGCTCCAGTCATCATTTCCATGCTGCTTTACGCTGATTCCCTAATATCCTTAGCGCCGTGCGTAGGGATAAGCCCATCGTGCTGAAACATGGCTGTCATGCCTATAAACCGTTCACGGCTCTAAAGAATCCATTATGGTGGCTCCACAAACACGGGGCCTCAAAGGGCCACTTCGCTCAAGCTCATTTACTCTTTTAAAGCACATTTATTTACCCTTAATGCCGCGGAGGAAGGATCTCCAGTTCCCCACAATGCAGCACAAAGGCACATTTAAGTGTAACTGGTCATTCACAGCATCTTAGGAATAAAAACAAGCTCTGACGTGAAGTTGTAAGTTTAGGTTTAATTCCCTGTTTTCACAATGAAACGTATTATTTGTCTATTTCTGATTCAATTTCTATTTCAATCTTTATATATACATATTTATATTTTAATTTTAGTCTTACCCTTGTTTTAAAACCATTCATTACCATTTATTTTATGTATTTAATGTAGTAATAACGACACAGGAAATAGTAATACTACTCTGAATTTGTAGTAATGTGTCTGTGGTCACTTTAATTACCAGTGTGTATGTAAACTAACACCCAGTGACTTTGTGTGAGGTAAACCCAGTTCAGTACTGCGTCTCAGACTGTCAACGATTCCTTATCACACACACAAACACAAACACAAACACACACACACACACACACACACACACACAAGGTTCACGGATTATCAACAAGTGTGGTCATTGAGTGGAAATTAATTTGCCACTGGTAATGGATAGAGACATTTTGCTGAGATGTAGGAAAACAGCTGAACTGCCAGCGATTACCTGCTGGAATCAGCCTTCATCAATATCAGGATAATTACAAAGCACTTCTGGCAGCGCGTGAAATGAGCGGAGCGTGCAGCAGATCGGGCGCTGGCCATAGATGTCTATCTACGGCTCTGGGGGGGGTGGGGGTCTCAGCAGCTCCAGAGGGTTTCATGTTAAAACAGAGAAGAGTCAGCTGGAGCAGAACAAACACTGTGACTGAAGCTAATACAGATCTACAGCCCTGAGGAGAAGAGAAAACCCAGAACAACAGAGAAGAACAGCTGAGGAGAAGAACCACGACACAAACAGAACCGGCACCGACCACTCGGACATTAACAAAGTGAAACAGATGGAACTAAATGACAGATTGTAAGTCTCATCTCACTTTAACCTTCTGTAACTGTGGAGGTTCACATCCCCAGTAGCTGGTTGAAAGTTTAGAGCTGTGTATCTGGTTCCGATTGGAGCTGACTCACGACTCTCTCTGTGATCAGAGGGGCCTGGTGGGTTCCAGCTCCTCCAGAACATAAATCAAACGGGGGGGGGGAATGTTCCCAGCGTGGTTCTGAGCTCATCCCAGCGACAGAGAGCAGACTGGTATCTCTGGGGCGATAAGGCCCACTTCCCTGTTTCCAGACCTGAGGATGGGATCCTGTGAGGTGGTTGGAGTCTGGGGATGGAGGGACGGAGGAGGGAGGGTGTTCAGGGTGTCGATCCCTGTCTTTCCCAGACTTCACTTCCATCCCTCACATGGAACCACTTTGCCCCCCCTTCTTCCCAGTGAGCTGCAGGCAGGATCGGGTTTCCTCTCCATCTGAAGGGTTACTTCAGTCCATCGCCGGGATGAAACGAGGACTATTTCCCTCCCCGTCTTCCATCCGACTCTTTTTTCAGACGAGGTGCTCGGGGGAGGAAGGAAACCATTACACGGGGTGAACGGGGGCCGGGAGACGCTCGTCGGGGGAGGAAGAGGACGCGGATCCGAGGGGGAAACCCGAGATCTCTGGAAACTGGATTGACCCAAGAAAAACTTCCGTGGCCCCTCCGCCATCCTCGTCCCGTCCTGTCTGAGCGGTGATGTTCCCAAAAGGCCTCGCTGGTTCCCTGAAGGCCGACAGACTCAAACAGGCAAACGTGAACACGTTACACCCTCATGGAAACAATCACATATACACAGATACACACTTTGGGTTTTAAGATAATACATCAGGTGTTTTCAAACAGGGGCCGAGGTTTATTTGGTGTTTTGGTCCAGTCGTGTTCTTTGACCTTCTGGCTGCAGCGACTCCAGAGGTTTGCAGAGAACCAGACGCAGCTGTTTGCTCTGCGCCTCGGGGAGATTTACATATCTGGGGCGTTTTCATATTGTTTCCATTTCGTCTGGACGCATATCAATCTCTGCCTTAGCACCAAGAGGGATTCTCTAGAGAGTAGAGCTTCTTATCCAGAGGGACCGGGTTTGAGGGACCGAGAGACAGATTCCGTCTCCTGTAGAAAGTGCAGTGAGTAAACAAGCAGCAGTTTCCCTCCTGTTGCATTGTGGGTAAACCTGCTGCGATGGATGTGTTGCCCTTCATCAGCTGACAAATTGCTGGAGTGATTGAGCTGAAGGAACTGATTGCTGGGTTAATATCTGCCATGGATCTCGTCATTGATCACTTGTCCCCTGCTAATGACTGTGACTGGGCTGATTTGAAATAATACGTCTGGCCTGTGACCTGACATCAGAGGGGAGAAGAATCGGAGGAGGTCTCAGGGAAGCAAACCGCTGAGAGAAATCAGCCCGGGAGGAAACTGATATTAGAAAGAGAAAGGTTCAATCTGGGAGCTTTCTTCCTCCTGCTGATCAGTCGGGCTCAGACCACTGCTGGGCTCCTTCACATCTGGTCGGGCCATTTAACCGCTCTGACGACTGGAAAGGTTAAACCACTAAAATCTAATATTTGCCTGGAGGGGGTCGAGGAACTGCAATTACCAGGTACAATCGGCAGGGCTAATCAGCTGGTGGCGTACCAGGGGCTCGGCCGGGCGAACAGGGCCCTGATCACAAGCCCTGTTCTCTGCCTGTTTACTTATTAAACCCTGTTCTCATGTTCAAGGGCCCCACGGCAGCCTCTGGCCCCGCACCCCCCGAGGCACAGGGGAGTAAATTTAGCTCCTGATGCTTTTTAAATGGCTGGAAAAGTAGCCCCCCCCCCGCCCGTGTTAATCAGTATCTGTGGCCTTTGTTGGGAAATGCTCTCAAATGCCTCTCGTCCGACCTGGCAGGCTTTAACACCTGGGGGAGGAGTTAGAACACAGTGCAGAGCGGGGGGGGCGGAGCCGGCGAAGGCCCAGGAAGACGCCACGTCTCCAAAGGACGCGTGTGTTCCACCAGGCTGTTTACATGCTTGGTCTTTGACACACATTTCCTAATTGACTGAGTATCAAGTGCAGGATTAGTGTGTAATATATCAGAACTGTCTGGCGCACAACACTTTTGAACAAGGCTCGGGGAACAATTACTGGTAATTAAATATGTGCCAGTTACTAGAAAAGATAATTATGTCCTTGGTGTATAACACCAATTAATTACTTTTATTTCAGTGAGCAAAGCTTTTAAACGGCGGCGGAAGCCATTCGCACGGCGCCCGTGTTTGAGAGCAAGCAACCTCTGTGTTTGCTAATGTGTAAATTGTGCTCCGCCGCCGCAGAGACGAGTATCAAGGCGCCGCAGATTGTTTCAATCAGAATCTTCTGCTGCTGAGGTCCAGACGTGTTCCTGAAACCGTCTGGAGGGGCTGTGTCCGAGAGGTCAAAGGTCAAGGCCAAAAAACAGCAGGAAACCGCCGAGCGAGCGAGTGGACGTGTTGATGAGGTTTCTAACACTGGAAGAAAACAAATATCTCAGGAGGAGGAAGAGGAGCCACTCAGAACCACAGGGTCCGGACCTTCTCTGGAGTTCCTGTCTTCACATCTGAAGCAGGACATTGTCCGGGTCAGACTCGTTCTCCAGGCGAGGGGGTGGGGCCGGGGCAGCACCTGACCTGGACAATGTCCTGCCCCGAGGTCACGTGTGAACCTGTAACCGTGAGAAATGCACAGTAGGTGTTGGAGGTATGAGCTGCTCCCTCAAAGCTCATAAGACTTTTCCCCTCGCTCCTCTTCCTCCTCCTCCTCCTCCTCTTCCTCCTCAGGCTTTAAACACTGAGGGAAAAAGGAGTATTTTCCAGAGAAGGTGCAGCTCAGCTCTGACTCGCTAAGAGGATTGGTCAGATTCGATATGGAGGAGCGAGGAGTCAGGAGCGCTCACTGGATCCTCACACCTTCCTCTGCCCTACTGTGCTTATACCCCCCCCCCCCCCCCCCCCCCCCCCCCCCCCACCCCCCCCCCCCCCCCCCCCCCCCCCCCCCCTCCACTTCAGCCACAACACGGATCCAACACGCTCTCAATCACGTATCGGAGCGAGGTGAGAATGATCGGATTAGCAAATGATCTCGTTCTGGGCACCGGCCTCTAATGTGTAACTTGGAAATACCTTGTGGCCGATCATTAGTAATCTATTAAATCCACGGCCTAGGAATGGTTACACCGCCGGAGCCTTTGAGCCAAGCGGCTGCTGTTCCAGTCCCCCTCTCTCTCTCTCTCTGGTTAATGAGACAGCGAGTCAGGTGGCCCGAGCCTGCTTCCTGCCTCTGCTGCTTTTATCCCCATATGTGTAAATGAGATTAATAATTCATCCACATGCAGATATGTGTGTGTGTTTCAAAGCAGAAACGCACGTGTCAGTGTTTACGTGCATGTTCGACAGGTGTTTACACAGAAAGTACGTCATCATCATCTTCATCATCATCATCATCATCATCGTGCCATGGAGGTGGTGACTTCTCCAGAACGAACACACGAGAAACTCCAACCTGCTCAGAGCTGGTTTCCAGTTGAAGCTTCAGTGGAGGCTGATGGTGGAGGCAGGTTTCCAGTTGTGGTTTCCCAGTGAAATTAAAGTCATGTGATTTCTTTTTGTGCCTCAACGTGAATCTGTTGTAACTGGAACCACAACACAACATTACAGAAGGTGTCACTCTCGTTATTATCTGTTCTTCTCACTCAGGGATAAGAGGTCCCCACAAGGTGGACTATTCCATTCAGCTGCTCAGAGTTGTTTTTGTTGGTGCCAGTTGTGTTGAGTTGTGGTTAAAGTTTCCAGGATATCAGTCGGTTAACACGACAAAAACAACTTAGTGTTGTGTGTGTTTGTAATTGTAAACACACGTGAGTTTCTTTGTGTCTTTCTTGTGTGTTTGTGTCTGAGTGTGAAGCCGTGGAACAGAACCGGTGGGCGTTAACCTAAAGACATGTGTATGCGCACATATTGTGTTTGCAGGTAAAAGTGTGTGTGTGTGTGTTGGTCCTGGCTCTCTGAAGGGGCCCAGTGTGTGTGCGTGTGTGTGTGTGTGTGCGTGTGTGTGTGTGTGTGTGTGTGTGTGTGTATTTGTCATGGCGGGGCCGGCTCCCTCTGGATCTAAGCAGTATTGACAAACCCATCAGAGCTGGTGATGCATTGGGCCCCCCCCCCCCGCCTGCCTCCCCCCTGCTCGCCTCCCCCCCGCCTGCCTCCCCCCCGCTCACCTCCCCCCCCCACTGCACTGACATGCTGTCACCTTGGTAGCTGCTGCCAGAGGGAGCGGCCTGCTGGGAGAGACGACCCGAGCAGGAGGCCGGCCGGCGAGCTGCAGCAGGAGGTGTCACCAGTGGACCCCTGAGGACCGTCCGACCCCTGTCCACGTCCCCGTCCCCGTCCCTGTCCCTGTCCCTGTCCCCGTCCCTGTCCCTGTCCCTGTCCCTGTCCCTGTCCCCGTCCCTGTCCCCGTCCCCGTCCCTGTCCCCGTCCCCGTCCCTGTCCCCGTCCCTGTCCCTGTCCCCGTCCCTGTCCCTGTCCCTGTCCCCGTCCCCGTCCCTGTCCCCGTCCCCGTCCCTGTCCCTGTCCCCGTCCCCGTCCCCGTCCCTGTCCCTGTCCCTGTCCCTGTCCCTGTCCCTGTCCCCGTCCCTGTCCCCGTCCCTGTCCCTGTCCCCGTCCCTGTCCCCGTCCCTGTCCCTGTCCCTGTCCCTGTCCCCGTCCCTGTCCCCGTCCCTGTCCCTGTCCCCGTCCCCGTCCCCGTCCCTGTCCACGTCCCTGTCCCTGTCCCTGTCCCCGTCCCTGTCCCTGTCCTCCCTGACTATCGATCCGTCTGCTGCGGACACACACACACACACACAGACACACACAGGACAAATCAAGTGTGCAGCCATTCAATCAGCCACATCGATGCACATTCAGATTCACACTTATTCCCTCTGATGAAGGAAGCGTCTCTGAAAGTCACAACAGATTCAGAATCAGATCTGATCTCAACAGCAAAGAACCAAACTGCAGATGTTGGTCCTCCAGCAACATCTGCCTGGGTCTCTCTGTGCGTCCTGGCTCGTCTGTGGAGGAGCTCCTCTTCTTCTTCTTCTTCTTTCTTGAGGTTAGTAAGTCTTTCCTTGGCAGCGTCTGGATCCCGCTCCTCACTCGACGGTTCTCCGAGCCAGCGTAAACAGCGATGGTTGGCAGCGGCTGGTTGGCGGCTGTGGGCGTCGGCCTCCACCAACGTCGGGAGTCCTTTGAAATGCTGACCAGCTTTTTGACACCAGGCTTTGGAAGCAGCCGAGCTCTCGCTGCGAGACGCGGGCCCGGCTGGATGCGGGGTGGAGCTGGGTTCGATTCCCGGGTGCACGGGGATTATGGGTAGGGACCTGGAAGTTTCTAGATCACAGGCTTCTCTCACTATCGCTGGGCAACATCTTCAAAGACGACTTCATGTACAGACGCCACTAGGTCCTGAGAAGGTTCCTGTGGGGGGGGGGGGGGGGGGGGGGGACTTCCTTTAAACGCATGTTTTTCACTGCATTTCAAAAGGAAATGTTACATCTGGAGGAGGAAGGAAGTTTTTTATTGGAAAAACACAAATGTACAGTGTTGTTAGGTTCAAGTTGTGCGTTCTGAGTAAAGTGGAACAAACCATCAGTGAACCAACACATCAGGATAATGCACTTTTCAAAAGTTTCTCTGGTTTCATTCCTCTTTATTTCTACTTTTACTCGACTACACGATATAATTTCTGTGAGTCGTCACCTGACCCACGGGGATGAGGCTGGATTCCGACAGTGGCCCCGCTCCCAGAATCCCCCGCTCCCAGAATCCTCAGCTCCCAGAATCCTCAGCTTCTGCTCAAGGCCTTTTCCAAACCCACGTGCAGCGGCTGAATGAGCCGCCTCTCGTCGAGTCACGAGAACAAACAACGTGGAGAAGATGTGAAAGATCACTAACTAGCTTCCTGAGTCCCATGGCAGCCGACAAAGCAGGGCCAGGCCCTCTTTTATACTGAAGGGGGGGGGGGGGGGGGGGGCACTGAGCATGTGTTTGACCCTAAAAATGAGACGGAATGAAAACGTAGAAATGGGAAAGTAGCACAACGGAGTTCTGCAGAAAACTGATGAATGTAGTTTTGAATAGAGCAGCCACTGAGATCCTGCTTTTTTAACACAAAACAACACATTTTAATTTAGTGTAAGACGTACGATAGACGGATAAAAAAGATAAATAATCTGGATTTATGTTTCTTATTTAACAGAATATTATCAAAAGGAGTCGTAACAAAGTGCAACGCTTCAGCTGCTGCAGCCAAATTTTAACTGTTTATACCTGAAGAGATGGATGAAGTGTTAATTTTACTGTTTATCAGATAGAGAAACGTTTTAAAAGCAGTTTTTTATCATCAAAAAATCACCTCAGAGTTTTATTTCTGAAGATCAGGATTAATAAGGACAGATGTAAAGAATAAAAATAAAATAATGTGTTACATATAGAGTGAATCCTCTTATAGCTGTGGGTATAATCAATATCTGCATTATTTGATACAACAGTCATATTTTAATTATAGTCACATTGGCTGTTTCCGTTCAGAAACTACAACTTTTATTTTAATTTAAAAGAAAAACTATTTTTTCATCCCTGTTTTTTCAAAATAAAGTTCATAAACCATAAATATATCATTAAAATCATGTGCAAACTTAAACTGAATCTAAATCTTCATCACCTTATTTAATTTACCTTGATTGAAGCGTTCGATTCTCCTGGAGATAATACGTGTGGAGTGAGCTCATGTGTCCACTGGGTGGCGCTGTAAGGTCAGGGAAGCGCCTGTGAGAGAGAAACATTTCTGTGGATTTGATCTGTTTATCAGGTTCTTATTATTATTAATAACCATGGAAATATTGTATTTAATTAATGGGTTTAATAGAAGAAAATAAGGAGATCAAACTTCATTAATTATCTGGTTTGAAGACGAAGTTTCATTATTTAAAATCTGTCTCTGAACCAAACAAATAAAAACTGGTTTGTTTTCCAAGTGAATCATTTATGAATAAAACGAGTTCAATGCAAATAAAACCACGTGGAAATGAGCCTGAGAACAAACACACACACACACACACATACACACCCACACACACAGACTCACACACATACTGTTGTGTACTTAGATTTTTGTATCCGTGTGTGTTTGTGTGTGTGTTATGACTTATTACAACACATCAGTGTGTGTATGTGGAATAAAATAAATTAATACACGCCCAAATCATCATCGTGATTGTACGTTAATGTAAATAGTAATAATAATAATTATAATAAAGAGAAAGTTCAAACATTATTCATAGTTTAAAAGTGTCAAGCTTTAAAAATATGTTACACTTACTATTATACTGTACAGATATAGAGAAATTACCATTATAAATTATTATTTATATTATTATCAACATTATAATTATTATAATTATTATTTTGGGGGAGCTATTTTCGTAAATGTTTTTTGCAGAAGTTTTAAATTTCACTTTATTTAAAACCCATAAAGAAAATGATCAGTAATAATAATGAAGATTGTTTCAGGTGTAAAAGTATGAATCAGAGTTAACGAACATCACTGGTGTTGTTATTAAAAGACTTTTAAATAAAGTTAAAATTAAATAAAGAATAAATAGAGATATAGTTTATTTAGAAAAGTAGAAGCTGCAGCTCTTTACCTCTTTATCACCCCCCCCCCCACACACACACACACACAAACCTCTCCATCCATCAAAAAACCATGACCTCTTTATAGAGAGGAAACCCCAGAGTCACGTCATCTTATAAAAACCTCCTCTTCCTCATCCTCCTCTTCCTCTGCTTCCGCTGCTGCCACAACAGAAACCGGATCTGCTCTATTTAGATCTTTATTCTATTTCTGTTTAAAATCTATTTTAATTTCAACTCTCACGTGTGTTTAGACGCTTTGTGACAATAACTATAATGTACATTTACATTAAAGCAAGTGGGACGTTTTCATTTGCTGAAGTGAATCATCTAAATATTATAAAGTATAGCATATTTAGAAATAATAAATAATCGAAAATATCACCTGCATAAGAGAAACGAAAGAACAGTCAGCACACACACACACACACACACACACACGCGCGCACACACACACACACACACACACACGCGCACACACACAGGGGGATATATTTTTTCCTGTGCGTCTTTTTCTGCAGCAGATAAATCCGCGTGGACGTGGAACCAGGGGAAGGATCCCTGCGGAGAACATGCACAGGCTGATCCATATTCATGCACCCGACACGTGGAGCAAACACACACACAACACGCACACAGACACACACACACTCACACTGAGAACTATTTAAAACCAGTCTATTATACTTTGTAATCGAATCTAAGCATTTACTCAGATAATAAATATGATTTAATTCGTATGTTTACAGATTTAAACCAGTTTCAAGGAAAGAAACAGTAAAGATGAGTTTAAACTCTATGAATCTATTTAAAAATAAACATACATGTGATTGTATTGTGTGTATTAGTTCTCAGCGGTTGCAGGTGAAGTCTGTGACTGAGAGAAAAAGCTCCTGGTGAAATATTAATAATAATTAAGACGTTAAAAGTTTTATGGCTCAGCTCGGTGCTGCGTTTACAGGTCTCAGAGACAACGAGCTGCTTTAATGAGACACTGACGTCCTCAATCGATACAGGAGGAGAGCTGCAGATCTCCTACAGGCCCTGAACGTACCAGTGCACACACACACACGCACACAGACACACACACATGCACGCTGCTGCCAACATGGTTTGTGAGGAGCCATGGAAAAAGGCAAAGCTGCCGGAGAATAGGCGGATCAAAACCCATTATGAGATTTGAAACTCTTCTTTTTGTGTCGCCCTCGGTTAAAAGAAAGAAAGAGAAAATTTCCGTGTGTGTAGATTTAAGACGCGAGGAACGTGAACGCACATGTCGTTGGGTTTAGTGCAGGAATCAACGTGCGTGAGATCAAAACATTATAAATCAGCTGCAGCGTTTTCCCTAATTCAAATAAATGCACGTGTTATTTTAAATTCCCTCTGAATTACATTCATTCTTATGTTTTGTGTCTGATCAGGTTATTGGTGAATAAATAAAAGGGCAGCAGGAATCTGAGCTTTGTGGATTTAATTCAGAATCAACGTGCACGAGATTCAAACATTTAAAATCTGTCTCTTGTTTGTCAGCACGGACACAAATAAATATAATTTATATTTCGAACAATCTCCGAATCTCAGTGTTTCTAGAATCTGAATCTGGATGTTCGATGCCGGATGTGAAGTTCGCTGGTGCCCTGCGCGTCCCCGCTGCCACTTCCACTAATGGAGACAAAGAAAAATGATTCCTTCTCTATATCATTGAATTCAGTTGCTAAGCAACTAGTGCGGGAAATCATCCGCGAAATTCAAATCGTGCAGCGCGAGGCCACGTTCTGTGACTTCTGCTGAACAAGCGAGTCCAGCCAAGTTCGAATCCCATTCGGCCTCGTGCAGCCGTGACGAGGAAATAGTCCAGTTGTAAAATAAAAAACTACACGTATAAATATATATAACAGTAAATATATATATGCACAGAGCTGTGTCGTGTAGAATTATTAAATAGAGTCAGATAAAACAGAAGATCAGCGCTTTACGAGCCCAGTTAAAATGAGGGTTTATCTCGGGCCTGTCACTGCAGCTCTGCAGGCCGAGCACACACACACACACACACACACACAACACAAACTCACCCAAACACACACTCACACTCACACACACACTGACCCAGTGCCCCGGATACTGAAACAACATCAGAGTTATGGACCTGCGCGCACCTGAGTGTCACACGCACGGTTCGAGATCCAGAGTTTCAGCTCTTTTGGTTCACGGTCGTCACGCGCGTGTCAGTGACGCAGAATCTGGACCAGGAGCTAAATGACATAACGCGAGGACGCTCTGTACCTTCAACCCCCCCAATAACAACACGCAAGCGTCCCAGCGTTTCTTTCCCTCGTGCAACTTGAATTGCTCCTCCTCACGCACACGCTCAGATGATAATCCAGCCCGTGCACGTGTCCAGGCTGCAGGTGAGAGGCCTGGAAGCTGCAGATGTAAACAAGCAGCAGGACACGAGCTCTGGGACATTCACACAGTTAGAGGAACATTTATCTGCAGTAATATTTGTTTTTAACGCCGTTTTGATGCATAAATAAAAAATAATCACACGTTTTCCTTGTATTTTTTCGATAGAGACCATTTGCTTAGCTTTTTATATTTTTCTAATGAGCAGAGAATATAAAACTCGCAGCTTTTAAAAACAGCACAAAGAGAAAACAACAAACATTATAAATAAATAAAAACCAGCCCAATGACAACGACAAAATATATAAACTCCAGAACACAAGATGACTGCATTTCATTCTAACAAATTTATTGTGTCTCAATCAGCTCGTACGGAACCACTACTGAAATTAAATTACAATCAAATGATCACATCAAAATATACCCTTATTACCTAACAACGGTCAATGTCAGCTCAGGATGATTTGTGCTCCTTTTGAAACGAGAATACAAAATTAAACAAATAAGGGCAACAACAAAAAAATATATTTATATATAAGAAAACAACAAATGGAAATAAAACAAGAACAAAAAGAAAGAAGGGGGGGAAAGCATCTTACACAAGTTCCTGTGGGGGGGAGGGGGTGGGGGAAATAAATTACCGTTTGGAATAATTCATATGTATTCCGAATAAAATATTAAAACAAGTCATTCTGATGAAAAATATAAAGTAAATAGGTCAGATCAGCATCTGATCTCGTGATCTATATTGCCGGCTTTACAGAGTTTTGTTTATTAAAACCTACCAAAGAACACTGCTTAGAAAGGGCAGCGTCACTCAGTCACACCTGGCAACACGCGCTTCTTTTTCTCAAATAAGTGCAGCTGAAGTCTCTTTTTTTCAAATGTCTTATTCTCTATTCGTTGGAAGAAGAAAAAATAAAATAAGAAAAAAATCCCCTCAAAAAAAAAATCCACTCACGCGGCGTCGAAAGTCCTTTTAAATAAAATCAATGTTTTCACGAGGAGATCTTTGAGATCAGTCCTGGTCCTGGTGTCTCTTCTGTCGCGAGGAGCAAATACCACATGGCAAAAAGAAAAATCCACAATTCCACCGTGCGCGCGTGTGTGTGTGTGTGTGAGTGTGTGTGTGAATGAAGCCATGCAATCCACCTCGGAATAAAAACAGGAGATTAAAAAGAGCTGATGGAAGCCTCGTGGATCTTCTTCACGTTGGTGCAGTTCTTTTCCTCCTCTGTTATTGTTGAAGAAGAGGAGGAAGAGGAGGAGGAGGAGGAGGGCGGTTTATAGTCCCATTTCTAAATATACAAAATGCCTGCTCCTTTGTTTCTCCAATCAAACACAGGGTCATGAGGAGGGAATAGTGTTATTTTTTTGCAGGGGAGGAGAGAAAAAGGCATAAAAAAAAAAACAATACTTGGTTTCCTCTCGGTGTGTTTTCAATGCGCCAAAATTACCTGGTGGAATGAACTTGTGGTTGTCACCCTCTGGTCGCTCGCTTCACTTGCATCTTTTAAGTAATCTACTAAAAAATGCCCCTGAAAGAAAAAAGCAGAAGGAACCTGTTAGGGCCTGGAAGAAGGTACACGGTGCTCGTAGTGGGGGGAGGTGGGAGCAAAAAGGGGGGGAGAGGGTTTGTTTTGTTTCTGTCTTTTCTGGAGAAAAATAGATAAACACAATTTGCAGTCTTATTCATATTCCCTCACAATCACAGTATCAAAAAGAGAGTCTATCCTGGAGACAGTCTGCGAGTTCTAATCAGTTTAATTTCATATAAAATATTTGTCTATGTTTCACTGAACATTCTTTTGCAGTCCATGGAGGGGGGCGGTGTTTCTGCACTCACATTGCCGACCTGAGAGTACACATCCTCCGGCGTCTGTGCCACTCCTGGGGGCGTCATCCGCTTTTCCTTCTGTCTCCTATTGCAAAACCAAACTCTCACCACCTCCTTCTCCAGCTGCAAGTTGTCCGCCAGGGAGGTGATCTCCTGGGCCGAGGGCTTGGGGCATTTGAGGAAGTGGCTCTCCAGAGCCCCCTTGACGCTCACCTCGATGGAGGTGCGCTTCTTTCGCTTCCTCCCCTGCGCCGCGATCTTGTCGATGCTGGTGGGGCTGCCGGTGGTGGAGTCGGCCTCCTCCAGCCACTTGTTTAACAAAGGCTTCAGCTTGCACATGTTCTTGAAGCTGAGCTGCAGAGCCTCGAACCTGCAGATGGTGGTCTGAGAGAAAACGTTCCCGTACAGGGTGCCCAGCGCCAAGCCCACGTCCGCCTGCGTGAAGCCCAGTTTGATCCTCCGCTGCTTGAACTGCTTGGCGAACTGCTCCAGGTCGTCCGAGGTCGGCGTGTCGTCGTCCGAGTGCGGGTCGTGGCTATTGACGCCGCCGTGGTGCTGGTGGTGCGGATGCTGGTGGTGATGGTGGTGGTGGTGGCTGCCGTGGTCCAGGTCCGGGGTGTCCCCCCTCACCAAGCCCGGGTGCACCAGGCTCTGGCTCCCAGGACTCAGCATCCCGTTCACAGTGAAGCCCCCCGGCTGGGAGTAGAGCAGCGACTGCTGCTGCTGCTGGCCCCCGGATATGGAGTTAATGTGCGCCGCAGTCGTGCTCCCCCAAGCCCCGGCGTGCGTCTGGTGTGGAGCTAAGTGGGGGGGCCTGTGGTGCAGCGCGGTGCCCGTGTGCAGATCGTCCCTGCCGGAGTTCTTCACGTCCTGCTGCTGCGGGCTGCCCGTCATCCCGACGGGGCTCGACGACCAGGGCGACCCGGCTTCAGCTGCAGCCACCGCGGCCGCTGCTGCCGCCGCGGCGGCGTGCGGGAGGGATGTCACCCACTGGTGGGCATGGCTCAGCATGTGTCCCCCGTTGCTCGCTGCCATCGCGTTTTGCATAAAGTCACTCTGTACCATCTTGACCGAGGGGTCTCCCCGGTAGCCCCCAGAGCCCGAGGTAACCGAAGCGCTGCCCGGCTGCATGCCACCGCCTCCCGAGTCAGAGTGGCCGATGGAGCCGGACGATAAGATGCTATTGCTGGGCAGATAAGGATTGGAAGCGGCGGTGGCCATTCCGTCAACCCTTATGAATATGTTTGTGGATAACCCCCCTCCCTTTCTACAGTCACTTCTTTCGAGCGGGTAAATTGTATCTCATGAATTATTCAAACTTTAAAAGTATGAGCAGCTTTTTGCCAGATACCATGGACGTGCGTAAAAAGACGCCAAAAAGCTTCGGGAGCGGCGACAGAAAACTGAATAAAATCCGCATGAATTTACCACATT
Organism: Platichthys flesus; assembly: GCF_949316205.1. Lineage (NCBI taxonomy): Eukaryota > Metazoa > Chordata > Actinopteri > Pleuronectiformes > Pleuronectidae > Platichthys > Platichthys flesus. Next base: position 1,709,489 of record NC_084966.1, on the reverse strand, counting down.
CGACTTCACACACGAGTAAAGATCCAGTTTCTCAGAAGCCCTTTGAAACCATGTGCAGTCCGCGCAGAAAGTTTCTCTCACGGAGGAAATTCAAATATTCAGCAGAGAAAAGCAGGAGTCGTCCCAAACAAACTTTTGGAGGAGGCGAGAAAACAAAAAGCCTCGCGAATTGTCCCCAATGTACAAAGTCCTGGTTTATGTCCCGGGTGGATGTGAGAATCATTAGCAGAGCGTCCTCTCCTCTTTTGTAATTCAGTCGCAGAGATTTCTCCCTCGCTTTATTCTTTTCTCTCTCTTCTTTTATAGCACTGGAGCCTCTCTCTTTGTTCTGTTTTGATGTGTATAAACCTGCCAAACCGCAAACTCCCGTTCAAGTACAGTCCAGCAGAGGAGCGCGCGGCACCGCTCGCGAACCTCTCCTCTCATTCGCTTGTTCTCTCCCTCCACCTCTCTCTCTCTATCTCTCTCTCTCCCCTGACAGGCCGTGTAGCCCCGCCCTCTCACTCCCCCCGCCGTCCTCACCCCCCCGCCCCCCCTTGCTCGACGACGCGCGGATGTTTACCCCGTGCGTCCCCGTTGATTGGTTAACCGGGGTGTGATTGGCAGCCCTCGCCAGCCTTGCTCCGGGCGCACGGTCCCTCCTTCCGGCTGTTCCGATTGGCTGCTTTTTAATTGCAGTCCAAACAAAACGGGGAAGACAAGTTGGTAGTAAACACTGGTGAGATACTGGGAGGCTGGGGGGGGGTAAATAAAGAGAGAGAGGTCGATACACGCTGACCTCGACTTTCGTGCGTAAAACCTCCAACATCATGTATTTTGTGCAGATACATGTTTTACGCACGAGTGCACATGTGTGACAGTGCGAGTTTGAACATGAAGGCGTCACACACACACGGATAAACTTTATTTAATGTGAGTAAAATGTATTTATCCTTCTGGTGACACGTATATGTGATGTTTTGGTAACAGTTATAACCTGATGTGTAATAGAATCAGGCTTCAGTGCCACGGTTATGGGTTCAATTCCCTCTGGGGCACTGGATGCTTCATCTCGTGTCTGAAACATGGAAACATTGAGTGATGAGATCTTCACTCTGCTCCTCTCAGTCAGAGCCGCTCGTCCACAGAGGAGCAGTGACCGCAGCGCCTCGGCTCCGCAGGAGTTAACGCACAAAGGTTGCGGGGACGCTTCCATACGGAAACGCCGCTCACAGGCAACCTCACTGAGGCACGTTGAAAGAGAAAGTGGCAACCAAAACAAGGGCAAATTGAGCAGTCCTGGGGGGTGTAGGGGGGAACGTCTGCCAAAGTGAAACAACAAGAGAAGAGAGATCGAGCCCTTAAAATGTGCAGCATCCCTCAAGATGACCACGCAGCCCTGGAGATGAATGGGCCCTTTGTTTGTGCGTGGGACCCCTGCGCCTCTGGACGCACCCATGGGTGGTAACAAGTGCCAGAGAGAGAGCTCCCGCTGCGCTGGTGGGGTTGGGGGGTGCTGGGGGGTGGGTGGGAGGGTTGTGGACCCACCTGGACGGGCCCTTACCCGGGTAGGCAGGTGACAGGATTAACGGTGTTTTGTTTACAGGTAAGAACTACGTGTGACGCGTTAAACCCATAAGCTCCAAAATCAGATGTTTTATTGCAGAAGGGATTTAAGGGAAAATATGAGTTAGCGGAGGAGTTGTGGACATGTGCCCCCCCTTCTTCCTCCTCCTCTTCTTCTCCTCGTCCCAGTAGATTTAATTTGGCCTGGGCTCAAAACCGAGGGAGCCTCGTGGATTTGTTTACATTGAATAGGCAGGCTGGGGGCCAGAGCCATGAGGCCCTCTATTCATTAATATACAGTGAGGATTCCTGTCTGAATTACTGCTGCTCCATCCACACGTCTCAGGCGGCCGGTGGAGACGTGACAGGCTCCACGCACCAGAGAACCCCCCCCCCAAAAAAATAAAGAATTAAACACACGTGTGATATACATGAAATAAAAGCTTCCAGAAAGGCTCCAGAAAGCAGCGAGCTGTGGGAGAACACTCTCCTCTCCGCTATGTGTTTATTATTTATCTGCTTATTATTTAAAAAAAGGTTCCCAAGTTCCCTGCTGGGGGAGTTCATCTATTCTGCATGCAGGGAAAAAAGAAAGAAGGAAAGAAAGAAAAGGGGGGAGAGGAGGGAAAAAAATCATCCCCAAGTATAACAAGAGACGAACAGTTAGTGCTGATTTTCATTTGCATAAATTTTCATATATTTTAGTGAAAATAATAGCGGGAGCCGAGGAGAGCTCCTGCTCAGTTGAGGCAGAGGAAAGAAAATCTTAGGGCGCACGGAGGCGCAGGAAAGGGAGATAACGGTTTACAGCCTCCACGCAGACACCGTGAAGACGGTTCTCTGCTCCCGGACTGAAGGTAAGTCAACAATCATCTGGACGCATTTCTCTCTTTTCTCTGCGCTCGGGGGAATTGTGAGGAGTTTATCGCCTTCTCGCGCATTTCTCCACCGGGGTTTGCGTTTTCCCTTCAAAGACAGATCGTGGCTTCACGTGAGGTTTCTGATTTCCTTCTGCTCCCGCATGCACCGATATTATCTATGTTAGTATTTAAAACACCCGGAATGCAAATTGCAGTTTCCTTTCCCTTTTCACCGAATGCGTAAAAATCAATACTCGCGGCGCTGCTCGCTTTTTACGCACCAGGATTCTTTCCCTTTTTTCTGCCTTTTTAAATAAATAGCAGGCAGATGGATAAGCTGCGCTGTTTTGTAGTGGATGTCCAGCGGAGAAAAGTGCAATCAATCACATTTTAAGCAGGGAGAGGATAGGGGGAGGATGATGAAGGGAGGGGGCGAGTGTGTGTGTGTGAGAGAGACCCCTCGGTTGAATCCTCCAGAGACAGCACCGCGTAGGCAAGTGCAATATGAAATGATTTCATAAGAATTGATGTAAAGTTTGTGTAAAGTTGTTCAGCTCTTCCACTGACAAGGTTTCTGAGGAGCCGGGATTCACTGCGCTCTGACCGGTTCCTTCTGTCTCTCTCTGGGTCTGGAGCTGCTCCAAGGAGCCGATGGAACAGGAGGAGGAGGAGGAGGAGGAGGGCGGTGTTAGGGAAACTTGTTTCAAAAAACGAGCAAACGCAAAAGGGATCCGGTCACAGGCAATTTAGGCGAGAAACTGCACGAAGAGGGGATGCGTAGAAACTGAAAAACGGCACATTTCGGGGTCTTCCTGCGTGGAAAGCCAGGTTTCAGGAGGTGGGTGATTTTTTTCTCACGGGTTAACTCCTCTCGCCGCATTGATGGGGAGCGCATAGCTGAGCCCGGCACTTGGTCGCCATGGAGAGCGCCATAAAAGAGGGAAACACTGGGCGCATTAAGCTGTATGTTTGTGCACTGGAGTCGAGATGAAAAGAGGCTCCACGTCCCGGGCCAGCAGCAGCACCGGAGCGGGGCGGTAACGCGTTACAGTAACGACAGTACTTCACGCAAAGGAACGGAAAGTAATAACAACTTGATTTGAAGTTATCGCGATGTTTTTAAAAACCAGAAACTCTCATGTTCTTGTGCGTAAAAAGTGAAATAACGCACGTGTCTCTCCACGTGGAGACGATCAGCAGGTTGTTGTTATTTATCGATAAGGGGAATAAAATGTTAGATGTTGGATCAGAACAGATTCGCGGGTCAAGCTGGAGGTGAAGAGTCATCAGAGAGAAATTAAAAACAACATCTGGGCCGCCAGGTGTCGCGCTCACTGCAAATGCTGCAGAAACTACACTCCAGAAAAACTACAGATCAAGCTAGACAAATATTAGAAATAAAAAACGATTCATCATAATTTAGTTTTTTTTTTAAATGTGCATTAATCTGCTGCTGAGTCCAGGATGTCCACATTCATTTGTTTTTACTTTCCCTATGAAAGCTTCTCACTGTGTTCAGCACTGTCACCTCTCACATGACACATGCCCTGGTTGTTCTTTTTACAGTGTATAAGTGCGTTCTACTGGTCACAGTTACGTGCATAATGGTGAAGTGGGATGAAGATACCAGCGGGTTAGTGGGGGAACGTGACTGAATGGGGACAGATATCCAGGGGCCTGTGCAGACAGAACAGTGTCACGCACCGAGGCTGCAACTTTAGCTCGTTAATAAATAGAGCAGCGATGATGTGCGATACTAATTCACGCTCCTGCAGAAAACACACACGTTTCCAAGGGGCTCAGACTACTTCCTGGTTCCTCCCTGATTTAAAAACACCTTAATTCAATCATGCAAAACGTTAAAGACAGTTTTATGACACACACACACACACATTTATTCTTCTTCTTCTTATTTCCCACACATGCTGCAGAGGGCCTCCTGTATTGATCAGCCAGTCGATGACAGCCCTCGTTGATATGCAAATAGCCAGTGATTTGTTCTGAAGCCAGGAGCCATCTGCAGGAGCCTATAAGCCATAAGTCTGAGCCAGCAGGTCTTTGTGGAAACATATGACTCCGAGAATGATCAGCGAGCGAGGGGCCGGGCAAATCCCCCCCCCAATGCAGCGTTGTTCTTCATCATCGTCATCATCGGAGCAGCACTGTGCGTTATTACGCGTCACGCACCCGTTCGGACGCGGATTGGTAGCAGGAGGCCATTTATTTATTCCTTTAGGAGCAGATTGTCTAATTCATCACGAGCTCGCGGAATATCACCTGATTTGTGTTTAAAGTTTTAGAGGAAAATATAAAAACATGATGGTTTCCCATCAGCGAGGAACAAACTAAAACACCGATAGGAACAAAAAAATAGAAAACCAATTTACGCGCCAAGTGAATCCATCACCGTGGCTCGTAACCCCCCCCCCCTCCTCCAGCTCTCATCACTTCGACTCCACTTTCTCCAGCCTCCATAAACTCCTGACAGCTGACACTCTTATTTACGTGGCACCTGAGCAGACCCAGGACCAGCCCGCCGCAGCCCCGCGCGCAATATTCAGATTAAATTGACGCAATTCCTGCCTCTTTTAATTACAGCCGCACTTTAACTCGCCCATAGCGCTGCGTGATTTATCCCCTCGCGCCCGGCTCCGGTCACTAATCCGCGACGACATACGCTGAGTGTGTGTCACGTCACCGGCCCCGTTGATTTAGAGCCGAGTCCGACTCCGGGCACTTAAATGATAATGTAGCTACTATAGCGTTAATTAAATGGGCCACACTGAATATCCAGCGTAAACCGCGCCTCCAATTTCAAACATGAATGGGATTTCTTTTTTCTCAGCCCATTCAAACGAGACTGAGGCACTTTATTAATATTCTATTAATACAGCTGTACACCTCTTATTGAACAGTGTGTGTGTGTGTGTGTGTGAATGGGCTCACGTGCAGGTAGAGAGGAGACGTGTAGTGTCGTCACTGCACCGTGACTCATGGCTCAGACACAGACGTATCGATTTGCTATTGGAAATCAATCAGGACGTCATAATTTGGCCCAAAGGTGGAGGAATAAATGTTGCACGCGTTGTGCGAGTCATTTCCTCCTCGTGTGTGTTTCGGCCTCAATTTAATTGACTCAAGAAGATTTTTTTTTTTTAACCAATTAAGTTGGAAATAGGGCAAAAAAAAGTGATTTAATTAGAGGAAATTAATTGTGTTTTTATTTGTGGACCCAGAACGAGCAACAGATTAAAAGCTGCAGTCGAGTTATCTTCAGTATACAAGTGAAACAAATAAGAGTCCAGTGGGATTTTAATTTGAAAAATAAATGTCAAAAGTTGTGAGTTTATTTTTATCGTTGGGTGTGAAAACGTAAATAAGGAGGAAAAGATTTGTCTGTGAGGCCTGATGGTGTATAGGCACACACACACACACACACACACACACACACACACACACACACATACACACACATACACACACTCACTCACACACACACACACACACACACACACTAGAGAGAGAGGGAGGGGAGGTGAGTGACGGTGACAGATCGGTAAAGATAGGATGAAGTGCAGCTTCCTGAATGAAAGGGTGGAGGAAGAGAGGGAGAGAGAGGATAAGGTGTGTGTGTGTGTGTGTGTGTGTGTGTGAGTGAGTGTGTGCTTTGTGTGTCAGTCGTCAGCTTCATCCTACCCCCCACCCTCATCCCTCCATCCCCCCCACCCCCTCGCTGGGTGTTGGTTCCCTCGTAGTGTTGTAGTTGCAACATCCCTTCTTCTCTCTCTCTCTCTCTCTCTCTCTCTCTCTCTCTCTCTCTCTCTCTCACGTAGAACACATCAGCATGGACACACATGCCTGAACAGCCCCCCCCCCCCAACCCACCTCCACCAGCAGCAGCATCAAAACAAACCAGTGTTATTGTGTATGCAAATCAGCAGACGGACACACTGGTATTTTTCTATTCTATTACACTGCATCACACATGCTAATCAAGAATGATAGTGTTATGAAGCAGCGTAATTAATAAATAAACTAAATCCGCCGGAAATCAAATCTATAGAAGTGAGCAGCCGTCTCTCCATAGTCGCCGCTTTTTGTTTTTGTTTGTTAAACAGTGGCGTTCCCTGAGGATACAGGGGGGGGGGGGGGTTGTGTGGCACCTCCCTGCCCAGGATTACATTAATCAAAGTATTTATTTCCCTCGGGGAGCCGGGCGCAAATCACTCCAAATCCCAGTAAAATTGGATAACAGAAGAACGGGCGCACCTAGGGTAACCCTCCCCTGCACCTCTTTTTTTTATGTAGCTCATTTCACCAACTTAATGGATCGAGTTGTGTCTAACTTTGTGAAACACAGTCTGTGGAAGAGCGGGGGGGGGGGGGGGGGGGGGGGGGGGTCCACAAAGCTGGAGGTATTGAGGCCTTTGAGAAGACAAACAACATAATTGGATGGAAGCAGGAGCTCAGGTAGAGAAACAACGCGGCGCTAACCACATCTCCGCTGGCAGGGACTCTGGATTTAAAGCCGTACAAATACCAGCTCCTCTGATTCCCTGTCTGGGTCCGAGGCAGCCACCCAGATCCCCCCCCCCCCCCCCCGGCCGACTCCTGTATCCATCGCAAAGCCACGCAAAGTCGAGGAAACAACCAAACCAACGACTCCAGGCCTCAGCTGTGTTCGCTCAGTAATTACGTTCGATGTTTGGCTAATAAATCTGAGAATGTTTACAGCCAAGTCGCCGCTGATAAGGCAATAAATACAGCTTCAATACGCTGCCTATTACAGGTAATGCAAATACAGTAATAGGGCTGTAATTTCTCCTCATGTGCTGCTGTGGCGCCGCCGCCGTCTTTGATATTCATGAGGGAAACGTGAAGGAAACGTCGTCTCCTCCTCTTTATGGGCAAATCCCACCCGGCCGCCTCCGTCCCACTCAGGGAGGAATGATGACCTCGCTGCCGCCGCCTCACACCGGCTCCGAGACGCACACACAGTCACATGTTTGAACGCACACACACTGCTGCTGCCATGTTGGAGCTGAGAGGTAGACCAGAGCCAGGCAGTGTGTGTGTCTGTGTGTGTTGTACTTGTAGAGGCATGTGACGTTTGAGTCTGAGTGTGTTACGTAGGTAATGTTTGCACAGAGATAATGTCATACACGCGTGTGGGGGTGCAGGTGTGACGTTCACGAAGAGACAGAGTGCTGCCATGATGAACCGACGTCCATCTGATGAACCATGATGCAAACGAGCAGGAACCCTGGAAGCTATAATGGGACCAGTGCAGCTTGAACAGGGAGTGTAAAGTGAACTGGGAGCTGTAAACTGTACAATCAGGGCTTACAAGGATGTGGATGAAAACCTGAAGTATATTTTACAGTTTTCAGGGTTTATTTTACTGCTACACTCTTAATAAACCTAGATCAGATTTAACACCTTTAACACTTTTCATCACTGGAAGCCATCTTTCTTTTATTCCTGAGCTCTGGACTGATCGTTCTCTTCATTCCTGATTTATATTCATCCACATTCTCCATGAAAATCATCTCTACAGATCATATAAACCTTCAAACTACAAAGTGGATGTAAGAACCTGTCAAACTCATCTTTAAAAGCCCCCCCTGGGCCCCCGAGGGCCCTCAGGCCACACGCTCACACCCCTGTGTTACGTAATGCACGTATTCTATTGAGTTACGTCTGATTCACACACACATAAACAAGATGGCTGAGCTCCGGGTTCACGGCGTGTAGGATAATGATGAGGGTCTGGAGTTCAGAGCGTGTGTGGTCACGTCCCACGGAAGTCTTGATTCATGCGGGCATTAACCACGCTGGACGCTTATGGCACCTCTCGCCGTTGCTGTGCAGTCAGAGCCATTTGTTAGGAAATGGGTTTACATACATCTTGTAGATGACTCGCCCCCCCCCCCCCTCCGTTGGCTTACAGCTCGTACACACACACACACACAGACACACACAGAAACCCAACGATTGGATGAAGTACAAACATTCGGCTACATAAGCAGCAGCGGGGGGGTGTTAAGGTGATGTAACGCTTCCTCTGTGCTGGAGGTATTCAGATGGGGGGGGGTTCCTCTGTTATTTACATTATCAGATTTATCTCTTTTCATTCAGTTTCTCAGTTCCGTTCAAACTGGGATACAAACGACTGTAAACTGGTTTAGAAAACTGTGTACGTTCACATGTTGAAATTAAAAACAACCTTAGATCCTGATGTTAGAGCTGATGCTGATTTAAAGTTTTTATTTCTTATTATTCCTGAAAGCAAACGCCCTTACAAAACAGTATTGTCTCACTCAGCGTCTGATGCTCAATTGAACACAAGACATTTCTGTATTGAGTTTTTTCTTCTCACTGGTTTTCGAGGTCACATTCACCAACATGTGGTCAACACCCCCCCCCCCCCCCCCCCTCAGCTGAGTCTGTGACCGTTAACGTTTAGTTTTAATATCTTTTATTAAGTAAGTTTAGAAATGAGATTTTCTGCCGTCTTTAAGGTTTTTACACATAAGTCCTGTAAATTAAGGTGAATTTATTATACAGGAGAAATATATATATATATAATTCAGCAAATCAGAGGCTATAACATTGTTTTGCTGAATTATCTTTGCACACTCAGCCTTTTCCTATCGAGCAGCTGGAAGAACTGAGCCTATTAACAACTATTAACTCTTTAAATTCTATTAAACAATGATTATCGGACACTAAACATGTGGAGCAGGAGCCATGTTGTTGTTTTACTACTAATCTCACGACATATTGTTTGTATGTCGTGAGATTAGAAGTAAGTATTTTTACTTTTATGGCTTTGTGCATCTTTGTTTTAATATAAAACGAGCTTCCATGGTTAAGTCTGGCACATTTACATTTTGTTAAATATGTATGTTTGTAAATGTGCATTTTCCCTGGTTTGCTATGAGCTGGTTAAAGACTCATCCACCAATTAACCAGCTCTCACGTTAAATCATAAATCATGTTTTTCTTTTAATCTGCTGCAGCTCCTCACACGAGTCGTTAAAAAATCTATTCATGACCTTTTCACTCCTCAACTTAGTCTGAAGCAGAAACACCTGACGTGATCCTGGAAGTGTGAAAGCCTCCATAGTCGTACGATTATTATATCCACACACAGACAGACACACACACAGACACACACTCTGCCTCAGCTGCCAGCTCCTCCCTCCCTCCCTCCCTCCTCACCCAGGCCTGGTGTGAGCGCTGAAGCCAGCAGCATCACAAAAGCGTCTTTGAGGGGGGATCGCCCGCTGCCCCTCGACCCCTCCGAGCTCACACCCCGTGCACATTACTCACCAGCGAGGCCCGAGTGAGGAAGTATGTCCCAGCGAGGGAGGGAAGGAAGCAAGGAGGGAGGGAGGACGACTCGCTCTCTTATCCCACTAACCTCTCTCCTCTGCTTTGTGTTTCCTCACTTTGAAAGGGAATCGTTAGCTCGTTCAAACCACGAGAATGAACGCAGCGCAGAGAAGAGCACAATAGAACTTTGTTGCTCGGCCATGTTGGAGAATTGACTCAGCATGGACTGTCAAGTGAAATATCCCTCTCAGCTCTTGGCAGGTCGTCATTCCAGGAAGTGAGTGACTGAACATGTGCACTGAATATGTGCGTTTACTTTAAACTAACAGGGTTTGTTTCTCGGAGGATTCAGGGTTTTTCTGTCTGGGTATAAATACTTGAGAGTATTTCTCACGCTGCCTGTGAAGACGTGTCACATGACTCTGACTCTGCAGTGCAACATATGGCTCCGTGCTCACTGGTATTAATTCACGTTGTCTCAAACAGCAGCGGCGCTCGTGTGGACGTCTCCATTGTCAGGAGAAAAGACGGAGAGCTGGTGTTCTGTTCCCACAACCTCCAAATCGAGGTCTTCCACAGGGACGCCTCCTTTGTGCGAGTGAACTTGAGATAATGCAGGGTGTCATGTAAAATGAAATTACATGCAGCACGTCGTTCTCTCCTCCGCACAGCGCCGCGCGGCTTGTTGTTCTCAGACCGTAACCTTCATATTGTAGGTGTGAGACGAAAGCTTAGCAAAGCATGGCCAATCCTCAGCGGTTACGCCTGCGGCTGGGGGGGTGGGGGATGGGGGGGGGGAGAGAGAGAGCGTGTTTTAAAATTCTGTGTTTGTCGTGGACCTTTTCGGATTAGTGGTCCACAAACACAAATCCCCCCCGACAATGACTCGCACACGTCTCCATGCATTGTCAGTGTCTGTCACAGAAACTCCAGTTTAGCCCACATTCAGCCGACCTGTGTGTTCTCCTGCAGCCGAGACGCAGAACCTCTCCTGTTACATCACAACGTTCTCCCAGGAACCTGGTTGCAGATAAGATGAACCCACAGGACCCGGAGCCGCAGATCCTCAGATCCACCGGCTCATGTTTAAAAGTCTCTTTGCAGCTGAATTACGCTTCGGTGCAGATTTGTTCAAGGCTCAGATTTGAGTTTTTACACAATTTAAGTCAGTAATCTTTATTTAGACTCTGATTCCTGAATGCTGGTCTCATGTTTACTCACTTTTTGTTACAATAAACCAGATTCAATATAACTAAACTAATGCCGGTGGCCATTTTGGCTCAAACTAATATTTGAATTCGTATTTATCCGTCTTTCGGAGATCTGTTTTTGTCCTTTTACACATTTCCTTGTTGAGTTTCTTTGCCGTATTTGTTCTATGTCTCATTAACGTCACTACTGATGCCACCAGTTCTTCTTCTTCTGCTTCTTCTTCTTCTTCTTCTGCTGCTGCTTTCTCCAAACAAACTAACATCACATCATGTTCCCCTGGTCAAAAGTTGCCGGACACAGAGCGAGTCTGGACCGAGCAAATGGAAAAGCTTTTCATGAACTTACTACGAAAAGGCCGCAAAATACAGGCAGCTGGACTCAGACCCAATGTTAGAGTGAGAAGCTTCTAATATATATAATATAATATAAAAGGTAAATGGCTTCAATCAGAGTTATTTGATCTTTTATTACATGTTGTAATATCTCTAAAATGGCAAACCTAGGCAGCACATTTCCTTGACTTGGTTTAAGAAGTAGGATCAGTTTCTCAAACCTGAAAACCACACTGAGATAATCTCTAAAACTCAAAGTCAATATGTGGTTTTTACCGGACGGTTTGTGATGCACGGTCGATGTAGAAATGATTTTAGTTCATTTCACAGCGGACAGGAAACAAAGAGTCGCTCAGAAACAAATTCAATCTGCTAAAAATCACAGAAACTCCTGCTGAGTCACAGAAAAACCAACATGACAGAACAAAATCAAACTCATCCGACGCATCCTGGAAACTGGGAGGTTGAAACCAGTAAAATCTACAATTTAATCCTCCTCTGTCACTGAGTTACTTTCCTCATATACGCAAATTCACCATGCAACACAAGTTCAATTCTAATGGTCGTCTCTGTTTTTCCTTTGGTCCTCCAGTGACACCCCTGCTTCTCCCAATCCTCCCATTGATGCACAACCTCTGGAGGTAAGGGCCATACTGTGAGTATGTGTTTGTCTGTGTGTCTGTGAGTGTGTGTGTGTGTCTGTGTGTGTGTGTGTGTGTGCGTACTGTGTCTCTTCCCCAGTAAAGGCGGACACGCCGTCTCCCCAGCTTCCGTTTTCCTCTGCACGCCCGCTGCTGGAGTATTCACGCTTCAGGCTGTTTTCTTTGAGAGAGAGCGAGAGGGAGAGAGAGGGAAAGGGAGAGAGAGAGAGAGGTAGAGGGAGAGTGAGACGGAGTATACAAATATGCAAATGCTATTGTTAAAGCGCACAACGAAGGGGGGAGGAGGAGGAGGAAGGGGGGGGTGCTCTTTTTACACCCGACGTTGCCACCGTTTCTGCTACCGCCTCCATCCATCCATCCACTGCAGAGACAGAGAGAGAGAGAGAGACTGAGACAGAGAGAGAGAGTCTCAGGTCGGACTGAGGTGGGCGAGCGACACACAAGGATATTAGTAAAAGGCTGAAAGGCCAAGTTCTGCTCCTCCACTGGACCTGATGGTGGAAACACTCCCATCCCACGAGCTGCAGGGAGCAAAGGGCGAGCAAGGCCCCTCACTCACATCAATGAAGTTGAGTTGAATCAAACAAAAATCAACATAAAGCGTCCCAAAATAATAGAGAAACAAATTCTAGATCTGCACCAAAATGAGCACTACATGAAATCATAACGTGGTTGGTAGTATTTAAATGTATTAATTTAAAGTAGAGCAAACAGAAAGATGGACAATCACACACACACACACACACACACTGAGTGAGAGAGCGAGTGTGTGGAAGCCCATCTGTAAAGCCCTCACGCTCGCAGGAAGACTTTCTGAAGTGATTATGAAGACAGTTCAGATCAAAGTGTGAGTGCGAGCGCCAAATATGAGGCCGGGTAATCACACTGGAGCCCCCCCCCCCCGTACACGGTGGCACTGGTCCCCCCAGCTGCTTTGCAAATGTAATATGACACTTACGGATAAACAGATTATCAGGGAGCGGGGGGGGCAGGCGAAGGGACCTAGGAGGAGGAAGAGGAGGAGGAGGAGGAGGAGAAGAAGAAGGAGAAAGTGACTGTGTTGGAGTTGCAGGAAGCGGAGGAGGAGAAGTGGTTTGTTTAATGAACTCTGGGGACGGCCAGTGTCAGAGAAATGATGATTAATTCCGCGGCGCTGATTCAGGTCTAAATGATATAATTTGGGAATATTAGCGGCAGCATGAGATGATGAGGCAGGATTCCTCCTGGTGGTTTTATAGACTCCGGGCTCCGGAGACTCTCTCTCTCTCTCTCTCTCTCTCTCGCTCCTTTTCTCTTTCCCTTCACTAGTTATTATAGATTAATCCATAATCCTCAACACCTAAAGCATTTTTGTCAGCGGAGCTCAGGGATAGAGGCGGTAGATTTTTTTTCTTCTTCCTCCGAGTAGATATCTGCTCGTGCTGATTCCCCCTCAGCGTGATGTCACATTGTCACGTCTCACAGAGGAGACGCTCGGCTGCTGGAGGTTCTCTGGCAGAGCCGAGGTGGGACTTAGCCTTTTTATGTAACCGCACCGTTTCTACACGGTGTAGGTTATTTAAAAATAAAAACCTGGTGGATTGTAAAATGTGGATGTGGTGTTCAGGGATGTGAGGGTGTAATGTGGGGACATGAATGGATCAGGAACCAGGACACTTTGTGACCGTTTATGAAATATGTTCAATCCCCTAATAAAATGTCTGAGTGAGTCCATGTGGTTTCTAACGTGTGACGGACGTAAATACAAATATCTCAGGATGAAGAAGAGGAGCCACACACGAAGAAGACGAAGATATGCTAACCTTTGGCCATAAGGGTCGATGCTCTGGAAACAAAATCATTTTCCTGCTTTCAATACTTCAAGTACTTTTACTTTTACTTGAGTAAAGTTTTGTCCTGTTGTTTTTTTTGTTTTTTATTTGCACAAATTGCACTATTGTTGTTTTATTTTCTCTTCAGCTGTTCTTATATATATTTGATATATATACTTCATTTTCTATTTTAAATTTTGATCTTCTATTTTATTCTATTTTCGACTATTTCTATTTTATTTTTTAGGTTGTAATTACTTCAGCATTGCTGGAAGAGAGCCTGTGACTCAAGCATTTCACTGCCAGTGACTGCTTAATGTTATTGTTGTGCATTCGATAATACAAATCTTGAATCTTTTACACCCACCTTTTATCTACTGTTTTCTCTGTTTGTCTCTAAAGAGTATTATAGGATTTTTGAACTTGTTTCAACACAAATAAACGACTGGATGTTCTGTAAAGTGTTTTTCTTTCCTCTTGAGAAGCTGACGTTGTGGAGGTACAGGGGTTTTCTTGACAGTGTTGGAGTCTTTAAAGAAAAGACAATGACCTGACTGTAAATCACCTCAGTTAAATTCATTAAAAAGTGTTTGTGTGCATGATCCACTGTCGTATTTCAATGTAATCGACTTCACAATAAAACCAGATCAGCAGAATCTTTGCTCTCCGTCTCTTCTGTCCTCTGAATGTCTCCGGATGAGTCTTCACGTTCAAAAACAAAATGTCCTCTAATCGTTAGAGTGCTCCTGAAGTGCCTCACTCAGAGTCACCGAACGTCCATGTGTCCAGTCAGAAGAGTGTGTGTGTGTGTTTGTGTGTGTGTGTGTGTTCTGAACGACCCTCGTGTCGGGACAAACGTCCCTTTGAGGGCGCTCGGACAGATGGACGGACGGGGCGACTCAGCGACAGACACAGAGGACTGAGGCTCCAGTGTAGCCGCCGCCACGTGGCCTGAATCCTCTTTTATATCCACGACTCGTCCATTTCCTGCGCCCCCCCCCGACACGGAACCGTGATGCGGCTCGACCAGGAGGAGACTGACGGGTTCCAGGAGCGGATCTGGCGTTTGGAGGCGCCACCGGCGGCGAGGTCGGGTCATCTCCCAAACTGCTCCCGGCCTTTTCTGCATGTGTGAATTATTTTTAGTTTGGTTTGTTTCCAAAAAAGAAATCAAGAAAAGCCCAAAACTGACAAGAGCACAGAGACGCAGGAACACAGAGGGTGAGGTTGAGAGAGAGAAACCCCACGGAGCCGATAAAAATATCTCACCCCGAAAGAGGAAGAGGGAAACAAACAGAGGCTCAGGTGAGAAACAGAAGGGAACCAGAAACTGACGAAGAGTTGTTTGTGCATGGAAAACAAACTAGAAGACAATGTTGATTACTCCAAAATCTACTTTCACTCACATTGGACATCTTCAAATTCAAACTTTTCAATAAATACATGAAGACGTAGCTCCTCCTCCTCCTCTTCCTTCTCCTCCTTCTCCTCCTTCTCCTCCTCCTCCTCCTCCTCCTCCTCCAGAATGGGTAAAAGCTGCTGTAACCGATGAATCAATGATATTCTATCAGTGTGTGTGAAAGCCTCACGACTACACACAGCTCAACCTCCCTCTCCAGCTCCATGTGTCAACAAGACACGTCAATTTGATTGGTCAGTGCCGAGGCCAGACGGCTATTGATTGGCCGGTCATTAGGAGAGTGCGGCCCGGCGGGAGTATCGGCCCTGACGCCGTTAACTCCTCGGCGTCGACCGCTCTGTAACGAGCGGCCATCAAGCGAGCGGGCCCCGGCCATTGACCCGGCGGCTCGCTGCAATCCCTCCCTGCCAGACTCAAGTGTGAGTAAAGGGCGGCGGCGTGCGGCGCCATCGATCCCGGGATGAGACTCCGGGGTCGCTCGGGGGGGGAGTGTATCGGAGACGAGTGTACGATCGGTCGGAGAGCGATTCTGTAGCTCAGAGGGAGGAAGTCGGGTCCAGGGAGGAAATCGTCCTCACAGGGAAACATGTAGCTCATTACATTAATGTGTGTTTTTATTTAACATCTGTTTCCACATTATTATCTTGATTGTTTGGAATCTGTGAAGGTGAAATTAAATAATATGAGTGGGCTGATGTTAACCAAAGTCAGCGTTGTCTTCATATTACTATAATTATCTATATTAAATCAGCTTCTGTGAATTTCTCTGTTTGTTTTATTCTTCTGTGGTAATGTGAGGTTTGGCAAAATCCTTATTATTATTATCTTGTGTTTAAGTATTAATCTTTGACTTTAAACGTGTTTCTGTCTCTGTGGACGATGTTTTTTTATTTCATCAAATGAAATCTATCACACGTATATTTATTATCATCTTTTGTCAAGGCCTTCTGAGGATGAGCATTTTATTTTGAAATTAGGACGCAAATCTCTTCCTATGAGTCCACAAATCCCAGAGTGACGTCACTGTGACCTCTGATCCGTGACCTCTGACCCGTGACCTCCGACCTCAGCTTCAGCTCAGCGCCTCGAAGCCGCTGGTCTCAGGTATTTGACCGTTTGGCCGATCGGACGTCTTCAGAGCGAGAGCTGGCAGAGGCACAAGTCAACAGGAGCGGATTGGTTCAGCTAGGCCACGCCTTCTGTGCTGCCTGAACATAAATCTGTGTGTGTGTGTGTGTGTGTGTCAGTGTGTGTGTGGAAGATGTGTGTGTTCCTGTGACAGCTCCAGTTTTTACAGTTACTCTCTGAAGTATCTGTATTTACCAGATTACTGTAAAAAGACAAATATCTGCACGTTGGTTTATTCGTAAAGTTAACGCCCGTAAAACTCGTCTTTTATTAAAATAGAGTCGGGCGAGTCGGGCGAGTGACGGCCGATCACAAAGTGAGCCGTCGTCGGAGCTCAGCAAATCATTCGTGACATTCGGGGGAAGTGAGGGACGAAAATAGCAAAATAACAACCACACGATGAAGAAGACAGCCTGGTGTGTGTGTGAGTGTGTGTGAGTGTGTGTGAGTCAGTGAGTTTGTGTGTGTGTGTGTGAGTGCAGTGAGTGTGTGTCAGTTTGAGTGTGTGAGGGAGAGAGTGGCGGGCTGTGATCAGAAAGTGAATGAGCCATTTCACCGGCTGCTCTCTCTCTCTCTCTCTCCCTCTCTCTCCCTCCCTCTCTCCCTCCCTCTCTCTCTCTCCCTCTCTCCCCCCTCTCTCTCTCTCTCTCTCTCTCTCTCTCAGAGGGGAAGCCCGGGCTGTGGACGGCGGTGGAAATGAGCTCGGCCATGCAGTAAGTGTGGCGACCTTGTGGCCAACCCCTCGCTGTTTCCACCGCTCTCACCACTAAATGATGCCTACTGTATCCTGCCCAGGAGGAGGAGGAGGAGGAGGAGGAGGAGGAGGAGGAGGAGGAGGAGGAGGAGGGAGCCCAGTTTTCTCTCATCAGCCAATCTGGAGTTGAAACTGTTCACTTGTGGAAGTGTTGCTTTGTGCCACTAGATTGAACTTGTAGAGACGATATCCACACACAATTAAAGATCCATTAAAAGACCCGGAAACTGTCAACACACACAAATTGAATGTCCTGCCAATAACAAGGAATTTATTATTAGTATTTATTATTTTACATCATATTTAATTAAACTCTTAATGGGTAATAACATGTTTTTCTAATGTAGATCTTTGCCTCTGTTTTCCTCAAGGATCTCCTGGTTCTCTTCAGTTTAGTTTAAATTATTTTGTGTTTATTTTGGCGACCTCGCATTTTCTTTACAAACAATAATGTCAACTGTAAATATGAAGATGTTTATCGTGTCACAGATTATTGCTATTGTTGTGTTGTTTCTACAAATAAAGTTGTGTGGATTTAAATCATCTAATCTTGTATCAGTTTGTAATAAATAGAAAATAATACATTTATAAAATATCACAAAGTTTATTGTCTTTTTATTATTAGAACATTAGTTATATTTTAATTAAATCAATTTCTAAATACTTAGTTCAACACTCCTCACTGATGTAAATGTCTTTTTTAGAAAATGTCACTTTGAAAACATGGAACATGGCTACTGATGAATAACTGGCAATATTTTCTACA
This sequence comes from Platichthys flesus, assembly GCF_949316205.1. Lineage (NCBI taxonomy): Eukaryota > Metazoa > Chordata > Actinopteri > Pleuronectiformes > Pleuronectidae > Platichthys > Platichthys flesus. The sequence continues at coordinate 1,691,661 of NC_084966.1, read as the reverse complement.
TTAAAAACTCAGACTGTTGGTTACAGACAACATGTTATGAGTAAATCTGAATCAGCCTCTTTCCCAACTGTCAACTTTCTACTCAAAACTGCGTGAGAGGAGGAGGCCTTAGAGGAGAGGGAGGGAGGAGAAGTGGAGGCCATGGATGATAAAGAGAGAGAGAGAGAGAGAGAGAGAGAGAGAGAGAGAGAGAGAGAGAGGAAGAGACACACCTGTGGAAAGAGCGAGCGAGCAAACATCCAGCTCTCAGCTCTGCTCTCCTCCTCACAGGGGAGCCAGCCGGGCAGATTGCATGTGAAACAGAAGCTTTGATGGTTGCAGGTAGCAGCTTTTTCACCCCCCCCCCCCCCCCCCCATCAACCACCACCTCCTCGCTGCGCCTCCATCTCGCACCCCCCCCCCCCCCCAGTTCCTCTCTGCGGAGCTACAGTGCGAACCAGAGCCGCCCTTCAGCAGGCACAGGTGGTATCGCTCACTCCAATTTAGCTCAAACCCCCCGACTTGAAATAGCTCTGCTGTCATAGGCAATCTGCGGCGAGAGATGGACCGCTGACTCCCCCCCCCCCTCACAAACATACCTCCTCCACCTTGCCCCCCCCCCACCAACCACCACCCAGCTCGTCCCATCATGCACATCTTCTAGCCAGAGGTCAGAGGAGCCGGCAGTTTATTTATCACAGGATGGGGCAGCCCGCCTTATGGGGGGGTCCGGTCTGTTATTACCCGTCCTGGTGTCCCCTGGAGGGGGGGGGGGAAACAAACCACTATATCATATCTGGAGATAATAATGCTGGAGACCCTTCAGGTGGGGTATCGGACACAATGAGGTGTTCATGACACACAGGAGAGTCACCGGAGGTTGTTTTGGCAAACGTTGGACTCTGTCATCACATAAACATTGAGACTTGTGACTGTCGGACACACTCTGTGTTTGTTTCTGCTCTGAAACACGAGAAGCTGAATATTTGGACCAGTTTCTTCTTCTTCTTCCAAAGTTCACAGCGGCTGCGTCAAGGTGTTTTTTTCTAAATCGGGTTCCTAGAAAGAATCAGCACGACGGGAGACACGGCTGTGTTCCTACTTTACAAAAAGGGTTCTATAAAAAAGAGATAGCCGAGAAAAGCTTGTGTGTGTGTGTGTGTGTTTGTGTGTGTTGTCGGCTTTGTTGGAAAAAAGAGTGTGATTGCAGGGCCCTGAAAATAAACCTCAAACGTTCTGAACCCAGAAGAGGTGAGGAAAACGGATTTTGGTTCAGAGACGAAGGAAACGCAGATCCAATGTTACGTGAAGGCTCTTCCTCTCTCATCCTCGTCATCTGTCTCCCTCACTTGTTTCTCTCCGTCTCACACACACACACACACACACAAACACCTACACACCCATCTGTGGTATAATTGCCTTAAGTGCAGATGCTCTCTTCAGAGGTGCATTAACTGGTAATGCCTGTTTCTGAGGATCCCTGGGTGCCTGATATCCAGACACAGAGAGCACCCAGCAGTGTCGCACAGCTCACAAACAGCAAGGGATTTACACACACACACACACACACATACACACAAAGCAACAAAAACAGGAAGCACACGATTAGAATGAGCTCTGAGAGACTGAAAGCGTTTCTTCTTCGACAGCGTGCGTTTAAAGCCTTGTTGTTTTCGCCCGCAGCTACAGCCAGCTCAGATGATGTTGAGTTCCTCACAGAGGGTGAACCAGGCGGCTGTGGCTGCATGTTAATGTCGACTACAAATATCTGAAGAGGGGGGGGGGGGACATGCAAGCTCACTCCCAACATGTTGGGTTTAACGTCAGCTTTGGTTAAATCAGCTATTTCTTTTTGTTTTCAGAAACCAGGAACCAGGGAGCGTTTCTTTAGTAGCCACACAAACAAGAAGCAACATTTAATTTCATAATCTATGCATCCTGGGACACATTGGTCCAAGAAGGATCCACCCGTTAATGTTTATCTGCCACACAACCAGTGCACGGCTCTGAATAAGAAAGACAGATCTCCTAATGCTGTGAATTGCCTCGTGCACGCCCTCAGCCTCACACCATCGTTTGGTGAACGAACATCAGATCAACTCAATGGATTCACACGAGTGTCGATTCCGACCAGATTTTCTCCTCTTGGCCACAACACACCCGTTCAAATAGAAATACTCATCATCCCTCTGTGCCCCCGAGCTCCATCAGGTCAATACTCTTTAATGTGCGGGAACCACCGTCTGACTGGGCCTTTAATTAAAGAAGTGGCCGGCCACTGAGTCGTCCATCAGAGGCGTCAGAGAAGAGAGAGCGGGTAGAAGAGAGCAGCCGCTTTCATCCCCTGGCTTCAAACACTCTGCTGAAAATGGAGTTTTAGCCACTCCGGCGCTAACGTGGTGGACGCCTCGCACCCCGCAGCGTCAGCAGGGAGCCTGCTCTAAAGCACCGCACACACACACACAGTGACACAAAGAAGGGAAGACACACAAACGCACACACCCTCCACACTCACATTAGGGAGGAGGAACTAAGTCGTCAGTGTGGAAGCTGCTGGACTCGTTTCATGTGACGGCTCTTTATGGACACATGAACCACAGCATCACAATGTGTGTGTCTGTGTGTGTGTGTAGTTAACTCTGGAGTGCTCTGAGTCATGGTTCCACACTGACAACGCTCCTACCTGTCTCTTAACAGGATGACGCTGTGTGTGTGTGTGTGTGTGTCTGTGTGTGTGTGTGTGTCTGGGCGCCACAGAGGACACCTACGTAAACTCTCAGCTGTACCAAGGTGACAAATGAAATAGCGGCGGAGCAAGTGAGTTGAAGATAAATGGCACAACCCTGGCGTGGAGCAATTAAACCTCTCTATGCCCACATTATTCACTTCCTCCTCCTCCCTGCTCCTCCCTGCTCCTCCCCTCTCCTCTCTCCAGGGGGTCCCAGCCTCACTTTGTTTGTTTTAATTATTTTTCCGTATGCAAATGTGCCGTAGCTTCATAATTGCTGCATGAGCTCCCTGTCTGTGATTTGGAGAATTGAGTCTGGGATTTCAGAGACGGGGGGAAAGTTTATTTTAGGAAGGGGGGGGGGGGGAGAAGAAGGAAAGAAGGAGCTTTGTTTATCGATTCTCGGGGAGCCATCTTCGGAGGAGTCATCAGCTCGTAGCGGTGAGGTAATCAATCGCTCATGTACATTGCACCACCTCCCCCTCTCCCCATGTACGAGCAGCGTGAGAAGTGTTAATGCTACCTCGCGACATCAATCACACACTGAGAGACGGGAGGGGAGGTGGCAGGAAGCAGAGGAAGGCGAGAGGAAGGAGGGATGGGGAGGCAGAGGGAGAGAAGCACGGGCGGAGCGAGGGGAGAGGAAGAAAGGAACATGTCAGAGGAATTAAACATCGAAGAGAAGAGACAGAGAGAGAAGCTGATATTTGGTTTCTGACTCAAACTAAACAGGTTTTTTAGAAAAAGAAAGAAAGTGACTGGATGAGGAAATGAAGAAGCTAATCAACCAATTAACTGAGATAGTAATTAACTGACTAATAACTATAATAAACAAGTGGTTAAGGCTGATTTATGATCTTTAAAAAAGGTCAACTGATGTTTTTCTGGAGGTCGAAACCTGGAGCTGACAAAACTTTTACACTTTGGAGACACGGTGCATGAGAAGAATCTTCAGTTTCCTGAGCGAATGAACCACGAGGATCATGGGAAATGGGGTTTTTAAATGAACCAAGACTTGCACTAATAACACATCCAGTGTAAAACAGAGGCAACTAATCATCTTGACTGTTTCCTCGTCCGTTCGAGATAACTATCTCAAGATAAAATCGTTATTTAGACGACGACACATTCTACTTTAAATAGAAAAATAAACACTACACCAGGACGACCCAAACTTAACCAACTTAAAAATACAATATTGCATATTTGAATGAGGAAATTGAAATATTGAGACGACCAGCGGAGACAGAGAGTGAAGCAAGTAAGACAAACAAATCCCAAAACCCACGTTATGAAGCTGAAGCCCCGATTTTGCATAAATAAATAAGTCATTTTTTATTATCCTAAAGTAGGTGAATAGATGTGTAGGGGCAGGTGTGTCTGTGTGTGTGTGTGTGTGTGTGTTGGGAGCATTAATGAGGTAAAAAGAAGAAGAAGAGCAGAGGAGGACGGAGGGAGACGAGGAGATTTGGAGGGGGGGCGGAGGAGGGAGAGAGAGTGAAGTGAGTTGGCTGTGTGCTCAAAGACAAGAGAACAAACCCCTCAAAGTCATTCAGCTAATCCATCTCGACAACACTGAAGCCTCATCATATCGACCCCTCCCTCCGCTGTACACACACACAGACACACACACACACACACACATTTCACTGACAGGCACCCCCCCCCCCTACACCAGCACCGGCTCGTCTCCGGTTGAGGAGGATGGAAGTATCAGGAGGTGGAGGAAGCAGGAGGGAGGTCAGGGTGTTGGGGAGAGAGAGGAGGGGAGAAGAAGAACAGCTGAGGTTCACCCCCCCAGCCTCCGGGCGACTTGGCGGCGTAGAGGTGCCCCCCCTCCTTCTCTTCATCCACTACCACAATAACTAGAAACTGACCACCCACACCTCGGAGCAAGTAAGACTTCTTATTCCCTCAGTGTCATTTAAGAAAAACTAAATTAAAACAAGACAAATCCTCAGGTGCTTTTCCTGGACCTACCTCCCCGCCTCCCCCTCGTTTGGTTGAGCTCCCGCCCCCGACGCCTGTCACTCATCTTGACGAGCTGTCAACCTTGAGTCGGCGGCCGAGCCCGCGGCCGCGGTGACGGACGACTGCCGCCTGTCTGCAATTAAACAGAATGTAAACAAACGCGTGACCGAGTTCAACCCGCTCTCTCTATTTCTTGGATGAAGTCATTAAAACAAAATGAATGTTGAGTCAAGAGCAGGTTGACAGTTTGAAACAGAATTATAGTTTAAGTTTGATTCCAGGCACCTGTTCGGTTTCTGCTGCCGACGGCAAACGAAGAGGGAGAGTGAAGCCGGACGCCATCTTTGCTGTGGTCAGAGGGAGAGAACGCAATAAACACGATAACTCTGTCACCTGAACTTGAACTGTGTTTGACCTCTGGGACTTCACACTCATGCATGTGCTGCTCACGAGTGGAATCAGGTTAGCTGGTGGATTAGAGAGTGAGTCACGACTCCTGCACAGACGCAGGAAGCCGACAACGCTGAGTAACATTTCACAATAACTTCAGAAAGTGTTTCTCCCCGAGCAGGAAACAGGATCACTGAAGTCTATAGAAGCACATGTGTACGTGTTCCTGCTGATCTACAATCAGATTCATTTATCATAAATTACAGTTATTGGAGGGATTAGATATTTTGGAACCAAATGCTGATAATGACCAGCTTTGCACATTATTATTGCTTGTTGATCAAAATCATCAGAATGGCTCAATTCAGCCCCCCCCCCCCCCCCCCCCGGCGGCAGCAGCGGCGGCTCTTCTAAGAGCTTGAATGGTGAAGCGCCACCAGAAAAGTCAGTTTCTCCTGTCCGACAGCGGATTGGCTGCCCGTGGAGAGGGGGATTGTGGGTAGGCAGGGCGCCGAGGCTCTGATGTTGTGTGGCCGCTGGCACCGTTCAGATTCTCTGTCCCCGGGACCCCTGGCATTGCTAAAGATTACCGCACCATGCTTGGCAGCAGCGTGGGTGTTTTATTGTGCACGTGTGTGTGTTTGTGTGCGTGTGAATGGACCTGTGTGTGTGTGTGTGTGTGTCCCCTCTGGACAGCTGGCATGCCAAAGCCTGTTGAGCTGTTGGTCACACTTCTCTCACTCAGGAGAGCTCAAGCAGCGCGGAGCGGCCTTTCACGGCTGACATGCTGGAGACTGTACTGACACACACACAGACACACACAGACAGACACACACAAACACAAGTCCTATAATTCTGACTCTATTCTGGAGCAGACAACATGTAAACAAACACAACTTTGTCAGCGGTGATGAAACTAAAGTCTATTCTTCTTATTTGTCATTGAGATCAAATCCCTAATCCTCCCTATAATAATTACCATAATAATAATAACACTTATATTCAACATCTCTGTGTCTGACGCAGTTGCATTTGGTTTATTTTACTTCAAACTTAAGGCTCGGAAGTGTCAGTCAAGTTTTGAAGGCGTCAGAGCTCAAGTCAACAGAAACACACACTCAGGGATCAGTCCTCTAAATCAGCCACGTTCTTTTTCATTAAGATCCATATTCTCTAATAAATCATATAGTGACGATGCTAACGTGTGAATTGTCTCACTCACTTGTTTTCTACTGATGTTGCAGCATTTCAGGAATTAAGTCACTCAGTCAAATGGAATCGGCCTAAAAAAACAAACATAAGATTGACTCTCTGTCAGTTCTCTCCCTGAACTGCGTCTGCTCCTATTTGCTGTTCTCCAAGCTGCTGCTGCGGATAAGAGCTGTACACACACACACACACACACACACACATACACACACATACACACACACAGACACACACTACCTGCATTAGTCTGACGTCTTACTGAAATCTCCTCAGCAGCACACTGACACACTGCTCTCCTTCCACATGTCACAGAATATCAAGTTCACAGTGTCTGCTGAGGGGGGAATATACTGTACCCACCCAGATACTGTGGCTCTATACACATACTGTACATGAATGTGAGTATCTGACTGTGTGTGTGTGTGTGTGTGTGTGTGTGTGAATACATAACTGCATGAACAATTCTCCAAGTATTAATTTGGAGCTGCTAATCCTTTTATATTAGCAAACATTAGCAGGAATTCTGGGAAATGAAGTTCTAATATTGGCTGTTTATCTACACTTTGGGCTTTTATAGGAAAATGGAAAAAGATGGATGGAGGGAACTAGAGGGAGAAATGGAAACCGAGGCAGCTGAAGGGGGGGGGGGGGGGGGGGGGGTGATGGACGTCATGAGGAGAAGAAGGGAGCGAGTGAAGGAGAGATGTCCTCCCTCTTCCTTCAGATCCAGGAGCTCCGCAGCAGTTAATTTCGGACTGTTTCATGGCCGTCAGCCGGGGCCAGTAAAACGCCGCCGCTACCGAGCAGAGGGACCCCGGGGGGGCGAGGTGAGCCTGAAGGACGAGCTGTCCCTCGCACACTTGCTCTTTTTCTGACTCACACACAATTTCTCTCTTTTTTCACTCTCTCACACAGACACACACACTTCCTTCCTCCTCTCTCCTCACACCCAATTTCCTCCTCTTGCTCTTTTTTCGGTCTCGCACTCACACGCCATCCTCCCCGACGAGGCAGACCCCCCGGTGTCCCTGCGTCCGGAGGCGCCTACATATCCCAGGGAGCCTTGCTGTGGGACTGCGGGGGTCGTGGCCTCGGAGCCCAAAGTCCCAGCCTTCATTTCATCTCATTTCAGGAAAGGACGGGCGGGGGAATTCCCTGGGAAACACAGAGGAGAAGAAAAAAAACTCTCAGGATCACACAAATCAAGGGCAAAGGAGTTGAGATAAGGAGTGTGTGTCTGTGTGTGTGTGTCCACTCTGCAGCGAGTGAGAGGAGGAGGACGGGTGTGAGAGATAAAGAGTATTAAGGGTGTTTGGGAAGATGAGTGTATGACCCATAAAGATATACAGCGGCCGGCGGTCTGCTTCTCTCCTCAGGCTCTTATCCATTAAACTGGGTCCCATGGCTCCGACACCACAGATACTACACACACTCGGATCGGGTGTGACCATCCTCCGTCGGCCTCGGTGGCCAATCGGGCGGCTCACATGTGGTGTCAGAACACTGGAGAGAGTCAGACGGAGACTTTGAGGAAAGTGGGGCAGAGACGGACAAAGAACTTGACACAAATACTGGAGAGACGGAGCTGCTCCAGGTTTATTCAGTTTGAGTTTAGACTTCAGGATCATATTCAAGGTTGATTTGAATTTAGATGTTTGTGGTTTGCAATGTTCCATGTGACTGATGAGTTTGGTTCTAATTAGTAATTTGATGCTATTGGTCGATACACACACACATTTCTCTTCCAGTTCAAGTTCAAGAATAAAAGACGGTTTTCATTTTGACAAGACGAAGCAGATGTAGTGCAGGTTGAACAGGTGAACCGCAGGAGGTAAAGGTCCTTCAAAGAGATGGAGCTGTGTGTGTCTGTGTGTGTCTGTGTGTGTCTGTGTGGGTGTGTGTGTGCGTCCACCCAGCAGGGCAGCAGAGGGCCCGGCCGTCTGAATCCCCCGACAGCCACTTGTCACTCTCCCCTCGGACCATCTGGGCCTTTTTCCTCTGTCTTCTCTCTTCACACACATACACACACACACTCTCTCACACACACACACACACACACACACACACAAACACATTAACAGACACACACACACACTCTGCACCAATGGGAGCTAATAGTGACAATGGGGGTTGGGAGGACAACAGATGCCAGTTTCTCCACGTTTGTTTCCACCCATGCTTTTCACCTTCTCACCTCCCTCCCTCCATTCATCCCTCCCTCCCTCCCTCCACCCCCCCATCCCCCCATCCCTCCATCCCTCCATCCATCCCTCACTTCTCTCGAGTGTGGAGTGTCTTCATCTCCTCTTATTCATTCCCTCCATCCTCTGTCTCTGTCATGTTTGGGCCAGCTGGCATCTCACACTCCTCAGCACACTCTTTCCCTCTTACACACACACTGACACACACAGACAGACACACACAGACACACACAGACACTGAGCCATATGTCAGCGCTGACCTCCACCGCTGCATTGGACCAGTGATGTAGTTGTTACAGCAGCCGCTCTCTCAGGGAGCTCAACGATTCATCAGGGACTAATAACGCTCTGGATTCAATATGGTGGCAGTTCAGTGGAACGCTGCGAGGACGAGCTGCAGCTACAAGTGATGCTGATCTGCCAGGACCAGTCTCTGGAGCAGGGGAGGAGGCACATGGGGATGGAGCTGGTGATGGAGCTGGAGGCTGGTTGGGTCACGTCAGGTGAAACGGTCTCTGATAGGGTCAGAGGGAAACGAGAGGAAGGACTCAGCCCACCTTCTTTTTCTTTCTACTCTTGTTCTGATGGAGAAAAAACAACAAATCCACTTTAATGCAGAATAAAAACAAGTCGGTGGACGGATGGGACAAGGACTTGTTAATTGAAGGGACTTTGGGACCTTGGTGGAGGAAGACGCTTCTCAAAATGAAATATTAGGGACCTAAGTAAATCAAAAGCACCCGAGCTGCAGGAGCCTCCTCTTCTCTGAGGCCGACAGATAAAAACAGAAGATAACAACGTATGAAAACGAATATCAACACTTCCTCTGTGCACGTCCTGGGTCAAAGCAGAACTAATGAGGCTCTTCCACCTTCCTCTCCTCTTCATCTTCTCTCTCTCTCCTTCCTTCTGCCCCCCCCCCTCTCAACATCTCCCCTGTGTCCACTTCTCTCTGCTGTTCACTCACCTCTCTCCTGCTCTCCCCCTGTTTCTTCCCTTCAGGGAGGAGGGCCCATCACCATTCAGGACACATGACCAGTCCCAGCCACAAGTGACAGCATCGCACACACACACACACACACACACACACACACACACACACACACACACACACACACACACACACACACACACACACACACACACAATCCACCAGTGCACACATACACACTTCGCTCCATCCGTCACATTTACATTTCAAACTGCCTGCACTCCGACCAACACATCCATTATTTACCAGCCTCTGGCTAAAGAGGAGAGCACCGTATCCACACTCCCCAGGTACTGTGTGTGTGTGTGTGAGTGTGTGAGAGTGTGTGTGTGTGTGTGTGCGTGTGTCTGTGAGAGAGTGTGTGTGTGTCTTTAGCTGCTTCCCTCAGCAGCCTGCAATTATATCTCCCGAACTTCATAAACTACATTTTCCTTCCTTTTCTCATTTCGCTCTGGTTCCGCCCTCACCCCCCCCCCCCCACCCCCCCGAACGTGAAGCTCGGGTTTGTGGGTAAAAGTGAAATATGTCAATGATCTAATGTCAGGTTGGACTTTGTCTCTTTCCTGTATCTCTCTTAAATAAACTGTGTTTGCATTGATTTCCTCCAAACTGCTGCACACACACATTCCCTGTATGTATGTGTGTACATGTGTGACTCTCCATGTGTGCGTCTGCATGTGTGTCCTCGCACATTCACGTGTGATTCAAGCTTCTCACCCTGACCGCTGTCTGTGTGCAGAGCTTCACACTCCTGCTGAACGTCAGAGAGGAGACAAGAGGAGCCGACACATTCTGTCCGTCCTGCACACACACCTCCTCCCAGCCTCCCGGCACCTCCTCCTCGCACCTCCTCCACACGAGGTGAGATACTATCGACTCCTCGTTCTAAATGACTGGATGCTTCTTTTCCAACCAGGAGAACAAGTGAATGAACGATTCTGTCGACTTCGGGGCGCAGAGAAAAAATCCCTCTCTCTTTGAAGTGTTTTATTAAGAGAGGAGAGGCCGGCAGGAGGAAAGCTGCTGTGGGCTAGCGGCTATGTGAGAGTGTGTGAGGGTGGCCTAGTTAAAGCCCTGGTAATGGATTACATTACACTCTAAACACACTCTCCTCCCGCCAGCCGCCTGCCTCCTCCGCCCTTCTCCCACCTCAGACACTAAAAGGAGGTTTAAGGTGATTCCAGCGGGGTCACGACCTCTGGATGCTGAAAACCCGTCTTTGACTATGTGTCGCTCTTTATCTGTGGTTTTAAAGATGGCGGTAAAAGAGGCTTATAAACGCTTCTGCCTCAGTCGTCACGTTTCTCTTCAAAGAGCGAGGCCGGTGATATTTGAGTCTTGTTCTTACTGTCAAGAAAATCCTATAAAAAGAAGCAACAAAGAATTTATCCTAACAAGTGTTTCCTCTGTAGACGGATATAACTAAAGCTGATGTGTTATATTAAGAGGAGTTATCAGAAGGATCAGATTCCAGATTGTTCCCATCAAAGTTTGACCTGGTGCAGAGAATCCTACATTACCCACAATCCTCTCCTCTGGGGTTTGGTGACCATTAGAGAAATTAAGAACATGAAGCTTGAGATCTGAAGCCTCTGATTCCGCTCACGTGTCATCAAACCACTTCCTGTCGCCGGGGCTAATTTCAAAGTCTGAAGGTGGAGCTCCCTCCGCCCTGAACTGATGCTGCTCCAAAAAGCTCTGGAGGCCTCTTCCCTCATCAGTGACATGCACCAAAGGATTGTGGGATTGCTGGCCAAGCGTCTTGGCATGAGCGCCGGTGGTTTGATGCTGCGGCGGTGAAGCGGTGTGATGTTCTCTCCAGCAGACCCCCCCGATCGCTGCACTGGTAGACCAACAACAACACACCTTGGCCGGCGTTCCTGGCTGCCGGCCCCGAGCTTCAAACACCAGAACAACACGCTTCCCCTCTCTTCTCCTCTTTCTCCTCAGCACCAGCACCTCTTCCCTCCTCTCCTCCTCACCACTCCATCCTCCCTCCTCCCCCTCTCTCCTCCTGTCTTGTTGTCTACCTTGCTTTCTCACCCCGCCAGATGAGCCGGCACCAAAATAGCGAGCGGTGTGTATTTATACGTCAGAAACATCACAGACATGTCACAACACCGGTGAAGCTGTAACTGTTAGACATCTCACTCTGCCTTTAAAGCCGCGGACCGCAGTCTGCTCGTTCACACCTCCACTGCGCTCGGGTGAGGTGTGATCATCTCTCTGAGTTCCCCCCCCCCGCTGGTCAACTTACCTGTGAAGTGATGAGGAATGAAATCACCCATATGTTCGACTGTTACACGGCTGCAGGGACTCATCTGTCCTGATAATTGATTAATTGGCTTTTTAATGATACAAGTCAGAATTCTCAGATTTCAGGCTCCCCCCCTCGCTCCTCCAAATATGGTTTCATCTGGGTTCTGGTTCTGAACTCGAGGACAAAGTTCTCATCTGCTCACTGAACCTGTAGAACCTCCATGCTGGGCTAGAACCCACCTGGCTGCTCTGACCCGGCGAGGTCATTTTTTGCTCTCATACAAATTATCACCCAGAATAATGGTTTCCAGGCGAGTGGGAACACATGTGGTCCATTCAGATGCATTCAGAGGGAGTCCTAATCTCCTGCAGCATGTGTGGCCCACACACCCGTGCTGCCTCTTGGCACGGCTACAGTCGGAGGGTTTGCGCTGCACCTGTGGTTCCTGCTCCTGTGTGTGTGTGTGTGTGTGTGTGTGTGTCCGCCCAGATTGAAGTCCCGTGGCGCCTGGTCATCTTTAAATGCACACAGCTGTTGTGTGAGAATGATAAAAACAAACAGTTTGCGCGCATGCAGTGGAGTTGTGTTGGTTCTAAGCGTGTGCGTGCATACATCACACTGACACGTGTGGGTCCGGGGGCCCGGGCACGATGAGGCGGACCAGTTATCTGCACTCGAGGATGATTTGCGGCTCGGTTCAAAGCTGGCGGAGCACGGCACCTGTTTGCATGCACGGCAGATGTAAGGTCATAACCCCGGTGCAGGTTTGGTAACGTCTCACTCCAGCTGTAAACCAGGAGGAAGAGAAAGTTAAAATGACACTGAAACCCAGTTATGTGACATCTACTGGGAGATAAGTCAGAGTGGATCACCGGTCACTCGCTCCCAGTTCCCACATTCAGGAAGTTCTTTAATGGGAGGGATGGAGGTGTCTTCAGATTCCACTGGTTTTCAGGAAGTTCTTCACCTCCTCCTGCTGCCACCATCTCTCCAAACTTTTCACGAGTTCCACTTCACTTGTTTACGAGGAGGTTGAAGGTAAATGAGCCGACGAGCTGGAGTGATCTCCTGCTCTGCCGCCCGGACCCCAGTCTGCAGGTGTGACTGCATCTTCTACCTCACTCACGTTTAATCCCATTTCCTGAAATCTGCGGCTCGTGATGAAAAATCCACCGCGCCCGCATTTCCAGTTCACAGAGCTTTTGTCAAATTAGTCAACAAGGAGAACCGGCGACTTCGGGCTGTTTACAAAGCGGCGCCTCTCTCTCCTCGCCTTCACGTAGTGCCACGACTGGAGGGGGGGGTGGGGGGGGGTGCGCAATCAAAGCCTGCCGAACACACGTCCTCCTTTGAGGGGGTCTTTGAAATCTGGCCCTCATCCGCACACAGGAGCGCATCACGCCGCATTAGACAGTTTATGGAATAAATATTTGACGGCCGGCAATATCACAAGATGCAGAGAAACCTCCTAGCACGCAGCTGTTCACCCCCCCCCCCCCCCCCCCCGCTCTCCCCTCCCATCCTTTATCCTCCCTCCTTGCAGCCCTCCGCCCTGCCTGGCTCCTGCAGACACACAACTGGTTTAAAGCTCAATTGTGCATTTTGCAGATAAAGTAACAAAACCACTAGAGGCGGTGTGGTGAGCGCCCGTTGCCAGGGCAACACTGGTGGGGAGACCTGGTTCTCCATTACTACTTAATTTAGGCTCTAATTGCATTCCACACAATCTGCAGAGGAAGAGGAGGAAGAAGCTGGGGCGGGCGGGGGGGGGGGGGGGCACAGGTCCTCGGTAAACCCCTCTGCCTGGGAGCGAAAAAATAAAATGCCTCACAAACCCAATGTGTGTGTGTGTGTGTTGGGGGGGGGGGGGGAAGAGAATGGCTTTGAAATTCTCTTTATTGCTGTTTGTGGTGATAAAACGTTTCGTTCAAAGATGAACCGAAACATTAAATTTCAATTTTGCCGGAATTCTCGAGAGCACGTTTATCCACGTTGTCTTTAATTCTGAAGGACGGAGCGATGACGGAGTTAAATGTAATTGTCTGCTGAATCAAAGGAGGCGGGGGGGGGGGGGGGGGTATAAAACATGACATCACACACACTGAGAGGCCTGTGAACCAGGGAGAGAGAGAGAGAGACGGCCCACAATGCCTTCCTTGGGCCGGGGGATTGAAATGATTGGTAACTGTTGAGCCAGTGTTTTCAGGTCCCTGACCCCCCCCCCCCCCCCCCCCCACCCCCCCCAGCGCTGAAGTGCAACACACACTAGATACAACACAACCCCAATTATCCTGCACTCTCCCCACTGTCACTTCACCCGCCCGGTGGACAGACACACATCACCGCTCCTCACAGCTGATGGGGGTCGTCGGCTGGGTTCATTAAAGTGAAATTCTGTTTTCTTCTCACAACTTTGTTCAAGTAGATAAACATTTTACGAGGTTGTTTGAGGCCAAGTTGACGCAACCTGTAGCTCCAAAGACTCCGAGCTGCACATCGGAGGTTGTTTACTTGACGGTGGAGCGAATCTTCATCTTCATCAGTGAACTGCAGCGTACAGTCGCCATGTGAGGAAGAGGAGAAGAAGAATGTGTGTGTTGCAAAAAGGAAAGTTAACAGCGACCGGTGAACAAGCAGTAAAAACACAAACTGAGTTCATCTGGTGCAGATGAAACTTTCTCCTGTGTGTGTGTTTGTGTATGTGTGTATGTGTGTGTGTGGGGGGTTGTCCTGACCCCC